>NC_042523.1:8887208-9548280 GCF_900963305.1 Echeneis naucrates | reverse complement strand
TTGCTTGATTTCATGAATCACATGGCTTCCTAACCAGCAGTATACTAAATTGTGTTTTTCTTTATTTTTTGGTGCTTGTTACCACAATGGTAGGTCAAAGGTATCTGTATTCATCCTGTTGTCTGAGCCAAGTTAAATTTAGCTCCACAAGGTAAACCACAAGAGAATTCAGGAAGTTCTTCTTTAAGAGCAAGGAAAAGCAAAGCAAGAAAGCAGATTTCTGGCAAACTACTATGTCTTTTAATATGTCCGCAACATCAATTGGATACAGACAACCGGCAGTCCTCTCCGGTTTCTGAGCAGAGGAGATGAGCAACCGGCGAATTCAGGTTGAGGTTAAGGTCCAGCTCAGTCTGTGGAACGGTACATGGCCGCTGCATCCTGAACCTCACGCACACACCATGTAGCCCTTGCCCTTTTTATTTCAGACTCTTTCCAAATGTTCCGGGTGGTGCACTGGCTGTGAGGTGAAGAGTGAGAGGTCAGTAAAGGCATCAGACACAGCCAAGTACATTCCATTCAATCAGTAGGCCTGCTCACGCTGCGTCCCTCAATCTGGAGACACTGAAAAGACACAGACGTCAGGCCAGCTTCCACCAGCTTTAGATTGTGCTGTTAACCAGTTTTGACTCGGTGTATTACACACATGATTTAGCGTTACAGTAGTGACTCCCTAATTTTATTCACTTAATTTGAAGATTTTCTGGATTTTTTCAGATATAATTAACCGATTCAGTCTCATGACCTCCAGTTTCCATTAAAGAAACAATGGGTGGTTCAGCAAACTGTGCATCATGCATTGGAAAAGGTAAAAAAATGACCAAAGCATGGGAATTTCATTCTTTCCTGTTTTGTGTAAGGATTTTGAGGAGGTGTTTAAAGTTGTCAGTTAAACATCTTTACGGGCCTACCCTCCATTACCAGCTGCTGTACAGTGGGGGCATCAAATATCTTAAGAGCTAAAGTGGACATCTGGGTTTAAGATCTTTGCATATATCAGTAGGCTGTCTAGTAGATTAAAATAACCCGTTAAAAAATGCTAATCACATGATATAATCAGGAGCACTAGAACATAGATGGACTTGGTTGTTCTTATTGAAGCTTTTATTAGCTCGACATGCAGAAAGCCATAGTAGAATAAATAAATAAATAAATAAAACAAAAATACCAATTTAGACCAAAAATGTATCCCATACTGACCGTTAAAAGTCAAAAATAAACATGATTTTGTGTAGCACTAATGTTTGTTTTCCCCTTTCCTATCTTGTTATTCATTTTATGCCCTCAGAAGATCCTGCGTCTGTCCCAGGCTCTGGATGGTCCCTGTCCCCGGTTGCTCAACCTATGTGTCATCCTTTTCTGTGAAAACATAATGGGCAGAGCGTGTTCCGTGCTGCGCTCCAGTGCACAGGCCGCTTTCTCAACAGGTGTGATGGTCTGTGTACTGGATTAACTGTTTTTGCTGCTTGTTATTATTTGTTGTTAATGGTTGACAGATTTTAAATGGAAACATGTGAAAGTGCCAGAAAAATATACGCCACAGTGGTGTCACCCAAAGGTGCCAAGACATACAGCATTTCTGTTAATAATAATTTTGTTCATAGCTCATAGAAATGAAATCAGACAAAAGCAATTTTTTGAGATATGTACCATTTTTCAACACATCTGTGGTGGCAAATTCAATTAACATGGGTTTGGGTAAGGGTTAGGGATTGATGTTAAATCCATTCAGCTTCCAATATTTTTTAGGCTTTTCATGACCTTTAACCTTTAATTTTCAGTTTCAAACCTCTATCAGACTCTTCTTAACCTTCTTTTCCCATACTCTCCTTGAAAATGTTGGTGTTTGACAACAAATGACCAGATTTATTTGGTCATGTAGAAGTCAGTTTTCTGCTGCCAAAATACTTGAGTCATTAACTTGTCAGCGCAGATGACGAAGCTGCAAACAGACTGTAATTTATCTGTTTCCAGAGAGTAATTAACTTCACCCACACAACACAGCAGCTGACGCTTTGCACACCAGAGCGAAGGGCAACTGAGGTGTGCATCAGCGGGGAAACTTAGTAGCAGAGATAAGAGAGAAGCGTAATCTGCGTAATGATACGAAAAGCAGCAACAGCAGCAGCGACAAACCTTCAGATGAGTGTGACAGCTATTAGGGTTGATGTTAGAGCAAAATGTTGGATTATTAAGTGATCACAATACTATAATTGTTGCAGCTTTTAAAAGGGACCTAAACTCTCCTGGTGTAACTTTATGGTGTTTTTATCTCCTCCTGCACTTACAACTGGGGCCTTTCAGCTGTTATACTTATATCATAAATGTTATATTGGTACTGTTGTAATCGTTTTCTGCATTGCTAAACAAGTTCCAACACATCTTAATTTTAATGAAATCACTTTACAGAATGTGGGCTCTTGCACCAGTAGGTTAAAGGCAATCCCGCATATTACTAATGATCAACTACATTGATACTACACTGAAAGATTACACATCTGACCAATAATTGGTTAAGTATCTTGTTGTAAAGCATCATACATGTTACCAGAGAAGGGCACTGGCCTTTTTAATTGCCTCGGGTTTGCAGTAAGATTATTTCCTCCTGTATTACTTTGGAATTGAATTTGTGCATTTCTGAAGTAGAATTTTCAGGTGCATACTTTTTGTAGATATCAATTTAAACAAAAACCTAACAACAACAATGTTAAGTTTTGATTTGGTTGAATTAATTACATTGTATTTAATTGAGAAATCACTAATTTGCAGAGAAATATCAATAATGAAAATCTCGATGGCCTACAACTCAGGCAGCAGTTTGAATCAACAAATTGAACTACCTATCATCACTGTCATCACTACAGAATTATCTTCTTCTTTTCTGAAAATCAGATAAATATACTTTTTTTGTGTGTGTGGGGGGTCTATACTTATGTATTAGCTTTATGCATTAACTGTAAGTCTCTTTTCTACAGGTAAAAGTTAAAGAAAAAATATATTTGCTAATATTTCCACAGTATGGTATTGGTAGCTGAGATGTATACTTCTTCCACCACTTAATGAAAGATTATTTAATATGTAAATGATGGAATTCTCTGGGGAGCCTCTGGAAACACTGTTAGGAAAGGTAATTTATTCTAAACATGTAAATGCCAAGGGATTCCCTGGAAATCGCCGGCTTCAATAAGCTAACTTGAACTTATGAGCTCTGGGGCTTAGAGGGCATTGCTTTTAAATCTCAGATTCCATCTTCCCAAGGCTGATTATTTTCCAAAAACTTTGAATAGACGCCTGTGGATTCTGGGGACTGGTTTGTATTTTTTGCTTACATTGTTTGCAATTTAGAAAATATAGGAATTTCTATGTCACTATGAAGTCTACCCAAGCCAAAACTCTCTGCACCTGACTGTATTGACCTCACAGGGAACAGTTCGCTGGGGTGAAAATCCGAGAGTTTGGCCGTTTTAGAGTTGAGTGTTGAGGCTGTGGTGTTGATTCTGGCACAACGAACTCCGTGTTCGTGAGAAAACGTCTCCATGCAGCCAGTGGTTTTCACATCCGGGCACTTTACCTACACTTCCGTTAGAAATCTGAACGACAGCCATTTTCTTTTCCCGGCAACGAGAAGAAACCACGCAAGTGACGGGTGAGTATCGTGCCGACATAGCTCACTGTTATTGATACTGATATTTTGCTCAAAATGTGTTTGTGTTGGCTCGATATTAAAAATGCAGGAAAAGTGGTGATATAACTGTTGTCTTACAAACGAATTGCCGCCGCCGTGCATGCAGCTGTCCGTATGTTTGATGCCTAGGTTAGCTTGGTTAGTGTTTGGACGCGGTAAATAAACGGTACCGTAAACTAACATCACTCTGAACCTGTTTTCTAGTGAAAATGGTTTCCGCCGTTAAAAGTTCAACGCAAACGTCGGCAGTCATTAGCAATCACCGGCCGGGCTGGAGGTTAGCACCTCTGTTAAACAAAACAAATTCTGCAATTTCTATGTTTATGTCTTTTAATTCAAGTCTTAAGATAAGACTGACACACATGTTACTCTTTTGCTTATGCACTTGGCAGGAGTGGAAAGTAACGATTTAGATTTACTGTCCTTACTGTAATTGAGTAGCCTTTCTGTGTCGTTTGTACTTTTTTGAGTAATTTTAAAATCAGTAATTTGACTATAACTTGAGTTTCCTTTCTTCTGGACATTGTGCTTCAGAGTACAGAGTAAAAATAGGTGAATGAAATAAAATAATAATAAAAAAAAATCTCTCCAGCTTGCGCACCAGAATCTGATTGTACAGCTGATTGGCCCTTGCGACCTGCAGTGTCTGACGTCACGCGGACGGCAGCTCTTTTCCGCACGCCACGCACGGGGATGGAGGCAGCAGCCGGGACTGCCCGTCAGCCCATTAAAATGAGAAAATGTTAGCTTGTTGGTAAATAGTGCAACAATAGGCTAACGAAGAAGGGGTCCCTTTTTTTTCTTTCTTCAAGATACCTGAATGAAAATATATTCGTCAGTATAGTAAATATATAAGCATCAGGCCTAACCTTTTACAGACACATCCACTTCACTCTAATCTCTTGCAGTTTTGTGCAAAACCCCTGCAGTATTTGTGTAATTTTGCCTATTCTATTTTATTATTCCTGCTTATTGGGGTCCTTCAACAGTATTACAGTCGGCTAAATTGAGGCTGACTGGAAAGGTGTGACTTGTGGAGTCAGTGAGCTATTCATGTGTGTCATTGTGTGCCATGTGTTTACACTCTTTATACTCCTCATAATAGTCATGCCAAACGAAGCCGGATAGACTCTGATAACTTGGAAAACCAACAGCTACTGAAACTGATCAAAAGGTTCAGAAAGTGAATTGTCTAGTGTATTGGGAAAGGTTTAAACTGTTGTCTGCAGGTTCAAAAACATTTTTGTCAAACTAAATTCCTGCTTTATATATGCATTTGTTTACAAATGTAATTTTTCTATACATTGTCAGAGAAATGTACTTTGAACTTAGATATTTTATACAGATGAATCCAATCTATTGACAATGCAATAAAACATTCATCAGTTAAAAAGTAATCAATAATCTGACTGACATCAGTACTTTTACTTGTAATTGCGTACAATTTAACAAATGTAACAGTACTTGTACTTGAGTACACATTTACTGTACTCTTTCCACCTCTGGCAATTAGCTTTGTCTATTTTGATTTGTAGCACAAGCGATCAGTAGGACCATCAGAGCCCCAACAATGTTCTCAGCCTTCAGGTAAGTGAAGTTAGAGTGAAAATGTAAAGTTAAAACTTTCTACCATGTTCATGTAATAGCATAAAAGTTAGATTAAAATCCCTCAAGATCAGCTACAGGTGGGTTTGCTAGCCAAACGTTGTACTCAAATAAGAGTATGATATGATGATCTCCATAGTTATGATCTCCATTAAAAATTATACTATACACAAGTTGTTGTTTAGTTTTGTTTTTTTCCTTTCTTTCTACAGACTGGGGCAGTGGCATGGCATCTCTTGTTACACCTTAGGCCATCAGTAATTTTCCTTGTTAATGGAAAATAAATATTTTTGATAGTCATTTTTGAGGTGATTATTTAATTTACATTTTAACTGTTAATACCAGTGGTCCATATATGCTGTGTCAGCAGCATACATGTGATACTGTCAACACTATTGAAAGTATTAATTTAACTCTGAACCAGTGGTTCCCATATAAACACTGGGTCAGTGTTAATCTTAACTCTGAGGGAGTTAAATTAGCAATTTCAAATTTGCTGTGTCTCGAGTGTTAAAGCAGCATGATACGTTTTACTGTATTCCAGCTATTTAATATTTATCTTTAAAGGACCGAGTATGTAACATGAACCAATGTCACATACAGCATAGCTGAAGCTGCTGTTCATAATGTCTAAAAACATCTGAGCCATTATAAGATCATCAGCTATATGTATTCAAATAGCCACAAATATTTATTTCTGTTATTTCTGTTCCTAAAACTAATGCAGTGTAAAAGCTTGTGCTGATCTTGACCTCCATTTCATTATAAAGGAAAGTATTTCTGCTACTTATCTCCACTGATATAAGGATGGTCAAAAACCACCTGTCAGTTTAATGCAGCAGACCTACATTACAGTGAAGTGATCATGAAACCAAATCAACCACTTTCTGAAAGAACTCCAGCAAACTGAACATTAATGACTCCCTGATTGACGATTTATGTCTATATCAACTGAGTATGCACTTTATACATGATCAGTAGATATGTTTATCATCCCCCACAGTTTGTTTAATATCGATTATAGCTGTCCTTTAATGTGGCCTGAAGATGTGAGAATGAAACCTACGTTTATTTTGACACGTTCCATTCACGTCGAAAAATACAGTTATAGCAAAATAAATACATAAATCATGCAGTCAGTGGGTTTTATAGTGAAGGGTCTGGAGTTCGTTTCGGGTCTTTTTATTTTATTTTGTCTTAGAGAATGAATCCAGGTTCTACCTCTGATCGGTGGAGTTGTTTAACGAAGCTGACACAATAAGACTGCAGACATTGGGCTGTCTGCCTGTCAACTCTCACCTTTCTGCTCTGATCGTGTCCTGCGGGAATAGAGACCCAACAGATCCGTTACTAAAAACTCTAGTTTTGTTGTATTTACAGGACAGAGAAAGAAATTCCACTACACAAAGGAGAAAAGATCGACTTTAATGATTAAACTTAAGTTCCGGGACAACTGTCAATTTATGGGTCTTTTTTCCCCATAAATTTGCTAGATAAGATAAAAGTGAGTTTATTTTATCCACCAATTCAAGGGACTTTTCTTAGTTTTATTATATAGCCTATTATTCGGCGATAAGAGACAATTGAGGCACCTAATAATTTTTTGTTCCACACTTTCAAGGTTTATATTGTTTATCTAATATATCAAGCAAAATGTATAAGTTTAAAACGAATCAAAGATTTTGTTGATCTAATGTAATCATGCTGACAACGTGGAGCTTTTGACACATTTTTTCAAAATGTAATTTAATCCGCCTGGGTGCATTGTCATTATTTATTTCTCTTTTGTCTCCTAATTGGAGAATTTTTGGCTGAAAACTGAAGCGATTATTTGGCTTCATTAAAGTGAACAAAGCTGTATTAATGAGGGCAGCAGCAACAACAACCAACAACACCTCATTAACACCACCATCATCACCTATATGATTATCTCATTAGTGGGTCCACGAGGACACCTCAATGCCAATACAACATTACAAATAAAGTCCTTTAAAAAACAGGAATAGGCCATCCCACAATAAGCACCCGAGGCTAAAGTAATAAATGAATTACAATATTGTTATCTGACAAGTCCTGTTGTTTGTTTAGAAATAGACTGCTGTGGAATAAAACCACTGCAGGCCCGCTGCGAATATGTGCAGGTCGCCTTTCTTAAAAGTCTTTAAGGCATATACAACAGTGTCCAAAGTCCATCAAAGTTTTGCTGATAAGGGGAGCCAATAAAAGCAGCAGTGCAGCAGTGTAAACACATGTCTACCTCGGCCCAGAGCGGCCCTTATTCTGCGCATTTACATAAGGCTGCCATCAGCCGGCCCACTCATTACCATGTTTTATATCCCCCAGCTCTCAGAAAGCATCATGGCAAAGCAGCTTCATCCTCCCCTGCAACAGGGAAGTGAGGCAGCTTCTCGGAGCAGGTGTCAGCAGCAGTGAGCTCTCCGGCACACCACAGAGCCACAAAGGAGCTTTATTCTTCTTTTTCTTTTTTTTATTGAACTCCCCCCGTCTATCCTGCCTTTTCCCTCCAGCTCAGGCGCGCACCCCGCAGGCCTTTATGTTGACTTTTTAATGTTCTCTAAAATGGTATCCAAGCTGACATCCCTGCAGCAGGAGCTCCTCAGCGCCCTGCTGGACTCAGGAGTTACCAAAGATGTTCTGATCCAGGCTCTGGATGATATGGACCCCAGCCCGTCCGGCTTTGGAGTAAAACTGGAGACCCTGTCCATGTCTCCGCAGGGCGGAAAGATTAGCGCGGCGGACGCCGACACCAAGCCCGTCTTCCACACGCTCACCAACGGCCACAGCAAGGGCAAGCTGTCCGGGGATGAGGGCTCCGAGGACGGAGACGATTACGACACCCCGCCGATCCTGAAGGAGCTCCAGTCCCTGAACACCGAGGAGGCCGCCGAGCAGAGGGCGGAGGTGGAGCGCATGTTGGCGTGAGTTCCCTACTGCTTTTAAAAAGTAACATATTTTATAAACATTAAAATAAGTCTGAAAAATAAGCGCATATACAGGTTTATTCTGTTTCTGCTGATTATACACACTGTTACATTTATAGTCCTTTAAATCTTAAAAAATGAATAAATAAATAAATAAACAGCAAGATGACCCTAAACACGGGCCTTCCCGAAGCTAAAACACTTTTCCTTCTTTGTTTACAATTTTAAAATAACCCGCCACAGCTTGGATTTCACTTTCTGGTTACTAATTATCCACATGGATTATTATTTCTTTACCTTTGTAAAATATCAGCTGAGCTTAGATCTATTTATAATTAACTATACTCCACCTCTCAATGATAAAAATTAGGCGACAAGAGTTTGAATGGAAGCACTTCTGAATACGAAATTTTGGAACTTAATTATTAATTGAACTAAAATATGAACAACAACAATAATAATAATAACAAAAATAACTAGCAATTATTTTTATTGTTTTTGTTGCCAATAATATTGATAATAGTAATAGTAATAATAATACTTACATAGGCTACGACCACGACAAAAAATATATATTATTATAAATTGGTCGGACATCTCGCCCGTCAGCCATTTATTTCTAATAATCTCCAGTCAAACCACTTGTGTCACTAAAACTAATATTTGAGGCTCTAACAGCAGCCGAGTAATATCAAAACTAACCCACGTGTAGTTAAGTTATTATTAATTTTATTCTATAAATCATCAACTGAAAGATACACAGTGGCGTGTGATTAGAGTGAATGGAGATCTGGTTATTCATTGTCAAAAGTTATAAACTAACATCTCCCACTTAACCCGCAGACTTAGATGTAGGCCTCCACATTCTCCAAAACAAACAGACTTGTGCAGATTTGCAATAGTTACCGATGTCAGTGTGTCTCGGCCCGCTAATCTCCTTCAGTAAGAGAGCCTTCATTTTACCTCCGACTCCGAAGCCACGGGGAATACTGTGAAGGTAAGAAAATACCTAAATAGGATTTTAAACCTAAATTTACACGCGGAGTCCAATTTGAGGATGAGAGTAAATGTATTTTCTTAACACACACACACACACACACACACACACAAAACCCAACAACAAAACCAATAGTTTTTTGTTTATCAACTTTGTCAACGAATGTTTCTAATTTTAGAGGCAGATATTAGATTTTTGGCCGAATCCAATTTAATGACAGTTAGGATAATTATGACAAATGCATTTTTCTAATTTATTGTTTGGTTAATGGAAATCCTCAAGCCTTAAATATTTATTCATAAAAATACTTCAGTTTAATGATAGGCATGTTTTATCCTTTGTGGACTGATGCTAAGTTTGGGCCTTTTCCCAAGTACAGCTGAAATATGTGACAAACCATTTTTATAAAAGTTTTGTAGTTTTCAAGTCTGGGATCCTTGACATTTATATATTCATTGTGAATTCATACATACCAAAGCTAACTCTTTCCAGGCTGAATTTTGAACCAAATACTAAGTCCAAGTTTCTCAATCTCCCTGAATCCACTTGAGCTAACCTTTGAAAAATATTTACTGCCTATTGAACGGCCTACAATGATAAACGGGTTGTCTGTTAGGGGTCTTACTATCATTACAGGCCTTTTAAACTTGAGGCCTTGAAATGAAGGGAAGTTAACAGGAAGGAACAAGTTCATGAGCAGCTGTGTGAATATATAGGTAAAAGTAAAAACCTTAAAGTCATTTGAGAATCGCCTGCTTTAACTTCAAGCATTTCTTCCAGTATTTATTTTAGACCAAAAATATAACTAATGGTGCTTTTGCTCTTTTCTATTTCATTCTGAAAGCTGCACATAGTTGAGTGGTGAAATGAGCTGTATTTTCTGCCCTTGTATTGTATCTTAATCCAGAGAGGATCCATGGCGTGCTGCCCGCATGATCAAAGGTTACATGCAGCAGCACAACATCCCCCAACGGGAGGTGGTGGACATCACAGGGCTCAACCAGTCTCACCTCTCCCAGCACCTCAACAAAGGCACGCCCATGAAAACACAGAAGCGAGCAGCCCTCTACACCTGGTATGTCAGGAAGCAGCGGGAAATTCTCCGACGTAAGTTAATATTTGAGTTTCTCACAGCTTGGCCCCGGCCTGTAATAATGTCATTGGCAGTAGCACAGCATATTATTTGGGTTTCATGCATGTAGGGATATCCAGCAGTATGAGGACATTTCCTCATATTGCTAGATGATGCATAGTTAGTCCCACAGCAATGAGCCAGTGCTGGATTTTATCTTTAGTCTTCACGCAGAGAAAGAAAACAAGCATTATTTATAAATACAAAACACAACTGTAATGTTCTATGTTTTTTCTCATTTTAAAAATCAATTTTATTGAGTGTGCCTCTTCCTTTTTTTCAGAGTTCAACCAGGCAGTGCAAGGTTCTGGCAACAATATGACAGACAAAGGCAATCAGGATCCGGTGTTTTTTTTCCCAGAGTTCAACCCGTCCGGTCAGGGCATGGGTCAGCCCGGTGAGGAGGTCGGCAGCGAGCCCTCCTGCAAGAAAATGAGACGTAACCGTTTCAAATGGGGGCCTGCATCCCAGCAAATTCTGTACCAGGCATATGAGCGGCAGAAGAACCCCAGCAAGGAGGAGAGGGAGGCTTTAGTAGAGGAGTGCAACAGGTAGAAAAAGACAGGACGCCCCCCTGCACCTATTTCCCAAAAAATACCAAATACAGTTTTTCATCCTTGTGCATCTGTTTTGTGCAGAGCTGAGTGTCTTCAGAGAGGTGTCTCCCCCTCCAAAGCTCAGGGCCTCGGCTCTAACTTGGTGACAGAAGTACGAGTCTACAACTGGTTTGCCAACCGTCGTAAGGAAGAAGCCTTCAGGCAGAAGTTGGCAATGGATGCCATCACTGCACCGACCCACAGTATCAACCCTCTGCTGTCACACAGCTCGCCACATCACCCCCAGACCAGCGCTTCACCTCCCAGTAAGATACCAAGCAGTTTTGCTTTGTCTAAAATGTTTCAATAGCTGCTTATGAAGAAAAGTTCAGCATTTATGCAAAATTTATGCACACCACGGATTTTAGAGATGAATGAAAGTGCACAAAAGGGTGATGATTTTGTTTTCCTCAGAGTGAAACTACTGTCAAATGGCACAGTTGATGTGATCAGGGCAGCAGAAAAGAGGGGGCAAGTGATCAATGAGCTTGAGTGAGTGAGCTGAGCAAATGCCATTGTTATTCTGATCTTTGAAAACACACTGAGAACAATCCACATTGTACCTGCAATCTCCACTCCAAAGTCAGCATGGAGAGGCATGACACAAAGGGCAGCAATCCTGTGACAGTCCAGGGTCAGGCCAGGGTCAGGGAGGGGGGACAGACACATCCAGATCAGCTTGACATAACGCCATCATTTCCACATTTCCTCCTCCCATGCAGGTTACTAATGAGCCAACTCGGAGAGTTGACAAAACAAGGAGATGCTGTGTGTTGTTGCTCAGGCCTTGTCACCCTGACGTGATGTTTGTGTTCAGAGTAACTGGTATTGACTGAGTCTACCTGGTGTATACAACATAAAAACAAAGCAGATAGACCTGGCTGAGCTTTATCCTCCGTGCCATCACTCACCCTCCATAAAACTGTGATTGGAGAGACTCGCTCAGAATCCATTGTTGTCCTCTCGTGTTCGAACATGAAGTAAGCTTTGAAGGGAAAACAAACTGTTTGCCTTGGCTTGCTCTTTTACCTTTGGATAAACTGGTCCCACTTGTGGATTGTCTGTTTGCTTGAGGTTTTTTTTTTTTTTTTTGCTCGGAACACCTGACCAGGCATTGACCTTAGGTTGCATAGCCAGAAAGGTCAGCGATAAGGCTGCAGAGCAGAAGGGTGGCTGCGTGGCGGAAAATCGCTTTGCTCCTGCAGAAACCCTCAGCTGGCTGCTTACAAGGTGTCCTGCTGGCATCCTGCCGACATCATCAGCTGTTTTTCAGTGTCAGTCCCTGGTCTGACAATAATATCCCAGCAGGTTGTCTCATTGCGTTGCTAGGGCACGGCCTGTATTATGCATGCTTAATGGACAATTAAAACCCCTTTGCTACTACATCTCCCAGACCTTTGATAAGGGGCTCCTCTGACTTCTCCTCTCTATACCCTACCTCTGCAGGGGGTCCCATTGTCTATGGTGTATTAGAAGACTGCACTGACTGTAACCTAGGTTCATTTATCTTTGCTGGCCCTGAAGGAGGAGTGATTTTAAAGCCTCCCCCTCACCTTTATTGGCATTAGTATAGTTGCTGAGGCTGTGCGCAGACTTGGAGCAGCAGGAGCTGTCCACTGGGGTATTGGCTCTTTTCTGGCTAGACAGGACTGATGACCCCCTTCTTCGCCTATAGAGAAAGCTACTACTAACCCCCCTCCACCCCACGAGCTCTACTCTGCAACTTCAGTGGTACAAGAGAGGTCACTAGTGGGTCAGATCAAAGAAACTCATCTTACTTGGGGAGTTTTTATTGATTTTGTCTCAGTCCATTGCTCAGTTGGACACAATTGGATAGACAGTCAAACAGTGTGACACGCAGATTTGGTGATGACATTTTCATTACACTCAGAAATGACGCTGATGTGCGGCACATTGCATACATTGCTGGGAAGCTAGCGGAAGCATATGCCTATGTTTTCCTAAATGATATTTACCTACAGTTCATCTTCTATGTTTACTGGTCTGGCATATTTATGGCATTTTACTTATCAGCCTTAATCTCCAACAACAGGTTAGTTAATGTCATGATTTCTTGGTTAAATCATAACACAGTCTCAATACACACTCCACGTAGGTGACTTTTAGTATTTTACCAAAATTTTATTTTCATTTTTTGCCACGTAATACACAATTAGGTTTAATGTAACATTTTTGCTTAATTATTTTTAATTTATCAAGCAGATTTAGTCATTTATATTTTCAGGTAACTGTTCATTATTAACTTGTCAAAATTTCATTTCAGTACAATTAAGCTATTTCAGAAAAGATAATTATTTACTTTGAATTTTGCTATAATTAATTGACAACTCTTTTTTTTTTTTTTTTTTTTTTTAGAAGCAACAGGTGGCAATCTATTAGCAACAGTGAAACTAGTGGCTCCAAATCCTTTTTTTTTTTTTTTTAACTCTAACATTGTATAATATCCAAACACAAATGAAAAAAAATTAATAAAATTAACCAGTAAATTATCTGAAGGCTGAAAATGTAATTTTTCCCTCTTTCTGACATACATTTCCTGCAGGAAAAAGGCTCTTTCTTGGTAGCTGGCATCATCATAAAACTGAGTGACTGCTGTATCTGCTGAGCTGCATAACTCCATTACACTTACTCAGAAGTTCCAGATCAGATACAGTAGTAGGGGGTTTATCCGTAGGTTGCATTGCTTTCCGTCACCTCAGGCTAGCCTGGAACAGGGACATGCACTCACAGAGAAAGGCCTAGCTCTGCACTTTCCACTGCCCTATGTCTCAGGGAGCCACAAAGAAGAGGCCGGACACGTCCTGCGTAGATCCAGGGGGTCTGTCATATGCAGTGGGACTACAATGGCTGCTGCCTGGGGTTGGGGAGGCAGGCTTTGATACTACATGGGTCACACAGGGAGCTAGAGCCTTTTTAACCAGCTGAAGAATCCTGCAACCACTCTTTCTTAAATTCTCACCCTCCCCCTGCTCTCAAAGAGAAATCCCAACTTCCTCTGGTAATGTCTAAAGTATAATTTCCATTTTATAGGATATGCCACCTGAAGAAATTTGTGAAGATTAATCTGATCAAGAAATCTTTTTCCTGTAGCTTTATAGTAACCAAGAGTGTCTTAGTTTAAATGGAAGTTCTCCTTGCTTACTCCGAGGTTCCCTGCAGTCAGTTACTGCCGGGCCCAAAGAGACAAACCTGGCCTGAATAGCATCCTTTTCTACTTCTGACACTTAAAGAGGTTGCCCGGCCCAGAGATAAATGCCTTTTTATGAGCCCTCTCCTATTCTGTGGCAATAGGGGTCATGAGTCCATTGGAGTGCTTTATTGTTCTGTGGCTGTGTTTACAAGGCATGGTGGAGTGTTGTGGGGTTGCTAGTATGCTGCAGGAGACAATATGAAGTCTGTGGGCAGTACAAAATGGAGGACAGGTCATTTAGAAGATGAAATATACTGCTGTGATTTGGTTATCGTAGCATCTTCATTTCTAGTCAAAGATATATTTCATAATGGGGAAAATACGCTAGTTTGTGGTCTTGCTTAAAATAAGAGATCTGATACTGCTAACTTATCTTCCTGTCTAATGTGGGACAGTTAGCTTAGTTTGCATAAAGACTGGAAACAGGGAGAGACAATTTACCTGATTCTGTTTAATGGTGATAAAAACATCAACAAAAGCGTAAATGTCACTAAGTCACATGTTTCTGTTAAATGCCCTGAAGACCAGTCAGTTAATCAAATTGTCTTCAAATTACTTTGATCATTAGTAGCTTCTTTTGAGCAATTTTAAAAACAAACAAAAATCTCAGATTTAGCTTCTCAAATGTGAACATTTTTTAGTTTCTTTACTTTCCTGTGAGAGTAAACTTCATATCTATGGGCTTTGAACTTAGAGAAAATAAAACATGAAGAAGCCAGATTGAGGAAGGCTTTTTTTTTTTTTTTTTTTTTTTTTTTCTTTTCCTTTTTTGGTATTATTTGCAAAAATGCAAAAATGTTAACACTTCATACTTGTACCTAAACACATCCAAACTCTTTACCTGACACCTGAAGCAAATATATGGTAACATTTAATGATTTGGTTTCCTCCAGTGACAAGAAATCAATACCCCTGTTCCCCTCCCACCAGTCACATTTTGCTTCAATACCACATCTTGTGTGGATCCTAATGATTGTGTATCGGTGGTACCTGTTGTGTCTGAGCGCCTTGGGCAGGGCAATCAGGCTGTCACACCTGGGTCAGGGACAGGGGCTTGGGGATGATGTGAGATCTGGGGGCAAACAGAGTCTGTCTCTACACTGTCACTGAGAGGAGGGGGTAGGTCTCTGTGTGGGACTGAGACCACAGGATAAGAATGTGTTTGACATTGCTTGTAATTGTGTAATGTTTACTCTGTTGGTATCAGAGGGGGCCTACATTAGCAAACAGTAATTTGACTGTTAGTTGTTTAGGAGGGTGAGGCATTTCTTTGGGCCTCGAGTGGGAGACAACAAGTGGTCTAGACATGGGATTAAGAGGAGAATATTAATTTCACTTTAACATTGCTGTGACAATGGAGAAAATAATATTTACTGTTGTTGAGTAGATTTTTTGTTGACAGTTTTTTTCCACCAGTTATACCTGTAATCTTCTAACCTAACTCAAAATTGCCTTGGATGGTTGTATTTATGCTTTAATCTTCTCACAACCTGCCAGATGTAGCTGGTGACCCTTTGTGGGGGTGGAGCCCCATCTGTAGACCCACTGATCTGAACTTTATATAAAGTAGTAAAAACCAGCCTCAGGCAGCAGTAAGATTCTGCTTCCACAATGATGTAGAATGTAAGAATGTAGTTATGATTCATTGTTCTCCAGGGGGAAATATTTATATTTTTGACATTTAAAGTACATTTTGTTGAGAAGACATTTTTATAGATAGCTGTGTATTTTTACTGCTTTACTTCTTCTAAACTTTGATGCTGACGCAATTTGATCAGACTCTCTGATCACATTGTGTGTGATCAGAGAGTCTGATGGGAGCTTTGCCGTGGTGACTGCATGTGTCCAGTGAGTGGCCTTGGCTGTTTAATGCAGATAGCAGCAGTGGACGGGTCACTGTGTTTGTTTGTTCTGTCCCCCCCTGTCTGAGTCAAAGAGCAAGTGAGTGTGGTTGGAGCGACAACAGTGCTGCTCAGCAGAGATGGAGGCCATTGGTGCTATCTCTATGCCCTATATATAATAGCACGCAACACCTCAGACTCTGTAAGTGAAACTAACCTCTTCTGTCCATGTGTGTCTCTCTCTCTCTCTCTCTCAGTGCGTTACAGCCAAGGCCCCGGTGAGGTCACCTCCTCCACGGCCATCAGTCACCACAGTAGCAATGCCATGGCGACCAGCCAGTCGGTGCTCCAACAGGTGTCTCCGGGGGGATTGGACCACAGCCACAGTCTGCTGTCACCTGATGCCAAGATGGTGAGTGAACACACCTGGGCCTTCATGGCCTCAGATTAGATAAGAGCAGGGCTACGTTTAGCATAAACGCACAAAGTCGTTTTCCTGGACCACCTCTTCTATGGACCAACTGGCAACTGACAATTAGCACATTGTGTTGCTCTGTGTGGAAGGTGGAGCTGGGGTGGCTGGCCATGGCTGGACTAGCACACAGCCTTCACCAGAGTGCATCAAGCATGTGCATCACTCAGCCAATAAACCTGACAAAGAAACATTCTGTGCTTATTGATTAAATGCCTCGCACAGAGGAGCCGCAGGTGGAGCGCTGCTTGTTCTGCCAGAGAAATGACGCCAACATTTGATTATGCCCAAGGCTCTTTTTTTTTTTTTTTTTACTTCAGAGTTTCTCCCCTCTGCCCTAGTCCAATATTTGATCAGTGACAAGGAAACCTGTGCAAGGACCCATAGCATTTGAATAGTAGCGTGACAGTGCAATGTGGACTATATGTCTTGTTCAGATAAAGACAAATGCTTATAAATATATAAATTATGCAAACCAACATTGAATGCTGTGCTCTAACTTCCCTGGCAGTTCATAACACTTCTGCCTTTGACAGCAAGTTTATGTGAAATGACTACTGTGAGGGTGTGTGGTGTGAAGTGCAGTGGGTCAGAGCTGACTTTTGAATCGGCAGATGTGTATCTGTTTAGTTTGTCTTCTGGGAGCTGCTGGCCCCAATGAGAGGAGGATCTTGATCCATATAGACATATCGAGATGGTGTTTTTGTGGCAGCTGTGTTGTGTTGCGTTTCTTGTTTTTTTCCCTCCTTTTTTTTTCTTTTGTAATTAAGCACATTGTATAAGCCAACAGGTAAGTGCAAACATTGTCAATGTGCTACGTGGCCTAATACAGTCTTACCTGCTGACATTTTTGGAATTATTTCTTTTTTCTCTACCCCCCTCTCCTTATCAGTATTTGCTTGTGTGCTGTGTGTGTTACTCAAGCAAGTGTTATACAAAAGAATCTAAACAAAGTCAACATTCATGTCTGTTGTTCTGTTGTTCTTTCTGTTGTGACGAATAGCACAGAAATAAAACAGTTTTACCTTTCTTAATTTTTCCCCAGATTTCTGGTTCAGGCGGAGGACTTCCTCCAGTTAGCACGCTGACAAACATCCACAGTTCCCATCACAGCCATCAGCAGACACAAAACCTCATCATGCCTCTATCAGGAGTCATGGCCATAGCACAGAGTGAGTTCTACAACTCTCCAAATCAATGAAGACAGAAGAGCTGCTGAATTTCTTTTACCATGATGTGGTCTAACTAGGGTTTTGCTGTGACTTACCAGGTTTAAACACGTCACAGTCTCAAACGGTGCCAGTGATCAACAGTGTGGCGGGCAGCCTTGCAGCGCTGCAGCCGGTGCAGTTCTCCCAGCAGCTCCACAGCCCCCACCAGCAGAGCCTGATGCAGCAGTCGCCGAGCCATATGAGCCAGCAACCGTTCATGGCTACTGTCACACACTCACACAGTCAGTAACACTTTACTTTATTCTACTCCAAGCTGAGGCCTTTACTGGACTTAGTAAATAAATTAGATCACTAGTTGTCTTGCTTTAAAACTTTTTTTTCTTTAAAAGTTGTAAGGACTGATTTTCTCCACGATTATCAATCTGCTGAATCTTTTTTTTAGGGCCGCCCCCATATATATTTTTATTCTTTACAATTCTGTACAACTGAATGAGTGTGATAATCTATCTTGTTTGTTATTTGCAGTGTATCCTCACAAGCAGGAGCCTCCACAATATTCTCACCCGTCTCGTTTCCCTTCGGCCATGGTGGTCACAGACGCCAACAGTATCAGCACCCTCAGCTCCATGTCCTCAAGCAAGACGGTCAGTTCCTTATCCACCAGCATATCTCACTTTGCAAACCAAACTCAGATGCACCTTCTTGCTTCTCTTTGCTTGTGATGGCAGATTTTAGTTCCAGTAATCACTATTGGCTTGTGACCGCATGAGATTCTGCATTAAATGTGCGATATTATTGCAGCCGTTTTGCAGTGATGCTTCTGCGGAATAATTTTTAAATTTTTGCATCAAGGGTCTCTTCTGTCTCTTTTGAAAGGCCACACTTGAAACAGCTCAAGCATTTTCAACTGATACACAAAAATCACCCTCACATTGAGAAATGACTAAATCGAAGTGTGCACCAACAGCAGGAACTGGGTCATGTCAGGGAAGGAGAAGTATGTTTTTATGATTGTGTGCTGACTTGTTTAATTCCTGTCCTATTAGGACGCTCCTGTAAACAAGATGGTGCAACTTGGGGGTCTCTCCTGGGTAAATAAGTTTATTAGTTCAGTTTTTAAAAATTAATATAATGGGCCTCCAATCAAGTATCTGAAATGGTTCTGCTCAGTTCTATTTTATTTATTTATTTATTGCCTTAAAGGTGTTTGCTTGGTGCTGCTCCTGATGTTCACATGCTTTCATTTGAGCTCAAACTAACAGACAAGACAGATACATGGATAGCATGTGCTCCTATTTCCTCTTACACTGACGTTTAATCAGTCACCTGTTCCCTCAGCCTGAACACCTCTTGATTAACGCTGCCTCCTTTCACTTTCCTCTGGTGAGGGTTAGTCCTCTGTGATCAGGAAATGAGCCTTGCTCTTAATCAAAGCGCTCCAGGCTTATGTCCCATTACGCTCCTCCATGCTGCAGTGAGGCCGAAGATGAGGTGGGATGGGTTGGTTGGGTAAGAGGGGGGAGGAAAGTTGTTTTTTTTTTTTTTTTTTTAATTACACCTCTTCCTCTTTCCTACTTCTCCCTGCTCTCAATGATCGCTCTAGCCTGAAATGTTGACCACGGTGCTTTCACACGCTCAATTTCCCACGCTGAGGCACAGAGTACTTGTATCCGCCGAGCTGCTACTGACAGACTGATGGGTTGATGGTACGATAGCTCAGGGTATATCCTTTGTGTAGTCATGGAAGTAACACAAATCTTCCAGAGGCCGTGAAATTGACACATTTGGAACTGGATGAACAATCAGCTCTTTATTTATCTGTTTTGCAAAACAAATTAAAAGATATGATCCTAAAACTGTACAAGCTGTATCAACTCCTTTACGCATCACTTGGTTTCAATATTTAATTTCAGGGAACAGTCTCCTGTTAATTTTGAATAGTTTATGTCATGAATGCTTAACATGTAGAATACAGATCTCATTTATAGTGATATCTTTAAACAGCATGAAATCTGAATTATACTGAATTAACGTTTTACATTATTTCTAAACTTCTGTGCCAAAGCAGCAAAGTTGCAGTGGAAGGAGTATAATATGTTCGAAATGCATTTAAAATTCCACTTCAGTAAAAGTGCAGACGTAGGATCATAAAAATAGTGTAGCCAAAGTATCAAAGTGCTGCAACATTTATATTATCTTTGTCAGAAATTAGTATGTCAGCTGGTTTTGATAGTTGAATTGTTATATAAATTTTAGAAGAACTTTAAGAAAGGTTCATAGTAATATAAATTAACCAGGTATTTCAAACATCTATTTGTTGACTTTTGATACAATTTGAAACTGCAAAGTAACTACTTGCAGCATCTATTAAAAAATGTAATGAAAGAAAAGAACAAGCTCTAAATGTAATTTCTACTCAAACTACTCAACTGCTCCAAATTTTCCCTCAGTATATGTATGACGGGCTGTACCCATTGGTCACCCTCTTGTCACTCTTTTGGCATTTCACAAACCCTTTTATTTAAAGAGCAATTAGCAAGCAGGCTCGCCCAGGTATTTTCTTATCAGGATTTTAGGATTTTATTTGGACAGGTCACCCTTCTTCTCATTACATGTCCAGCATGCTTTGGCTTTATAGCACTGATTGTTTACTGAGAATGTGCCGTTATACCTGTTTGAAACTCACCTCTGCTCAGACCCTGGTGTCTAATGACTCAGAGTCTTACCTGCGGGTCAGCTTTATCAGGTGAAGCTGTTTGTTGGCTGCAAGGTCACGCGGGGGTCACCTCCCCTCACCCCTGGTAATGCAGGAAAAAATAAATTCCACAAACAATCTAAAAAAAAAAAAAAGAGACCATTTCAATGGAAACAGGGCTTGTCAGGGGAAGGACAAGAGGGATGAGGGATGTATTTGGTCAGGTGTGGCACATGAAGGTGCAGGGGTGATGTATTTACCAGTGGAGGACGAAGGGAAAAAAAGTAATTCTACACAATAACATATTCCATCAGTGCTGCATTCACAATTTTACTAAATTGCTTCTATGTTGCTGTTGCCGCTTGTGCTACTGCACCCTAATGAATATCTACACCTACAGGAAAGTACTAGATGTAAAAAATTATCCACTCATTAGGATGACCTTCTTCATCCGTTGAATTTGGCTGCACTTTCACATTGTAGTCAGTTAAGGTAGAGATATTTCTACTGCCTACATGATGTATTTTCAATTTTATTGTGAAAGTAATCAAGTGACTGCAGGTTATACCCGGTGGAAGTCCACACATTACTTACTTAAGTTCTTTCAACCATTTATTTTTGTTTGATTTGTCAGGTCACAATCATAACATGATGTACAGTACATGTTGTATTGGTGCTGGACAGACTGTATTCATTGGTTTATGTAACACACAGCTACTTTGTCTGAAATTTTTCTCCCTCTCATTCTTTTCAGTGTCCTCTTCAAGCTTGGTGAGAGCATCCTTGACTTCCTCGATGCCCGGCAACTGGAACACATTTTTCCACCCTCTCACTTCTGTAACCATGACAACACTTAATAACCGGCAACAGCATGCTGGATGATGAGTCAGTCAACAAACAGGAGGAGTGGCAACGGTGGGCCAGGCGGTAAAAATGAGAAGTGGGGACAGGGAAGGAAAACAAACAAAACAGAAGAGAAGAAAAATTCACTCAACCTGAAAAGCAAGGAGACAGGATTCCCCACCTCTCTGTCGCACACACGATCAACAAGGATGTATGATTTAAGTCGCTGAAAACAGTATTCAGTTTTTCATCACCCCACTCCCCCCCCTCCTCTTTTTTAAAATTGTACAGCCATTTTCTTTTGTGACATTACAAAAGAACAAGAACTAAGCACCAAATACCACTCATGAACTGTACGGACCCAAATTCAGGCTCTGGGGACAACTTCGATTACACTGTGACTTAAAGTGGAACTATGAAGATACACTGAGACAGTGATCAGCCTCTGTGAAGGTTCAAGGACCCAATGAAGGCAATTCAGTCACACAAAGCACCAGGAAGCCTTTTCATGTGAGCAGAACCGTGCGACAATCACAATAACAAGTACTGATCTTGTGCACACACCTGACATTCTTACTGGGCTTTAAAGGAGTCTTCCATGTTATTCTTTCACACTTAGTTTATGATGAATTTCAATCTGTGACTGGACAGATTCATCATCTTGAGTTGTTCAGTGTGTATACTGTGATTTA
Organism: Echeneis naucrates; assembly: GCF_900963305.1. Classification (NCBI taxonomy): domain Eukaryota; kingdom Metazoa; phylum Chordata; class Actinopteri; order Carangiformes; family Echeneidae; genus Echeneis; species Echeneis naucrates. The sequence goes on along the minus strand of NC_042523.1, from coordinate 9,526,397 downwards.
AAGAAACTGACAATCTTGAAAAGACTATGCAATGTCTCGACAGGTGTATGCAATGCTTTGTATAGCTGGATTCCACTCTGAACTCCACACACACAACACCATAATATGTACCAGTGAAGTCACCAACAATTATTATACTACACTGAAGTTGCTGTTGATAAAGCTGCCTGTAAAATAATTCAAAAGCAGATGGATGGATGTGTGACAAATATTCATACTATAGCTAAGTTGTAGCAAGTATTTGTAGTTTGTCACCATGTCTGAAAAGCTAGCCTGCCATGTCTATAAACCTGGTCTTGCCTTGTGGAGGAGGACTGACTCACACACATTAAATGTGGCCTGTCCCCTCCATGGAAACCTTAGGCTTTTGTTTGCACATAGGTTCAGGTGAATTTCAGGAATGGGACTCACCCTCCTCCTCCTACCTTTCCCATTTCCTGCCAGAATGTGAATTAATAGGACAAATATAGTTAACTACTCCTCATCCTGAATCACGGCACAGGACGCCCACCCCAGTGTAGAATGAAAATATTGACAAGTATTCAGAAACTAAACAGTCATACAAGGCTGGTATTTTGCGAAGGAGAGTGACATGAAAGAGGACAATATTTTGAGGGCAGCTGCTCTAATCGTACAGGAATCCACAAAGAATGAGAAATGCTGGGGAGAGGAGCAGCTGCTGTGGGTTCACACACCCACGCCAGGAGTATTTAGGTGTGTTCAGTCAGAAAGCCAAACGTCTTTTTTTCGCACAAATTTGACCATTGGACTCTGTGTGTTTATTCACCCCCAGACAGTGTTGCTAGATTGAGCAACTGGCTTATTTATGTTAAACTGAATCTTTGTTAAACTAAATCTTTGTTGTTTTGATGGATTGGTATAAATTGGCCAACCTCTCTTCTTACTACAATACACACATTTATTCTGTTTGATGTGCACGGGCTGTCAATTTCCAGAAACCCGTGGAACTCCAGCTCCCGTATGAGAATATTTATGCTTAAAATATTTCTGCTACCAAACTAAAGATTTATGTACAGTTGTCCGCACTCTCACTGGTGCTTCACAAATTTTTGTGTCTTTACACACAGCTAGCAGCAGCTCACTTTATTACATTATACTTATTGTGTCTCATAAAATTGTATGCCTTCTCTGCTAATAGATCGCTCCTAAAGAAAAATTGTTGATATTGACTCTGCAACTTTTTGTTGCAACTAGCAAATCTGGCAATAATGAACCCAAACAGTCTGTGGGTGTGTCTATGGGTGTGTGTTTGTAAATTTGTCTGAATGGGCATCCATTTTTGTCAGTTCAGAGACTCCATACGCAGAAGAGAAACAGTTTGCTTCGTGCTTTATAAGAACTTCAGAATTTGGACCCAATGTGGCATCAAGGATAACTTTTCTTTTCACTATATTGTATTTGTGTGAAAAAAGGCAATTTCTGATCATCAAACTCAGCATATTCTAAGTGTGGCAGGATCCAATCTCATATTCAATATTAGGTCATTACTTTGTTATTATTATGTTGGTTTGTGACTGTTAGACACATCTATTGCCATCTGATCAGAGGGCACTCATACTTGTGTGGAAGGACGTGATTATTTTTTTTTCTCCTAATGTATTATTTTTGTATAAAATTGAAATCAATCATAAATCATTATTTATACTTTCTGAGAAAATATTGATATTTCAAGTAAATGTTTTTTTTCCAAAATGAAATCATGGTTGTGGTTAATTTCTATGTGGCTATGATTTGAGTAAAAATGAAGAAGTACAGACATGGAGAAGTAAAGGTAGCAATGCCGCAGAGTGTGTCAGACATTTACATGCACTTAGTATGTGATAGCATTATCATTAAATTGCGTAGTCCTATAATGCCTGACCAGAGAAATAATGGACAGAAATGTCATATTTTTTTTATCTTAAGTCTTTATTTGGCCCTTTAACAAACTGTAAAAAATAAAAACAAGCATATTGCCTTTTTGTTTATATCATATTTGTTACATCAGGCATGTCACCCAATTCAGGCAATAACAAAAACCTTTCTCTTTGGTCATCAGTATCATCTGTATCTTTATATCTGCATCTTTATTTTTTTTCCAAACAGCTTCTTCTTCTTTTATCTTGCCAAGGGGATGGTCTCATAAATGTATGTATCAAATATGATATGCACAGCATTGGGTCAAACATTATATACAATTTTTATCAGGCTTCTAACAATAAGTTGTGGACAGAATTGAGTCAGGTCTGTGGACCTCTTTGTTTGCTCACACCATTTCAGCACTAAATGCAAAATTTTGGATGGACTGAATTTCAGGTCGTGATAGTTTGCCACAACTTGGCTGATCCCTCTCATTTCTGAACTCCACGGTTTGGATGATGTTCTTTGACTTGTAAGCCTCAGCCTTATTTCCCCAAACATAGACTATTCCTTTTAGCCAAGCTGATCATGTTTTGTTTGGCCAGGCCTCAGGAAACTTCAGATTGCAGTTTATCCGTTGCATATGGTTTTCCTGGTAGTTTCGGAGCAGTGGCTGCTACACTGCAAAAGATTCACAACATGTGACCTCCCTGAGTGGTGTGTCACCTGCAGGGTTTCCTGGTGTTTACATTTTACAGTTGAATACGGTACCCTCAGGATACACCAGACTAAATTCATGAAATTGGGGAGAACTTTACTTGAGGTTTTTAGTCAATAAATTGTTGAATGTCAGCAGACTTCATCATCATCTGCCAAGTCAAGATAAATGTGCTAAAAGAGGCAAAAAGCACCGACAACAAAACGATACTGTGAGTGAAGTGATAATGAGTAATGTAATGAGCTCACATGATATTACCTGTATAGCTGTCTCAGGCCTGTTAAATGGCAGTATAATGTACCAGTTTTACAACGTTTGCATCAAATAAGAAAATTCAACATAGCTGTATTATCAGACACTTAACAGACATCTTAAAAACTAACAGGCCTGGGATTTATATTACTTGGCAAATGACCAGCTCTCCTTTCTTGTCCCTGTGTTGGCCTGCAGCCTCCATCATGGAGCCCTGCTGGGGAAAGCCTTGTAATCCCCTAATGTCACTCTATTTGGTTTTCAATAAGACCTTTGATTTTCAGACCCGGGAAGCCCTTAAAGATCCAACCAATGCCTCTTTGAATCCTCCTCTCTAAAAGAAACCGAAACACTGGTCGGCTCATTTGCATCTGTTAGAGACTGAAACACAATACTATACTCCCTAAACATCACATTTAATTCAGCTGGGAATGAGGGTTGCACCACAAACCCAATTCCTTTACAGGCTCTTGAATAATAGGAAATGTAGAACTTTCTGACTACATTCACAGCTTAAATTTGCTGAGCGATCAGTGATGAAGATTCCTTGCACTGGTTAGGCATTATCCTCTATAACGCATACTTGCTGTTGTTATTGCTGTATTCTTTGGAGTTTCAGTAACACTGGGATGATCTGTATGTCAGTTTTGAATGATTAAACTGGATCTTAGAGATTCTGACCTCAGATTTCTGCAAACATTCGATGACATACGTCATCAGAGTTAATCAGCCTTGGTGTCTGAGGGTTGGATTACATATTGCACATTGAAAACTTAAAACAGAGGCATGTCTGTTTTACTCCAGTGCTTACATACAGCACACATGCTGTTCTTCACCAAACTATGATGGAAGTGGGGAAATGTTCATACTACGATAAACATGATTGAAGCGTGATTGAACAAGGGGCATCGGAAGTCGGTTACAGCAATAATAATACATTACACACATAAGATTCAAGTAATATAACATCATTAGCATGCATTAATAATTCAGTTTCTTTGCTCTTTTTGAAATCATGATGACATGAAATATCTTTTGACCTTTTGACCTATACTCCAAACTGCCCCACATACACACAAACATAAATTGGTCTTAGTGCCATGTTATCAAAATATCCAGGAAATTGTGGATCAAAAGCTTCCTCTTGGAAAATATTGTCAAAAAGCTTCTCTGTAGAGATGCAGAGGTCTATCCCACTTTCAGATTTTTAAATCTGACTGTGATTTGCTCAGAAATTTTGTACAGAGCCACTTAAACAGAGAAAATGAGCAGTAAGACACTAACAGTTGACTTTCTCCTGTAAAACTTTGAGAGCAGCTCCCACGCAATTTATCAGCGATTTACTGCAGATGAACCCTGATCTGCTACATTGTTTAAAGAGTTACACACACACACATACAAAACCCACAACCCAATTTAGATAGTTTATATCATCCTGCAAGGATATAAACAATAAAAATAAAAAAAAAAAAAAAGTTTATTTGTGTTAAATCTTGAGGTGTAATGATTTGGTTAAGTCTAATATATGTAAAATTTATAAACATATTAATGGGGATTAAATAATGGAAATGGACTGAAATGGAAAACCAAATTCAGCTGTTGAATATTCTTCTGTTGGCAGACAAGCTCTTTCACAGAAATCAGCTCAGTTTACATTGGTATTATTAGCACAATTAGAGGAATCAGCCTTTGTGCATGAATACCCACATCCATAGAAACACAGACATGAACAACCTGAACCTTAGCAGTAGTTATTAAATGCTGTGTGTAAGAACGAGACGATAGATGTAGCTTCAAAGACAGCGCTAGAGTGCAGAAGATGCTCTGTTAGAGAGTGAAACTATTTGTTTGCTTCTGCGATGGAGGTCGATCGATAGATTCACTTCAGCCTCGGACATGAGAGGTCAACACGAGAAGCAAGCTGACACGCAGGGAAAATAGAGGAGCGGCACAAAGAGACAGAAAATGGAAGCTGCAGGGTGAATGTGGCCGTGTGTTTAGCAGAGCCAGAAGAAAGGCTACTACATCAACTCCAGCTGAGGCCCAAGAGGTTAATGGATAAGACTACCCAGCAGGGGTCAAAGGTCAGGAGGCCACTCTCTGCCAGGGCTAATTGGTCACTGCGACCAGAGTTGGGTCCGACCTTTCTATGGTGAAATACATACACATGTATGGAGCCGCTCTGACAGGAGTCTTCCATCAAAACCCCTGATCAAGGCCTCTGTTGTGCTGCTGCACAGTGATGGAGATCAGTCAGGCCTCCGCAGTAACAATCAGCTCTTCACCGTACCACCTACAGTGACAGCCAGGCTGGACTCCTGTAAAGACAGGTGGCTTTTGATCTCACGTTATTCTATTCAGTCCATTCGCTTTTATCTTTAGGTTTTCACGTAATGATATGTCCGCAAATCTTTTTTGTTTTGCGTCACTAAATGTCAGATATGATGCCACGCCAGTGTTTCTCAAAGTTTTTCATCAGAAGGAACCCCTAAAGCGACGGAGATTACACCACCGCTGGCCAACATTTTGGCTTCACATTCAATTCATACACAAAGAGAGTGCTTCACAGATTTACTGATCGCAAAAGATTTGATTAAAGAGAGTTTGAAAAATGTATTACATGCACGTGTATTTAGATATGCAGGAATTACTGACGAAAATAAAAAATTGGGATGAAGCCACAAAAACACAATGTAGTGTTACAAACAAAATACAAAAAAGCAGCAGAAAATAATTACATTTTAAGAGCTTTGCAAAGGAAATTAATGAAGTTGTTATTTTTTCGACATTGCATTGTTTATATGCATTGAGAATATGAATGAATGAGCGATTGAATGAAAGGATGGAGTATGTATCATTCAACTATGCTCAGAAACCCCAGTGACCGTAAAAACATGGCAAATATTGCCTCAGACAGCACCAGGATGACAACAATTTGTTTGTTGCTCCGTCAAAATTATTTTTAGCACATTTATGTTTGCAGATGACAGTGAGACAGAGAAAAAAGCATCTTCCAAACATGATATTAGGGGCCACGTGAGGAGTTTCACATGAGTCAGCAGTGAAACTCTGTGAAGTCTGCTGTGATCAGAATGAATCGAATTTCACTGCATTTGCATCTGAGGCTGAGAAACTGTATGAGCCCCTGGCTTAAAGGGATCCTGACAGATTGATGTTGTCATGCTGATGCTGTCACAGGTTGATGCTGGACAGGTTAATGATTTATGGGGGCTAGTGGGATGTTCAGAATGGGACCTGGGTTAATGTTCACTTTTCTCGCCAGACCTCCTCCGGGGGGCTGCCCACATCCAGTCCAGATTCAGCCATCGGGAAAGAGAAGAGAGGACCTGACTGAGTGATTCGGCTGGCTTCCAGATAAACCTGACATACACAGCAGGGAAGGAGCCCTGCTTGAGAGGCCTCTGAATGGACTCAGAGAAGAGGGCCTGACGAGGCCTAATCATCTTTTTAGTGATTCTCAATAGATGCAACAAAGATCATCAGAAATTAATGCAATCATAGCAAGATCATATAAACAACCACAGGCGGGCCAATTTTAATCTCCTTTTCTAAACTTCAAAATCTATTTTGCGGATTTGTTTCATTTGGCTGTCTGAGCTGCACCCAGGAGAATTCACACACAAACCCTCTTTCTTACGTTCATCTGCTGAGGAGGGAATGTTATTCTTTACTTGTTAAATGACAGCTATATGAAATCTGATTAATTCTTTTAATTACTTTAAAATCTTGAAAGCAAAAGAATTCACAACAATCATCTTCCCAAAGGCAGAGAGTTCAGAGAAAAACTTTTTTTTTCCCACTGCGTGATAGTAAACTCACTACCTCTGCATTTGACTGCTGGTCAGACAAAACATAATACTCATTATTTGTTTAGTTAAAAAAACAATCATGAAAATGACTGCTGGTTGCAACGTTTCTTTTATATTATCTGGAATAATTCAACCATGACTGAAATATTAAATACACTTACCTGTGTAAAGTACAGTCTCAGAGCCACAGGTTGGGAACCAGGATGCAGCCAGGATTTTAGAAACTCTAAAGTTGTCAACTGACTATTTGAATGTTATCATTATTTTGGTCCAGACACACAATGGCTTCAGTACTTCAAGCAGCTAGTAAAAGTGTTAGACATGATGTCATGTTGTAAAAGCAGGTGCTGATACAGCTTACAATGAGAATAACAGTATAAATAACAGACCGATAACATGATGCAAATCAGAGATGATAATCTAATGACCGATGTCTTCAATAATTCAATTACTTTAATATTTCAAGCGACCGGTAAAAATGTCGGCCAAGACATCAGCTTCGAAAAGCAAGTGCTGTCCAGTACAACAAACAATGAGAATACCAGTATACAGAGCAGACTGCTCATGATGCAAATCAGAGATAATAATCTAATGACAAATGTGACACCAGAGCGGCTGTGCTAACACAGCTCTTTTATATTTAGTTGACTAACTCCATCTGTTGGGACATGCAGAAAGCAGATATACATTTTGAACACACTTCCCTCAGTTTGAGGAGTGAGAGTCTCTTGGTGAGAAACCATGTTTAGTTATCAAATTAGTATCAACCAAATTATGTTAGTATTGTGTTTCATGAAATTGTCATCCTTGTGGCCTTCAAAATCTCTTTTATGTCAAAGTCTAAACTTTCCTGAGCAGAATAGATGAAATATGATTATTTAGTTTTTTGTTAGTTTTATTTAATTATTTACAACCTGCACATTATTCAATTAATAATTTTTAAAATAAATGTACTAAAATCTTGACTCCAATTTAGTCTCCAATTTCCATAATATTCTGACAATGAAGGCATTCTGACTTCTGAATTGTATGGAGTCTAAACATGATTCAATTCACTTGCCAAATATCCACCACTTTTAAATTGTAACTCCAAAAAGCACATATACAAATATTGTGAAAATACTGAGCAAAACTGAATAGAAAAACTGCTGCAGTTACATTTTGCGAGAGAGAGTAATTTATACTAAGATTATAAAAGAATAGATTCAGTCCTGTAGAGAAAACCTTCCATGTTGTGTTGCCACCGGCTGCATATAAAACCATCAAAAAAAAAAACCAAACAAACAAACAAAAAAAAAAAACAACGCTTTTTGTCTTCATCTATCAAAGTTAAGGTTTTTCTCATTTGTGAGTCACTCTGGGGCCTTCATGGTTACATTTGCTCCTCTGTCATGCATACGGCCTCTTTGCCGTTGAATAAAGCTGAGGTGTAGGAAAGGTTGAGGGCAGGCCAGGTGATGGATAGCAGTGGGGCTTGTCATCCAAGCCCTAACACTAGTCTCATTAAGCTGTAAATCTTTCACAATTCCCGCTAAAACAATGCCACAGAGGCTTTTACTTGTTGCTCCACCTTGTCACTGGCGTAACAATGAAACCGCCAAGTGGATCACTTTTGTCCACACACACAATGGCTTCAGCACTTCCAGCAGCCAGTAAAAATGTTGGACAAGACTTCAGGTTATGAAAGCAGGTGCTGTCCAATACAACTAACAATGAGAATATCAGTATAAATAACAGACTGCTCATGATGCAAATCAGAGATATAATCTAATGACAAATTTAACATCGGGCCGGCTGTGTTGGCACAGGGAGTAGACCAGCTCTGTCATATTTAATTTACTGTACATCTGTTGGAACACGCACAACACCATTATGATCCCTGATGTTATCCGTGATTAGGGAGCAGGCTCTTGGCCAGTCTCTTTGTAGCATGCAAACAAGCTAAACACTGACATCTGCTGGAAAGGATACAATGGGGAATTTGTTACCCTGTGTTTTCCAGGTTTCAGTGCTCAGGAGGAGGCAGAGATAACTGGTTAGGGTTAGTTAAGGTAGGCTTGGGGTCAGGTAAAACATCATAAAGGTAAGAAGAAGCACATATTTACAAGGAAACAGACTTATTTTAAAACTTTGGCATAATTCAAGTCAACCATGGCTTAAGAGGTGCGAGTTATCCCAGTTATTTGCAAAACAGCTATCAATATGTATCAGTTACAAAACAAACAGTAACCCAAGATATATGCAACTAGTCAAAACTTTGGAGACAGTTAGGGTGCGTACACCCTTTCATGACATACATAACTGAGAAATCTCACTGTGCAGTGGCTGTGTCTTACTGTTTGATTAATATTTTCTTTAATTTTGAAATGCACCAAAATAAAACTTATCATTCATTCATTCACTCGAGAGTGGTTCTCAGTGCCACTGTCCAACTCCAATGGCACAACCTGGTGGCAGCAAGAAAGTGACATTCATGTGGTGGCAGAAGTACTACATAATAAATATACTGTATACTATATATAAAACTTAGTGTGGAGGTAAATTAATCAAGAGTGACTTTTATATGTATCTTGTAGCAACAAAGGGGGACATTTACATTCAGTACAACACAAAGTGGTGACAGGGACTGGATGTAGCAAAAAGAAAGAGCAAGTCACAGAGAGCAGCATGAGACATTTTCACACCTAACTTTAGTTAGCTTTAAACTGTGATCCATGGCCTCATCAGTTAGAGAGAGAGGCGTGTGCCACTGGTCAGGCTGGAAACCCGCCTCAGCGCAGAGGGCCAGTAATCCCTCCGCAGCGGGCTGAGCTCAGCCTGACAGACCAAACTCAGGGCCGGCAGGCTCAAGTCCCTCCTTCGTCACTGCCGACGTCATCCTCCTACTTGTACCACCGATATCAAGATGGCGCTGCGGCCGGGATCTGGGGGAGGCAGCAGGTATTTTAACCTTTTTGTTTTGTTTTGTTTTGTTTTTAATGAGCAGTGTGTCGACAAAGAAAATGTAAGAGGCTGGCGAAGGAGCCGCCTCCGAAAAACGCTTCGCTTCCCGTTCAGCCGTCGGGAAGCTGCTTTTTGTTGTTGGGGCTGGATGCGCTGAAATGAGATGGCTGGTCTGTCAGGTGCCACAGCTAATGTTAGCTAGCCGGTGAAAGTGGACCGAGAATAACGCTGTAGTGTTCACCATGTTACCGCCTTTCAACACGTCGTGCCGCCTCTAATGGCCGTTTATCTCGCAGTTTGTGGTATCCGACGACAAAGCGTGATGTTCGTCGGTGTAAATGCTCCACAACCCCCCTGCTGACAGGCCCGTGGACCAGTCATGGTGTTGATGTTTGGCCTCGTCAGCTGTCAAGTTTCACACTGAACTCGTCATGTTTGCTATGAGGCAGAAATAAAGAAGATAGCAGGTGGAAATCGAGCTCAAATCGTTATTTCATGTAACACCAGCTGCTCTAAACTTTGAGGATTCAGGCTGATCTGCTGTAGGATTTCTCCCTAAATTAACATCTTCCATTATACCTGTGTGTCCACGTGATGCTCAGGTATCTTATTAAAACTTTAGGATAATGGCCTAAAGGAGGAGATGAAAAGGCCATCCTTATCATTTTTTCATAAGCTACCTGAATAATGAATATTCTCTGGTTACAAGCAAGGCACGCCGAGCCAGCTACACAACAGCCAGGTAATAGAGATGTGACAGGTGAAACCAAAACCCTCCACACAGTGTAACTGAGCAGGGAAAAGCAATTCCAAACCACATATAAGGAGAAGAGCTGATTATACTTATGTGATACGGCTGATAGTTATTGACTTGTCTTTTTTACTTGTGTGCAGTGTCAGTATAGGTTGAGTAGGATAGGAAAGATTCATTTATTTGACAGACATGGTCATTGGTGGACAATTGAATATGTAATTGCTCCGCCAGATTTTTGTAATTGCTGACTGATCTGTCAATGTTTGCGAATAGCAGAAACAAAATGGTGAGAATGCTCGTCACAACATGATATCATCAATATCAATATCTTATCATATATGAACAACTGACTGAAACACAACAAATGTTTAAATTGGACTAATGAGCAGCTATTTTTTTTTCATGAAAAATGACAGTTGTGGGCTGTTTTGATGACTGAAGCTTTTTAAACGAAATTATATACAATTTTGTGAAAGTGTGAGAAACGATCGGACAGTTAAAATTGAGTTATGACTGCATGCTGTAGTCCCTTTACGTTTACATACAGCTGAGTACTGACAGTGTTATACAGGATTTTATTCATATTGGGCTCTCCAACCCAAGTGCCACTTTATCACTGCTTCTGATAAGGCATTAAATTTGGCAGTAGCTCTGTAAAAACACAATTTTTTGCCAAGGGCATCTGCTATCTGTAGTACATTCAAATCCCATTTCATCTTTGTGTAATCTTTTTAAATATAATGGGTATGAATGAAGGGATGTTTGGAATATGTCTGGTGCACTATGTTATTCTTGGCAGATCGGATAATTCTGCTATAATTAAATAAAATGTGTCTTAGAGTACTGAAGTGGAAATCCAGGAGGTGGAGCAGTGGTGCTGCTTACAAAACAAGAGGCAGTGTTGTGTCATAGATGCATCTCTCTATATATATTTTATATATATAGAGAGAGAGAGAGAGAGAGAGAGAGAGAGAGAGAGAGAGAGAGAAACCAACAGTGTGATTGAGATGCGGCACATCAATATCATTAGGTCATGATGGCCCCATGCAAATGTCTTCTTGAAGCAGGCCATGCGATTAAACCATTCATCAGACTGCTAACCTCCTGAATGTCAAATGATGTCCATTGTTCTGTCCCATTGGTCAAGAGCGTCTTGCTGTCACTTACTGTTGTTTCTTCAAGAGAATCAGGAACATGATTTCTACATATATTGTAATTTCTGACGCAGTTGCCTTGGTTGAATTTAACGGAGGTCAGTGTTAAAAGACAATCTGGGTTATTTTAACTATGATAATTTGTGGTAACAGGAGAAGGCCTTTGGGTCCAGTACCTCTGGCACACTTAAAAAAAAAAACCAAAACTAAATAATAAGAAGGTCACTCACCTGGACTGGCATCCTGCCTAAATAAATAAATAACAAGATCCAAGTCAGATCTCCTCAGTTTCATAAATTAAATTATTAGTTGATGAACATAAAATCAATCAGCAACTACTTTGACTATTTATATTGACTCTATCTAGAACAAATGATTGATTAATTAAGAAAGTAATCATTTTAAGGCAGCTCAAACCCAAATCAGATACTGTATGGGTTTTAGCCTTTTAATAATAAATTATCTTTATTATTTTTGCTACTTTCAGTTTGTTTGTAAAAAGTGAGATTCCTCACTGTACAAACTCCAAAGACATTGTTATTGTCAAAGAAATACAGGAAACAATTTTGAAATGTAAGCACCAACTGCGAAAAATCTAAATTTAACAAAGCCTTTCAGTGGTCTCTCAATGTGCCTTTCTTTGAAAAACAGTACTTGTTATATTTATGGTACATTCCACAAAAGGAGCAATTTCACAATAAGCCGAAAGTAATTTTGGGATGAGTGTCCTCTGTGATGATGACATTAACTGAACCTCCTGACTCTGCCGTCTGTCTGATGATAACTGTTTGATGATTACAGTTCTTTTACAAGCCATTGGCCTGTCTGGTGGACACAGCTGCTATCACTGCTTATCTTCTTCTATGTTAATCTGCTCAACCATGACATGTTACTTGCTGTATGATGGTGGGCAGCAGTGCCATAGTGCCCCTCTAAAATCCTTTTAAGCTGCAAATCTTACAGGGAGCAGATGTGAGAAACCCTACAAGTCAAGCGTCATCACAGAAGATAAAAATCCAGGCATACTACATCAGGGCTCTGTGAAGGGCAACCCGTCTGGGCAATCAGTGAGACAAAATATGACATTTGAAAATGTCACTTTAGCCACTTCGATGGTAAAACAGGCTGTTTTTGTCTGTAATTAATCAATAAAAAATAGCAGATTAATTATTAAATAAAACGTGCCTCGGTTGAGCCTCGATTTCAAATGTCACCACCAGGAAACTCTTTTGAAGTTGCAGATCAGCTTCACATACATCACAGGTAGCAGGTAGTATGTAGTGGGTTTGTTAGAACTTTTCTTTTTTTTTTTTAAAGAGCTGAATAAAATCTAGCTTTGGACCAGAAAATCAAAAACCTCAAAGACACTTTAGAGCTAATAACAAATGCTGTAAAGAGTGGATAACAAGTCTGGCCAAAGTTCTCTACAGGCCAATCACAACAAAGGACTTATTTCATATTATACAGGCAATTTAATCTATTTTTTTGTTTCATTCAGATATTCATAAAGAAGAAGGCACATTGAGTGCCAAGAAATTTAAATCAGTTTTCATTTTCTGTCACAGTGTACATAATAAAATGGCTGTTTGATTAATCAAATATTAATCCAAAGGGTTATTTCATGATGAAAGTAAACCTTAGTTATTGTTGCAATGTACAGCTTCCATACTTGTACTCTACAAGAATAAACATATTCCTTTGTAATTATATATTCCAAATGTTAATCTTGCGTGTAGATGTCATGAAAAAGCCAAACCTATTTATTTGCCACTGGGATAGGATAAATGCATTAATACCTTCTGGCTTCCAATTAGCTCCCAGCGTTTGACGTGACTCACCTATTGGATTAGGGAGCTGTTTGCTGTCACTCGCAGCAGAGGCCTAGCTGGTTTATTCTGCTGTTTGTTTCTGCATCATCAGTTTCTGCCTGAAGAAGTGACCTGTGATCAGTTATTTGACAAATAGCTGATGGCCTGTGTGGGTTGGCTTCAGTGAGAGAGAGATACTTGGCTGAATGTGGAGACTTCCTCTGATTATTTCTTAAAGGCCCATTTCTCATCTCAGAGTCCAAGATGCCCTTGAAACTGAAGTTTGAATAAGGTCTCCTTAATCTACTTTTAACTAACATCTTTGCGAATCTCGTCTTGTAAGTATAGTGTTTTACTGACAGTGGACATTTTGAATACATTTTTCCTTTTCTGCCAGAGTTAGTGTTTCTTGTCTAAATGGTTCTTGAAGATGGATTGGAAGCATCAGCACAACATTCAAATATGTGTGACTCAATGAAGCAGCACATGATTAAAAGCATGTCAAACTGAACAGCAAACCATTCTCTAGCAGCTGTGTGTATACAGATCTAATAATGGAATTGCACAATTAAGAAATGGCAAGCAAGGCAATTATGTTTATTCATTTGACAAACAGGCATTTACACTTAAATACACATTGGAAACAAATCCAGTTAAAGTACCCTTTCGTGGAGAAATAGTACTGATTTTGTCTAGTTTTGCATCTCTTTTATTCAGCCTATAAATGTGTAATGTAAATTGTAATTCATTTTGTGTTAAAAAGCAAACAAATCACGTCTGTTTCACCTTCAAGGTTTCAGAGGGCATTTCATTGTTCATGTATTTCATGTCATGAGTTTGTATAGAAGGTTCAAAGCAGCCTTAATGTGTTATGAGCATGTTTTGTTATTTTAGCATTCATTTGAATCTCGTAACTTGCGTTTTACTTTCTGTCTTTAAGTTTTATGTATCCTGTTGGAGGAGGCTTGGGGCCACCACAAGGTGAGTCATTCTGCAGTTAAAGTAAGCATTTGACTAGTTTCTTCAAGGAGGTTGACCCAACAAATAACAAGTGTCCAGTGACATAGGATCTTCTCTGATGATATCTTTAAACGTATCTATCCAAGTCACAACATGTACCTTCAGTGATTACACACAAATAGAGAACATGTTTGTTTTACTGGGTGTCATAAATGACTTTGTCACTCGTTAAAGATTTGAAATAGATATAGAACTCAGAAAAAAAAAAAAAAAACATGATTCAATGACTATGATTCACAAAGCAGAAGTAAGTAGCATCAAGGAGCACAAACCTTTGTAACCCCCAGTGCTAAGCCTCATGTGTACTATCATTTAGCTGTGAGTGTGTCATATGAAGGCTGTTGACTCTGCAGTAACACACACATGATAAACTATTCCTGCACCACTGGGACAGGCTCATTACACGCTCCCGTTAGCAATATCATTTTAGTCAGACATATTAGAATATGTGCAACCTCCTAAATAAGCCATTTATTCAGCCCTGTTGAGTCCTAGCATGGTGAATCATCTTGAGTCCCGAGTAGGAGCTGGCTGCTCAGCTCTGCTTGTCAGCTTACGCAGCATCTGTGAAAACAAACTCACACTTTTCAACCCCCCCCCCTTCCGTTATGCTCCAAGCTGTCATTGTAGTCACCACAAAAACAGATTTGGTTGTTGTTGCTTGGGTCTTTTTCCAGCTATCCAGGAAATGGATTTGCAATACTGAATTATGGTCAGACTCTGAGGACGCTTTTCCAAAGTCCAGACATGTATTAACTTTCCCTCAGTGTACTTTAAATTGGACTTACTGTCATGCTTCAAATAGTAATTGAATACACTATTCTTTGCCATATCTCCACAACATTATAATAGTGATTACATGTGTTTGTACAGGCATGGTACCCATGCAGCAGCAGCAACAGCAGCAACAACAGCCGGGCTTCCCCATTGTTCCAGTCATGCAGCCTAACATGCAAGGCATGATGGGAATGAACTTTGGGGGACAAATGCCACCAGGAGCAATGCCTATGCAGGTACATTTGTGAATATGTACTAGGCTTCTGGAATTCTTATACACTTTCTTGATGATTTGTTAGTCTGTCAGTAGTTTTGAGGTGGAAACAACACCTCTTTTAATTCATTGTCATCTGCATTTTTGGTTATTTTTAACAAATTTGCCTTTATGGGCTTTGATTAATGAATATATAATACAAAACACTGCTGTATTGATTCAACTGATTTCATTTAAGTGGAGGCCTGGGTTAAGGATCTTCCTTAATGTTTTATATAGCATTTTTCATCATCATTGGTACCATTAATGTGATTCTGAATGGTTTTGCTTTTTCTTGGTGTAAATATTTACCTCAAAGGAGTATGACAGTAGGAATACGAATGAGATTTCTCTGCATCTTTTATGCCTTTTCTGGTTTATAACAGGGCGGGATGGCGATTGGGATGCAGACACCCGGAATGCAATTCTTGGGTCAGCCACAGTTCATGGGTATGAGACCTGCTGGACCCCAGTACACTGCTGACATGCAGAAACAAATGGCTGAGGAGCACCAGTAAGACAACCAATACCATCCACACTGTTACTATGCACACACATTGTACAGACATGCTTCCCTGATTTTTCCTCTCTGATGCTTGTGGGAGTTTGACAATTGGTGTTTTGAGAAAAGATTATCTCTCCCCATTAAACAAGATGGCAAAAAGTTCAAATATGGATTAGTATACTAAGTTAATATGCAAAGCGCAATGGGTTGCATGATTAAATATAACCTAAATAGCTTTCATTAATTACTGACCAGCATATTTGTGAACTAATATGAGTGGTTATTCTGATGTTTATCTTGCTCCTTACCTCCTCAGCAATATTAGTTGTTTTGCTCTACATCTAATTTCTGTATTCCTCGTTCCATTAGAAAGCGTCTAGAGCAGCAACAGAAGATGCTGGAGGAGGACAGGAAAAGGAGACAATTTGAGGAGCAGAAACAGAAGCTGAGGCTGCTCAGTAGTGTCAAGCCAAAGGTGAGTATTTCTTCACATTCTGATTACTTTATTCTTTGGTTGTCTCCTTGTCACCTTCCCAGCCTGTTTGGTAATTGATACTCTATTTTTCTGTGCTCAGACAGGGGAGAAGAGTCGCGATGATGCCTTAGAGGCAATCAAAGGCAACCTGGACGGCTTCAGTAGAGATGCGAAAATGCACCCCACTCCATCATCACAGACCAAGAAACCAGGTACCTCAACCTAAAAACATGGCTGTAATCCCTGTGAGAATAATAACTGGGTTGAAGGCACGTCAGCACGATGGCCACCCAGATTGGAACCAGATGAAGAAATTTGGGATTTTCTGTCGAGTGTTTGTTATCATATGGAACATAGATTCATAATCCAAATTTGTATCATGTTGTTTCAGATTCTTTTGTGTCTTGCGTACATCTAGTTTTGGTCAACTTCAATGTTTCCTTTTTATATTTGTGTTCAGTACAGCATCTGTTTGAAGACCACAGTTTTCACTTTCTGAACTTTTTATTGACACTTGCACTCCTTGATCTCTCTCATTTTACTTCTATGAATTTCAGAAAACAAACATTTTCTAAACATTCACAGTAACAAACACAGCTTGGAGTTTTTCAAAGACTCCAGTTTCCAACTTTTTTCCTTCATGCAACCTTAAAATGAAGCAGACTTGACTTTCAGTTCCTTGTCACAAGTTTTGTGACAATCTGTGAGCAGACTGAATCTCACCTTTTAAACCTCTCAGACTGCTTTATTTGAATCATTGATAATGACTTGATAAGATAAAACTGTCTGCTATTAAACTAGAAAAAAAAACAAGGATTATTCCTTTATATCCTGATCCCTCAGGTTAGGTATCTCTGCTTTACAGTCATTATTCTTGTGATGATATTTATACAAATGCTGCTCTACCCTTTAACTAACTAAATCTGAGTATTAGTTAAATGTGGCATATTAGGGTTTTATTTGAGTTCCTGGTTTATTTCTGGTCTTGCACAAAATACTGTCTCATTTCAATGTGGAGCCCTGAATTCAGTTTCCATTGTAGTATGTGTCGTGTTGTGCCATCATCATTATTTCTTCATTTTTGCAGACTCATCGCCATCACACCCGTCTGTCACCACTCACTCCCTCCCCCCAGCTTTGTCTGAGGACAATGATGAGTTTAGTGACTTTCAGGGGCCTGTAGATGCCTCACCCTCCTTCACTCAGCCCCCCTCCTCCTCCACTTCTTCCACCTTCGGCCTCTCCTCTCAAGCGCACATCCAGCCTTCATCCCTTGCCCCCAAGACAGGTTTCTCTGACAACGATGATGAATTTAGTGACTTTGTTCAGGGTCCTGTAAATACTTTTCCTTCCTCCAACCTTAACTCCTCCTCTCAAGCCCAAATCCAGTCGTCGTTCCCTTCCTCACAATCCCTCCCTCAGTCCCTTCCTGCGTCTGTGTCCATTCCCCCTGCCTCCCAACACTCTGCTGTCAACACCAGCTCCCAATCTACATTTCAAGGTAACTCTTCTTTTGCTCTGTTGACACCTCCCCACCCATTCCCATAATTTTAAAACAACCATTTACACTTTGAATCAGTTTAGAGGGCTTTTTATATTCATGGTGCTGCTTTTATTGCTGATGCTGAATATTTTTAAATTTACGTCTGGAATTTGGGTTGGTTCTTGGCCTGCTTTGCAGTGAGAGAGCATGCTGCCAGAAAAGCAGGTGGTCCTATTACTTAACAAACTAGGGAAACAAGGATGCAGAATATATAAGAAAACCCAACTGCTTCAGTCATATTGGGAATGTTTGTGTTGGTTTTAACCATTTAGCAATTGAATCAACAATAGAGTTAAATCACAGATTGTGTAGTGACAGAAGACTGTCATTCTCCTGTGTCACTTGCTGTCCAATTTTGAGATGAGCAGCTGTTCTTTGATATCGCTCAATTGATACACTATCAAAGACAGGACAGTGACATTGTCTTCTGTCCAGATAAATGCACCAGCTAAACCACCATTGAATGTCATCCCAATCCTCTTAAGACATTTCTGACCTAGTTGTTTAGCATCTGGAATAAGTAGATTTGATTGCATCGGGATTGCTTGCCTGTGACACAGAGAGAAGAGATCGAGGCATGATTTTATTTGCAATAAAGAAAGTTTTTTCTTCCGGCTGACCTTTGTCAGTGTTGAAGAAAAGAAACGTGGAATTTTGCACAACAGGCAGGCTGTATATAAAGAAATGTTAGTTAGCTGTCAGTTAAAAGTGTTAGGGACTGAAAGATCACACCAAAATGATTTTTTTTTTTTAATTTAAACTCCTTTGACAGATGCTTTGTACAGACAGACTGTGTTATAAAGAAGCCTGTTCCTCATTCACCCCTCTAGGCCCATCCCTGGAAGAGAAGCTGTTCTCCTCATACGATCTTACTGCTGATAAGACGGCTCAAGTTAGCTTTAAATCTAAGCAAAGTTTGTCTGAAATTGGCCCAAGAGCTAAGGTTTCAGCCCAGTTTCAATCCAGCACTAAAGCGAGGAACTGGGCTGCGGCCCCTGAGGACTTGAGTTCTGTCTTTGCTGCAGAAAAGCAACATGATGCCCCAGTAGCAGCATTCAGCGTCCCCTCATCAGCTGCTGACTCATCCTTCCAAACCAGTAGTGACGGTGGTGAGAGAAGTGCTTGTTTATTAGACTTCATAGCTTCTTCTTCCTCTCTCCCATGCATTGCCAAAGCATTAACGCACAGTCGAGGCAGTAGTTTTCTGTCATGGGGAAATAATTTCACTCTTACTAACCCTGAGAAAACAATTTTCTACCTTTTGCAGCAGCTGAATGTTTTTCTTCTCTTTGGGTCACAATTGGTTTATACCAATATCTGAAAAGGGCATCACACTACTGTGAATTTGTGCTGTTAAAATGAAATCACAACAACTTTTCCTTCACCTGTGAGATTGTTATATAGAGGTGATATTTTTGAGGTCTCCTCCTTGGTGTTTTCACATCATCTCTGAGGGCAAGTCTCTTCTTTTGTTTCTGCTTCTTTTATACCTCTTACTTCAGACCAGATCTCTTTAGACGGGCTCTCTCTCTGCACAGATATTTGAAATGGACTGTGGTTGGAGGTCCTGGGGTAGTACCTGCTGACTCACTAAACTGCTGTCTGTTCTCTCGCCATGTCACACCCTCTCAGAGAACTAGATCTGGTGCATGCTGGCTGCATTGGTTTAACAGGGCTGCGCATGGATTGGCAGGTGCCACTGAGGCCCAAACATAATCCAGGGCTGATTGTGCATGTTATTCTGCTACTCCTCTGTGCTGTAATTTGTTTGTCTGTGTCCATGTCCTCCATGTCATCAAGGGAAATATAGACGCTCATCACGGAGACCAGGGAGTTTTGTAATATGATTCATTTAACTGCCAAGGACTGATGGGAGTTTTGTGTGCAAAGTCACAGCTTTATGTTGCCTTACAGACATTATTAGTGACTCAAAACAAGCTATAGCTTTTTCAAAACTGTTTCCTCTTCTATTTGCAGATTAAGAGTTTATTTAGGTCAATGATAGCAGTCAAATTACATTTTTAACATATTGTCCCTACCAAACAGTCTCCTCTCTTACCTTACCTTGAATCTTGAAATAGCTCACAGACTGATTTATAGATGTCTGACATGGCTGGATGCTTGTGACTCGGGAGCCTTACATCTGCACCGAGCCGTCCTGACATCAGGTGTATGATTTTGTGGAGTTGGACACAAAGCAGGGCTCAGCTGCCAAGAGACTTGGAAAATCAGAGGCGTGGACAAGGCTTTTGCTGCAACAACTAAATGTGTTTGTGTGTGTGTTTGTGCGCGTGTGTGTGTTTGTATGTTTGTTTGTGTGTGTGTGTGCGCGCGCGCGTGCCTGCGTGCGCGTGTGCGTGCATGTGTGCGTGTGCGTGTGCTTGCAACAGCAGGTGTTGGCGTGTATCCACAACAAGAGCACATCCAGCCCATGCTACCAGCCTGGGTGTACAATGATAGCCTCGTCCCAGGTAAACGTTTACACTTGAAAATATTGAGTGTTATGTTTTACTGTTTTGTGAAAAGAGAATTTTTCAAATTCGTCTCTCACTCATCAGCATTTTCCTGTTTTTTTTACCCTTAGAAATGTTCAAGAAGGTTCTTGAATTCACCATGACTCCAGCAGGGATAGATACAGCCAAGCTCTACCCAATATTAATGTCGTCAGGTCTTCCCAGGGAAGCACTGGGGCAAATCTGGGCATCAGCCAACCGCACAACACCTGGCATGCTGACCAAGGAGGAGCTCTACACTGTACTTGCACTAATTGGTGTGGCACAGGTAAATTTCTAATTGTCCTTTTAGATATAGCTTCACTTTTCATCCCCCATGGCCTGTACATATGTGTGATATAAACTCTAGGCTAGGGCCTGTCACCAACATCCCTGGGATGGATGCAAGTCTGCAGGCAGTTCACAAATGCTGCATGCCACTGCCTCCATGTAAGGAATAATAACATACCTTTGGAGACGTAAATCTTCAGCAAGTTGAATTTGACATCTATTCAAAGGAACTTGACTATGCTGAATAAGTCATATGAAAACATCAGTCTTTTATATACTTCATTGACTCCTCAGCAGAACTAATCTGTGATGGCAAACTAACAAACATTTGCATTTTGTGTGTAACATCCATAATAATGAAGTTAAATAAAAATAGGTTTGTTTGTTATTCTGTGTGTCAGCAAATCCTATGAAAAGACCAAAACTGTCTCTCAATACTTTCACACCTCCCACATTGTCTGTGTTTGTTCACTTCAAGCTCATTTGTTTATGTCTCATCAGATCTTTGAAATCATCAACATTTGGCAAATATGCTCAAACAGGCTGTTTTTGTACTAGTTATTTGGACAACAGTGGAGCTGTGTGGCAAACTGTCACTAGTTGCATCATTTTAGTCTATTTTCTTTGATTCAGAGTGGCCTGCCAGCAATGAATGTTGAAATCCTTGGTCAGTTCCCTTCTCCGCCCATGCCCAACTTACCAGCCCTGGCTATGGCCATGGCCCCGGTGATACCCCAGCACCAGCAGTCAATGATGGCCCAGCCCCCTGTCTCTATGGCCATGCCCTCACCAGCACCACCAGTCATGGCCATGACACCTGCAGCACCGGCTCAACAGCCTGCAAACACTAACTTCATCGCCAGCTTCCCTCCCACACAGGTAATACAATTTTTCATTTACAGTGTAAGCATTTATTGGATGCCTGTTTCATCAACTGATCACTGTACGCAATTATAACACATGTCTTATTAAACAACATGTTGATACAGGGAACCAAAGCAGATGACGATGACTTCCAGGACTTTCAGGAGGCTCCAAAGGCAGGAGCGGGAGATCAGGCCTTTACTGAGTTCCAAGGGGAGTCGGGAGGAAGTTTTCCCAGCATCATTCCACCTCAACATCAAAACAGGTACCGTGCATTAATGCACTGATGAGTTTTTGTTTTTTGTTAGGTTTTCTTTTAAATAGTGGCGCATACAGGATTCAGTTGGCAACTCCTGAGTTGCCACTTTAAAGAGATATCGAGTTCTTTGTCATTTCTTACTCTCTCCACACTCCAGCTACCTCTGCTGAGCAAGAAATTGTGTCGATGAAATTATGTATATGCTAACCACCGATGAGTATCTAATATTCTTATGGTTATTTATAGCTGAGTTATTTTGCATAATTTTTGTGTCTTCCATTGTTCAACCTGGCAGTCAGAAACACTGCCTTAATATCGCACAATTACTTCCTCACAATAACAATGAACTTGTGCTGTTTCTTAATGAATTAATTTCAGTGGGCAGTAGATATCATAATTTCTGTGTATGACTTCCTAGCCCGTATGGAGAGACCATCCTTTCACTGAGATGAAGCTGAAGGGCAATTAAGAACTGAAATACAAAGAAAAAGCTAGAAACTAAAGTATTTTTCATCAAAGTGACAGACTTTTTATTATTCTCTTCCATTTCACCCCTTTAAACATACACTCCTGAATGTTTCAGCAGTGTAACAAGAATCTCCCACCATCTGAGATAGTTGTCTAATTAAACAAGACACTGAAAAGCGCTTGCTGGGTTGCCAGCCTGAAATGGCAGGCATGACTTACTGTCAGATGTCTTGCTGTGAAAGGACTTTGAGGAAACTAACACTCATTGTGAGCAAACAGATTCCCTGTAGTACTTTATTCTTGTATGTTATCAGATCAGTATGTCAGTCTTTCACTGTGCAAAGAAGGAATATTTTCAGTTTTGATTTTAATATCTCACAGGAACTTAAGTGTATATTTAATCCATCCAAAATATAATTTGTGTTTTATTGTGCTATGTTCCAAGCTAAGTTGGTTTGTCTATGATGGCTGTTTCAGCTGTTTGCAGCATTTTCTTCTGGATTAACAAATGAGTTGTACTGTAACATGTTCATTCAGAATTCGTAGTAGGGTAAAAAAAAAAAAACAAACAAAAAAAACAACCTGATAATAAACTTTTAATTTTAACATACAAACATGAGGGCCATATTGATCTTCTAATCTATCACTGCCAGAATGTCAAAATATTACTTTTAAATTCAGTTTATCTCATCCAAGGTACCAAGAGTAGACAAAATGCCTTAAGAGCCTCATGCAACTTCAGATCTGAAAAACCAAAAGCACAATATATGTCAAGGATACTTTCTCATAATCAGGATAGCACACTGCAATGATGACTGGAGACATCAAGACATCAGTTCAAACTATCATATATAATATTTTGAGGTAAATAAAAACTGATATATAACCCATCTTTATATGCACTTTTCAAGTGTAATTTAGTCTCTTCTCAAGATTTTATGATATAAAAGCTCCCTTGTGTTGCATCAGTCACAATGACTGTTAGTAGAATGGAAAAGCTTTTAACAAAAAATACCTGTGACTCCAAACTTTCCAAGCCCAGAGCAAATGTTCAATCAGCTCAGGCAGCTTATGGGGATTATGCTCTACTATTAAACCTCACTCCTCCTGATGTCTGACTATAGCTTTCTGTCCCTGCAGCACTCCTGCCATGCTAACACCAGTGTCTGGTTCCTCTTCTGCCTCCCTCACATCATCCGATAAGTATGCTGTCTTCAAGCAGCTGTCTGTGGATCAGCCTGCAGAAACTGCAGCAAATACCTCAGGTAGCTGGTACATTCACCTCAAAAAGGGCTTAATAGTGTGTTAGGAACATTGTCTGTTCACAAGCCAGGTAAACATTTGGAAGATAAAGTTTAAAAAAAAAAAAAGTACATTCAAAATTTTGAGGAAACTGTCCAAAGGAGCCTTAATAAAATAATATTTTATGGCAATGCTTTCAACTATTTAGGAATACAGTGTTTTGGTTGTTGGACAACACACAGAGAACAGATCCATTGTAACAAATTGTATTAAGGCAACACCTGCCTGCCTGCCTGTCTGTCTGATAAATGTGTTTTTTATTTTTCTGTTTAATTTCTTCTGATCCAGATACTGGAGACAAATACAGTGTTTTCAGGCAGCTTGAGCAACCTACCGACAAGAAACCAGCTGGTAAGAAACTCGCATACACTTGTAATACTTTTTTGTTTGTTTGTTTGTTTTGTTTGTTTTTTTTTTTTTTATACATGTTCTTTGTTTTCTTGAGTCAAATAATAATTTTTGCTCCTCACCAAACAATGAAACGGACACATTGGGTTCCAAGATTGTCCCTGTCAGAAAATATCTGGATAAACAAAAGCAATGTCGCAGATCTTGATAATCTTATTTGAATTATTGTGGCAGTGCTGGTACCTTTAGGTTACCTTGAGTTAAACACTTTATAAGCTGGGCAAAGCTATCAGACTACGCTGCCAAGTGTTGTTCCTTATTTACATCATATCTTATTTTTCAAGTTTACGTTGTTGATACTACAGCACTTCCCATCCCTGTTTCATTAGAACAGTTTCGGATGGGGACGACTCTTACAACTTCAGTAAGTCATGCTTTGCAGTGACCTTTCCTCAGCATTGTCAGGCTCTATCTCCTTAATGAGCCCATTAGTTGTCTCTATTCCACTGCACAGCAGCAGTGTAAACATACTCTTTATTTCAGTCCATGCATACCATGGTGAATTAACTAATCCAAAAAAATCAAGAATGCTTTCTGAATTTTTGTCTTCTGGTTTTTGTCACTTGTATAATCTTTTTTGAAAAAAAGACAACTTTAGTGTTGTAGCATATTTTGAGTTTCCTCATTGCAAAAAATCCATCTTAACCAGCAAAATCAGTTACAATTGAATCTTTTGACTCAGGATTGAAAAAAAAATAAAATAAAAAGAACCCTACCATACCTGAAATCAAACATTGGCACACAATTCTGTCTGCAGTCCAGACATAAAGAATAAAATGGCATGTTTAGATGGACTTTTTTGTACAGTAGAATGAACTCTGTTCTTTTTTTGAACAGTTCACAGCATGGCAGTGAGGGTGTATGTGTTTTCTGAGTTCACTTTTTTGTTGTTTACTGTTCCTTGGACACTTTTGCAGCCCGCAGTTCCCCTGAGGACTAAAAATTTACCATCCACCAGACAGCAGAGACAAACTAATCCACCCCATTTCTTTCTCGTAGGATTTACAATAACAAAATCATGGCTGTTGCTGAAGCTTTCTTCTCTGATGTCACAATATTTCTAGTTTTCAATGTTTTTCACTGATGATAAATTGTTATCTCTGGTTCATAGGGGAAGTATTTGCAGATTTCAAGTCTGTCAGCACTGATGATGGCTTCACAGACTTTAAAACCGCCGACAGCGTCTCTCCACTAGACCCTTCAGAACAGGCCAAAATTTTCCAGCCTGCCTTCTCCTCTGCTTTTCCAAACTCTCAATCGCTACAACAATTACCACAGCAGCAGCAGCAGCAGCAGCAACAACCAGCAGTGTCACTTTCTCAACCCAAAAACCCTCTGAATATGGCTGACCTGGACCTTTTCTCTTCTATAGCTCCCTCTGTTCCTGCCCCCACTGAGACAAAACCCAGCACCTTCCCCTCTATTTCTGTGCCCCCCTCTTTAGTGCTCCTACCAAGTGGACCTAAACCTCCCGGGGCAGGGTCAGATGATTTTGGTGACTTTGCCCTCTTTGGTTCCTCCTCTGATGCTGCTCAAGCTTCAGTAACAGCAACAGGTGGCACTGCAGCAGTGACTCAGGATGACTTTGCAGACTTCATGGCATTTGGCAGTTCTGGTGGGGAGCCTAAAGGGGAGAGCAGCACTGCTGTTCAAGGGGAGACCTCCATGCAGCAGCGGCCTCAACAAAGCTCAGACAAGTACGACGTATTTAAACAGCTGTCTCTGGAGGGAGGCCTCGCCTACGATGACACTAAGGAGAGCGCTGGCGGCTCCTTCTCTTCCCTCAAGAGTGACACAGACGACTTTGCTGACTTTCAGTCCTCAAAGTTCTGCACAGCACTTGGGGCTTCAGAGAAGACTCTGGTGGACAAAGTGGCCGCTTTCAAACAGGCCAAAGAGGATTCTGCCTCTGTCAAGTCCCTAGATCTACCGTCCATCGGTGGCAGCAGTGTGGGAAAGGACGACTCAGAGGACGCGCTCTCAGTGCAGCTAGACATGAAGTTGTCGGATATGGGCGACCTGGCTTCAGGAGATCTTAAGCACGTGATGTCAGACAGCTCTCTGGATTTGCCAGGTCTCTCGGCCCATCAGCCCCCCGCTACAGGTGAGGAACTAGTGCGTTTGCTCTGGTGAGGCCCCATCCAATTACACACAGTATTAATTCCAAGGCCAGCAGTGGCCTCTCCTCCTCAGTGCCCACTTGAAACCACCAAACAAGGGGTCAAAGGGCAATTAATGAGTTTGATATGGTCAAATACAGAAGACAGACATAACACTACATGATGAACATAACATATGAGTTGCATCATATCATCCTTCATATCATTCTTGCACTTCATGATTCATCTCTCAACATATTTATTTATATATTTATTAACATATTTATATGAAGCTTCGTTTCTCTTTTATTTACATGTCCCCCCCTCCATGTTTCTTCATATCTTATGACCGTGATTATTATTGTCTTGACAGACAGGTCGTGGCCCATATCTTTATTTATTTACAAATGATGCGTGCCTGTTTTTGAAGTATTGGCAGTCATAGTTTGTAGATAAGGTACCTGGTTGCTGTTTGTGCGACTCGGATAAGCTCCCCTGTTTGTTGTATACATTATGCAGCGCCAGACTTCATGCTTCCCCTATTGTCTCTACAGGGTGCGTGACCAGGATGTGTGTGTGTGTGTTACTGGCGTGTTAATGGTGACGGCTGTTGCTAGTTTTAATCACACGTTTAGTGAAGGTTGCAGTTAACCAAAGGCATACTCTGTCAGCCATCAGTTGTTAGTTTTTTGTTGTTGTTTTTTTTCAATATTTTAATGTCTTGTTTACGTCGGTCATGCTCCAGATAATAGAGTTTTGAATAGTTACCATAACAAGAAAATTTTACAAGCAGGAACAGCGAACAAGCCATTTTAAAATACAGCAACAAAATTTTGTGTTGAAAAAGCAGCATTTTCAGTATCTGAATGCGAGTGTGAAAGCTGTCCTATTACTCTGCAGTATTTTCTGATAGTAATGCAGTATTATTTAAAAAAAATAATAATAATAATAATAATTTCAGAACATGTTGGATTTTTCTCCCCTACCTCACATCCATGAAAGTTGAGTTAAAGTTTACATAAAGGTGGTTGTGCAGTCATGAATCTAAAAGGAAATCAGACTAATTTCCGTGATAATCAGGTAATGTCCATGTCAATGCTCCCTCTCCTCCTCCTCCTCTCCAGCACTCATAATTTATACATCAAGCATCTCACCTTCACCTTCATGTTTCACAAATAACATTCAAGACCAACTCTTTCTATAACTAAAGTTTGCATTTAATCTTTTTCATTTTTTATTTCAATGGTTTGAAAAATTTGTAGAAGTGGGCAAGGACCTAACCAATTGTGCTCTCACATGTCTGCATGGATGTTAAAAGTATTACAGTGTTGTATATCAGTTAACAATCAATTAAATCAACACATAAGGCAAGAACATCATTTCATCCTAAGCATTTATAATAATTTCTGTGACCAAATCATTGGAACACTGAACCATCGCCTTATTTCAGTGTCTGTGCCGTGCTCATATTTCTTCTGTAATAAGAAGGAAACTATCTCCAGTCCATGGAAATGCAGCTAAATACTTAGGCTACCACCAAGAGGGCAGAGATGGTGCCCAGTTTAACATTAATACATTCCTAAAAGCTTCTACACCACCATAACAGCTGCTTCATATTTCTCTTTCATACGTTTATTCTGTCCTTGTTCTTGGAGAGCTCTTGGACAAAACTGTTGTTACAAGTGTAGCAGGCCAAGCAGGTAAAGCGCCTCACAATGCTTTTCACTGTGTTTCTGGACATATATACGTAATCTTAAAGAGACAGTATTTCTTTTGTGAGATTCCTTTTGCGTCTGGTGCAAAAAAGGAATCTGATTTCACTTTTTTCTTCCTTTCTTTTTCTTTTTCTTCTCCTTTTTTTTTTTTTTTTTTTAAACTGTTATCTTTTTGATAGTACAGCATGAATTCATCATGTGTGGCTCTATGGTCTGGCTCTCTGAGAACACAATGAAGTTAGTGTTACCCTTCCTGCCTTGCTTTTTGCTGCAGTGTGCCTGCCTTTTCAATTTGTGAAATTGACAAGAACGTAATACAAGAATACAAAAACCATTTTATGCATAACAGTATTGCAAGTTGTTTTTATTCAAGGAAAAAATGTATACATACAGATTTATAGTGTATTTTTATTACAGGAATATGAGCTCTTATTTTGAGACTAGAAAGATTCCCTGATCTTGTTGTGATTTGCAAGTTATGTAAATTAAATGTAGCCTACAGTATTTAGTAAGACAAATATGTTAAAGTATTTTAGATTAATGTTCTGACGTGAGAATTGAGAAAACAATGGTGTAATTAGTTCAGGGATCATAAGAATTTGTGCACATTACCCTTTTGACAAACAATCACTGTAGCAAGAGAAAAGGATACTGTCTCTTTAAATCTGTTTCTAAATCTGTGATTTGATGAAATGAAGGCCCTTTCTGGGATATCAGCTGTAAGGATGGCCCTCTTTGTTTTCTGTAACCCTTTGAGTGCTTGAACAAGATCACTTCACATGTATAAGTAATCCAGATATTGTGATTTCCTTCCCTTAATTTTCTGTTAGCATGATCACTGGGACTTAATTTTATTTCATAATTGACAAAATGCATAAAGAGCCCCTTAAATAGTGACTGTATTGTAAGTCCTCAGTTTAGCTAAAGTAAAGTTTGTACAAAACTTATCTTTACCAAATTTCCCCTCAGGTTCTCAAAGGGTTAATGCCTCCTGCCTTGAGCTTGTTCTTGAATTAACTTTACAACTTGGCTTTTCAAGTGTTCTGTATTCAAATCTTTTTTTCCAAAAAACAGCTGTTGCTTTACATCCTAACATTAAATCAGAGTTTGTTACCTCCCCAGAATTACTGATTTTAGTCTGTGAATGTGCCTTCTCATTCTGGTTTCTGCTTCTATATCCTCAAATTATCTTTGTTTTACCTTCTAGCTGTTTGTTTTCTTCCTTTCCTCCCATATTCTGCATGCCCTTGTATTCTAAATGACTGAAATCTAATTTAACAAGTGTTAGTTTGACAGACCTCTTGTAATGATAGACCTCTTTCACAGTACTTTGTGATCTTTCTCTCTTTCGCTCTACTCATGTTGTCGTAATAAATATTACTGTTGGTATTGCTGAAACGCGTACCGTCTCATTTTCTCCTTTCCTTTCTTGAGAGGCCGTAAAGTGATTTGAGTGTCATGAGGCTTACAGATCTAGATCCTTGTCAATTTCACAAATTGCTTTGTGTATTTAAGGGTTCTGTCATGCAAAATAAGAAGGGTTCAACAAGGACAACTTGTATGATTGTGGGTGTGTGAGAGAAATTGAGGAGACCTGAAAACTAGTGTTGACAAATGTGAGCAGACAAAAAAAAAACAAAAAAAAAAAAAAACTAAACACTTAAGGAGTAGTAAGATCCTGTATTAATGCTGCTGTCAGTAGACAAAATCCTTCATGTTGCCTTTAGTACAAAGAGATCAGCTCTGATTACTGTTAGGAGCTCTGTTGCCTGTGAGAACAGAGTAGAGGAACTGTGCTACAGAAAAAGCAGTGTGAGTGTTTACTTTGTTTCACTAAAATTATGCAAGTGATTTTCATTTCATTAACATGTTTCAGCTCAGATATCAAAACCACGTTTACCCTGCCTGAGATAATTTACCAAACAATTCACAAAGGAGGAGGAGGATGCATGACTGAAACATAATGTCTATTACTGTTACAACAAAATGTATTGTTCAGCTCCTAGTACCGTAATTTTTGAGAATAATAATATTCAGCATTGATGCATTATTTTAGTTAGTATTTTAGTTTTCTCACATCTTAAAAATACCAAATGAGGGAGTTGGCAATGTACATCAGATGTGATTGTCGCTACTATGCATTACATGGGACATAAGTTCAAGTTTACCTAAATTCAAAAACAAGTATTTTTTCACTTGCCATTCATGGTATCTATCAATAGAGATGGTTTCAGTTTTGTTGGCACATCTGGTTTTATGAAGACCTGTTAGGTTTGGGCATCAGTTGTGTTTTGTTTTATTGAAAAATGGCATTGAGGAAAAACATCCCCTCCCAAAAACATATTTCAGGGTTCTTTTGGTAATCCACAGAGAAGCATTTTCTTAGGGTTTGACCCATTGATTGAATGTAGGGCAAATACTTCATATTTCCAGATCACTTTCATGATCAATAACTTTGTCAGCGAAACATCTTAAAGTTGCTACTCCTGTCCACTATCCTAGATGTGACACAATTAAATGTTTGACCAACTCTGTCCGTTATCAAATGAAATTGGAATCAGTAAATATTACATTTATTTCACAATTTTTACAAAAAAAAAAAGTGTAAAGTATTTAATAATTAAAAAAAAAGTTTCACATCCTTTGTGCTGAGGCAGAAATGTGAGACTAAAAAACAAAAAAACAGGACAAATAAAACTAAAATTATCTGCATGGACACAGTAATAGAGGTAAGTGGAAAATATTTGTCATTTGGGTTAACTGACCCTCTAAGAGTCCCAAAATCTTTGCACCACTTCAAAAGTGATATTACTTTTACTCTAGATAATTGATACAGTGATAATCCATCAGAAATCTCAGTCATTCATTCAGGCTCATGAATTCAATATAATGACAGGATCTGTGCCCTTCCTGGGAGCCACTGGTATATTTGTGTTGTCATTACAGAAGGAGACGACATGAAATTTGACCCATTTGGGACATCAGCCATCAGCACACTGACCAGCTATGACTGGTCAGACAGGGAGGAATGTCTGCCTGTCGAGGTTGGAAAGCTGCAGCGCTTGGAAGGAGCTTCCGTTCCATCCTTAATCCAAACACATACAAAGGAGCAGAGTGTTGGCAGCAGCGAGAGCATCACAAGTAGTTCCTTAGCAAAGATCACCACCTACTTCCCAACAGAAGATGGCTCATCAGCAGAAGACAAGTTCGAAGCCTTTGCTGACTTTGGCTCAGGTGAACCAGGCGGTGTCGATGATGAGGACGACTTTGGGGACTTTGCAAGTACTGTTTCAGAGAAATCAGACTCACCAGCTGCCACTGCTGAGGTTGGCTCTGAAGGAAACCAAAGTGAAGTCTCAGATGAGTTTGGTGCCTTCCAGGGGGACAAGCCCAAGTTCGGCAAATCTGACTTCCTCAAAGCCAGCACTCAGACCAAAGTCAAGTCCAGTGAGGAGATGATCAAGAATGAACTGGCAACCTTTGATTTGTCTGTTCAAGGTGAGTCCCAACCTCCAGTTGATCATTGCATTGAAAATTGTGATTATTTTCACTGTTGATGAATTTGAAATTAATAAATTGGCAAAAATTACCTGATCTATATACAAGATTTTAGATTATTTATTTTGAATTGAATATATTTGGATTGGGAGGAAAGAAGATATTTGAACATTTGAGTGGCAGGAATTATGTATTTATATTTTATGATCATTATAAATCAAACTAGAATATCATCACCAGATTGATTTGTGATGAACATCATTATCCATTGCACCCGTAAATCACCCGCCCATCAATTTAC
Organism: Echeneis naucrates; assembly: GCF_900963305.1. Lineage (NCBI taxonomy): Eukaryota > Metazoa > Chordata > Actinopteri > Carangiformes > Echeneidae > Echeneis > Echeneis naucrates. Next base: position 9,494,808 of record NC_042523.1, on the reverse strand, counting down.
CGATCACACAATAATCTCATAAACTGTTTACAATCTAAATCCATTCAATTTAAATATTCACAGATAAACTTGAGAAAATCAACAAATTCTCCCATTTGATTATTTTTGAAACGTGAATGTGCACTTTTGCCTGACAAATGATTTGGCCAAAATTATTACTAATTGTTATCAAAGTTATTGAGATATTTTTCCAGATGGAGTCAATGTTATTCTAGGTTTTTTTTTTGTTAGTTTTTTTTTTTTAATCCCTGATTGCCATCTCCAAATCTTCTCACCTCAAGTGGCACAAGTCTGTCCCCACCCCCACACCAGTGTCCATCAGATCTGCAATTAAGCTGTCAGACATCAGGTGGCAATGTTGGGAAGACAGTGCTGCCCTCTTGGTATTGACTGGTGAGATGGACCAGCAGAAATTAGCTGTGCCCACTTAAGGCCTGTTCATTTTTTAACTACAGTTTGCTTCCGTGATGTTCCACTAATAATTTATAAGTGTTCCTTTCATTATGGTAAAAGCCTGTTTGCCCCCCACATTTATTTAATTGTGCTAAATGTAATTTGTGTGAAGAATAAGCTTCACTTATTCCAGTTCTGATTGAGTTGGAGCTTTAAGGGGTGGTGCGCAGGATGGCATATGTGTCTGTTGGTTGTGGAGCAGTTTGAAGAGCTTTCACCTGCATCTGGACAACTCACAGAAAACATATGCACTAAGTGGCAGTCCCACTGGAATAGTTTCAGTTTAGCATGTGTTTGTACTTGCCTTTTTTTTTTTTTGATGCCATGCCAGCATTTGCGGGTATGTAAGTCCTTATGAATAATTCATGGTTTGCATATTTGTGTCTGCATTTAATTATGGTTTGTCACAAATTAAGTATTTACTCATGCTGTCCTTGTCCAGCAGGAGTTAGCTGTAACTGAATGGCAGTCTAATGACTGCAACAAACAGGAGCATATCTCAAAATGAGTCATCATCACTGTTTGCTGCATTGATGAGAAGGCGAAAAGTTTGAAATATGTTTTTGTGCTTCTGTCTGACGTCATTTAACTCTCTCATCTCTACTGTCATTGCCTTAGGCTCCCACAAACGTAGTCATAGTTTGGGTGAGAAGGAGATTGGGCGTTCTCCCCCTTCTCCTGCTCCAGAGCAGCCCTTCAGAGACCGATCCAACACCCTGAGTGAGAAGCCTGCCCTGCCAGTCATCAGGGACAAGTACAAGGACCTGACTGGGGAGGTGGAGGTGAGGAGGGTGCTGTGTACTGTGTAACTGTACCACATGTTAATCGCTGGTTAATAACCACCAGATTTCAGCAAAAATACTCAGTAAACAATACCACTGTTCTCTTGTGTTCTGTTTTGCCCTTGTGTTAAGTTTAGATAATTTTGTGCTGTGTTGTTGCAGGAGAGTGAGCGTTACGCATACGAGTGGCAGAGGTGCCTAGAGAGTGCTATGGAGGTTTGTACTGTGTTTCTTATATGAGTAGTAAAATAATTAAGATCAAAAGTCACTGAAATGATTTTTTTTTTTTTTTTTTATTAATTACATTTTGAGACAAATTATTAAACTCTTTAAACTTCATGATTTAGACTTAAAAATAAATGGGGGTTTTTTATGTTCTAAAAAAACAGTCATAGCATTCATGAACATTAATATTCCAGTCAACAGTGACAGTCTGTGAATTTTCTCTAACCTCAAGTTCTTTTAAAATGAAATACTTAAATACTTATCTTTAATGTTGCCAGTCCCAGAAAAGTGGCCAGTTTGCTCAGTTTGCCCACACCTGGTCTGTGTCAGTCAAGGCAAAGATGTATGGTGTGACAATAATATTGGTTGTCAATTCGGGCAGCATAGTGGTTTGTGCTGTTACCTCACAACAAGAAGGTCCCAGGTTTGGTTCCCGAGCCTGGGGCCTTTCTGTGCGATGTCCCTGTGCTTGCGTGGGTTTCCTCCAGGTACTCCGGTTTCCTCCCACCATTCAAAGACATGCACATTTGGTTTAATTGGTGACTCTAAATTGTCTGTAGGTCTGAGTGTGAGTGGTTGTTTGTCTCTGTCTATCTCTGTGTGTTGGCCCTGCTGGCGACCTGTCCAGGAATAGGCTCCAACACCCCCACGACCCGGAAGTGAATGAATGAATAAATGAATGTTGTCAATCAATTTTGAGTACAATAATTTTGGTCTCTGTCTTATCACATTAAGGTAATCACCAAAGCTAACAACACCCTGAACAGCATCAGCAGCTCCTCTGTCTGCACTGAGGTTATCCAGTCTGCTCAAGGGATGGAGTATTTGCTAGGTGAGAATTGCAAACCATTCTCCGCAACCAACACGTCAGTGCTTGGTGTATATTGTGAATAAGAGGCTGTTGAAGAAGTATGCTCTGAAGGACAGAGGTACAGAGAGGGCAAGATTAAAACAAGCTCTAGTGTGATGGCTTGTCTCTGCCTGGTCTGAGAAGGTCTTGGCCCCTTATTGTGTTTCTCTGCTTGTTACAAGCTACAACTTGCAAACACGCCAAAGTGAGGTACTGAACACAGCTTGCCTGGTAAAAATGGAATCAAAAGCGCAATAAAACATGTTTTATGTGCTTTTCTGTTTTTCTTTGGTCTTTCAGGCGTGGTGGAAGTGTACCGCGTCACCAGGCGCGTGGAGCTGGGCATCAAGGCCACAGCAGTGAGCTCTGAGAAGCTGCAGCAGCTGCTGAAGGACATCAGTCGTGTTTGGAACAACCTCATAGGCTTCATGTCACTGGCCAAGCTTGCTGTAAGATCCTCAGAAAACATAAACCTGCCAGAGCACAGGACAGTTATAAAAAAAACACTTTAATTTGTGTATGCTGCTGCTTTTATCACCTTCTATCATCACCCAAACATGTTTACTCTGTCAATTGGAGGTAGACAAGTTTACGTGATAATACAGCAGTGAAGATCAATTCACAATATAAAAGGCTGCCAATAACTTAATGAAATGTTGGTGAATCCAGCATTGTCAGTCCATTAGGTTAAAATCAATGATCCATTGATTTGGATGCAGTGTAGCTAGAATCTTTTGATAGGCCAGTGTGCAGATCAACAGGAATGACAAGGTCTTTATAGAGTTATCCAGCTGTCTGCTAGTTTCTGAAACAGAAACTGTCAGGTGCAGGGCCGTCCTTATCCACAGAGCCAACACGAGTGCATTTTTACACAGAGAGGTAATGTTTAATGGAAGCATGCAGGTAGTTTTTTCCTGAAAGGATAAGGACACGTGCTGCTATTGTCTGCATTCACTCTGCATAGTCAAAGTCAAGCAAAGACATTGTTGCTCTGAGATGTTTATTGTAAGCAGACTTGTTTTCACTGCTGATATTGTAAGAATAAAAGTGTCCACCTTTTTCCTGTAGCAGGAAGTAAAATTGTGTATATTTGTGTGTGTGTGTCTGTGTGTGTGTGTACAGCCTGATGAAAGCTCCCTGGATTTCTCCTCCTGTATTCTAAGGCATGGCATCAAGAATGCCAAGGAGTTGGCTTGTGGGGTGTGTCTGCTTAATGTTGATGCTCGCAGCAAGGTTTGTATGTTCACACACACACACACACACACACACACACACACACACACACACACACACACACACACAAATACAAACATTCCAAACTGGCAGATTACCTGTTTCTGAATAATTTTTTACATTAATGCTGTTGTGCTCATCCACACTAGATAACAACTGACATTTTTTTGACTTTGAAACGTTTTGCAGAACAAAGAAGAGAGCTCTATTCGACGTCTGTTTAAACGAGTATGAGACAGTAAACTCTCAACCAAATCTCTTTTCACTCTTTCCTGCTGGGGGCCTGGGGGTCTGTTCTCCTCTTACTGACCAGCCCAGTGGGGAACCAAAGTGACAGCATTCATGCCTTTCCATGGTTCCTCTCTCACAGGCAAATAACAGTTGTCTCCATAGAAACATACAAAGTTTACAATGATAAAGGTAGTCAATTTACCATTTCAAATTCTTAGTAACTTTTGGTCATTTCATTTCAAACAAAATTGAATCTTAAGCAGTTTCTTTTTTTAGCCAGTGATGTTTTGTTGGCTGAATTGACACTCAAACATAATATTGTGCTACTCTCTCTCACTGATGTGTTAAATGTTTCTATGTGTTTGTTTTCACCTCACAGGTTTGAGGGTTACATACTTGATGTGCTTAAAAACGTATCAGAAAAAAAATCTGTTCTTTCGTGGCAGTGTAGAGTTTGGTAGTCTTTTCTGAATAGTATGTTTCTATTTCTAATGTTAAAGAGATAACAATGAGCTATTAGAACCCTCTTTAACCTTCAGATAAAGTTGGCTAGAGTATAAATTTCCCCAAATCCAGTCAAGAGCAGGACAGAGTTGTTAAATTTAACCTAAGATCTGATAACATTCAGGTCCTGCCGCCGACCAAGTCCAGTCAGGCCATATGACCCAGTGGGTAAAATTTGATAGATGAGAGAGACGTGCTGTGCCTGTTGACGTTGCCAAGCTGTTGGCCAATCACTGTACAGAGGCGGGGTTTAGCAAAGTGTCAACTGTAATCTCCTTGGTTATTTGTTGAAGGAGAATTGAAAGAAAGTATCCAAGGATAATAATGTGTGCTCCTGAAATATGTGAGAGGGGAGAGTTGTCACTTTGGCACCTCAGGATGGGTTTTTGCACACTGGGATTGGTTCTTCAAGGTCACAAAGGTCATTACTTTGTCTTGAAAGGGTTTCATTTTCTATTCTGTCGCCTCCATCCTGAGGTAGCTGCTCACCTTGAAACTTTCATCTCACAACCATCAGTGTTTCTGATAACTGCTTAGTTATTAACTCTGACTGGGGCGCTCTGTGCAGAACTGCTGCATTTCTACCTCCTCGCCTCCTGGCTTTGATTTTCATTGACGTGGGCCATTAATGGTACTCTCAGACCCTGCGGTTTAGAGGGGGTGATGGTGGCGCAGATTATTTCTCATGTTCCCTCTGCTGCTCAGCCAGAGCCAGATGGATGGTCCAGGCAAGATATGGCTGACTGAGAGGCATCTAGGCTGCAAGCAGATGTGGCTTACACATTAGTCATAACCAGGGAGTATGGCTGATAATAGACCTCAACACACATTCTCTCACCTCTCACTGTTGTGTGTGCACAGACAGGCTGAAATGAACACACTTTTATTTTGTCTCTGTGCTACTAGCATGAGATTAATAACCCATCTTTTAATTACATTTTTGGCAGAGACACACTGGTAAGAATGCATAAAAGCCCACTGGAGTGTACTAACCCCTCAGAGTATTAGGAAGTGAAAAAACAGCTTTGGCTTCAGCAGAGTGATTGTTGCATTGTCTCTTAGTGAGGAGGCACTGATTTCAAATTAAATCAGATTTATTTATATAGCACCAAATCATAACAAAGTTACATCAAGGCACTTAACATATAGAGCAGGTCTAGACCAAACTCTTTATAAAATGATTTAAAGAGACACAACAGATCCCCCGATGAGCAAGCACTTGGCGACAGTGGCAAGGAAAAACTTCCTTTAAGAGGCAGAAACCTCGGGCAGAACCAGGCTCAGGGGGGGCGGCCATCTGCCTCCACTGGTTGGGTAGAGATTTGTTTTCTTAGCCATAGCTACAGAAGGGTGAATATGCTGATGTGCCATTGATGATGTGACACGAATCAGTAAATGCTATTTATTGATGCCATTTACTAAATAGGATAATCCTAAGGTTAGGAGGCAGAGATGGGCAAATGGCAGCAGCTTCATCTTATCTCAGTTTGTGTCTAAAAAGCAGGGGCTGCAGTCATAAGTTTTATCACAAGTGCTACGTTTCGACTAATGATTCTCCAGCTCCTGCATTAAATGATAATGCTAATTTGAGCAATTACAGGCAGAAGCACTGGAAAGGATTATAAATTGAATAATTCAGCATTTCTGGCTATTTATATTAGTGCAGGTTTCTGAAGTGCCTCTAGTATTTAGATTGATTATGAGTCTGTGGCTTTGGCAGCAGTGCTGAGTTGAATTTAGATCTTAACTTTGACATTTTATTCTAAACTTCCCCATCTCCTCAACATTTTATTTTATAGATTTGTTGTTAAGTTGCCCCTCTCTGTCGCAGCATGCTTTATTGTGGCTTGTGTTAGAAGGGTTCCTATACATCCAAACAAAGACTTAGTTGGATTCTACCAGAGCTAGTAAATCTGGAAATAGACAAAGTGCCGAAAAAACACATCACAAATCTTTGTAGATGTTAGCACTGTTTGTACCTGCAAAGAATATTGTGGAGTTACAGACAAATTCTGAGTGTTCCCAAGCTAAAGCTGCCATTACTGCAGAGGGAGAGGTGAACAAAAAATATTTACATTGACAATGAAAGCAGAAATGCTCTAAATTAATTAGTTATTATGTGTTAATGTGGAGTCACACAACATTAGTCTTACTGTAAATTGGGCAAGAATATAAAAAAAAATCCTAGGTGACATTCTCAAACAGGTTTTTTTTCCAACCACCCAAGACCCCAAGAAATGTGATCAAATAAAACTAGTTAATTTACATTTGTCTTGGTTATTTTGGCTGGTAATTGAGGTCAGTAGATTAGCTAAATAATTGTATGTTGATCATCCCACTAATTGTCTCATCTCTTGATCAGAGACCTCTAAGCAATGTCAGTAGATCATGTAGATTGGATTTGATGTGGCAGAGGCCTTTAGTTTGTTTAATGTTGTTGCAGCTGACAAAAGCAGAGCCCTGAAGAGACACCCCGGAGTCTGTTAAAACTGGGCATTGTTGATCACCACAATAACTGCAATTTGCTGTTATTGTCACTATTCACTAGTTCATTAAAAAAATTGTTTAGCCAACGAAGATGTTGCTGAGCTGAACTCAAACATCTTGTTTTGTTTAAGTAAAACATTCAAAAATCCTTTACATGTATTCACAGAGGTGGATACATGAAGCCATCGCAGTAATGGCAGCTGAATGGCAGCAGGAACAAACTGCTGCAATTAGCATCCACAGCTATGACTAAAAATTTCAGTCAATATTTTTGATCAGTCATCGCAAAATTCCTTGAATTGTGGGACAGAAAATTTATAATTATACATCAATTTTATATTGTGCTTTTTTAGTTGCTCAGACGCTTTACAGATAAAGAAAATAAATAAGAAAATAAAAGGTCTGAAGGTCTGTAGGGAGTCTGCGTTTCTGATGTTTAGTGGGAGGGAGTTCCAGATGACAGGGGCAACAGCAAAGGCTTGGTCCCCCAAGGTGCTTTGTTCTGATGATATGGGTCAGGAGGTTGGAGTCAGAGGAACAGAGTCGACAAGTCAGGGAGTGGTGGTAGAGGAGGAGGTCAATGAGGTAAGAGGGGGCGATGTGTTTGAAAGCTATTCATAGATGCTGGTGGAGGGAAGACCATAAAGACCATATTGCAGTAGTCAAGTCTTGAGGTCATCAAGGCATGAATAAGGATTCAGCAGTGGGCTGTGTGAGGGAGTGGCGGAAAAGGGCGATATTTCGGAGGTTGGAAAATTATGTTCTAGTGATATTACCAATGTGTGTTCTGAAGGAGAGAACGGGGTCCATTGTAGCTCTGAGGTTTAGCACTGAGGAAGTGACGTTGTGACTGACAATATAAAAGGAGACGTTCTGAAGGGAGGGTAGGAGAGCTTTGGGCCCGATAACTGTGGGTTCTCTTTTGTTGCTGTCTAGTTTCAGGACGTTATTGTCAATCCAGGATTTGATGTTGGTCGGGCAGTTTGTGATGATGGAGTTTCGGGGGAGATGGAGTTGGTGGTGATGTGAAGTTGTGTGTCATTGGCATAGTAATGGAAGTGAAGACCGTGGTGGCGTATGATATTTCCAAGGGGGAACATATGAAGAGGAGGGGACCAAGCACCGAGCCTTGAGGGACACCGTGGGTGACTGGGGTGATGTGAGGCTTGCAGTTGTTGACCGAGATGTTGTGATGACATTCGGAAAGGTAGGAGGTGAACCAGTTGTGTGCAAAGCTGGTGATGCCAAGGGATGACTGTAGCAGGCTGATTAGGATGGAGTGGTTGATGGTGTCAACGGTGGAGCTGAGGTCGAGGAGGATGGTAAGGGAGCCAGAATCGGAGGCGAGGAGGTTGTCTATGACCTTGAAAAGAGCTGTTTCTGTACTGTGGTGGGTGCCTTCGGGTAGTAACTTTGATTGTTTCCTGTTTTCTCCCACAAAGGTGCAGGTAGAAGGGAGCTCTTTTCTGTCCAGCTGATCTCAGTGTTAGCTTTCTGCTCTTTCTATCCACATATTTATTTCCATAAATATGCCTCAACATGCTAACTCCTCTTATGCTTACAGGCATTGACTAAAGACAATGACTGGAGTTTAAGGGTAATTATACCTAATTTTAATTTATTGTTTCATATGGAAATATCAGACAGTATAGAAACACAACATATATATTCAGGGTAGATTTTAATACTATCTAATCAGGTAGTGACTCACCCTGAAACCTTAACCTTTACATGGAGCTACAAAGGTCAGGAGAATTAGAGCTGTTGTTTTATCTGACCAGCTCCAGTTGGAGACCACGAACATGCTCATTCCTGTTTCAGCGCAGAGTTCCCAGAGGCTAAAAGGTTTAATAATGCACAGCATCTGTCTTGTTAAAACAGACTAAATTAGGCTGTATTCACTGCCATGCAGGTGAAGTCTAAGAAAAGCTAGAGAGTCGGAGAGGCTCTGCAGTGAAAGCAGGAGCAGTTACTGTGTGTCATTGTATGACCACCCTTTCTTTAGCATCCTCTCCAGCCAACATTCTCAGCATTTGGAGCCCTAAGTGCAGGTTTGTGTAAACAAGTAGGCCAGGGCATAAAAGAGCTCTGAAAGAAAATTGCTCTGCTTCTGAAAACTGAACGTGTGAGAGAAAGCAGTGAGTGGAAATGTGTCATTATGTTTGCATTAGAAAGCTCTTTATGCAGCGGCATGTGTGTGCTGCAAACGGCGCTTGGGCAGGTGGAAATGTATTTGGCTTAATGTTGTGTTGTGGTTGTTGTTTGTTTTTTGTTTTTTTAGTATGCAGTTCATGCTTTCTGCATGCATCTCCCCTCTCCTTCTCTGTGGGAGGCTATGATTCACTGCACATGACTCATTCCTCTCTTTGGCTTCCAACTCCAGTTTTTCACCAGGGATGCAAACTCTTAAACTGCACATCACACAAATTAGCATCTTCGGATTGCATACACAGTGTTGTACCTGGGCTCAGTCCAAGTCCGAACTTGCATCAGATTATGAAGCAACAAGCTAAGCATGTTTTGCCAAAGTCATATCTTTGTCATTTGTCTTTGTCCTTTTGAGTGAAATAAATGACTTAAATTGTGTTTTCCACCAGAGAGCATGATAACATCTCAGCAGCATGTCGTTGAAGCTTAACTTCTTGGCTGTTTCTAAAATAATCTTTTTTTTTTTTTTTTATTTGATTTTTTTTCTTTTTTCTGGCTTTTGATGCATCAACTTTGTAGAGACGTTCACATCACGGCATCACTGATAGTGCCAAAATATATGAAATACTAGAAACAGCAACATGCAAGACACATTGAATGACTAATTTGAATAAATAAATAAGTACTAAGTACATTTTCTGTGAAACATAACGTCATCTAATCTACAGCACCCAACTTTTATGCGAATGTTTCTCTTATTAGTTTTTGGTATCCTGTATATTTTCTAATCCATAAAAACAGAAGTACCAAGGAGGCTGTCCTGCCTCTGCCAGTCTCTCAAGCATCAATTTGCTGCTGGGTCTCCTACTGAAAAGCTGAATTTTGCACCATGGTGCTGCCTGTAAGGGATTAGTATCATGCTCTGAGTTGACATTTGAGTCTGACTTATTTAAACCCAAGTCTTGTGAATCATACTGTCAGTAATGACTTCAGCAGTAGTTAAATGAAGCACTGATATATCAACACAGAAGGAAAGAATTAGGGTTTGAAGGCTCTTCCAGTCTAACTGTGTTAGGTAATTAAGTTGTAAAACCTTTATTTTAATTCATTGATTTTTTTGGCTTATTACTTTTCCCTTACAACATTCAACATCTCTAAAGAGAGGTACATCATTCAACACAGGATGATGAAGTTTAATAAAGATTTTTTTTTTTTTTTTTTTTTAAATAAATATTACATTTTTACATTTAAAAATGTAATTTAACAGTATCTTAGATACCAGGTCATGTCACTAATCCGAGGCTCCATAGATGAGTAGTTAGTGTTAGGCAGGGCCATTATTGTTCTCCTGTATGATTTAACTGCTGCATTATTCATGTGCATTAATAGAACAAACAGTAAAATGTGTAAGTATCAAATGTATACAGGATAAAACAGGAAGGCTAAAAGGATAAGACTCTCTGGATTTAGTATACATTATGTTCATACATAGATATATTCATATACGTACTGTGTAGTTACTGCAGGCCTACGCATAAGATAAATTAGTCCACATATCTGTCCCTCTCCCTCTTTTGTGCACAGATGGCTTCATTGTCTCTGTGATTCAAACATCTAATATTTCACCCTTTCCCTCTGACAGGCCTTCAACTCAGAGACGGACAACTTCAAGCTGCTGTACGGGGGCCACCAGTACCATGCCAGCTGTGCCAATTTCTGGATTAACTGTGTGGAGCCCAAACCCCCAGGCCTCATCCTGCCTGACCTGCTCTGAGCTTTGGCTGCAGCTGCAGCTGCCATGGTAACAGGACATGGGCTAATCAACATTAGATAGGTGGAGGAACAACAGAGGCTCTCACCTTGGATGGAGAGCTAAAGAGGAACATTTAAAATGACTGCTTCCCTCTGTATTTATTCAGATACATCCCCTTTGTTAGACTTTTCGTGAGCTGCTGCTCATGTTTCTGTGTTTCCAAATATTTACCTCCCTGGGTTTATTGTTACCTTCCTGTTCCTTCAGCTAAAACATCATAACAGAGAACAGACAGAGATATTCACATCTATCACTACTGATGCTGTAACAAACAATTTCCATTGCAGAAAGAAATTAATAATTAATTTATTTGGTGTGCAATATCATTAATATCTGCAAGATTTTCATGGTCATTTGTTGCTTTGCTTCTCTTTTCAAGGAATTTTATTCATCACTCTCCTTATTCCCACTGAAGCAGAGTTGTTGAATCATAAGCCTATTATCATACTTGAATTGCATTTGTTGGGCAGGTATGGTTATATCTTTTAAAAATCTTACACATTCAAATCATCACTGCTGCACTGGAGGGCAGCTGTCTGCCTTTCTATGGGTTGTGTTGAATTAAATGCTATGAATGTCTTTTGCACTGTTGGATTTGGGATTTAAATTGGACTTTATATGTATTTTTGTTGGACTTGCTGTGATATTTTTATTTTTATTTTATTTTATTTTATTTTTTTGGATCCTGAAGGAAAAAGGTTGTGCTTTTCTCTCTTTTGGTTTTGTGTGCAACCAGAGCTAAGTGATTCAGAGCTAAAACTGTTGCAGCACTTTTCATGTTGCTGTAGCAGATATGACTTCAATGTGAATGTGATGTAAATAAATGTATGTATGCGGGCAGATCATTTATTGTGTCATAGTTTATTTTATTGGTTAGATGCATTGGGTTACTCCTGTTTTCAGTCTTAATGTTAAGCCAAGCTAACCAGTGGCTAAACTAACTAGTATATATATGCTCAATCTCAACTCTCGGTGAGAGAGGGAATTAGCATATTCTCTAAAATATAAAGTAATGGTTTAGGGCGGTTTAGAAGCAGAAATGTTCATTTTGTTTTTGGTTTTCTGGATGAAGTCTTGCTGAATTTCTGTTGAGGTACAAACTACAGCTTTAAAATGGGACAATCATTTATGTCACTACTGACCGTGTTCTTCCCTGAGTGCCCACTCTTCCGAAAGCATGAATGTTTTGCCACATTTTTCGTCAGTAGTTTTACTCAATAATTGACTTTTTCTGCGGCCGGAGAAGCCTCATCTCCATCACTTTGCAACAAAATGGAATAAATTCTCCTTCAACAGGCCCGTGGAGCCATCTCTGGCAGTGGAGCTCAGCCAATCAAATGGGATGTCTGGGGGCTCCGTGAAGCCACTCTCATTATCATTCTCTCACTTGTGTTCAGGTGTATTCTTCAACATCCATTTTATCTCTCGCTGTTCCCTAATTCATTTCCTGCAGAAAATGAATTCCTCTTCTCTCACGGTGAACACTGGGATTACAGAAAATTACAAATGCTGAAATCAATTACTGAATGAGGCTGTGTAATTTGAATTGCAGACAGTCTCTCACCTTCCTGTACCTGCCATCTTCACGCCTGCTGTCTGTGAGGCTGTGCTGAAATGATCGCTCAGGGAAAGAAGTGAGATTGTTTTATATTGGCTGTACTGAATCTTTGGTATTTCATGGTCATGGTCACTACCATTATACATTTAAAACTGTTGCTTCCGCACATGAAATTCAACTGTTCCCTTGTGCCCGTGTGCTCCAATTCCAATAATATTTCAATATGTCCACAGAAGCTCAAAAGCGTGAAAAGCAAAAGCATCAATTTTAATGTTTCCAGGGAAGGACTGAGAATATTAGTCGTAACTTCTGTGCATCACATTTCCTCTGGATTTCAAAGTGAGCAGTAGCCTTAGAGCTACAAAAAAAATATAACAACATGGTATTTGTTAGTTAACAAAGGCCATATAGGCCATATGACTGATGGCATAACGCTTCAGAAGGATTGTTGACTTAATGATTAAAAAATGTAGATTGTTGGTGGAATCAAAGGAATCACAGCCATTTGGATAATTAAAATAAACAATTGAGTCTAATAATATATCAAGAAAAACTAGCAAAGACCTTAATTTTCCAGTTTGTCCACTGTGAGTACTTTTGTATGATTATAGTTTGAATTTATTGTTCAGGACTGCTGGTCAGGCGGAGGATTTAAGGACATGAGATCTGGTCTCTGTACTCTGAAATGTTGCTGAAAAACTCCATTTATATTTGGAAAACTGTAACTAAATTTACTTAAACTGTTTTTTCACTGTTGGTCAGACAACACAACACATTACAATATGTTATTTTGGGCAAGAGGGCCTAATGATGAGGATTTTCACACTATTTCTGACATTTTATACACTAAACAATCATCAATGAAGAACAGGCTATTATTTCATATGGAGCAGTCTGACTTTCATGACCAGCCAGTTATTCAGTTTTGGAATTCGTTTTGTTTTATTGTTGTTTTTTTTTTTTTTTCCTGGGATGAGTCAACATTATAGATTATAGAACAACATCCTGTAATCCTATAAGACTAGCTCCCTCTGGTTCAGCATTAGTTGAAACAAATATGACACTTAAATTAGATTTAGGATCCCTCAGTTTCTCCATTCATGGTTCTGGACACAAATATTAGCCATTTTTACTGCTCAGACGTGTAAAAATGGAATAAAAACTTCATGGCTTGCAGTCTGTTGCCTCAGTCACTGTTCTATCAATCAGATCAGACAGCTGAGGCTTCAGAAGCGACGGACAGATGAGTCACTGTTAAACCACAGAGACGACACAGTCAGCCGCTCGCTGAGTAACAATGACTTGTTTCACTAAAGTCTAAATTACATCAGCCAAGGTCTGCAATTGTGCCTGATCCTCAGTCTGCCGTGACTGTTTTACTCTCTTACTGTCTCATATGTTGTTTTTTGTGTTGGAAGAATACAGATCATTTGCTTTACTAGTAACAGACGGATGTAATAATATGACATAAAAATATATCAGCATTAAAAACCATTTGGTCAGTACGCAGAGTGGCCCTTTCACATTTAAAATGTATAGTACGATTGCACATACTGTTGAGTTGGTGTGTGATTCAAGTCAAACAGTTTTGAATTTAGATATTTTCATCATAAACTAGAGACAATATGAAGTAGTAGAATTATTAAAAGTAGATTTTGTAAAATATTCAAAAAGTAATATGCTTTTCAACAAGTTGAAAAATGATTTGCTCCATCATGTTAAGCATAAATAAGTTTGGTTAGATATCAAATCTTGGAAAAGCTGCATGGATTCCAGACGTAAAGCGTTGGATTGACAAGTGTACGTACTCAAAACGTATAAAAATTTTAAAGAAGCAGAAACTCAACAAAATACTCAAATAACATAATTGAATTGTTTGCTGTGAGACAAAAAAAGGGGGGAAAGTGCTTGAAATCACATCCAGAAGTTGAAGCATGTGGCTAAATCAGGCTTTGTAACTCTAACTATAATGAGGGCGCTGCGCCTGACTATGCGGCAGCAGTCAAAGCAACATGTTTTTATTAATAACTGGCCTTGTGTGTATGGCCTTGTTAAAATAGAAATGCAGCATCTGCAACTAGTGGTACAGGAATAGCGCTGTAGCTCATGCTGATTATGGTGAATTATTAAGGGCTGTATAATTTGAAGCCCAGAGAAGCCATGATTCAGTAATAAACTGCAGTAGACGCTCTTTGTGGTTGAAATAAAACCTGCCCAGAGAGATGTGGAACGACTGAGATTAGATTCAGTAATAATTACACGGCCATAGTCATGATTTTACAGACAGGGTGGTCCAAAGCACAAAGTCCCTGGCAGCAAGCCAAAATCCAATTCATTCTCCCCCTTTTTTTTTTTTTTTTTTTAAATACATGATCAGAAATCAGAGATGCTTGTTTTTTTGTTTTTTTTTTCTGCTTCATTGATGTCGCAAATTCTATGAATTTTGGTGGACACGTCTGTAATCAAACGAGACACAGCCAGCAACAATTTGAATAATTGATGTAAACAATTAAGTCTAATAACATATCAAGTAAAACTAGCAAAGACATTACCGGGTAGCTGTTTACCTGTGTAAGTCAAAACTAAAGCCTTCAACAAAGCCACACCATTAGCTTGGCAACAGAAATCCAACATTAACTTGTTTCATCCTTTTGCATGAGACAATGTAATGCTTTTTTCTTTTTTTTTTCTATTTTGCATAATTGTAGATTGACTGCTGGCGGGACAGGATGAGCAATTTGAAGATGCCATGTTGGATTTGTGGAAATTGCAGGCAATGTTGTTCCACTAAGCACTACCATTTTACCATCAAAAAGTAAATTCGCCGGATTGAAAAAAAAAAAAAAAAGAAAAGAAACAAAGCTCACCACCGTCAGATGCTTCCTGGCGAGTTGGCATCTGAATGTCATCTCAAACTTCATCGGTGTTGTTCGTTCTGCATGGTCTGCACCGCTGGAGCTTGGACTGCTCCAATGCTCAGGATGATGCAAATGGCTCCGCTTACTGCTTTAATGATAGATGATAATATCCTGCTGCCGGTGAGGGATGTGTTTACTTTTAGCGCTTGACTATGCCCTGGAAATTATGTGCATTTGTACTCACATTAACACAGTAAGAACCAGGAGGAGGGGAAACAGCAAATAGAACAACATGTCTTTTTCTTTTTTTTCTGGTGGGGAAGATATTATGTGCAGTGTATAATATGGACCCATCAGTTGTGCGTCTCCGCAGTGGTTGGTCCGTCATCGTCTCTGTGGGTAATGGAATTCATTGTGGAGACCGCTCTGGAGGTCCCTCAGAAATGTGGGAACAAGACAAATGGCATTCATCAACATCTGCCTGCTGCTCTGTAGCCACAGCAAACGAAAATGAATGACAGAATGTCTCTGACTTCTGAGGACAGCTCTTGGGGGAAAATGGCCGTGCAGAATGAACACGGAGAAGCGTTTGGCGGAGAAACACCTCTGCCTGTTCGTCTGTAAACATCTCCAGACAACTCCAGGCGTAACTGGAAAACCTGATTCTGATGAGAAAAGTTTGTCAGTTTTTAAAGTAAATGTATAATGCTGCTGGTAAAAGAATGGAATACTATTGCATCAAACCTCAACACAAACAGGAACATTAGCATTTTATTACTATCACTATTACTACAACATCACTGTTGGGGCATTGTCTTAATGAGAGGCAGCTCACAGATTGGTCAAGAACAACTTGGTCCTGCTTTTATTCTTCTTCTTGGAATTGAAACATCACATGTAATCTTTTATGGCAGGAAAGCGTTCTTGCACTGATCTCTGTGGGTTGACAATGTCAACTCCACTGCACCTGTGACAACAACCTCAATCATGGCTGTGAATTGTCGGCTCGGCATCTCCACTGAGCTGTTGTGTAGGGGTGGCAGTCAACAAAGAAACTAATCAGGTAACTTCACTGCCCATGATAATGATAGGGAACGATTCCAGCTATTTAACAGGTACAAAACTGAGAAAAATCTGGAAATGCTGTAACTGTAAACGGCTTCTTCTGGACTATTTATGTTACGTAAAATACACAACTTCAACAGGTGAATTTAAATGCAACACATGACCTGCCATTCAGACTGAAGTCATACATCTTCAGCGGTGATATGTGACCGACTACACGCTGGTTCAGTTTGCATCTTTTACAACCTGCAAGGATTGAAATGCAGGGATGATGCAGTGTGATGCCAGCTGTTGGATTTGGAAAAGCCCCAAAAATAAATAAACGTCAGGAAGGCAGAGATATTGTTGCCATAGCTCTACGAGTCGTCCCTCAATAATCCCACCTACAGCCACCGTCGTCATGTTTCACGTTGGAACACGTTATCGATCGTCAACTACGATGCATTAAGCAGGATCAAACTATCAGTTGTCATGTCTGAAGCCTCTTTTCATTCAGCACGAACAGTCAAACATTTGTTGAGATAAAATTTGCCATTTGGTGGTGTTTTTTGAATCATGCCCTTCTCTCCAAGGGAGGCGGCGAAAAAAGCCCCTAGTTCATAAACATGAATGTACACACTGTTGGATTACACTTTTTTTTAATCATCAAATATTTTATGAGGAGGAAAATACACTCAAAATAGCTATTAGACTACAAGGATACACACAGTGGCTCAAGTGCATACGCTGTATTGTCTTCACTGTGTTACGTTTATTTTTATGTGATTAAATTGGCAGAAAAGTCTTGATGATGTTTATGTATTGTAATGTATAAAATCATACCACAGTAGATCACTGTGGTATGATTTCTCTTTTCTTTCCTTTTTTTTTTTGCCTCACCTGTACAACTGCAACAATCCCTCGAAAGTATCAACAACACGTTTGGTGAATTGAAAGTTTCAGCCACAAGACGACAACAGAGGTCGGACTGCCGCCTCAGGCGCGTCGGGAAAAAACACTAAAGCACAAAAGTATCCTGTTACAAGGACTGAAATAATTTGTGCTCTCTGTACTGCAATGATCTCAGTGGAACTTTGAAGATGGACACAAAGCAAAACCAGTGGCATATAAAATATTCGTCCAAGCATCTATCATAGAGCTACCAGTACCCTTTAGGTGGCTTTTTTTTTTTTTTTTTTTAAATACAGCATCAAATAGCACTACAATAACATAGTGGGATCACAGGACAGAACAGTCAACCCTGTGGTACACAGGAGCTTCCCCTACACCTTGATTTTAGCAATATTTGGGTTCTTACCTTAGGAAGGCAGATATGATAGCTTCGTTAAAGTGCGCCATTGCTGTTTTGTCCTCACTATCAGTACGTTCCAATAAAATGATTTTGTCTATTTCGTTTTTTTTTTTCTGTACACTTATCTTAAATGCTACCATAAACTGAGAGCATGCTGCTGCCCTTACACCAAAGACAACTGCAAAACTGGCACAAGACCACCACATGACACCACGTCAGGAAGGGACTTCAGTCACATCACTGTCAGAGCGGAGTCTTGAGCTCAGCTCGCATCTTCAAACAGCTCCACTGGAACGGGACAGACAGACGCTCTTCTTGTTTTGGTGTCTGACATAACTGATTGGTCCCCGTCGATCCTTCGGCGTGAAGGATTCTGGGTTTGAAGTGGCCTTACTCCCACTCAAAGACTAAACGGCAGCGTTCAGTTTCCACTCCCTCTGTCCAAGCGCAGCGATATTCATTAAATAAGCTTCACACAGATCTACACTCACACACATCTCACTTCACCTGTCCAGAACAGGCAGGAAGCTGCAGTCCGGAAGGGCTTCACTTCCCTACTCCATCCCCCGCTGCGGACGGTCAGCGCAGCCCCGCTCACAGGCCCCAGTACGGAGCCAGGCTCCTACGGTCCCTCTCGTAAACATCCGGTATGACACCGTAGGGCGTCTGCACCATCTTAACAGAGTTTCTACCGAACAGCTTCCTCTCATATTCAATGAGTTGGCGCCAGAAGCCGCCGTTGGGCCTGATGACGGGGCGGCGGGCTTTGACCCAGGCGTGGGCCTCGGCCAGAGACACACGGTGATACTTCATGAGGTATGCCAGGCACAGAGAGGCAGAACGGCTCACTCCTGCTGCGCAGTGCACAAGCACCGCCCCCCGTTTACGTCCCACGCTGTGGATCTTATCGGCCACGCTGTCGAAGTACAGGGAGATGGGGGAGTGGGGCATGTCTGCCAACGGCACTTTTACATACTCCATGTGAGGCCAGTTGAAGTTTGGGAGCTCGATGGTGGCGTTGACCACGCAGGTGATACCTTTAGACAGCAGCAGGCTGCGGTTCGACGCCACATTTCCTCTGCTGAGGAAAAGGTTGGGGGTTATTTGTGCGATTCCCCCCAGCAGGCTGCCATTCTCAGGCAGCAGCCTCGGCACCCCAGTCGGCATCATGGAGCTACGATGGTGGTGGTTGTGGAAAAAGCCTTGGCTGCGAGAACCCATTGAAGAATCAGGAGGCTTTCAAACAGGAAGGGGAACTGAAAAAATAAATGTATAGAGAAATCTTCAGCAGCTCAGCGTCATAGTAGTGAAGAGGGACCAGTCAGACAGCTCCTGTAACACAAACACATTTCACTTTCAGTCTAAATTAAACATTTTTCTATTTCAGTTGAGGCTGAGCAAACAAGCAACACTTCACAAGTTGGAGGAACATCGCTGCTGTTTGCCCAGACTCAAAAACAAGGCTGCTGCAATCCTTTCTTTGGATGGCATTGTGATGAGACGCCCATATCCAGGAAATGTTCCCATCAGTCTGTCTTTCAACTTTAAAATCAAGACACACACACACACACACACACACACACACACACACACACACACACAGACAAGTCTAAGGAGCAACAACAGCTGACTAATTGAAGATTTTCATGAATCCTCAGTTTCTGTGTGAGCTGGAGGGGCAGCACCATCTCTGCTGTTTATGTCTCTACATTCTGCTCGAATGGCCGCCGTGCTGCACACCAAGACGTGCCTCCCTCTGCCATGTGAGCACAGACCCCCCGGAGGCATACACTCACCTCATCTCATGTTCATCCATCCACAGCCCCCACATACAGATTAAAGCTCTCGTCTGTGCGGCTATTGCTGCTTTTAATTGGATGGCAGCGAACGGCGGGGTGGAAAGTAATCATATACTGTATGAAACCAGAGAGACAATAATACACTTCATTTAAGCACCAAATTTGCTAAAGTGTATTATTGTAACTCCATTTTCTCCTTCCAGGAGGGAAGATTTAAATGACCTTCCAATAACATGAACATGAAGATGCACGATATGAAGTGAAGGAAAACATATTCTTGGACGTTCCTGGCTGTGCTGTCCATGATGGAAAAAGCCTCCTGTACTAATACTTAAGTTATCAGCAGAGAGCCCACAGCTCCAGGCTTTACTTCACACACTGTTGCACTGCTCGCACGTCATCCACACCTTGTGAAGCAGTCTGGCCGCCAGGTCTTTATCTTTCATGTTCAGCTCCAGTCTGGTTAACAAGACGCACGGGTCAACTGCTTTAAACTGGAATTCGACCTGCAGAAAAACTCCTGATCACCTGCTGTCATCCGCAAAGGCAGCCCAACACAGATTGGGCTCCTTCTTGTTGCTTGGATCTCGAACAAAACGAGTGGAAAGGCGCTGTACAACCACACTAACACAACACTGCGATGGCAGCTTTGTGATTTCATCACAAATTTCCACCACCTCATCATTTATCAACCACCCGCAAAGAAGATCGACTTTTTAACCTTGTTAATATGAAGGTTCCCATCAACTTGGCACTTTGATCCACTGCCTCTTACTGCGACAACCTAACAAACAAGGACAAATACTGACTACACTCACCGCTCTGATACGCCTGCTCGTCTCTGATCTGGTTTCTGGGTCTGACTGAGGATCAGACGTGTGACTTGATCCAGGTTTCTCAAAGAGGAGATAAGAATAAATGTGCTTCCAGCTCTTTCCTTTTTTTCTTTCTTTTTTTTTTTAGCTTTTATGTTTGAAAAGTCTGTTAAACAAAATATTAATGAGTGAATCAGTGAGTTTGTGGATACTTGTGTCTGGAGGGGAACTCTGAATCTGTGGTTCTCAGCTTCTGTGTTGGGAACTACAGAGTGGGCTGTAAGATTGGCCTGAGGGCTGATGTACTCTGTAAAAGAATAGGAATCAGGAAACTATTTTTGCCATGCAAAATTGTGCATTCTTACACATTTTCCTAGTTTTCCACAGTGTTACAGGATAAGTGTATCTATAAATGTCTAACCCTGCCTTGGTTAAGACAATCCTTTTGGTTCAGAGGGTCACAACTAAGGATTTATTTTGCAGGTGGGTGCTACTGTTTTTAATGCGACATTCCAAGGACAAAATGAAATAATGACAGCAGTGATATCCTCTCCTAACATGACCACAAGAACCACACCGCATCAAGGTTGTAACTTGGAGCTTGAGTCTTTTTTGACGGTATTATTTCCTAAATTTGGGACAAAATAGAAAAAGAAGCAACTGGTAGATAAAGCAAAGGGCTGGAGCTGCTTTGCTTCAATATCGGCTTCCAACTGTAAAAACCCCAGTCCTCCTATCGATCACAGCTTTGCCATCTCAGCACGGTCTGTTTCATCCTTCCAACAATGTTTAAATAAAAACCAATAATTAAATAAATAAATAAATAAATAAATAAATAAAGGGATCAAAAGGCTAAAATAACACCCCTCTCCCTCCCTCCTTTCACACAGTCCCTCTAGCTCGCTCCCAGTTGCCAGCCACCCTGCTCTTTCCCTCTCCAGCCGTTGCCATGGTCGTGATCGAGCTGTGGTGCAGCTGATTTCACCTTCCTCTGCACTGTTGCCACTGCTGATGGTGAGACAACAAAAACTGAGATCCCCATTCGGGAAAATGAGTGTTTTCCGCCCAAAGCCCATCAGGATGTGGTCAGTGATAGATCTAGGCGGCACTGAGTCACCGAGTGAAGGACTCTCCTGCAGGCACAATCAAACCAATAACAACTCAATAGGAAAAAAAAAACATGTCTCTGTTTGTGGGCTATTGGTAATGCATTCAGAAATTTCACTTGATCTCATCAGCTAATTAGCAGGTGAGCTGCTGAAGAAAAAATGCTAAGATCTGAAAATAGATTCAAATGAAGGGTGAAATTATTTTTCAATCAAAAATATCCAACTGTCTCTGCTGCTGCTCAGTTGTGAAGATTGGCTGCTTTCCTTTGGTTTTGTGTGACAGTAAATCGATAGTCTTTGGGTTTTGAACTGCATGCCAAAAAATATACATTTAATGGTTTAGTCATTTTTAAGCAAAGAAGCACAAAAAAAAATGTACACGATCTCTGGCATCGGATTCTGAAATGAGTGGATTGGTTGTGTTTTTTTGAGGTTTCTTTGACTTAATGATTCATCCAAAATTAAAATGTGAATGTGCTGTTGCGTGCAGTGATGAACCCGCTGACAGCTATCACCAGGCGGACTCTGTAGCTATTGTCTCTGCCTTTTTTGTTTGTTTGTTATCAAGCATAAGTTTACCATTTTGCATGGA
Source organism: Echeneis naucrates (assembly GCF_900963305.1). NCBI lineage: Eukaryota > Metazoa > Chordata > Actinopteri > Carangiformes > Echeneidae > Echeneis > Echeneis naucrates. The sequence goes on along the minus strand of NC_042523.1, from coordinate 9,472,995 downwards.
TTTTTTTTTTTAGCAATGTTGTTTGCAGATGCAGGTACAAAAAAAAAAACAAAAAAAAAAACAAACTCTGATAACACTGCAGCAGGTTTAGAGCTTGTTGCAGTGCAGAGCAGATTTAACATTTGTAATGTTAAATTGTAGGTTGACATATAACTTGGTGTGGAAAAGCAGCCTGGCTGTGTTCCTCTCACCGTTTTCACCACTTCACAGGCTCTGATGCGGGAAGATGACGTCTCTGTTCTTAATCCCACCTAACAAAGCTCTGATCTCAGTCTGCTCACTCTTTTATTTTCATTTTTTTTAGCCATCAATGAACACAACAGCAGACTTAGAATATGTGGGCACCAATTCAGAGGTCTGAAAACAGGCAGCAAATGTGGAATCCTTCCTGTAGTCACAAATGACTGCATTACAAGCATATATCCTCCTTCCATGCAATGTAAGGCTGCATGCTACAGTAATTTTCAATGAATCTGCCGATCATTAAAACAAATGTGTGATTTTTTTTCTTGACTAATGAAATATTTTGTTATTGTTGCTGATTAATCAAAATTCTCTATATTGATTCATTATTGGAGCTCTACTTGGCTGCACAGCTGATGAGTGAGTGATTCATGGAGATAGCACCAAGTCTTCCGGCCTGAGCGACTATATAGGCTGATTTTATCCATCCTCTGACTCTACCCATGGGGCAGTCTCCTGAAGACGACGGTGGAAGGCGTGCTGGACCTTGGTTGTCATGGTTGCAAGAATAAACATGCAGACTGTACCAAGAGTGGCTGCATATACCAACCAAAAGCACTCATGTTTTGCTATTTGGTTAGTTTGAGGGAAAAAAAATTATGAGATGCTCCTCAACATATGATGATCTTTGTTGTTTTGGTAACAATAACAACACTGAGGTCATCTGTAAACAAAACTGTGGTATTCGGAAATCAGGAATAACAGAAGCAACGTGAATGATGGTTTTACATCATCGTCACAACTGTGCCTCATTCCTGCATTTGGCTGTCAGTCCAACCAAATGTCCTCCGGATTATGATTTTGTCACATCTCTCTTTGCTGCTGTGAGAACTACAGCCACTCGATGTCGTCTAACAACAAACTATGGTCATTATAAGCAGCCAGACAAATGACCTATGATCCTGTATTTTATACAAGAAAAGCCAAAGAGATCAATAATATACGTATATTCCATCAGAGCTCAGTAAACTGTTGCTGCAGGAAGCTGTTGGCCAAGACAGGAGCAGCCACATCACCAGAAAGATGAGGGTGATAAGAAAACCAAATAATCCCTGGCCCTCACCAGAGTGCTGGTGGACAACCAATTTGCTCCATTGACATGGTTATTTATTCCCCAGGCTGGGCAGGAATGAGGTTGCAGATAGCTGAGGAGGGAGAATCATACAGAAAACTGCCGTCACAGAAAAAAACTCCACTGTAGGTTGGAGGGATACTGCACTTCACCGTCAATCAAACTCACTCTGAGGATGAAGACATAGCATTCACACCACAGCGTCACAAGCTGTGAGCATCAAACTTACTGCACATTCTGAAAATTTAAATCTCGGTCCCCCTCACCCCCCTTCAGGCTGGACTGTCAACAGGTGGTCTCACTCAACAGATCTTACGCACATCTCTGTTACTCCCTGTGTGGGGAGATTCCTTGGGGGTCCTGTTACACCTCTGCTAACACAAATTGGAAACGTGACCCACCTTGAGGAGAGCTAGACTTACAACCTTGATGGCGAAACCTCAATGACACCGAAACGTGTCACGACCCGGTTAGCGACAAATTCCTGACTGACCCGTCCTCATTCCACAGAGTGGGATGAATGAAATGAGGAAAAATAACTGGAAAAGTGCGAACAGGCACGCTCCTCTTTTAAATCAAAGGCAATCGAATTATTCAGTCAATGATTTCTGAAAGTGACTGCAGTCTAGATAGTAATCAGGGGAAAATAAAGAGCAATGACAAAGACGTTGTTTTTTAAATCCATCAAAACCGGTTGCAGCTTCACAGCCACAAATTAAGCTGCTGCACACGAAGAACAATGTTGTGTCAATGGCAGATGGTTCAAAAAGGGAGAGGCAGGATAGAAACAGGGGGGCAAATTCCACATGAAGACTTGAGGGTTTGGCTTTGGTGTTGTTCTGCTGTGGCAGCGGTTGGGTGCTGCTAAATCAGTCCACAATGTTACACCTCACCATGTCACACACCAACACGTGCAAACTGTGAAAACATGAGTGGCCGAGGTGAGGCCACGTGTGATGAAGAGAGACCTCGTCAGCGCCGCTGTGTACTGTGGGACAGAGTAACACGGATCATTGTATCTCTCACTACAGCAAACAAAAGAGACTGACAACTGGGAAGACTTATTTTAAAGCAACGAAAAAGAAATAGATCAGAGGCTAATGAGGCTGGATTTCCATGATACAGGACTGCCATGATAAGTTGATTCATCGTTTAGCTCTGAAACGCAGCGATTCATGGTGATACAAGTGATTCCACATTTCAGTCATTTTTTCATGCTAAATTTCTCAGTTTCCACCTTTTAAAACAAATGGGAGATCTCTGCATATGGGACTTGTTAGTTAACAGAATAAGGCATCTTAAAACATCCCCTTTAAATCTGAATATTTTGCAGGTTTGTTTGTTTGTTTTGTTTTGTTTTATACACTCCACAGATGAACCTACACATGAAAAAATGCAGACTGATAATTTAGGAAAATCTTTTGGTGCAGCCTTAGTGTATGTCCAAAAAAAAAAAAAGAGCTGAATTGATTTGCCCTCTTGACAAAACATTCTGATAATGGCTCTCTTGCAAACTGTATTATTTCTAGCCTCTTAAATTTGAGCTTTTTTTTCTTTGACTGCCCGGATAATTACCTTATATGAGCTTTGAACCACAGAGCAGATACAGCAAGCAACGAGAAATTAGGAAAGTTTTTGACTTAAAAAACCTGAAATGAGACAAAGTTTTAAATTGACTGCGAAAAGGCAGAGCGGTTTTCATCAATAACAAAGATATGTGAGTTGCAGCAAATGTATTTCAGTCAGAAAATACAGATTACCAGGCTATTGCTTTACACACCCCTAAAGGGAGAGTTCATTAAGACTGAGCCACATGACCCTCAGCAGCATAGAGAAGACTTTCTCTGTACCTCTGACTTAGCAGAACATCCTGCTTAGGAATTTTCCATTTTGGGAAATCATCCATCTATCGTATTGATAATTTAAAACTAGCCCCTTTGCAAAGGTTAAAAGCCTCCTCTGATAATTTGTTTCCAATCCCTACGTCTTCAATCACCCTCTCCTCAGACAGACAGGAATATTGCTCCTGCTTCAGAAACTTTCAATTTATGATGTCTCTTCATTGAAAGAAAATGTAACGCCTCCTCTGTCCTTCAGGGCCACAGTGGCTTATAATGTGGAGCTGAAAGTGAACGAATACACAACTTTATATCTCCATGCATGAAGCTTTCTGGGTGTAAAATATAAAGTAACCTAATGTTTGCACAGTCAGTCAGCAGCTCCTGTCCATCAGAAGTGAGGAAGGTGCGCTCGTTTGTTCAGTCCGACTCATCCCGCAAAACACGCCTGGAACAGATCATTGTCCGTGTGGACAAAGTGCAGCCATCAGAAGGAAAAGTCAACTTACCGGCGGACTGAGCCGCGGAGAGACGGAGGCTTTTCAGAGCTCCTTCACCTCCTGCACCACTCCGGCCGTCACGCTCCGGACGTCCGCCCCGCTCGCTCCGATCATACGCAGGTGTGAGAGGGGGATGGCGACGGGCCAGGAGGGGGGGGGACGGACCGAGGGACGCAACCGCATCATGCGAAAGTCAACAGAAATACGAGCCATCGGCGCATCCGCCCGGCTGTGCTGCTGCTGCGGCGGCGGCGGCGGCGTGTGCGGGGCAGCGCTGCCGCTGTATGGAGGGTGATCCGTGCTGTCACACCGAAATATCGCAATAAAAAGCTGATAGTTCAAGCACTTTCATTCGTTTTGTTTCTCTGTCCGGGGTCGCCACCGCCAGTCAGCTCTGTGACCTGCATGATTGATTGGATTGACAGAAAAAAAATTGCACGAGTGGGAAAGAAGTGATAAGTTGCGGCTCCGGCATCGATCGCTCCTCATACACCAACAGTGGGCGGATCAAGCCCCTCCCACCGTGACAAGGCTGCCAACGATTGGTGAGACGCGACAAAGGAACAAACAAACCTCTTCATAACAAGTGGAATCATCAAAGCTGGACTGAAATGCAGTTTTGATGGACTCTTTTAATGCAAAAGCCAATTTATATTCCTCAAAATGTTCCCTGATGTTTTTTTTTTCCTCAGAGATTACTGGAGCATAAAATACAGAAGTCGGCTTATCAGCAGAGCTGTAGTTAGTATTTCAGAAATACTGAAATTATAGACTAGAGTCCACATTTTTCCAACTGAAACCCAAACACCTAATAATGTTCAGCAAAAAAAAATCTGACAACTTCAGTGACTTCATTTCATTTACATTTGCTGTTATGCCAACCAAGTAAAATGTTGTGACATAACGGTCAAAATGTTATTTCAGAGACTGTCTATCAAAGCTATACCTTAAGATGTCAACTTCCTTTCATGTCATTCAAGTCCAAAATCTGAGCTGAATAGAGGAAATATTCTCAGTGACCTTCATGCTAGCTCCGGGCCTTCCTATCAGTTAGATCATAGATACATCTCTAAAGAAATATAATTCATTTTCTGAACAATTATACACTAAATAAAGTGATCTTGAACGTTTGCTGTGCTGAACTATTGAGGGCTATATGGGGACATTCTGAAGTAAAAATAACACTGAAGCTTTGTAGACCTGGCCGTGAATCCCAGACTGCAGTATGCCATTCATCCTCCTGACGAGCTGTTTAGCATTAAAACTCTGCACGCCACTGACGCTATTTGCTAATAGCACTCTCTAATGCACAGCCAGCTGCACCGTACAAATGACTGTTGTGACCTGTTTCAAGAACTTTAAATACATCAACTGTTTATTTAAATGCTCGCAGCCAAATGTGATGATTTTGCAGGTGTTGCTCATAAACTCATAAATCCCACAGAACAAACAGAACTGAGTCGACCATGCAGTAAACAATGTAGGATCACGCTCCTCGGCGGCTTAGGCAATATGTTTCCATTCCAGTGCACTGCTGACTAGAAATCTAATTTTACGCACTTGTTTAACACACACGCGCACACACAAACTCAAACAGTACCAATTTAAATGTTCCCACAGACTTATGGCCTAACAGGATATGTATGAAAAATAAATATACTGTGTTCTTTAGGTGTGTACTTTCCAATCCCATTATGCCCCACTCGGAAGAAAGCGCTCCATGTCCACCCTGAGCTCCAGTCAATGGACGATTGGACCAACTGAGCATCTGAGACCTTCAAGTTTGCAGTTGCATCTGCAGTGCTTGCTGACCAGCCTTTAGTGAATATAGCCGTGTACAAAAACGCAATTAGACATGCCTTCCAAAGTCAATCCTATTACAGAGGGCTCCTGGGGGAGATATTATGCCATCCATAAACCCATGGCCCCTGTCTCAGAGTCACTCCTAATTACATTCCAAATTCAATCAACTGGAAACAAACAGCAGCAGTACGAACTATAAAAAAAAAAAAAAAAAACAACTGGCACAATGGTGACTGTTACTACACTCTGAGGCAAAGGAGGCAAAGATGGGTGACACTTTTCTTCCTGACCACTTGAAATGCTATGCATCCCTTCATGGAATAAGTAGGGGGGAGAGATAAGAGCTGACATTGATTGAAATTCACCTGATGAATGTTTAAAGAGATGAGGAAATGGTGACAGAAGATGTCTGCGAATGGAAAGAGGAAGATGTAAAGAAGGCGTGACAGATGTTTAAGGAACACTAACCTTGAATTAGAACAGCACAAAAGCGAGGGAAAGATATATGGGGAGACAGGACAAGGCAGGATGGAGCTGCAGGCTGCAAAGACGGGGACTGGGGTTCAGACGGAAATGTCAGATGAGTCAGAGGCAGTCTGCGAGGATGCTCCTGTTTAATATGGCTCCGTGGTCTACCGTGAAGGCAGCAAATTTACAATGACACCATCACTGTAATAACAAGCACCTGCAGCCACGTTGTGAAGGAGCTGTCTACCCTGAATGAGCGGGTAGTGACATTGATTAACCCTGACCGCCTGTGACACAAGATAACTGATGGGCTTGACAGTGCGGAAGGTGCCACAGTGATATAACTGTAAAAAGCCTTTGCACATCCCTTAAATGCATGGACACGCACTAACCTGTGCTGTTCAGTTACGGCTGCTTATTTACATTTTCTGAGAACAAGTAGAGCGTCTGTCAATCCAAATAGAACATTATGAGCACTGTGATCTCACTCAGGCTTCTGTAAATCATTCAGGGAGAATGTTAAAGGCGACGGCAAATGAATTTTAGCATCCTAGTGAGAGTGCTGAGGCAGAAAAACATGCCTGGTATGTGGAAATATTGGCACAAGCTTAGAAGGACCATGCCGTCCCCAAGCCTTTGTGCTGCTCTGTCTATCAGGCAACATCCTCACTTTCTTCTCCTCAGGACAGGATGACGGCTTCACGACTCGAGCCTGAAGAACATTTGATCAAAGCTTCAGTAAAACATCAGAGTATCTGTGTCATCTGCTAATGAGTTAATGAATGATTATCAGCGAGAAAGTAAACCCGAGAGTGTAAAGATGTGCCATAAATCTTGCAGATGATCCCAGCTGGTTTGTAACACTGTGTTTATTTCAGTCCATGCTGGAGTGTGTGACCGATGGGCCACTGGGCGGTAAGATGAGAAGAATGGAAAGTGTTTTGTGGTCTTTGGTGGAGAAGCTAGGTCTGGAGTCCCGGAGGGGTGGGGGGTCTAAATAAAGTTGCTGCTGATCCCACAGGCCCCCCCCCCCCCTTTTTTGCTCCATCTGTGATGGTGGTAAATAGACAGGGGATCTAAGTGTTTGCTGTGGCAACATGTGAGAGCAGCAAGGTGGCTGAGCGCAGCATGCAGCCTGCCCATCGTGCCGCTCATCCCCACTCTGACATTGAACAAACACATTTACTGCTGTGGAAAAGGGATGAGACCTACTATCCCTCAGCATCACACATACACATACACACACACACACATCCTGTTTTTATTGATTCCTGGGGAAATGAAGAAAATGCAATGGAGGTCTTGTATATTTTTTCAATATTGTTTCTCACTGAGTGCTCAATGCATTTACTCACTGCCTTTCTTCCATGATAGTGAGTCAGTGAGAAAAAGCACGTACACAGATGGGGTTGGGGTGGGGGGGTGAGGAAGGGGGGGGGGGGGGGCAGACTTCAGTTCGGTGCACTGCTCCGGTTAGTCACGACTCCTCTACCCAGCAGATGAGTATGAGCAATAGAAGTATGTGTGTGTGTGTTTGCACCCCCCCCCCCCCACCCCGGCTCCTTCTTTCAGACTTCAGTATGGCACAGACCAGGTTGCCAAGGTAACGCCCTGTGTTGATTGGTTCACCTCTCTGTTAATCACTACCTAGCAACTACCTGTGTACATTGTATATAGACCAGTCCTCTCAGTGTGAGAGCACCTTCAACCTCAGAGGTGTGTGTGTGTGTGTGGGGGGGGGGGGGGGGTGTTTAGTCATTTTTGGCATTCAGTCATGATGACAAATGTTAGGGTGAGGGGGGCAATGCATGCATACAATATAACAGGGTCCTCACATCTACACACACACCACTATGTGAGTGTGTGTGTGCCGAGGTTTGTCCTTTTAAAGATGGCTACAGCAGCACAGAGAAAAGATGTGATCCCCTGAATAGCAGCAAAATTAAAAGTCATTACGACACCAGCAGAGGAGAAACTCTAAAATCAATGGATCAATTCCTCTCAGGAGAGCTGTATTTTCTTCTTAATTTCCAAGACATGGCAGCTGACTTTCACAGATTTAATAGGAAAAAATACTTCAGCGTATGAGCAAATATGTCTATGTTAATGCTGCTACTGTGAAAATCATTATACAGATGTATAATTGATAGTGAATTAACATAACTTAGTCTGGAACATGTTTCCACTGTATTTGCTATTCCCTACATGTGATTTCAGTGAGATAAAGATAATTCATTTATTCTTCCTGATGTAGTTTGATTGATTAGTAGAATTCTCCATAGATACAGAAAGTGGCTATACATTTACTCAAGCACTGCAAGTATTCAATACTCAAATTTACATCTGTCCATCTATCTATCTCTGTATGACTTTTTCTTTCAAGAGCGTTTCCACATCTTTTGTATTTCTGCATTTACTGAAGAATGAGAGTACTTCTTGCACTGATTAGAGCATTTTTTTCCTTTTGAACTGCAAGAGAGTGTTAAGATACAAGGCTGCAAACTGTCAGAATGTGCTTCAATCTCTCCCTCGGTATGTGACATTTAAGAAATCAACACTGATGCACCGGCTTCCTGCTGAAGGAAGTCGACATTCATTTACCTCAGTGAGGAGACCGAGACCAGACAGTCGGAGCAGGAGGCGGACAGTGAGTGTGAGGAGACGGTGAGTGGGTGGCCTGAGAAATGCTGCATCTCTGCACACATGCAGCGCGTTGACACTAACATCTGCTCCATCTGCTCCCACTGTCGTCACAGCACACTCGACAGAGACAGAGACAGAGACAGAGGGAAGGCCGTGCACTGGGGGAAACATGTCTCCTTAGCTGGACTGCCAGTTTAAGACATTCTGCGTGGAAAACAAATATGTGAGTAAAGACTGTCCTCATGCTAATATTTATTTTTTCTTCACAGCCGCTAATGAATTGCAGACTTGTTGCACCTCATTCTGAAAAAACAAACAAGTAAAAATAGAAAAAAAAGAAAAATGAAGAAAGAAATAAAGAAATAAAGCTGTAATAGTCAGCCAAATCAACATGACCCAGACTTTGCCTCTGCAGTTGAAGAAACTGAGCTACATTGGAAAAAAAACAAAATAATAATAATCATAAAAAATGTAGCAAGGCGCTTTAACAAAAACACACTACATGAGTTTAAGTATACAGCACGCATTATAATTTTAAATCCTTATAATCTCAATTTCAAAAATAATTAGTAAGATTTACTCTGGGCAATAATTGTTTTCAGTTTCCACAATGAAGAGATGTGGAGAGGATGGATTAAAACTGAGTTTGGTGGGACAGATGATAAACAGACAAACTGGGAAGATTTTGAGTTGATTCATTTTAAAAGTAAAAAGGACAATTGTGGGTCGACATTTAATCAGAGGTAATAAAACTCAGCCACGGGATATAATGTAAATTAACATAGGAATAATTTCATCTTTACTTTTAGTTGTACATTTTCATTTTAATGTCATTTGTTGAATTTCAGTCAGAGCTTACACGGATTTCATCAACGTATTTGAGGAAAGATACCTCCATCTCGATTTAGATTCCACTAAATCTATTTCTGCTTTTTCTGTCGAATGTTGGATGTGTCCTGTACATGCAGCACTAGACTCTGCCCTTCACTCTGTAACAGCACAGGAACAAGACCGGTCAAATAACACATGACCACAAAGCTCAAGGCTCAAAGCTGATGTTTTCAGCACATTCAGGCCCCAACGTTGAAGACAACCCAAATGTTTTTAATTCTTCAAGTGTGGCCAGAGATTCCATTCGCTTTCTGTTTTCCGTTTTTCTTTTGCAGTTAAACACCAGACACCCCGACATCACACTGTGGAAACGGGCTGTAACAACATCAAACAAGGTGTAGCTGTTCATCCAACTACAATCAGTGTGGAGCTCTGGTCTTAGTGCCTCACTTTTGAATCAAGAAAATTCAGGTCACATTTGTTTGTCTGCTTCAACTCTGGGCTGAACACCAATTTGCCACAATTTGCAGCTGTAAGAGCTGAGGCTTTAAACAGATAATGAAACAGAGGGTGGTTAGATTAAAGCCTAGTTTATTGAGACTGTCTGGAACTAGGTCTTGGATAAAAATGCAGAGCAAAACAAGAGGGAAACTGGATCCTGTGAAATGAGCAGAACTGAAAGGGGTAATTTCACTCTGCTGCTTCGTGTTTGTTTTGCAACTTTGAATTGGGAAGACATACACACACACATATATGTATATACAAAAAAAGTCTGACTTTCTTCTCCCTCACATCCTCTTAAATCCAGATTCAGCCCCTGCATTTCAGTTCTGTGGCTCCTCCGTGGTCGTCTCAACCTTATCATCAAAGGTTGAATGTGCCATTATAATCAGGCTGTTAGCTGGGGTTGATGTGGCGGCTGCTCTCTGCTCTGATAAGCCTGTTGGAGGCCTTTCCTGTGCTTTCTGCTGGTATTGCATTCGTCACAGCTCTCTCACGTCACTTTGGGCCCACACACTAGCAAATGCAGACAGAAAGGATTGAGTCATTCATGCCCCAAACTGCGATGCAGTAAAAAACGCAGACAGGACTATGAGCTCAGAAATGTGCAGGCTGCATTTTATGCTTCTGCAAATGAGACTTCAATATTACCCATCACCTGAAAACATGCTGAGGTTATCAGTCTATGACAACGCGCTTGACAGAGGAGATTACTAATTTGTGAGTTAACATTAAAGCTACATTTTGTAAATGTAAAGAGCTTTGCATGATCGCAAGGCTGTTTGATGCTAGAACTGATTCTTGATTGGCTGTGCAGGTCAGGTCTGCCTTAAATCCACTTAGCAGCTCCCTTGTTTATTTGAACTCCTTGAAAAATGGCATGCCTTGCCTGAAAACTATTTTTATGAGAACACAGCATGTTTACTTAAAAGACTAAATCTGCAACGGAGAGTTATTTTCAATTCTATAAAACCATCACTTATATTTTGATTAACTGCATTTGAAAAGGTAAAAAATGCTAATAGCAAGATGCCTGAGGCCATTTCAAGAGGAATTTTATAAACCTTGCTCTCCATACATCTTATATATCTGTGTTGAATTTCATTTTTTTGACAGTTTTCTTGTTTTTTCGCAAGTTCAATTGAGCTGTAGCAAAAAGGATACACAACTCTTTCATCAGATTTAATTAGAAGGGTCCCTACTGATTTCCTAGACTTTCCCGCTGTAGCTGTTGGGAATTAGTTACAGAAAATTCACAGTTACATATGAATTTATGTTGCCAATGTAAATGGTACCTGTTAGGTTTAAAATAAAATGTTAGCATACACACCAAATTATTTTTTCATAAACATTTTATGACAGGAGAAATAAATACATCCTCATGTTAATATCAGGCCTTAGTCTTCTAACAGAAGTAAACGGATATTCGCCATTTTAATACATTTAAGGCTCAAAAACACAACACAATCTTACAAATGTTACACTATTTCAAACAAGCAGCAATAATCGGAAACAAAAAAGTTTACAATGTTATGAGATCAGAATAAAATAAGTCACTAACCACAAAATACTCCTAGGCCTTAGTGATGTATCCCTCTTTGATTAGGAAATCATAGATTTTACGTGTCTTGTTGACGTCGATCTTGATCAGCGCTCGGGCCTGTGCCAGCCGCAGCCCACCCTGCCGTCTGCATTCGTTCAATAAAGCCTGCTTGTACTCCAGATAGGCTCCTGGCACCAACCGCACCACCTGGCATAACTACAAGAAACAAATGAACAGAAGTTTTGAATAAAAGTTTCCATGAAGCCCTCAAGTTTTGGCGCTTGAAAAGACCAACAAAGTATTTTTTAAGGCCTCAGGATAACTGAAACAAAAAACTGGTTATAGTATCTGATCAATATAGTATCTGAATCATTGAAGAAAACAATTTCAGAACTTTCAATGACCACAACTGGCAAGGTGAGAGGGTTTATTCATGTCAGCTGCTTCCCTTACTTTTGTGCATGTTCAACTAACTGCAGCACCATGAATCCCTTTGCACACACTGTCCTGTGTCCCAGCATGTGAGCCGTTATTACCTATATGTGCAGACTTCATTGCTTCATGGCTGCAAAGGCGGGCCAAATCACACAGTGGGCAAGCTGCACTTAGAAAATTGTGAAATCAAACGTCCGCTCTGACTGTCTTGTTGACTATGACAGCACGTAGTCATGTTGGCTAAGTTAAGTCATGCAGCACGGCTGTAGGCAAGGTCATGCAGTCGAGAAGTACTCACTTCAGTCCAGCATGAAATATGTCTAGAGTCTAATTAAATCTATCCAATTCCATCTTTTGGGACCAAATACCTGCAACAATTACGACATGCATTCACCTTAGACTGTCAGCAAGCTAAAATTCCAGGTTAAAACTGTGAACAGGGTAAACTTTACACCTGCCCAACATCAACATTTTAACCTGTTCTCTGTGAACATACAATCATTCTGATGTTAGCATTTAGCTCATTTACGCTCATCAGCGTACTAACTAGCAGGCTCAAAGAGCTTCGAGCATGTCTGCAGCCTCTCAGTTTTGTTAGATAACTAATAAAGTCCATGCGCCTAGATATTTTTCTGACATAGTCACTTGATGTCCAGCCTTTCTTGACACTAATGCATGTTAGTAAAATGTCTAAAAGTATGTCTCTGCTATTGATAGCTAAGGAATTTTCCTTACAAAACAAACTGCTGTACGTTGCCTGACCCAGATCAGATAAAGTCTACAACCATTATTGGTGTGATTCTTCCTTAAGTGGATACACAAAACAGGAGAGATACATGCTGAGTCTGTATTATTAATCTCTTACTGAAGCTGCATGTGTCACATGAGCCCAGGTGAAATTGGCACAAATGCCTTGGTGAAGCTGTCCTGGACTCTTTGGACAGAGATCAGATGCAGTGAGATGCAGCCTGCAGTATGTTGTGATGGGAGGCTAGCCATGCTGCCTGAAGGTGTGGCCATTCAAACTTCTGTTGTTGCATCAAACTGTTGTTACAATTATTCTGTGGCTTACTTTACCTTTCACCTTTTTCAGCAAAGATAACAAAGAGCTGTACCTCTTTCTCTCGCTCGTTCAGCTTCTCTGTCCCTGGCAGTCCCGTCAGGTTGAGGGGAGGGGCGCTCCGCCTACCTGTTGCTGTGGAGTAGAAATTCAACAGTCACACATACATACAAAAGCAGCTGCCCAGGGTTGGTCTTAACCTCAGACAACATAATAGCAGGCTGACAACAGCCAGTTAATTCCTCTGCTTGGAGGAGACAGGGGAACAAATATTTACGGTGTGCAAATTTTGTAAATATAGCTGTGTGGGAGTGTGCATCCCATTTGTGCTCTGAAGGTTTAGGGAAAAAAAAAAAAACTAAACAAAACAAAAAAAACCTGCAAGGTAAATATATGTCTGTTGGGGCTTATTTTTCATTTCTCATTCATGGAGGAGCGTCTGCAATAATGTGACTTTGCCTGGGGCCACTCTGAGATGCCAGAAAGAAGGGAGGGCAGAGGGGAAGGTGAAGAGAAGCCTCATACCTGACACTGTGATCGTTGTGACAGCTGGAGTGATGCCAGCATCTCTGTAATGAGAAAGATAAATTAGCATTTCTACGTCCTTATTTATAGACAGACACACACACACACAGAATCCCACTTACACATAGCATCTCTGATTTGGTCACTTTTCTTCCTCTCTTATATTGCCTTCCAAAAAAGATGAGTCATTGCATTCTTCTTTTTTCTTATCTTTTTTTTTTTTTTTAAAGGTAGATTTAGAAGAAGTTGGATAACATGCATGGATGGAAAACACAAAAGCTGTGGCACGCTACTGGGCCTAAAAATACTGCAGAGGCTGAAGTGGAAGTGGGATGCACTGTGATATAAATGTCTGCTCTATTAGTCTCAGCACTTGTGGTACTGAGTGTGACGACAGAGGTCAGAGTCTAGGTAGACCCCAACTTCGCCAGCTCGTCCATTAAGCGCTTATTAATGAGCAGTATGTTTGGAGTCGCACATTGCAGCCTGTTTGCTGAGCCACTGCTGGCAGGCTCTGCCGTCCTGGATGTACTGCAGCACGTCACACAACATTGTCCTCTTCCTACGCTCTTCCTCACGCATCCGCTTCACCCGGTCATACACCTTGGCACCTGAGAGGAATTACAGAGGGAAGTTAAGTGAACGATTCAAAAGAACAGGCTCCTATTTTTCATTCATTTTCATTAATTAATTATATTGTTTATAATGTTTTTGAAAAGATAATACTTAAATATCTTGATTTTCCCAACCAACACAAAAAACATGATATTCAATATAACTATCACGCTTCAGAGAGATAATCATCAAATCCTTAGATTTGGATCAGGAAGAGGAACCTGCACATTTTGGCAGTTTGCTTAAAAAAGGCTAAAACACCAGATGACAAAAAAAATCCACCGTTGCCAATTCATTTTCTGATTAATTGCTAAGTTGTATATGTAGTTCAGCTGAGAGCAGTGGCTAATAATGAAAGTGACAGTGAGGATTGGCAATTTTCAGGTGATACAACATACTTTTTAATGAATCAGCAACACTTGCGAGAATTATTCATTGTGTTTTATTAATTCTGTCAGCAATTCCCTGACAATCTTCCAAAAGTAGCTGTTGCAGCCACTCAATAAAATATTCAGTTGTGCTCTCCTTCATGTGCCATGCATATACAAAGTAGCCAAATATTATCATTCCAAAAATTGATGTGAAGACTTGATTACTGTGCTGCTGCGTCAAATAATTATTAAATCATTTTAAATCCAACCCAAAATAAAGAGCTCAGCATAGCTACAGCTAAATTCATTTCCTGCTTAGTCATGCAACTTTTTTTTGTTGAATAGGAGGAGAGAAAAGTTCAAAATAAACTCACTGCAGAAGGACTTGATCCCTGCTTTCCTGTACTCCTGCAGTCTGCGAATCTCTCTCCTTAGTTCAAACTCCACTGGAAGGAAAAACAAATCCATGTTACAACCTTACACTACTAAAACCCATTATGCATACTCGTTTTTATTGAGGAGATTATTAAGAAGACTGATATATTGCGTAGTAGTGCTTGTAGGCAGATTCGAAGAGCTTTAAAACAGGGATTGGTAAGGATTTCCATTTAATCAATAACTTCAATAATCAAATAGTTCATGTGATGATAGCGCCTTTACAAAGGAGGCCATTGTTATTTCCATTGTTCTCAGCGGCAACCAGAAATATTTCATTATTTTCTTAGCATGAGAAATAAGGCTTTTATTTTCCCTATTTGTGCCTCACATGTGCCAGTGGCGCAGATATGTGTTTTAATACTTTAATATGATGTTAATATGCGCTGTTACTATGAATTATTCATGAACTGTTCAGTGAAAGAGAAATAACCTGTGTCTTTACACAGTGTTGATTTTTGGCTACAGATACTTATCAGGGCCATTTCCTTGAACTAAAAGAAACAGTTGAACAGCTTTCCGTTTTCTCTCTATGTCATGTCGGGTGTGTAGTATGTGCGGAGGGGGCAACCACTGATTAAAATGATCAAAGGGAATTTTTGCTGGAAATGCACATCCCTGCTCTAAACAAGGACAGCCTATATGTTTACACCTGTTGCCAGCTGCTTGGTGTAACATTATATTTACTGAGCAGATAGGCAAGGGGTATCTATCTTCTCCTCTAACCCTCTAATGGTTCACTTGGGGTGATAATGTCAGCACATCAGTCACCATATCCTAAAGTAGAACCTGCAGTATGGGAGTTATGAGAGCTGCATGCTGTAAAGGACTCTCTACCCTCATGCTCAAAGCATCAAATGGAGGTATTTATTTTGTAAAATTGCTGTACTGAGAGAATTTATGTCAAGATGCACTGAAGCTGTTCTGGAGGTTAATCTTACTCAGACCCGTCAGGTTGGCTTTTCTTTTAATGTGTCACCAATTTGTAGACACAAACATACTACCTCAGACGAAAGCGCTAGTCTAGTTTTGCTTCCCACAAGAATTAAAAATAACATTAGTCATTTAGTAATGTCAAGACAAGAATTGGAAAAATTAATTCTCTGTGTTTGTGTCAGCTGGACAAAGTTTCATGGCTGGACCATTTAAACCTGCCATGTGTAATCAGTCCAATACTAACGTGTATGACTTTCAATGAATTTGTCATGTTCGGTTGGTCCGACCACTCTGGCAAACCGTCTCATGACATCATACAGCTCCTGCACTTCCTTTGGGTAACATCGTTCCAGCACTGATGGAGTAGGAGAGAGAGGGAAAGACAAAGAGAGTGTGGGCAGCAGATACAAACAAAAATAACAAATATTACAATGAAAATTTGCCTCACACGCAAGAGCAGTGTGTGATAAAGCAAGCCAAGAGAAGAGCAGTAATTTGGTTTATTTTTGTTTACCTGTTTTCACTAGAGAACAGCCATTAACAAGCAGCTCTGAATTACCCACTAGTGTTCATTATCTAGTGTCTATTATCATAGTCATTCTGTAGCTGCTCTGCATTTATGATCTCTTGGCTCTGTAGTTGGTGGAGTATTTCTATCTTGGTGGTTGGTTAATAGCTGATAGTCTTGTTTGTAAGTTTGTTTTGGATATACAGTTTAAATGTATAAATTTGTTATACATATACATATACTTCTAAATATGGAGCTATGGGGGAAATATAAAAATAATAATAAAGCTTGATTTTGAAATTTAAAGCGGTATAATATATATATTATAGATTATATACTTTTCATTCATTCATTCATCTTCAACTGCTTCTCCGTTTCCAGGTCACAAGGGTGCTGGGCAAGGACAGGGACCTGGACAGGTCACCAGTCTATTGCAGGGGGTTATACTTTACACATCAAATTTAATTGAGACTCTTTTGGGAGTTTTAAATTTGTTTTTATTCGCATTTAAAATTTCTCTCACATTATAGCAGGCCATTACCATCGAAACAAAATATATTTGTGTTTTCGTCTCACTTGTATAATCTTGTAATTATATTTTCACATTTCTTTTGTTGTATATTATGTTGTTTTTTTCCTCTTTCAGCTTTTCACTATTTGGAGTCACCATAGCAAGTCACCTCTGTGACTTGGACGACTGAGGTGGCTAAATGAATTTCCGCTGGATGCCCATCCTGTTGCAACCCTCCCCACTGGTTGTGCCTTGTGGCTGAGGTTTGAACCCAGGACCTCTGCATGCAAACCCTGCGCTCTACTACTGAACTACATCCCCAGGCGTTGACGTACCCATAGTAAGTAAAAAATAAATACATTAAATATTAGGTATTAGTTGTATTTTACAGTGTATTGCACTGTTATATTTTGCTCTTATTTTCATTCAAACCGTAAGTGTACTACATTTCATGCAAACCCCTGCAATGGGCTGAGCTGGTGTTGAAAAAGTGCCCTCACATACAAATAAATAAAATAATATAAAATGTGTTGGCCCATGGTCTAAATTCTTTTTTTGCCTTGTATTCCAGAGTCTGGTTGAAAAGCAACTACAAAAATGATCTGATCTAGCAACCCTTCCTGCATCAAAAAGATAATAACCCCTGATACTGGTCACAGAAAAGCTCAGATGAGGTGTATTGACCACCACTTAACTCGCTTTACAAGCATACACACTCTGAAGAGCATTTTGTGTTCGCCTCGAAGCACCACCTGTGTTGCTGCTGAGGAACAGACAAGTGTCAAAGCCAGAGGTAAGTGTGTGTGTGTGAATGTGTGTCTGTCATAGTCCTTCATCAGCTCCCTGCTTGTGAGTATTGATATGCAGTTGCCATCTCAGGCTAAAGCACACAAAGTCAGGCCCTTAACATAACAGCTGGCACACAGAACAGCTTTGTCCCTCTCTTAGGAGACATCAACACTTATTTGTGGCTTCATACTAACGTACCAATACTGACAAATAAAGGCAACAGCAAGAAAATAGTCTTAGATTGTTTCATGTAACAAGCCCATGCAAGACTGCTGCCCTAAAACAACAATGCTGGCCAATCTGCCTCCAGCAGTTACTGAGACATGATACTGTGAACCTCCCGGACTTGGACACTGCCTCCATTATTGCATGTGACACACATAAACACACTCACACACTGTAGAGACACACAATCTTTGACAGTCTCCATGACAACCAGTCTGCAGCTCTACAGCTACTCTGAGTTCCCTTTTGTCTTGAAAGATGGGAGAGATAAGGCAAAGGAGGTGAAGGGGGGGGGCTGGAAACTGGAGGATACATAAATAAAACATGAGGGGAGAACTCTTCAACTCCCAAACCACAGACACTCTCACAGAGCAACATGTGGAAACATTGCAATAGGCTGGGTGGTCGAGCGTCGTTGAAATAAAAGAAGGCTTAATTGGACAAATCCATTCATGAGAGCCCCTCGCTGTCTGTCTGACTTCTAATGCAAAATTACACTACTGAGCTCGCTGTAATCAAACCTGCGATGTGTGGATCAATAAATGAAGCCCTCGTATTCAAGTCTTTAAGTGAGAAACACTCACTGCCTAGGGATCTAATCACATTGAAGCAATTGTGCCATGGCACACTCTGCCGACTATTTACAGGTTTGATTGTAAATATGAGCTCCGTCAGTTGCCACGAGAGGACACTGAGGTTGACTGTGGTTATCACACGGGAGTTGTTTGCCTGCATCCATGGAAACCTACAGAAGCGATTTGGCTTGTAGATATCAGATGCCTCTCTGAGCTGCTATGAATACTGTTGTGCCTGAGGTCATGTGCGTTTTGGTGATAGACTTACTCTGGAATTTCCGAAGGTTGATCAGGCCATGGTCTCTGATAATCCTGAAAGAAATGCAGGTTTAGATTCATTACTATGCAAATTAATATTCTGATTACTGTGACTCTGCAAGATTAAAGCTGGCATTTATTCATATGAAATCATCTTGGCTGTTAGAGTCATTAGGGCCTTTCACCACCCAATACACACACCCAATCGTAAGTTTAGAAGGCACAGCTAGCTAATCTAATGAAATCTAATCCTACTTTCATGAAGGTTATGATGCTCCATTTGTGTTTAAATTGGTTTTGAAAGGTGTTGATTCAACTTTATAATTGTTTTAGATGCTGTGGTTTGCAGTGCTGTTGAATTAAGGGAGGGTTTATTGTAGGACTGTTGCATTAGACAATATTTGTTGTAGCTAAGTCTACCCAACAAAGTCCCAACTGAGTGTCCATATGTCTAACAGAACTGCTAGGTGACACTGGCCACAAACTGGATTTGAAACCTAAATAATTAAAGGCTTAAAAATGGTTATAGACTTCTTGAAAATGAGTCTGTAGTGTCAGGGGTCACAGTCCTGGAAGACCCTCTGAAGAACAGCAAGCTGACATAGGTCAAATAAGGCGCATGGAAAGACAGGGAAACCAGAAACCCCACGTGCCTGTCCAGCCAGACATGCCATTCCACCATGCTTTGGGAGCAGGAACTCATTAAAGTTGAGTTAGTGATGGATTCGTTACAGGATTGACTGTGGATGTCCAAGAATGACAGCCAGCAAGCTGGAGGTGGATAAGCTCTCTTGAGTGCTGAGTGAAGGGTGACAAATTCAAATTCTTTATCTTATAGAAAAAAAACAGTTGTCATTTTCTTCATCAATTGCCTAGTTTATGAATGTAAACTATACTAAACCATAATAGCTATATGATGCTAATTAAAATAATTCTGTTGCTAGTTTATTATGGTGTACATTTAGCTGAAGCTAATGCCATTTTACAGTGCTTTAGGTTATAATGACCTGTTTTAAAGATGTGTTGGTTTAATTGAATGGATATCCAGAGGGTGTGGGTTGTGACTGTCGAATTTCTTTAAGCTTTACTGAGGTGATTTTACTGTCTAAATTTCTCTTTTATCTAGTGATATAAATATTATGGCCACAGTTACAGAAACGCCTGTCAGCTACACATCCCAGCTCAACACCATCACAGACTTCAGACTTGGCTGTGCCCATATAGCTCCCCCTCTCAGCAGTCTCAACAACAAAGCTTTACCACAAGACGAAGTGCACCACAGGAGCTAGCGACTGAGTGCTTGCTATCACGTAAAGGTGGAAAAAGAGCAGAAATCCTCAAATACTAAGCTGAATTAAAAACTGTTTCACATTTCTATGTGAAATGTCAGACAAATAATTGTCTGAATAGTAGACATCACTTCTTATTTAGAAAAACTAATAGTTTTAAGTCTGTTGCCAAATGTATATTAAGCATCCAATTAATTCACCACTGCTGTTGAAAGTATTACAATCAGCCTTAATTCTGTGAAATGAAAATAGATAATATACAAAATGTGCATGCATGCATGCATATCCTATGGGCTTTAAATAATTTTCTCCTGTCTCCTGTGGTGACAATGTTCTCTTAGGCAGTCAAAAACTGGGAAAAATGTCAAACACTTTGGCATGCACAGCAATCACCTGGGGACACTTTTCCCAAAATACTGACGGTTAGAAAATAGATTCATGCAGCTTATAAGTTGCACCTGAATGACTCCCTGTGGCTATTACTGAGAGCCTGTAAACCGGTTTAAACATGCAATTATGGTCATGCTGCTCACTGTAACAATCCCAGTCTCCATGGATTTCTGTCTTTGAAGCACTTTACATGTTATAATATTAAGGAACATTAAGAGTAGAATTTATAAATACATTAGCATAGTTAGAATTCATTAATGTTTAAGAAGATACACTCATGAGTTTGAAATGTTTTTTTTTGTTTGTTTTTTTTTTACTTCCAAATTATAGTTCAAAACAAAATCCCATTTATTCAAGCTGAAAGCATAGCTGAGGGAATTGTTACTATAGAAGTTTATATGCCATCTATTGACATACTTGGGTCATTACATGACGCTGAATAAATACATTTTTAACATTTTGTGTATTATAAAAGGACCTACTTTTTCCTCCGCTGTCTCTCCTTTAATCTTGAGTGATATATATCGACAACGGCAAGTTTGAGTGCTGAAACAGAACATGAACAACACAATTATAGATTTATTGTAAAGTAAGCACTGTAGTTCACATCATTAACTTCTATTTGTAATGAAAATACATTTTTCAAAAGTCTGTACCCACCACGAAGGATGTCTGAGTCATCATCCACAAAGTCAATGTCTTTCAAGTCCCATTCCGCATAGTTGTCAAACTCCTGGTATGGCAGTAAAAGTTATTTTCATAATCTGCTGGTTTGATCTTAGTTCACACACAACTGATAAACGACCTCAGTTATCTGCTTCTATTTGAAAACAGTTTATGAGTGAAGGCATACAATGTGGATGAATCACACTCTAGGAGACAACAACAAGGGCATGAATAACTGTTTCAATAACGTTTTAAAATGAGCCATCTAGTGGCTGTTTCCATCATTTACTTATTCATCTTGACAGGCTGTGTCAGCACCCATTATTAAATCTGGGACACCTCACCTCCATGAAGTCTGCTCTGGCAGGCATGTATCCGGCCATGTCTCGTGACAGCACAGAGTCAAATGTGGGCCGAGGGGGATCATCAGTGGCTGCAACATCGGGGAACATTATGACTGTACAACATATTTTCTTAGGCAACACGTTCTACCTACATCGTTCTTCAAATATTCAGTTTTCTGAGACAAACAAGCAGTTGTAAATGTCAAAAATTTGTTTCTGCATCTGCCTTGTTTTTCTAAACTGCTCTGGGAATATGAGAGAGCAATGCCCATCAAACACTCAGACGCTGCGACAGATGGAGACCTGAAGGCAGCTTAGAGCTGAGACAAGCTCTTGACTCATCAATTGCTTCTGCCCAACTGAGGACATAGTGACTTTCAGACATAAAGTGATAGGAGTTTATTTTGTGAAAATCTGAATACTATTTAAGAATAGTATAATAGATAAGGTTCTTTGTTGAGACATAGCTACACATAAGTTAGCCAGCTAATACTAAATGATGTCTGTTACCAAAACTCTATGGAGATGCAAAGCTCAGATGTTCTATTAGTTACATAACATTTGTAAAGAAAAAAGGAAACAAAAGGAAAGGAAATGCACATCACAAGTACTGACGTTTGAAAGGAATAGCACCCTCTGCAAAGCGAGAGTCCTTTGTTTTCCGCAGGCTGAGCAAGGTGGAAGAGAAGAGCGGGTTATTGATGAAATTCTTCATGTAGTGACTCTCACATTCCTCTTTGGTTTTTGTGCGCATCTGATATGCCACATCCTGCCTGAGAAAGAGGAATGGCAAAAATAGATGTTAGTGCGCTACAAATGATAAAAGGGAGGTTTGCTGAAAATCATGAATAAGAAGAATTATTTATGAATCCAACAGGATGGAACTGCTGTAAACACATCAAAGAGTCCTGTACATTGCCACCATATTTTAACCATAACATACACAATAATAACAAGATCAAATCAAATATTAATATTTGATAGTTTGTAATATAAACATGACATTGACATAAATATAGCAATAAAAGCAATAAAGCAATATAGCAATAAAAAGTTGCTTTAGACAAACCCAAAACACAACACACATAAAGAGGTATAAACATCCCTAAAAGGTGCTGTTACAAAAGATATATATGCAACAAAAGACACTTATGATTTGTTGCAAATTCTTTCTGCAGAATGAGAAGTCCAGATAGTCAGAGTAATAACTATGTTCAGCTACTAACAGGGAGAGTTACAGCAGATGGCCTGGCACCCACAGAGCATTGCTCTCAACAACATGTCGTCTGTGATCAAATGAAGAGACAGAAGATATGTGACACTTCTCCAAGATGCTCGGAACAACCTACCTACCAAGAACATTTACTCTGCACAAATGTACCTATGAAAACTACAGACAAGGAGCAGTCACAGCAAATTGATTTTATTTCGTTTTCCTGATTATTGCACAGTGTTAAGTGGTTCATAAAATTTATTTGACTTTTTATGCACAAACTCTGCAGTATTGGGGGAAAAAAGTGTGCCAGAACCAACAGGACAGAAAAGGGATTCTTGACAAAAGACTGACTAAATAAATTATTTATAGTGTAATAGGAACATGAACTTCCCTGGTACTCTCACAGGAAAAAGAAATGAACGGACTAACCAGTTTCCAAACCCACAGTCCATGACAGCCTCCAACAAAGCCATCTCTTCCTGTGCTGTCCATCCAGGCTCCAGTACAGGGAAGTCTGATGTCTATATGAGGAGGTGAAAACAACAAGTACAGTGTGTTAGTGGGTAAGAGCTTATGGACATGCAGGCAGTTTTTGTCTGATTTAATTTCACTAACCATGATTTCATATTTGTGATCACTCTGATGCTTCTTGTATTCAAATCCTCTGGTGAAACACTGAAATAAAAACGCTTGTTTTATTTTTGCCCAGCGGGAATAAATCTTTTGATAGTAATTGTGCATTTGCCACCTACTAACCTGGAGACAGAGTAAAAAAGGTGAGGGTCCACATTCTGCACACTTGATGTAAGGCTCAGTAAGATAAGATGAACATCCTCTGCATGGTGGTTTATCGAAGGGATCATCTGAAATAGAGACTTTTAACTCCATTGCATTTGTTTTTAGGATTCATTCACCATTAACCTTAGACATATACACTCATTTATGAACAACTTTATTGGATTATTATTATTGTTCCAAAATGAATCACCAAAAATACAATGAATGTAATGTAATGTAAAATGTAATTTATAGATTCAAGTTGTTCTTGATTATTTGTTAAGGAGAATTACTTTTCACCCTAACCCTAACCCTTTTTTTAGACCTGCAGATCGATACAAGATTTAACCCAAATGTTAACAACAAGCTAGCTAGCTGAAGTAATTAAGCGTTTATTATCTCAAGTTGAGCTGTTATATCAGACTTTCACTCTCCCTGAAAATTATTCAGACTTATATCAGACAATTATAGAACAACCACATCTTTGAATACAATTACATAGTTTCTTTTGAAAGGAGGCAGTCTGTGTTGTGCTGCTAACATGCTAACGTTAACGTTATTAAAGCTAGCTTAGGCAGCTCGCGTAGCTGCAGGCAGACGGAGAAACAGCGGGGCTGTTAGAAGCTGCAAGCAGCTGCGTTTATCCGTGTGACACCGTAAATACTCACTTCCAAAAGATGCCAGTCGGTCCATATGACGAGGTTTGCACCAAGCTACAGCTAGAGTGGATGATGTGATTCAATCGACTTTACAAAGCTCACAAGTAAGCCTGAAGAGGGAGGCAAAACTAGTCGATCACCGAACCCTCGAAATGAATCGCTCTAAATTCACGTTATTTGTTCATTATATTTGGGTTTATTTTTATTTATTTTTTTACACGCTAGTGCACGGAGTAGCAATAGTCGCTAAAATAAATAATAATTAGTATTTAAAAATTCCTCGTATTCTTACGCAAAAATTAATTGTATGCGGATAATTTCGAGTTACTTGTAGGATTTCCTTTGGCTGTCACTTTATTTGCAGCATAAAAACGTAAATAAATAAAAGCATAACTGCACTTATAAAAGTTGTGGTGGTGGTGGTGGTGGTGGGGTCTTCCAGGATGAACAGGCATGAAATAGATTTCATGTTTACAGAACAGGGGAACATAGATTTAGAGTCCAGGCCGATGGATTGTAACTACTGAAGAATACTTGTTAGGATGTCAAATAACCTCTAGATGTCGCCAACCAAGCCTCATTTTCATTTCACCAAATAAATGTTGGGCATCTTCACAACCACTGGAACTATTTATCCAGAATACGAATTACGTTTTCGTTTTCTAAGATTGAAACATACTAATCAAAATATATTGGTGCCCAAAACTTGACCAGCAAATAAAAGAGGACATGTCCTGAAATAGTTTTTATTTTTTATTTTTTAAATCCCTTTGTGGCTTTTTTTCATTCAGGAAAAATAAAGTAAATGCATAAAAAAACAAATATAACAAAAAGTAAAATAAATAATCACATAGTTATGTCAACAATAATTGGAAATAAAATTGACTAGTCATTCACAATCCTACCACAGGATGTCAATCTTACACCATTTTGTAAAGAAAAACAATGAAAGCCATGTAAGCGTTTCTTTGTCTTTTTCTAAGCACACACCACTGCCTGAACCTTGCACAGACCAGGGTGTATTAGGCTGGATAATGAAAGACATGGGAGGACACCACAGTACATTCATGTGTTGGCTGTTTCCCCTCCAATGCAGTAATCCATTCCAATACACAGTGACATGCAGGAGTGCTGCTTTCCTTGCAAATGGGTTAAAACAGCTAACTATAATGCAACAATATAAAATTTTCCACTTTTTTCCAGCTTTGGATCCCGATTGGATCCAACTCCTGCTCCTCAAGTACACCCCTGTGGCTGCACATCAAGGGAGCTGGCAAGACAATATCTGAAAATCCTAATAAATAAAACTGAAAAGCTGCATGCTTTAAACCAATTTAAAACAAGTCAGTATATTCAAGGTGAGTAAAAAGAAGGTCTATCAATTTACCTTAGCTTTTATGGAGGGATTTTATGACTGTTATTCAGATTTCATATGACTTTAGTTAAAAAAATATACTTTGTATTATTGGTGAATTAAATGTATTAGTTTGTTTTATTAAGAACATTTAAAGGGGGCCACAATGAAAACAAAAGAGCACATGGGGTTAAATTTGAGCATTGTCCCTGTCCCTCTTCTTACCCTGAGCCATCTCTGTGAGGACGATCTACTGTGACAAGTACATTGCAGTTATGGAATACGGGCCTCAGACCTCAGGGGGGAGACTCAGTCAGCATGTGAGCTCAGAGGAACACAGATCCATGAGTAATAACAACCCACCCCCCACCCCCCGCCAAAACAGTCTGTATGCAGCAAATGAACAGTTGTACTTTTCCCTCTCAGAGTACTGTCCAGCTCACTGCCAGAACACAGTTTGTTTAACAATCCTGTGAGAGCGTTAGGATTTATTTACCTTTAAAAAGAGGAACCACTCTTCTCTGTGTGACACTTTGCATTATAAATGGTGTGTGGGTGAAAGTGATCTCTTTAAGTCAAGTTTTACCCCAAAACTCACAGCAGCTGCTTTTATAATAAAAACTCTTCATCCCCTAGGGAAACTCAGTATATGGCAAAGTTACATGGAAAATCAAATGTGGCACCATTTGCATCTCTCAAGAAATTTGTAAACTGTGGTTATCAGCATGTTGATTATAGGGATTTGCCCCCCCCCACACACACATGAATACGGCTGCAACAAACTATTTAATTTAGGTATTGATCAATGTGACCATTATTTTCCAAAATAATTGTTTTGGCTACAAAAAGACAGAAAATATTGAAAGCTGCGAGGCAGTTCTCCGAATAAAAAGAGAATAGAAAACTAATGAGGACACTAAAAAGACAAAAGCAGCAGATATAATTAGCTTGATGACTCACTCATAATGGTTTTACTTTTCAGCAACTCACTGACTGATTAATCAACTATTCAATTTAGGTAAATAACTGTCTCCATGAGAAAGATGTTAAGTGATGAGATCTGAATCACTGTTTGGTGTGTGAATGGATTGATGTACAGCCCCTTTTACCACTGGTGAAGTTGTCTTCATCCAGAGGTGGCAAAAGTACTCAGATTCTGTACTTAAGTAGAAGTACAGATACATGTGTAAAAAAATACTCTGGTAAAAGTAGAAGTACTGATTCAACTCCTTTACTCAAGTAAAAGTAAGAAAGTACAGGCTCTGAAATGTACTTTCAAAGTAAAAGTAAAAAGTAATTTTTTCTGTGAATGAATACATACATCCTTTGACAATTTCTGCTACAGTATGTCATGTCGTCATCTGTGGAGGTTTAAAAGAAAGTAATGAGCCTGTTTTTACAATGTAAGGAGTTGAAAGTATATATTTTTATGTATACATGTAGGGAGTAAAAGTAAAAACTCAAGTAAAGTACAGATACCTGAAAAATCTACTTAAGTACAGTAGCAAAGTATTTGTACTTTGTCACTTGTCACCTCTGTCTTCATCACACTGTTGTCACAAAGGGAGAAGTGTACCGTTGTCTAAAATGTGGTTTTTATTGTATGTACCATGCTTTTTTTTTTTTATTATTATTAATATTCCCAGGGATGTTGACAACTTGACTGGGAAGATGATTTTCTGGTGTGGCAACATCTTAAGATGCATATGCCCCGGTTCATCTCTGTGATATTCTCTCCTCTGTCAAGGCAAATATATCAAAGAGAAAGCTGAAGACTATTGCTGAGAAGCTGACGTTTGCTGCAGCCCAATTTGTTTGGGGACAGGAGTAGTCTCCATACTACTTTAATAAAACACATTTCTCACTGCATGCCAATTTCAAATGCCAGGGTCAGCATATGTGGGAGCATACTGTATAAAATTACAATCTTGGCAGTGAATGCAGGCAGAATCCATTATCCACACAGAGACTAACAAAGAAAATAATGTCAGCCTTCCAGAGTGACATGTGTGCTCCCTTATGACAGCCCCTGCTGCAGCATCACTGCCTGTGGGCAGAGAACCTGCTTTCTCTCTAACCACATGCCATTCCCCCTCTTACTCACAGCACCCCAGCACCCTAGCAACACCCACCCCTGCCTCTTTCCCCAATGCCTGTGCCTTCACACCCGGAGTAAAGTACTAAACCTGAAAGACCGGCCTGCTGGCTGCACACTGTTTATAAGTCTCAGAGCTCTGGGGTTTCTCTGTTACAGAAGTGTGCCAGATCATACAACGGCCAAAATAATGCACACCCCCACCTCATTACGTTTTTAAATACTCCCCCTGCCTCAGCCCACTCCTTTTGCTCTTACCAAAGCACTTCCCAGCTGCTGTGATTTGAATATGAGGGCTTAGATAAAGAAAAGAGGGCATCTGGCACACGCCTTGCAGGCTAAGGAAAGAAAAGGGCTTGAAATGCTCCTGTCATGGAAATGTCCTAAACAAGATTAAGCCTCTTTAAGAGTAAAATGGACTCAAGGCCTTAAATAAGTTTAGATAAAAGACAAAATGAGGAGACACCTGTGAAACATCAATATCCAAAGCACAGACAGACAATGGTTGCTTGGGGAGGACATGCACACCGAGAGTTTATAGATTAGAAATGAGAAAATTAGAAAAAAGTAGAAGACAAAATGGAAAATCAGATTTCTCATTGAGTTAGTTTCAAATTCAGTAAATGTTAGTATTTGTTATGTACTTACTATTTGATTGTTTTCACCTCAGACACCTTAAGCCATCTACTACCTATCTGGCTGTGCCTGCTAATTAACATTCAGGAAATCACAATATCCGGTTTGTCTTTCTTCATGCTACTGAACTGAATGAATTCAGCAATGTCTGTTTCATATTTACTGTATCTAAACTCTCATCCATGTGCAGCCAGTGTACATAAAAACAAACCAATCTTACTTATACTTACTTATACCTATAATCAAGTATGAAATAAAATATTTTCCTCAGTAAAGTCAAATTTGCATAGATTCAGAGGTCCAGATCTTCAGATGACTATGAAAGCTCAGGACAGAGTTAGACACATTTAAAAACAGAAAGTTTACGAGTGTTTATGTAACTGATAAGAATCCCATCGTTGCCATTATGTGAGCAGCCGTTAAACTTCACCTCCCCGCTGAATGTGTTCCCTTTTATCTTGGCTTTTGTGTTACGGGGAGAGTTTTGAGTGGGATTCAAATGGCTTTTGATATGCAACACTTGGCACTGCTCATCCATATGCAGGGCCAGACTGGGAGATGTTCAAGAAATCACGATGATTCTGGATTAAGTGTCAAATAAATGCCAGCAACGATGGATGTAAGATGTTAATAAATTAATAAAAGCCGGATACTCCCACGTTAATGTGTCATGAGTTTATTTTCGCTGAGTGAGAGGTTTTATCTGTACATATGTTCCTTCTCCCCTGCAAGCTTTGTGGTCATCCTCTCTCTACGGCCAAGGTAACACTGAGGAATCAGCACACTGAAAGTTCAGGGAGGTCAACAAGTGGGTGTGGAATGCAAGTGTTTCCCACGCGAAACTACCTTGACACCCAGGCCCTGAGAAAACACATGTCAGGCCTCAAGGACAGCAAACTGGAATTCACTGAGGTCTGCTGAGATTTAGAGCCACAGTTCCCAAGGAACCATTGGGTCAGTTCAAACACTGCTGGGAGTAGGAGAGCAGGGATGAAGGAAGTTCTCAAATCCTTAAGGAAGAGTGAATAAACCTGACTATTTATATATAAATAGTAAATTTCTTATCCCAATCTAAAAGCCCATTTAGATCATATATTTGGTGAGGCTTAGGGAAAGATTGTGGGTTGGGTTAAAAGGATGCTTCTCTTCCTCTGGCACCCAACGTGTTTTCTCGTTGGGTGCCAGAGGCGTTGGGTGGTGCTGACTTTGGCTTGACATGAGCTTCAGCCTACAGTGCGTTTACAAAACAAGAGGTTATGAAGTGCACTCTCGTCAGTGCTGTGTCTTCAGGGCAGATTTGAGGTGACAGTGAGTTGCTAATGGGAAGTGAGAAGACAGGCTGATAAAGACCTCAGGCTCACTGGTTAGGCAACAGTAAAGGGAAAGACCAGCATTGCTTTCCCTCCCTGGAGTTAACTCTAACTGGAGTGTATGAAGGAATGATGTTTGGTGTTGAATTTTTAATGGGGTGAACCAATAAGGAAGTTTTGTTTTAGGGCTATGTATTGCTGCATGTTTTAGTCATATTAAGTCATGGCATGGGCAGCAAGGAGGTATAGTGGTTCGCTCTATTGCCCCACAACAAGAGGGTCACGGGTTCAGTTCCCAGCCTGGGGCCTTTCTGCGCAGGGTTTGCGTGTTCTCCCTCTGCCTGCGTGGGTTTCCTCCAGACACTCCAGTTTCCTCCCACCGTCCAAAGATATCATGTTTGGGTTAATTGGTGACTTAATTGTCCATAGGTGTGAGTGTTAGTCTGAGTTGTTGTTCGTTTCTGTATGCTGGCCTTGCGATGGACTGGTGGCCTGTTCAGGATGTGCCCCCCCCTTGTCCAAGCAGTAGAAAATGAATGAATAAATGAAGGTATGGCATCAATATGCCCCTGTGTCTTATTATTCTTATTAATATCTTATTATTCTCTGTTTTGTAGTTGGTACTCGCTACATATTACAGTACTTTTCTGTAAAAGCAGACAATTAATGAAATTATTGGTTTTTGGTTTTTTTAATTATTGTTTTTGGGGGGTTTTATGCCTTAGTATTGATTAATAGAAACAGCATAGGCCTGGAATGCTGCGACAACACACCATGTACAGCCAAATGAAGTATTTCGTAAACTTTCAATATCATGGCTACATTATTAAACACCTGGTGTAGGTTACAGGTCATTGTGAAAAGAAACAACCCTGGTAATTTGTTTGAAACAGAAAGCTGAAGCAAACTGTGGTTGCAAAATTCCTTTTTGTCCGGACCAGCCGTTTTGGGACTCTGCACACCACCTATGTACCACTTCCTCTTTTTTTTTTTTTTACGTATTTACTGTGGCTGCTAGAGATTGTCTAACTGTAAAACACAACTGTGGGTTTCTATCAGCATCAGACCCAACATGAATAATTTATTTAAGAAAAAATAAAAATCCTTTTATGACCCACACTCTTCCATCATGAAACCTAGCACCTCTATAACTCACAGTGCAGCTCAAACTGCCAACAGATCAGCTGGAGCTTCTAGTATGTAACTAGCAGCAGCTAATGTGGCTTCAAGCTGTTCAGTTTCAGAAGGAATGTAAATATAGGGTATAAAAAGCATACAACAGAAGCACTCAAGTGATGCACAAGTACTAGAAATGTACTGTGCACACAGGCATAGTACCTGAAGAGATTTACTTACTTTCCACTCCTGCAGGCCAGAGTGGGGAGTGGGAAAATGTCAAGAAAGCAAAGATCGAGGGGATTTTTCTGTGGCTTAAATATATGAATATGGCCACGCACACACATAAACGTGTGCGCTCAACGATGTACCCCACTGAGGCCAAAGTGTGGATGGAAAGAGAGAGCCCCAATGTGAAGCACACTGTGTTTCCTATGTACCTCTTACGGCAGAGCGGATATACCACAACATTGTCAGAACACATCAGCTGCTGGAGGGCTGACGGCTTCCACAATCAGGCTCTCCCACTGCTGCCCTGGAGAGGCACCGCAGGCCTGTTGCTTTAGTCCCGCTACCAGCAACCCATTCAGCCTGCCTTGATCTCAGCACATTGGAGAGGGCTCCTAACACAATACGCCCTCAGCTTAATCTAGGGAAGAATGATGATGCATATTATGCATTCTCTATGCTGGCATTTGGGAGAACGGACAGAAATAACAGCGAGGGGTCAAGCAGGACAATGTAAAAAGTTGTATTTTTTTTTTAAAGGCTGAACTGTTGAAGCGAGAATAAATGGTCCTGAGCCCTCAAGCTACAGTTTCTGCTCATGAGAACAATAATATCAGAACGTGACTGGATGACCTCATTGGATACAATAGAGAGCCTTACAATAACTTATGTCTTCTTTCTTATGAGTGCATTGGAAAGTGAAGTAACCCATAAAGAACTTAGTTTTAATTCTTTTTAATTTACAGTTGGGAACGCATAGGGGCAGTGTTATTTTTGCCCATGATTAAATTTTTTTTTTCTTTTTAAATCTTTTTAAAGATTGGCAGTTATTGCTAAGAGTGAACTACTGGCTGTACTAACAGGACTTCTGAGTTCTGCAATGCTAATGATAGACATCAATGTAATAGCATCCTTGGAAAGTCAACTTGTCACTTAAAGAAAGAGGAACAGGAAAGAGGAAAGAGGAAAGTTTTTTTTGTGGTAGTATAACAGGTAATTTCTGTGTACAAAATACCAAGATTGATTGTTTAGGTAGTTTTTACCTGACAACTGTTTGGTCCTGAGCCACAGTGAAATCTACAGCAGTAACTTCCTCTTTTCAGTGCACCTGCAGAAGTGGAGGCTTGTAGTTTACAACCCTCTCAGAACAGAAAACAAGTTAACCAGAAAACACTGACTAAAATGCGTCAGGTCATCACAATATCTTCTTCTTACGTTGGTATGCTGCCTGTTAAGAGAGTGAAAGTATTCTCGGTTGTCACCTGCTCTTTGGAAGTGGCTGTGTGCTGAAGAACACATGTGAGGGGTGACTGGCTGTCAGGGTCAGAGCAGGAATGCCATGGCGACAGCACGAGAGAGACACATTCATGTTGCCAGTCTTCTTACATCCAGCAGTTCAGGGTTATGACCTGTCTGCTTCGCCACTTTCTACTGCACAGCAGAAATCACTAAACCGAGTCTGGGAGTCCACTGTGGGTTTTCTGTGGGACCAGACTTCTCAGGAGGGTTAGTCAACTGTTGGGTGGTGGAATTTGAAGGGTTTTTCCCTCCAGTTGACAGCTCATGTGAGTTTGCTGTTAACAATCTGCTCACTGCAATGACACTAAGCAGGATATAATGTAGTCAACCTGCAGACATCACAGGCCAGACAGGGGCAAATGGGTCCAATTGTCAAGTCCATCTCGATGGCCCAGACAGGTGTGTTAAGTCAGGCTAGACAAGTGACTTAATCCTAGCAGGAATTGTCTGGAAATAAATCAAATGAGAAATGTTGTATCACGCAGATTGGATTGTTTAAAGGTTACAAACAAGTTTTTTGTTTGTTTTTTTTTTGCTGGTATTGATTCTAAACCACAAAGGCCATTGTCATTGTTGAAGGTTATGCAAGAAAATAACACAAAACTCAACTCAAATTTGAAACGCTGAAAACAGAGAATGTTTGTCATTCGGTCTCTCAGACTCCCCTAACATCCAGTTTTCCATTTTTATTAAGTGGCTCTAAATCTGGAAAATTAATTTTATTCCAGACCATCTGTCAGAGTCATATCTGGATTCAGTTTTAGCTTGTTACAACTCTCTTCACTGGGGCTATATGGCGTTACAAAAAATAAATATTTAAGGGCAAGATGTCCTTAATAATTATTAAGTATAATATAATTGGTATATCCGGAAATATCGACACGTTATAGAAATATATCTTAATCACAATGAAAAGTTCATCTCCCCAAAACACAACTTTAAAACTTAAATCTGACAATTGATTTAGATTTTCTGATTTTGACAGAAAGCAAACTATTTGGTGATAAAGCTCTAAGAACCAACAGACAGAGCCAGTTGGTGACTGTGACCAGCTGGCAAACATAGCGGAACTTTTTTTGTAGCGATAGAGCCAAAGTTAACCAACAAGCTTAAAACTCTGCAAACAGACGAAGTCACAGCTCGCATTAAATGAAAAGGCTGCTTTGTAACGGCTGGATGTGTAAATAAGCTATATTTATGTGATAAGTTCATCATGTGGTCAATATATATATATATATATTACACTGCCCCCAATTGGTAGAAAATAAACCTGCTATTGCTTGCATAACAATTGGCTGCACAGCATGAAATTGGAGTTGCTGGTGCTCAATAGCATTTGTTTTCTGTTTTGTTGCGTGAGGAGCAGAAAGTTGCAGAGCCTGTCAGATGTGAAGGGAACATGTTTGATCTTGCACTTGTCCGCCTTTGGCATTAAAAGGAAACTGTACATTAGATGGTTTGTGCATGGGGAAATGAATGGAACTTTTAAGTATCATAATATCTTAATTAATCTGGGGTGTGGCGCCAAACTGAAATTATGGCAGACAAATTTGTGTGGAGGGTACAGTGAAACTATCTGACACATCAGCCCATATAATATGACACCGTGATAAAACATGTCTTAGAGGGGCTCGCACAACTGCTTGAAAAAGCTGAATGAATACAGAGCCATTGTTTGCAAGCTTGGGAACAGGGCTCCCGTGGGACAGGAGAAAACAGGGACTCTGATCAGGGCATTTGGCTTTAGACTGGCATGTGGTTCTCATTGCTGCAGCACAGTGAGTGATCATTGTGTACTGGTGCTTTAACTGGCCTTGGCCTTGCACGTGAGCAGATCAAAACCACATGTTCCAGTACGATTGTGTCTTTGGGCTCATAAAGATAGAGTTCTGGCTAAAGAGCTGCCCCTGGCTCACACAGCCACACAGAGACCTCTTTGCATGTTAAAAACATTTTCCCCCACTCACTTGGCTGATGCAACGTAGTACAACTTCCACATGAAGTGTATTTTCCCTGACTAAGGGGTTTGGGAGTTGATTTATAATCCAGTGCTGTTGTTGAAATAAATCTAGAGGAGTGAGAGTTTGTTTTTGCAAAAGTCATCTTAATATACAATATTATATATAATATATATAGTATAATATCAAGTTAATATTCGAGCAGCAATGCTAGAAGAATGGAAGTTGTTAACAGTAAATTACGATGCAAGCTGTTTGGAAATGACTGTTTCAAGGTGCTAAAAGATGACTTACAGGGCCAGTATTGGTTTGAAGAAGATGACCTTTCTTACAGCTAACTGAGTTTAACTGGTTTTTTCCACACAGCTTCTGCAGTGAGCCATTCTGTCTCTATCTGGTTCATATTTCCAGAAGTATTTTCCAGTCTTTATCAGATACAATGCAAAGTGCAGTACCTTTTATAGCTAATATTTTGTATAAAAACGCCTTATATAATGAGACAAAAATGTATATGATGACATGATTTTGAGGGATCATGCTCTGACAAAGACTTGCTTTGTCCCACAGGCTGCTGGTTTGACTGACAGAAAACTTAGCTTAACAAAATGCATACAATGGCATTAAATCACAAAACTCAGTTGCTAGCACCAATAATTTCAACCTTTTTCCCATGAGCTTTAGCTTTTTAATCTATTTATGTATCTTGGGTAGCTATTATAACAAACAGTTTATACCTTATATCCATGATAATTTGTATTTATTTATGTTATTGAGTTTAAGAGAACTACTTTTAATAATTTAGCTATATGACTCTATTAGAGTTAGGGTGCAACAAAAGGTTACAGTGGATAAGTGGTATAGATAATGAATGGATGAATGGTTCATGGGATAATGGAGCCAATCCCAGCCAATGTTCTAGGCACACCCTGGACAGGTCACCAGTCCATCACAGGGCCAACACACAGAGAGAGACAGAGACAAACAACTACTCACACCTATGGACAATTTATAGTCACCAGTTAACCTAAACCTGATGTCTTTGGACGGTGGGAGGAAAACGGAGTACTGGAGGAAACCCGCACAGGCACAGGGAGACCATACAAACTTCACACAGAAAGACCCCTGGCTGGGAATTGAATGGATTAATTGACTTTGGGAAAAATCCTTTGTCTTATATTAATTATGTCTGTTACGTCTTGTTTGTTGGGCATTTTTTGGTTTTTAAATTTAACACCTGATTTTATATTAGCTGAGTATTTCCTTGTACCCCTTGGCAACCACAGAAGTAGCATACATGCATCCCTGGCTGGGATTTACTGACTGACTGATTAAAACTTAAAGACATTTTAATCTTTTGCTAATTCTTCTCATAGCCAGCACAGCACATAAAGATAAGGCTATGTGGTGGAGTATTGTGCTGGGTGATGATGGTGGAGTAGTAAAATAAGGGTCCATGGTGGCATTGCTGGTGTGGAGGTTTGCCCTGAAGTCTCCTGGCAGAAAGCCATCCACAGCCTCACACTGAGCCACTGTGTCTTATCTCCAGCAGCCAGGATGCTGATTACAAGGAGACTGTGCAGGCATCCACATACATCCTGCTCAGTGTCAGAGACAGCATGGCTGTGCATCTGCCTTTACTGCACAGCAGATATGCTAAAAGTCATTATTATGCCAGTCATTTAAATAGGTTAGTGGGCAGTGCTGTGCTGCGCTGCAGTGTTGTTCGGTGCTTGGACACTGATGGAAAACAGATAGAAATGTAGTAAATGATGTTTCAACAATGGAAAAGCTGCCACAGTGTTCCTTACTTTGCATTTTCAGCCATTTGTTTCTTTACAGGTTGATATAGCAGACACAAGAATGAGCGATGGTGTACTTTATTACCTCAAAAACGTTCTGGTCATTTCACAAATTTAAAGAGCGAGTGCAGACACCAAGTGGGAGGAGAAGGTCTCAAACTTTGTGCAGAAGCATCTGGGCACAGACAACCAGTTTTGAGCAGGAGCACGTAAAAAAAAAAAAAAAAAGGTCTTTGTACTGAGACTTTCTGAGAGAGAAGGTACAGTCTCTTCCAAAATCTGAAAGTGAAATTAAGTAATACTGCTCTCTAAATGAAATGCTTTCAAACAAAGACAGGAAAAAAACTCTATAGTTAGGCCAATGGCATCCAAAGCCCAAAGAGTCAGAGTCAGTGGTTTTCAATTTGGCGTCGACATGTCAGTTGAGAACGGGGGTGCTATTTCTGAACTTCTGCAGCTGCTGGCAGAAGAGTGGCAACACAGTGAGTCTGTCTTTTGTGATGGCTATATCTGTTTAGGGGTTATATGACATCAGAGACAGATGAGTAAGAAGAGCTATGAATCTGACCTATGAACTAACTCTCCAGCTCGGGGTATAGAAGCAGCGCTAATCAAAGAGTTAAGCTTCTACATGGTCAGACAGCTCACACACAGGTGTCTGCCTGTAGGCCTGAGAAACAGATTTGACTCCACAGACTGTGCCTGTCTTTCTCAGATGGATTACCAGTGCAAAAGGGTAAATGCAGAAATACAACAAATGTCTGGGGATCAAGAAATGTCTAGAAATACAATGCAGGCATTTACCATCAAGCAAAGGGAGTGTTCCGCTTCCAGCATCCACCTCCACGTTCACTGCTTGTCTCATCAGCAGGTTTGGCTCAGCTGTTGAACTAAAACAGAGCTCATGCATCTTCATCCTACAACAGTAAAAATACTCTATTAAAACTCACAAAAACATAATTTGAGAACACACTACATCACTACTAAACTGCAGCTGAGCTGCTACATCCAGCTGCTATTTCAATTATCTATGCACGTAATGGGTCTGAGAGCGGACCCAAGAACAGGACAAACCTAGACCGGAACAGTTAAGAACTTTATTGACAATGTTCAATCAGGAAGCCCGGCTGGCGAGCACAGTCCAAGTTCTGAATGGGGCAGGAGTCTCTGGAGAGGGAGTCCAAAGACAGAAAGCAGGTCAGGTACCAAGAGATACATCCGGAAAAGAGTGCTGGAGAATAGTGCATGACATGACGAGAATATGGCAGAGAGTGAGTGTGGAGGAGCTGGTGAGAGGAGGCTGGGTGATAAAGCCGGCTGGGGGGAACAGGTGAGTCTCACGGTCTTGATTAGGAGAGGCAGGCAGGTAGAGTGGACAATGACAACGCGTCAGTTATTTTCTTTGCTGATCAACTTTTTACTCAGTGTATATCCTTAAAATGGTTATTTCTATTAAATCCTTTCTTTGGTGGCGACGTGGACCGGAGACTTCTCCCTCGAGTTTCATATCAAACTTAAAATATTCAGTTTATAAATTAATAATTATTAGTAATTATAATTATATATTCTTTATACCTGCCTTTATTATGGAGCAGCTTTCCACATTTGAACTCATCTTTCTGTCCCTTTCAGTAGAAGTAGTTAAACAACTGTACTATTTGAGTAATGTGACACAGACACACTCAAGACTATTTTCACTTTGACTTTCAGCCACACAACAAGCAAGTTGCCTGGATTTGAGCAGCAGATGCAACAGGATAAAAAAAAGCAGCAGCAGCTGTTTCTGCAGCACAGGGGTCCTGACCCAGAGACCACCATGAACTGCAAACACAACTGCAGCAGGAGCACAGGGGTGCTTTCTCACTCTGTACTTCTTATTTTATTTTGAAAAGATTTGTTAAGTCTAAAAGAAGGCCAAAACACACACATAGCTGCAGTAATTACTTTAATTAACTGATTACTTTAAATTAATCAGCATATTTTAGATAATCAATAATCCTACTGTAATTCCTCACACAAAATAAACAGCCAAATTGTTTGCTTGTTCAGACTTTGAGTGATTATTTGATCGTCTCTATGGTAAACACAATATTTTGTTCAGGCATTGTTTAATCTTGGAGTCTTAGAAACGCTCACTGACGTTTTCAACATCCTCATCCTGAATCAACCACTGAGGCTCATTTTCCTACAGTGCAACATCTTACCACCTTTAGAATAACATAGTCATGTGCTGAGGCAGTTGATGAACTCTCAAGCTTTTCCTTCCTGCAGTGCAACAAAACCAGCGATCCATCACTTACTTCCTGTTTGCACTGAAGCTCAGTTTACATGCTTCCTGTATGGGGCAAAGGACTTCCCTCGCAACCCTCTGGATGCACTGACTCTTTCAACAGCTGCGGTATCTGCTCGGGCTCAGGATTCAACGAAACACACACACACAGAGCATAGCAATAAAGCTTATATTTTTTAAAAGAACAGAAAGAGATGATCAACTCAGGGAAATTGGAGTCTCAAGAACTGGAAATGTGTTGTTCATTTAATTTGCACTATTTTGAACTTTTATTTCACTCTATCCTGAACTCCATGTAAATGGGTTTCTCCTTCCAAAGAAGCAAGCTACTTATTTCTGCTTCTTGTTTGAGTCAGTTAAAAGGCACAAAATGGCTGCAAAAATGCTAAATGATCCCTAAGACAGGCTTAGTAACCACAAAGACACACAAAACAACTCCATGAACATGCAGAATGACCACAAATTGAACATAGAACAAGCACAGAGATGCAAAACAACGAACCAAAAGATGATCAATTAACAAAGAAACCACAAAGAGATGCAAAATTATCAAGACTAGCTCAAAGAAATGGAGAACAAACATAGAAAGCCACAAAATGACCACAAACACGCACATATCTGGAGGTTCTATGAAGGAGATTGTGGGGGTGGACAGCACAGACATACCTTTCTATGTTCATTCTTCCCCACTAGCTCCTGGATCTTGTTACCACTGTCTTGATAGAGCACTCCCACACGCATTTCCTATCATCATGGTTTTTGGGCCTTCCGGAGAGGCTGCAGGCCTGCCGGGACCACCAGTGGCAGCTCTGCCACAGCAGGGCTAGTCTCACAAAGCCTCTGCAAGAACAAAGAGACAAAGATAGAGTTCCAAAACTAAGTGTGTGATAAAAAAGTGCTGATCTAGTGTGTTAATCAGGGGTAAGAAGTGCTGAGGCTGCTCATAAAGTCTAATGTTTCAAATCAGCCTTAGGATGCTCAAAAGCAGGTTATAAATTCCAATGCTGATGAGATGATGCAACTTAAATGTTACCTACAACTTAAAAGTTGAGTGACTCTTGTACAGACAAACCCAGCCTTCCATGTATTACTGAAGACAGCAAGGTAACACTCCCTCAGGGCTCCCTCAGCACAATGCTTAATTCATGAAGAGGCTACAACTCTAACAGTATGCTTTAACCCAACTTAGACATATCAGAGCAGAAAAAGAGACTCCTGTACTATGTGCTACAAAGTGTTTCTTTCAATTATTTAACCCCGTTGACTTAAGTGCCGAGCAAAAAAAGCACTTTCAGAAAAGAAGCATGTTAACATGAAGCAAGTGAGCTTTTATGTGAAAGCTTACTTGTCCACACTCTCAGCTTTCGTCCATGAATGGTGATGGTGTTCAGTGAGACCTGCTAGACTCGGCATGAGTGCATGTGAAGTGGTGCTTCACAAAGAGAGCTGATCTGGCAGCAACTAACAGAGAGATTATCAAAGTACAGACAATGAAGGCATGGTCTGCCACTTGTTTAGGAAACTGATTCGCAAAGTCAATATTCTTATCTTTACGATGAAATAGTGGGAAAAAAAGTGACTTAATAATTGCTGTTATTAGCAATTAACTTACATCTTAATCTCTCTTTGGTTTGGAATTTACAGTGAAGTTCAGATTGACGTTTAGTTGTCCACTCTATCCTTTTACTCAATTGGTTAAAAAAAAAAAGACAAAGCAACCACCTTGATCAAGAGAAATCTTATTTGGAGAAGGTGTAGCTGAGGAAGAACGAGGGGAGGATCTGACCAACTCACACACACCCAAATGAATTTCATAATATAATATACACTGAAACCATAAACTCATCAGGAAAACATTTACCAAGCTCATAAATCAATTGAGAAGCAGGGCCATTTCCCCACTGACTTCAATAAAATCTAACTTCTTTTTTTTTCTATTTTCTTGCTGCTGTAATGGTGAAATTTCCCCTCTGTGGGCCAAATAAAAGAACCTAAATTTGAATTTCTAACCAGTGGAGACATCCATTGATGGTCAATCAATAAATAGCAAAATGGCTACATGTTGTGACTTTGCATGGGGGAATTACTGTGGTGTTACAATGATTAAATATATACCAGACATTGATGCTTTAAGCGTGCTTACATGATCCTTTAACTCTGCATTCGAACCTGGTTTATCAGGAATGTGGTTGAGTTCAAAATTGGAGGTGGAGATGGATTAAAGGTGAGGTCCAGCCCATATCTCGTCAAGGCCAACCCATTTGCTCAATATGTCACCTTCAGATTACACAGTGCCTGGAGCTGGAGCTTCCATGGGACGGATAGTATGTAAATCTTATTCTGACAGATGATGTAAATCTCTCCAGAGAGAATCAATACTGTGAGGCATTCTCTGGTTTGGGGGGGCGGTTTCTGGACATATGGTTGTTTCCCCTGGTGATAGACTTTTTCCTTATGTTGTCAAAACAGCAGCAGAGCAGCAGCAGTAGCAGGAAACCCCTCACCGTAACACCGTAACCCCCCCCCCTGCCCCCACCTCCACACACACACACACACACACACACACACAAAAAAAAAAAAAAAAACATATAACAAGAACAGGCCTCCAGCTGGGGTGAAAGGTCAGGGCCCTCCCTGCTGGTCACAGATGAGGAGTGTCAACACAGGACTATGTCCATTTGTAGGATGAACCAACATCTCCTGCAAAGAGGCAGGAGTGGAAACAAAGCAAAGACAGGGTGGGAGTCATTTGTGCATGTGCCCTAAAAAGACAACTGTGTGTTTTGATGACAGTAAGAGAAGATAAATTGGAATCACAGGAAAAGGAGTGACTCACCGCTCCAACCTAACATCTATCTTTATTACATCTGTCAGCGCAAAAGCTCATAAAGACAGTTCATGACCTTCCGACATCAGGTCTTTCATTCTCACCTGTCCTGACGGGCTCAGCTGACACAGATTTATATCCACTCAAGGCCATTACACTGTTATTGCTCAAATTCTCACCACCTTTTGACACATTTGGTGTCTGAACTCCCGCAAGTTTTAAGAATATTCCCATTCTTTTCCATTATGGATTTCATACATTGAATATGTATGTAAGAGAGGTTGTTTTTATTTGTTTTCTTTGTGGAGGGGTCCAGTTTCTCGTCTCGTCTAGTCTGGTCTGGCCTGGTCTAGTCTCTAGTCTCTGGGGGGGGGGGGGGGGGGGGGGGGGGGGATCTGGTGTCTCCAATTAACCTGTTCGGCTGCCCACAATGGGAATCAAACCGTGCCCACTACGCTCAAGTCACCACATTCATTTATTCATTCATTCATGGGTAAGGGGACGTGTATTATTAGTGACCGCAGCCGAGCAATTTCCCAACAGATATGTTCCTTTTTACTCTGGAAGAAAAGTGAACAACTGACAAGTGAACAATTGAGCATGTAATATCTGAAAATGTAAATATTGTGGGACACGTTTTTTGTCATGAGTGAATAAATAGACCTTCTTTGAAGAGTCACACTACACAAGATTTACTGTTGCAGAAGTAACATTTTGCAATGTCTGTCAATTACTTTGTGCATCTTCCAAACTAAAGATAACAATCTGAGTCACTTGTAAGAAGATCAGAGATCCCACGCCAGCCGGTATTAGTTGTTCCTTCCTTCACATGTACATCCTGTCGGTGTGACACTATTACAGACGTATGTGACTTGATAAGACAGCGCTAATATTACCAGGGAAAAGCGTAGCTGCATTGAAAGGAATGTGATGGAAATGTGAGACATCCTCGCTGACGTTTCCTTCAGGGAGCTGGCACTGTTACATACTGTACAGATAACACATCATTATCTATTTTCAGTTGGCTTTACAGAGTCTAGCCTGTTATTATGTATGCAGTGTGGAGGAGAGGAGTTACAGACAGAAATGTGATAAAGACACAATTTTCACTGGTTCAGTGTTGATTAAATCATCTCTGCCTTATCATGAAAGATATGCAGTATATCCTGTCCTGGACTGCATCCAGGCCGAAAGCTGCCATTTTTCTTTCATATTTACATTTAATCCTGCTCTTCTCTCTTTATTCCAAGTGACAGCAAGCAAAATTCCATTGTAGCATTTTAGCAAATTATGAGGTAAAATGGATTTTTACAGTCCTCAGCAAAGCCACGAAGCCAAGACTCTGTGGGTGACTGTGAAGGTGAGTTTAACTAAATATAAGGAGGCTATAAATAAATATATTACACCAACCCACGAACAATGACTTTATGGTCCATATCTATATGGTAGATACGTAGATAGAGCCCAGAAACAGTAAGCTGGCCTCAAGGTAAAAATATATTTATCTCTACATTGCTTGTTGGAGTATGTGGATGACTAAAAAAATTAAAAATGAAAAAAAAAAAAGAAAAATATGATATATGAAAAATAAAAATAATAAAAAAAAATTATATATATATATAAATAAATAAATAAACTAGCACCAAACCACTCTGAAAACCATGATGTGCCTTTCGTACTGATCAGTTGTGGCTTGAAAAGAAAACAACACATGTTAACACGTTGATTGCTGAAATTCAAAGGTAGTGGCAGGCACGTGTTCGGAACTTTAGGTTCTTCCTTATGCATCTAAAGCTTGGCCAGAAGGGTAAGTATTTCCTTTGAGCCATTTTATTCCTTGAAAGTATATATTCCTCAGAGACTTAAACACAAGTGAAGTCCACAAATGTTCACAAATGTAAAATTACATTTAAAGAAATTCTCCACTTATTTGGAGCCAGAAAATCTAAAAAGCAAAGCAAGAAAATCATTTATTTATCTTGTCATTGCATAGGTTTTTTATTTTATTCATAGTTCTGTTTACTGTTGCATCACAGTTCAGTTCAGTTCTCAGCAAGGAAAGAGTCCAGAATGTTTCCTCTGAATGAAGCATGAAATTGGACACCAGGCGTCACACTGTAGCCTCTTGAAGAGCTCAGCTTCATCACCTCCCCTTTTCTTCATTGGGGCTTCACAAAACTTTTGTTTTATCAAGTTTGACTTGCGCAACAAAGAGTGGGACAGAAACTTGTCGTTTCAGCTCCACCGAATCTGGGCTCTGGGATCAGAGCCAAACATTCCCTGAGTGGGAAAGGTTTACTAATAAATGGTTTCAGTGGAGGCTGCAGGCTGAAGGTCCCTGAGTGTTTAACATGGTTTAATGTTTTACTCTTTTCCTGGCTGTAAATGCTTGCGTCTAAATAGAATGTGAGAATCAAGCAGAGCTGCTTTGACAATGACTCTGAAGCCACTGCAGTATATTGACAAGCAGGAATTT
This sequence comes from Echeneis naucrates, assembly GCF_900963305.1. NCBI lineage: Eukaryota > Metazoa > Chordata > Actinopteri > Carangiformes > Echeneidae > Echeneis > Echeneis naucrates. Next base: position 9,429,581 of record NC_042523.1, on the reverse strand, counting down.
TGAGTGCAGAAGGACTAAAGCCAACCATGAAGTCAGTTTTCAGTTTACACACAAGCTCAGTGAAGTCACAGGATTTCTGTTGTGTCCTTCAGCATAATGCACAAAGTCTTAGTCCACCAGTAATATAAACCCTCTTGTGTGTTTTTTCACAATTACATTTCACACGTCACATGCACACCGTGGTGAGGATGTTTTGTCAAAAAGTAATCAATGTGATACTAACAGACTTATAATTTGAATGACAGAAACAAAAATGCTGGTGGTGGAGGTGATATGGGACCACGTTCAAATGGTAACATATATATAAAAAAACAACACGTAACATGAAACGGTTTGCTCATAGTGATGAACCCACAGATGATAAAATTGCATACTTCTCTTTCAGCTCACCTGATTGGTTTTCAATGGGTGATTCTGGTTAAATCCAACTGCTTCCCTCCAACTCCTCTCTACATGTGATGGGCACAAAAAAACAAAAAAACTATAAACTATAAATATATATAAATATAAACTATAAAACTATATGCAGTAGTGATTCATTTAGCTTCATTGGTTGAGACCAAGACAGAACTAAAATGAGATTAAAGCTTGGATTTCAAATGATGTCGCTCCATATGTAAATAAAAGACTGCTTGCATTCATATTTGTCATAGCAACTTTGATATATTTGTATTTGCAGCAGCTATTTGAGAGAAGAAGTAAAACCTCAACATATAAACCTTGGTTTACTCATAATAAAATCACACCTCTCAACAATAGGGGTCAAATTCCAGCAACATTCCTCAGGCGGCTTTACAACAGTGGCCTCAGCTGCAGTAAAAGGCTATGAACCTGCAACAACAAGTCTTAAATGGACATTTTGTTTATTGAAAAAACAAAGCACAACCTCCTGACACACCAGTCACAGCCTTGTCAGGGAGTGGTGGACGGAGCCTTGGTGAAGTGCCACATTTAGCTAATTTACTCCATGTGCTAGAAATGTGACACTAACTGAGAACGGAGGCACAGCAGGACAGACTGCCTTCTTGCTGATGAAGGACTCCCCAGTGACCAATCAATTTAGGGCAACCCTCCCACCCACCCCCATGACCTGCGTCCTGGTCTGCTCCAGTATGGAGGGTCCTAGCAGCAAACCACAGGCCACACAGGGTGCTTAAAGGAAACTCTGAGATATTTTTTTTTAATTCTTTGGTCCTTTCCTTTCTCATTGGTTTGAGAGCTGTCACACATTTCCAAACACAGCCACCAGAGTTAAGCAGCCGTTTTATTTTGAACAATGAATTAACAAAAAAGGCAAGTTCCAGTTTAAAATATGTCTGAGTAGTTGGAGTGAAATCCAAACATAAACTAAAACTATAAAAAAAAATACAAGAAATCCATTAAATTATGTTATTAAAAATCATATAAATTAATGAAACCAGTGGTAGGCTTGTACCAGTCCCAAAAAATGGGGAGGACTGCGACAGGAAGGGCATCTGACCTAAAAACTGTGGTTAAATCAATGATGCAATTCACAGTGCTTTCTGGCTGTGGTGACCTCAAACAGGGAAAAGCTGAAAGAGGGAAATTAAAAGTAACATTTCAGATGTATTATCTTGTTTTTATGGGCAAATACGTAAATAGCAGCAATGGATTAAAAAAACAAAACTAGCTATAGCAACAAATGCATTAGTATTATATTTCAACAATTGAAAACCTTAACATCTTAGTTATTCTGATGAAGTTTAAAATTCAGGTTCAGGTTAAAAAATAAAGACCTTGTATATAATAAAATATTTGTACATAAGAAAGAAAACTGGTCAAAGATAGCAAAGTTAAATGGCATCAGTCAGATGGCTTAAATTTAACAGCTTTTCTTTCATCTTATGTCTTTTTTAGACTGCTCTAATCCCTTAACAGCTGTGTTTCATGATCTCAGTTCTGGTTTCACCTGAAAGCCTTGGTCGTCTTTTTTCTTTGCCTTTTCTTTTGGGGCTTTCTACATATTATTGTGTATTTTAAGAACTATAGGTGTAAACAGTTCTTGACACTAAACGCTAAAACCAAAACCCAATTAAGAATAAAAATCTACAACCATGTTGCCCTGTCTCAGAATAATGAATTCCCATAAAAAGTTTTGGATTACAATCTTAAAGTATCAGGGTGATGTGGGGTCAACACCCCCTGCCAAAGAAGGAGATTTTAACCACTCCCAATCTGCACTCAGTGGTCTGCCGTTTCCCACAAATGTAATTACTCCGCTGAACTTTCATTCAGATGGGCAAATTAACAATAATCACAGCCCTGGCCATGACGAGAAAGTTTCAGCAGGCCAATCAAGACAATCGTTTTAGATCCCGCAAACCCAGAAAAATTTACCACCGATCCCTCTTTCAGCATCTCTTGTCCCACGTGGCTGAATCTTAATCAGAACCAGGCAGACTGGATCAGGTCCCACATGTGGAAGGCTGGATTATAAAAGCTGCGAACCATTAACATGCATGAGGGTCTGCCCTGCCTCAGTGAAAAAGGAATAGTATCTGCTTATGTTAATTTCTCAGGATTAATTTAAGAAGCTTTTAAGGGCACTTCAGTGGGTGGGATTCTTTGGATTTTTATTTATTTATTTATTTTTGTTAAAGTGGAATGACTCCTTTCTTGCTTTGACGGGCCAGGTAAAAATTGTTTGGCTGAAAATGTCCATTTAGTCCTTCAAAAGTTCTGTGGGCATAAATAATGAGACGAGTGAGTGTCCGAAACAAACTCTTTGGTGCCACATCACCGCAGCATATTGGGACATTTGGGGCCAAGTGTGTGTTTCTGTGGTGTTGGCTCAGAGCTATGCTGGCGCCGTGTTTGGCCCCATGGCTGCAGCTGCAGATGTGCTCCGTCTCTCTCTGTGAAGAACTGATCAACACATGAGGAAAACTCTGTAGCAGGATTGAGGGGGAAGAGAGACCGCTGCAGGGAATTGAAACATGACCCCCTCCTCCTTCTTCTCCTCATCATTCTTAAAACTCCCTCCGCCAGCTCTGTGTGACACATTACTCACTTTGAGAAGTGTGAGCTTTCCGCTGACTGTATGAAAATGACTGGTGTAGAATTTATTGTGTTTCGGGATTATTAATTGGAGCCTTCCTGTGACATCGTCAAAGTGAAGAAGAAAATTTAAGATTCATTTTTCCTGCATATCCCAATAATAGAACTGCCAATCTGAACTCTAGAGGTAAAACTGGAGACCTCAAACTTTATGATAAACACAGTAATGTAGTGTCTCTTCCAGCCACCAAGCTGGTTGCTTAGATGTATGGCTGTTGACGTTGGTCAGTTGAGACTGAAATATCTCATGACTGCATATTTTCATCTTGAGCCTACTGTGGAAAAACAAATGTTCAGTGTGTTTTTAATGCTGATGTCAGTAGAACACACAAACATCTTAATGGCTAACTTTTTAGTTACACTTTCAGCTTAGTTGTCACTTTTCTTTCTGCCCGATACAAAATTAAGTGAAGATGTTGCAAATTGGTGATGAAGGTAAATTATCCGTTTTTTATTCTGATAATTTTTGCACAAAAGCATCTAATACTGGGAAGAGCATTTGCTTGTAAAATTACTAATCTGGGTAAAACTTCCACGGGGTGAGGGTCAGTTCTGATTGATATGAAAGTAGCTCCAGAATTGTCTAATGTGAATTTTCTGTGCTCTTAGCTTCTACCATTAGCCCCAGGCAAGATAAATTCATTCATTCGTTCATTCGTTTCTGGGTCGCGGGTGAATAAATTCAGGAGTTGCCTAATACAGATAAGAGTTGAAGAGTGAGAGAACTACAGCTGAGGTTTAAACTGTGCACAGCCACCAAAGCTAAATTAGCTGCTGCATTCGCTAATTTTTCATTTTCCATCTCCGCACATTAAATATAAAGGATGCAACGTATGGAGGACAACAATGCATATGTTACTTGCCCACCATTATTAACTGCTGATCCACATGTTGATATATTGCCCATAGCCAGATGATTTACCCTTTTACCCATAGAACAAGTACAATACAAAATCTAAATAATATCTTTCATACCGTCCGAAAACAGAGCCACTAAAACAAATTCACTGATACAGTTATGTGTTCAGTACGTTCAAACAAAGTTGAACAGATCCTGCCTCAGGCGACAGCTGTGGACGCCTGCCAGGCCTGCTGTAAATCAACTACAGTAGACAAATTCGTTTATCACATTGACTCTCTCCTCATGTTAGGGGCCAAATATTGCTGATTTACATACAGAATTAGCAGTGCTGAAGGGGCAAATTTCAGACTGACAATAGCTGTCATGGTCCAAAAGAGTAATGCAATTAGAGGCAATTGTTTAAGCTCGGCCGTACAATCCAATTACTCATGTGCAGCTGACAATAACTGTCCGGCTGTTTGCGATGCACGACTAATGAATAACATCAGGACATGCCGCCACCTTGGATTGCTGCACGCCTGACTTTCCGCAGGCACAGTTCTTAAAAAATAAAGAAATAAATAAAATGAATACACCAGATTCTTTATAAGTAATCTGGAAAAAGACTTGTTGGTGTCGAAAAAAAAAATGAATGAATGAATTAAAATGAAATTAAATCTGAAAACTTACATTTTTCTTGATGTCTTCAAGGGACGTTTGTAATTTTTGACTGTTAAATGTGTAAGGAGAGCCTGTAAATGAAAACAGAAGCAATGTGTTAATACTTTGAGGGTTTTTAGTTTGTTTTATACTGTAAGAAACTGAAAAATAAAATCTGTGCTTGATCGTTTTTTCTACCACACCTAAATAAAAATGTTGGCTGAATAAAGAGAGAATGTTCAGAGGAAACAGAAACTGAGCTCATTGTTTTCCATCCTTTGCAGTCGATGATCCAGTGAAGTTAATGTCACACAACTTCAAGCTCAATGAAATGAGATTTTATTTAAAAGAGGGAGGATCTGTTTGTATGAAGTGTATGAACTCAATAAAGTGAGTTAATGATTCCTTCTTAAATATTATGAATCTGAAATGTACTTTATGTAGCTTTGTTTGAAACATTTAGCTAAATCTAACAGTAATATGCAATTTTATTAAGGAAAAGATGAAATCAGCATCTTACTAAATCTGCCACAGTGGATACTTTATAATAATATTTATAGTTCATACAAATATTAGCAGCTCATCTAAAAGATTTTGATGCTACAAAGGTTTTGTTTTCCACATGAACTGTGGATTTACTCAGTTTTTTTCACTATTCTCAACGATGCCTTCTCAATAAATGTTATCTTATAGATAAAAACATTAGGTCAGATTATGGCATATGATGTTGTTTGTAATAGATTCAACTCCCAAAAACCACAATCTTTTTTTTTTTTGGTTTGTTTTTAAACAACTTTTTTTCTAATTACTACTTCAGTTATTTACAACAGCACCAGTGTTTCAGTGTAAACTGGGCAGCTTGAGGTTACACCAGCCACTACCAGCCGGGTGGAGGCCTTTCACATGGCTGGAGCCAGTCATGTCCAGTCTGCCACTTTATTGAGGACAAGTACTGTATTTAGACAGCAACATAAATGGCCGTATTTGTGAGCCTCTCTCTTCTAATGCATCACCTGTTCAAACCTGAGGAGCCATCTCATTGCCATTAAATGTCAGCTTTGTGTCAGGACAGCTTGGCCCGGCAACAAAACATCAATTGTTTCCAATTGGCAGAATTTCCTTCCCTCAGTTGTGGCCTCAGCCAATCGGAAGGCATCTTAGTAGAAACAGATCGCGTTCACCGTGGCAACCACTCCACTCTACCTCTGCTCATTGACACTCCTCACACCGTCCTCTCCGCCTCCATCGGATGGACAAAATAACATCCACTGGTGAGCTGAAAGTGGCCGCTCCTGCAGTTCAGACTGAACAGACTCTGCTCTGGCAGAAGAGGAGCTTTCTGCTTTGTACATATTTTAACCTGCACTGTAGAATATTTTACATGAGAGGGTTTGTTTGACCCCTACTGTTATGGGGTCCATATAAATATACTTGACAAAACAAGACAGAAAGGACCCTGACAGATAAACGGTAGAAATTAAGAGAAGTACCTGAGAGAAAGGACACATAAGCATAAGATAGATCGACATATTATAAAATGTATAAATCTAAAGTTCCAAAAACATACTCAACATACTCAAAAGGCAGCCTCTTAGATGAACACATCACACAGGCTGGACCTTAGGTGCTGTCCCTTGGGTGACAGGTGAGCTTTCGGGTTATTTTTATTGACTCCTCCCCCTTTCTGGGCCGTAGTGCCAGTCTCTTGAATACCTAACCCTCTAACTTTACTTTACTTAACTTTACTTTATACACTTGCAAATGCATATTGACTGAGTCACATGTTTGATTTTTACATAAAAGTTCAATAAAACTTCTAAACCACACTAATGTGTTGAAATGAAATTGTGCTGTAGACGATTAAGGTGCAACTTTTACAGCACACAAGGTTATCTTCAAGTTTCAGGGAGCCGATCTCAGAGCAGAGCCCAGTCTGTAGCAGTGTCCTCTGCTTATAGTGGACGCTCTTTGGTGGAGCCAGTGATATTTGATCCACACCACAGATGTGAGAATACAGCTCAGGACAAGCGTGGGTGGTGCTGTGCATTTCAGTGCAGCTGGTCCAGAAGACAAACCACACCTATTTGAATAACCCGGGCCTGACCGTGCTGCAGCAAACACACATCTGCACCCAGGAACAAACGTACAACCTGATACCAAACATGCAGACCCCCAGTGGAGAGACCTGCTTGACACTGGGCTGAATGTGTTTACTCCCCCCGCCTCTTTGAAACAACATACTGCCATTAGTGGGGCTCGCAGAGACTGTGAAGCAATGTTTAGAGGATAATCTTAGCTGGACCATCTGGTCAAGATTTTCTCTCTTCTCCGTATTTCTGATTTCCAATTTTCCATGTTAGAAGGCTGCAAAAATGATGTATAGTAAGCTTTAAATGCAGTTGAGAAGTCTCTTGGATTTTATTTAGTTCTCCAAATGGATAACTGAATGGGATTTTTTGCAGAAAGGGCAGCTTGAGCAGGATCCCCAGCCAGTGGTGAACTATATAATCTATACTTACACTATTGCTGATCACTTGCAGTCGCTTCTGCCCATCTGGATGCTTCGGCAATCCCATTCCCCTCCAAGTATAATCGCTGTTGACACAGGAAATTTAATCTCGATATCTTGGTGATGATGAAAGTGGTTGTAATAGGATTAAGCTGGGCTTGACAGGAGTGTGACATCACGACTGCAGGGCATTATTCAACCCTAAATTATGCCACTGGTAGGCTGAAACAATATTTTCAGTTATTAAAAATAATCAAGCAGTATTTTTATAAAAACACTCATGTATTTGCAGGTGTTCGCTTCATGACAACAAACTGTTTAAATATTAACTAGCATTCATATAAAATATGCATGAGTCAGATAATCCATCTCAGTGGTCAGTCTTTGTGACACTGTTATGTGAAAGCGCTGTTCAAAAGTTGGTGGATTTGAGAAGTTTCCTTTTATGACAGTAATACATTTCATCTTTGATTATCATTATTTGTCAGGTCACTTGAAGATTAATATTCATTTATGTGCCAGTCTAATATATATATATATAAAATATTTTTATAATTTTTTATCTATCTAATTGAGGTTAACATTATTCTAGTCCCCCCCCCCCCCCCCCCCAAGTACAAATCTCATTTGTTGCTTTGCAGTGGCGCAGCAATAGACCTTAGCAACTCAAATTATCTTTACAATTTGAGTTGCTAAAACTTCTTTGTAAGCAGGGCCATGGCTCTGCCAGCAGAAATTGCTGTTTGTAGTGAAATTCAATATGTACAAGTTAAATATACAAGTGAACATGAAATGAAAACGAAACGTGCACTCATCTAGCCAGAGACAGCTCTGACTTATTGGCTTTACTGTGCATGAATTTAATTTGCATAATCAGACTAATGCCTCAACAGTGGGATAAGAGGTTTAGGATAGATGGGTGTAAAAAAAAAAAAAAAGAAGAGCTTCATCATGTTAAAAAATAACTTTATGTGCCACTTTTAGGTCGCCCATACCTGCTGGTTATACTCATAAAAATGTGCGTTTGAACCCCAGAAAATGGGATGTAAAAATAGGCCACAAGCAATAACATTTCTATTTCAGTCTGGACTCAGATATCTTAAGTTTTTTTCTTTGCTCATCTGTCTACCATGTGGCCTTCTACCATACAGATTATGGGTTGCATGGTTGGAGCCACAGAAAGCCATTACTTAGGAGTTAAAGACTGGAGTTAAGATTATCTGCAGGACTTCAGACCAAAGAGGTTTGAATCCTCGACGACCAACACAGCACTGTGTTTGAGAGGATTTGGAGGTGGCAATGGGTAAATCCAAGACTAAGCCAATTCTGGAGTCTTTTGGGTGAATTTTTGCCATTTTCCTGATAACAAGGAAAGTCTGTAGCGTGCATCATTAAATGCTTGACTAATAGCAGCACAGTGGTGGGAAACGCTATCGAGGCTGAGCCAAAGCGAGTGGGGCATTGTTTCAGCATGTATCAGTTATGAGAAGAGAAACAGAGATCACGTGACCGAGCAACAAGCATGACTAATACAGGCAGTTCCTCTGAGAAATGAAGAAACAAAGATCCGGCACTGTGACAAGAACATGCTGCTATCCAAACCTGCTCTCCATCTTTTCTCAAACAACAGTGGATTTCTAAGCATATAATGGCTGATTCATCTAACCTCATCAATTCATTAATATAATGCAACTTCAAATTGGCAGAAAATACATTCGTGCACACACTCGTGCACACACACAAAAAACAAAAAAAACAAACTGTGTGTGTGGTCAAGAAAAGAAAAAAAAACCCAAAACAAAACAAAACAAGCACAGCGGAAAAATCAATTTGGGTAGATTTTGTAGTGTAAACTGAGCAGGTGATTCTTTCCCTGCTGCTAAAACATGACAATTATTCTGGATCAGTGCATTTTGCATCATTTCATCACCACCATGACCAAATCTTCATCTTCAAAAAAAAAAAAAAAAAAAAAAAAGGAGGATACAGGTTGAACATCAACCCAATGCATTGCCAAAGGTTCAGTATCACACCATGCAGTTCTTTTTAGTCACTGCTCTGTGAATTTCTGAGAACAAAACTCCCTCCCTGTGTTTGGCATCTTAATAAGCACCTTTTTTCAAAATAAAACACTGGATGTTTATCTTTCATGGACAGGCATACAGTGTGTGAAGAGGGATTTGCGGTAAGAGTGGGTGAACCTGAGAGATCCTGCCTGTGACTCTTGCTTACATCCCAGAACATTCATGATGACAAATCATCCCAGCAGCGTGTGAACCTCTGGAGTCTTTCTGATCACTCAAAACCGCTGCTGAAAAAAAGTCTTTGTGACAAAATTGTGTGTCCATGTGGCTCGAGTTTTCAAATTCCCATGCTGGCCTGGTTGAGCTTTAGTCTCAGTCATCAAAGTAAAGCTTTGACTGTGACTAAGTCTGATTTAGCCCAATAATCATCTTTTTTTTGTTGTTGTTTCTGTTTTGAAGAATCAATTTTACAGCGAGAATGATGTCATTTAGTGTGTGAAACAGTATTTACCAAACACGTTTGTACCTGTATGATGACTGTGAGTTATACATGCAAGCAATTTATTTTAATACATTAATTTTATTTTAAAGTTATTTAGTTCAAAATTCCCCTTTCCTTATCTCTAGCCTAAGGACCAAATGGCTTGTAAACTACATACGTTTTAGAGACAGTTTTATGCAACACCTGCTGGTCCCATATTTCATGAATTCTGTATTACAGCTCAACTCCATGAACTTCATGCAGCAACATGTTCCTGCCTACACCCCCCCCTCCAATGCTTATCTCTCTCTCTCTCTCTCTCCCACTCACTACCCAGCCGGTCGAGGCAGATGGCTGCCCCCCCTGAACCTGGTTCTGCTCGAGGTTTCTGCCTCTTAAAGGAAGTTTTTCCTTGCCACTGTTGCCAAGTGCTTGCTCATCGGGGGTCTGTTGGGTCTCTTTAAATAAATTTATAAAGAGTTTGGTCTAGACCTGCTCTATATGTAAAGTGCCTTGATGTAACTTTGTTATGATTTGGCGCAATACAAATAAATCTGATTTGATTTGAAAAAGATTTTTTTCATCTGCTGTCTTCAGTTTAAAATTTATTTCAATGCTGTGATAAATTTAGATTGAGTCACATAGAAATACAGCCTCCCTACTTAGCTGTGCAGTGTTTATTAGTCAGCATCATGCAAACACATGTGAGAAACATACTTTTTCTTCACACAGTCTACAAACAGAGGTCGGCAGACCCTCACACCTCTGTGGACGTTTGCGTCAGTGCTGTTGGAAAATCCTCAGAGGTGTCAAATATTGTCAGATTATCCTACGCTTTCTAAAAATCACTCCAAATAACACAGATGAGCAATGATGAGGACAGTAGGATGTGTGTCTCCTAAGGACAAAACAGCAATAAGCTCAAATTTAATAAACATTCTATGGGGTCAAGCTAAATATGGGACACAGGCTCCTAACATGAGAAAAGACCCTCCGGGTGCCATTAACCAGGAACACCGTATTTATGACATCAGTTCTTCAAAACATGGATTCTACGGGATCTTAGAAATGTTCCTTTGACATTCAAGTTGAAATGACTAAATCACAGCATTTCTGCAGATTTCTCAGCTGCACAGTCATGATGTAAACTTCTTGTTCTGCCATATCCCAAAGGTGTTGTACTGGATTCAGACAAAGTTCACAGAACTCACTCACGTCATGTTCACAACACTATTTAGAAAAAAACATTTGATTTCTGAAATGGTTCATTATTTTGCTGGAAGTGGCCATTAAACAATGTTACATTGGAGCCATAAAGGGGCACACACTGTCAACAAAAATATTCTGCCCGTCTGTTAGATTCAGGGAGGGACGGACTTGTCAAGGGGCCAAAACAATACATTTCCCACACCATTCGGCACATGACAAATGTCACATCAAAAGAGCTTCTTTGTTTACTCCTGAAATAACTGATTCTGGTCAAGTGGGGATGAGAATAAGTTGTGCATATAACAATTGGTATAAGTTTTGAATATTTTCTGTATGGTTGGCCTTGCCTTTAAACTTCTTTTTTCATGCAACACTCATTTGTGTCTGTTTTTATTTAATTGTAATTATTAATCATATTCCCATTAAAACTTATCACCCTGGCTCTTGAGCCAGATGGTGGAGTCACAAATTATTAAAATATTGATTATATTTATTTATTTCGTCTCATTTACCCACCTCAGTCTTTTTAAAGGGAGAGATGGCCAAGGGTGTGGCATAAAAGTCATAAACAATACATACAAACATCAAGGACAACTATAACTCACCAAAAGACACGTCTATCTGAAGTGCAACAGATCTACCAAAATATACTGAATAAACTTAAAATCAATAGACAAATGCAAGTTATTCCCTTTAAATTGATAAATTCTTGGATGCCTTAAATAAAACACGGAGTGAATAAGTGACGCACATCAGTCTTATAAGTTTATATACAATTTGTCTGGATTTCATGCCTATGCCGATCATATGATGCTGGATTTACCTTTCTCCTGTAATCCCTTTTTGGAGGAATGAGTCACACAGTATTTGCAGTATATTTAAAAGGATCGATCATATATTTCATTGGTGTGTGTGTGGGGGAGGGTGTATGGTTTGCGAACGCCTCCTTCTTCCTTCCCCAAGGCTAGTGTGTGTTATTCCATTAATCCGGGCCAGTAATTGAACCAGGCCTGGCAGAACACTTCTGCTGGCAGGCAGCCAGGGTCAATGTGACTGACCCTTAACCTAGATCATTGCTTTTGTTCTTACTGGACTGGCTTTAAAAAGAGAGGAAACCTATCAATCACTCAGTGGAGGGATGGATGTGCATAAATGAATACAAAGGAGAGTGTCTTTTTTTAAATGTAATAAACCATCCAGCTATGCTTTGCTTGCTTTTCAGGTTGAAAAGGTTGCTGTCTTATGAAGCGGTCATCCAGTCTCTGATGCAAAAAGCCCCCTTTTTTAACCCTAAATCACCCAGACTTTAAGTCCCACACAGAAAATATCCTTCAATGTAGCAGTTCATGTTGCACAGTGTGTCTGACAAGACAGCTGCTTAAATAAGATGACTCATGTGTGGTTAGGGTCTCAGCTGAGCATCTCCGATATTCTTTTTAATGATTTATGTGCAGCTTAAGTGCTACTTGCAAATAAAGTTCATGTCATGGCACTCAAAATGATTTACAACCACACCTTTGCAGTTGTTACAATTAGGTGCAAATAAGTGGCACTGTAACAGTGAGTCACATTTAATGTCTTTAAGTTTGGGAAGATGCGTAGGGTGGAGCTACTTGTGAGTAGGAGAGGATCTGTTTCAATATTTCAAGACAGAATAAGAGTAAACTGGATGGAAATGCCAGGAGTAACGTTCGGTAAAGATACTGGTGCTAATAGAAGACAAGAAGAGACTAAAAGTGAAAAAATCCAAGGTAAATAAATGTTAGCAATGACAATAGTGTCTACGATGATGACAAATTACTTACACTATGATACTACAATGCATGACGTTCTTCTTAATACAACGTGATGATATTAATATCCAAACAATATACCCTGTGCTGCGTCATTCTGTATTTATAACTTAGGGAACACAGAGATGGGAATTTAATGCTTCATCTGTCATTAGCCATTGTTTCTAATGATTATAGTAATGATGCACAAGTTCAAATATGCACAAACTGCAATGAATCACGAAAATGGTGTGTGAATGGCTCCACAGTCAGGGTGTACAGTGCCGGATGGTTAGCTATTAAACATGACATCACTATTCCAAAACCATGAGAACCAACATCCACTCTGTTGATCAAATTAATCTGTTATTCCTCATCTGAGAAGTATTTTCTCTTCTACAGTGTGCTGACGCCAACATTTTAAACAGAGACAAGGTTTGTTGGGTATGAAGTAAATTAATCTAATTTTCCTTTTTCGTGATTCTTTTTCATGAAATTTCATGTATATAAGCAACAGAAACGGTTCAATGTATTTTTATATTACACAACACAAGTTTGACATGGCAACACAAAACTATATTTTTTGTTTAACTTCTGAGCTTTTGCATTACGGCACAATATCATGTAGCCATCCAGTGAATGTCTAACAGCCTTTTTCTCATTTTTAAACAAAGCTGCTGGAATGGAAATTGTGTTTTCCAACAATTTATTGTAAAGTAGCTATCACTGACAAAAAAAAAAAGTGCCAGTGACAGCTGTTGTTTTGGAACAGATGGTGACGTACTAGATACTTAAGTTAAAAAAAAAAAAATGTGTATTGACTTTTTTCTGGCTTCCTGCCAGATGATCTGTCTGACTTTTGAGTGACTTAACCTCCGCTGAGAGTTTTATACAGCTCTATGCAAGCCACTCTCACACATGCCACCCCTGTTCAGTCCCCATACTGTGAGGCTGAATTGTTTAACATCAGTACGAGGCACGACAGCATGGCACCGCTTCATAAACCACAACTCCTCTTTGATGTGTTTTTATGGGAGAGGAAAGCCTCATGGGCTGGGTTCGTCCCCGCCCTCACCACTACCACCATCTCCTCCTCCTTTTCATCCCTCAACCCAGCTGGCATCTGACGAGCAGCTTGCATTGACCAAAGGCTGGGTAAGCTCACCAAACAGGAACAACATGAATGTGTGTGTGGCACGTGTGTGTGAGTGTGTATGAGAACGTGACTCTACCTGCAAATCATTGACAATGCCAGTGGAGGGTCATTTGAAAGAGGGAAAAACCAAAGGGCAGCACTGTACACTGATCTGCACGTGTCTCTGCTCTGCATGGGAAACATGGAGCCCGCTAACATGAAATTAACTGTTACTATTTTCATTCTGCATTGCCCTGAAGCAGCACAGGGCTGTTGGTTGTACTCTCTGTGCCAGGAAAGTTTGAGGCTGTCAGTATGGCTCTTTGAGTCTTATACACTTCAACTCCAGCTCTTAAAATTCTGCATCGGTCTGAGGAGAGACAGAAATGACTGCCCCGACCATTGACCCCTCCCTGAGAGCAAATATCCCCCTCATAGCAAGGAGATCTAAAAGCCGCTATCCTGAATGAAAACAAAGTTCTCCAAGGAGTGAAGAGGAGTCACGCTGTGTCCGTAAGACAGATGTTTTCATTTTAGTTCAGATACTTATATTTTAGGGAGACTTTGGGCAGCGGTTGTACAGTATGTGGAAAACAGGACTGTCCTCTGGAGGGATCTCTCAGTGATTTTGACTTTAAAAGCTCATTTCCCTCTTACCAAATCCTGCTTCCCTGAACATCATCCAAACTGCAAGCAAACCCCTGGCTTTGCTTCAAAGCAGGACTGGTGTCTGCTTCACTTCCTATGCCCACCGCCCCCTCCCCTCATTCTCCGCTGCATGTTGAGCTGAGTAACATTTGAGACTTCAAGTGTAGCATAACAAAAACTGCTGCTTTCACCTCTGACCTAGATCTCTAAGTGGGTGAAGAAGTGGAAATAAAAGAAACTGCTGCAGTGGATTCAGAAGGTGTGCCCAGAATAAAAACATAACTGGCAAAACTTTGTTTTCCATATTTTCCACCTAATTGACTCAAAACGCTCATTAAAATTTCCAAATAATTACCTCTTATTTAGCTGCAAATTTCCAAACTATCTCCAAGAAAGGCCAATTCAAGTGTTCATAATTATAAGGGAGCTGGGAAATGTGTTAAATAAGTACCTGGTTGTTCATTTTGACTTTCTGTGAAGAAAAGGTCATTATTATACTGCCAGATTTCATCATCCAGTGGAATTTCTTACAAAGACAGACAAACCTATTTGTTTGGATATTTTTGTCTGTGATGCATTATAGATTTATCTGCCCGAGTAGTTCGTATTCCGTCATCAATATTAATCCTGCTTATTGGATGATTTGCCTGCTTACCTGAACATTTCACCATCAAACTGACGTGATGAACATCTCTGCCACAGATTTTCAAGACGGACGACGGTGGAGTCTTGAGAATGTATGACCCCTTTCAGGAAGAGGGGAAAAGAAACAAATGACCTCTGATAGCACGCTGATAGCACGCTTTGTGATGGCCTTGAGATTCAGGTGTAGAAACTGCTTCAGTTCACCCGCGTAACTTCAGTGCCCCACACAGTGCACGTTTACATGACATTATTGCTTTAGTCTGACCAAAACTGGACTTTTAAAGTACATATAAAGCTCAACTGAAATCGAATTTAAAATAGTCGGACTAACACGTCCAGTTTATGCGACTGAAAGTCGATCTGCTGCTGGAGGAGGAGATCTGCGCATGTGCTGAAGTTTCGCGCTAAACTCTGACCCGGAAGTCGAACGGCATTTAAAACGTAAACGCAAACATAGGAGGTCAGACAAAAGTAGCCGGCTAACTGCTAGCGCGCACAACATGGCAAAGTCTGCAGCAAAAGCTGTATCGTTTTTGGATGGATACAGAGGCTAACTTGCTAGCTCACCGGTCCTTTTTTTTTTCTTTCCACCGCTGTTGTGGTCTGTGACGTCATAGCCGAAAGAGTGCATATCGCCACCTGTCAAGATTTCTACAAATAAACCGGCTTAACTTCCGTGCACGTATACTGGCTTCATCGCGCGAAAACCATAGCTCGATTTAACTGTGCGTGTCAACGTGCTCGGTGTGGGAACCTTTTTAGACAGCTGTCTGCACGCAAACGTTCAGACAATTTCTTCAGACATTTCTTCTTCTGCGTTGTTTTAGGTAACAGCTGGTACGAACTGCACGAACACAGCCAACTCTCCTGTGAGTTGGCTGACACTACATAGCCTCTTACTATTATCATTTTTGGTCTCCTCTCACGTCACAAGGATGGTCTGGCTGCAACCTCACATGAAATCAGTGTTCCAGTTTAAATGGTGATGATTTTTTTTTACAACAGATGTTTGCAGTTTCAGATTTGTCATGTCATTGAAAACTGATCCGGGACAACATTGGCCAGTGCAGGCGTTGCACTCCATTCAAACCGATCTGCTGGCTGTAGAGGGCATTCACAACAGACAATGTCAATGATTGAATATAGGTATGAAGAAATACGTTGTTGTAAAGTTTGTAAAGTTTACCATCATTCATAATAATGCGCAGTGTGGCCTCACTGATTACTTGATTTGTGAGAAACCTATTTTAATATCATGTTCAAATGGTTCATAAAACTCACAGTAACATCAGGAGAAAGCACTACAAATATTACAGAAGCAAAAATGATTGACAAAGATGCATTGCTGAGATTTAAAAAAAAAAAAAATGGATTTTCAGTGTCTGCACTTGTAATTGTGAGACAACAATGTCCTTATACAGTCTTATCAACCAACAGCAGAATGTTTCAGCCAATTTCCAACAGTTTCATCCCAATGTGAAAAAATATATGTAATTGTCTTTCTCGGTTTAAGTTCGTGAGAATGCCACAGAATAAACTGTGGGTGGGGGTGGTTAAAAAAAGCTTCCACATGGTTAAAGTTTACAGCTGTGGTGAGTACAAGTGATCAACAGTGTGGAGAATACCTAATGTACAAAATGTCAGCAGATGAAACAACTATAATATATGGTATTTTATTTCAATTAAGAAATTGACAAGCACTCATCAGTCAGCATATTAAAACATTTGTGCCGCCTGTGCAAACTCACATGACGGCGCCTTAAAATAAATACTTTTAAGAGGAAATAATACAGACAGAATATGTGAGGCTCAAACCACACGGACAAACAAATCATCCAAATCTCCAAGAGACGAAAGGGCCTGAAAGTTCCCAAAGTCAACCCCGACTCTCCAACGAAAAGGGTTTGTATAAAACAGCTAAGTATTTTTAAAAATACAGAATCTTACAAAAAAGGTTTTTATCTTCTCACTTCTTTAAATCACTGTAAAATATCAGCTGGTATTATGACAAGAAATCAGGAATTTTTCCATGGATAAGAATAAAAAGACAGAATGTGCTTCTGCGTTTTTACATTAGTATTCACATACATCATAAGTGTATTGTATCATCAAAGTCCAGCATCCCTCTGATGGTGCTGTGAAGGACACGGGCGTATCGCACAGGGCTGCTTCCCTCCAACCGCCATCCTCGAGCTGAAGATAGATACCAGTGACCATGATAACGACAAAAGGTGCGGTGAGTCCCAAAACACTCACATACTTGCAAAGATCGTGTCATAAACAACCTTTTAAAACAGCCATTGTGCACCATCCATGGCCAGGCTTTGTAAAACAATAAACTTCACAGCCAAGTGTTCATTGTCTTTATAGGTTACATTACCAACAGTGTTCACATTTTCATTATATAAAAACAACAAAAAAAAAAAACAAACAAAAAAAATTATTTTAGACAATTTGTCAACTTTCAAATGGTCCATAAAAGAGACAAAAAAAGCCATCAATGGGAGAGTATTTTCAAGAATACAGGTTACAGTACAAAAAATGTGGTCCAGGTGGTAGCACATGAAGCATGCATGTGTTTATGTTGCCCTGCTCACCCCTAAAACCCTCATGCGAAGACATACTGTATAAAAAGGCCACATGGCTTTTCCTTCACTATTAAATGCACGTGTACTGTGACAACTGGCCTCTTTGTCTGCTCATCCAAAGACCATCGAAAGGTGCTTTTTTCTCTCTCATGCTCCGCAATGCTTGCAAAGCCTCATGGGAACACTATCAAGTTTGTGTTTAGTACATGGCCGCACTCCTGAAGCATTATAGACAACAGTGTTTTGTCTATCTTCTCATCTGACTCTTAGTTAAGAGCGATTAGGGACCTTTCCGCTAATAACAAACTATCCCTTTAACTCCTGCAACTTAGCTGAGCATGAAAACTGGAAACCGGGCAAAACAGCCAGTCTCGTGCCCTTCCAACTGACATCAGCACTAAAAGTTATGAGCTAACATGCTATGCCTTGTTAGTTTTCAACATGCATAAGCAATTGGCCTTTTGTAAAACCACAATGTGTTGGTTTGACTGTGTTTTTTTTTTTATATAGATTAGGCCAGAAAACAGAAGTGCATGTGGACAAAGTTAACCTTTTCTCTCGGTATCCAGCTTTTATGCTAAGCTAAGCTGCGTCTGCATATTTAACGTGTGAAAGTGGTCTTGGTTTTCCCATTTAGACCTCAACTACGAATGCCAAATCATTCCTTTAGGCCTAAACCACAAAAACAAACAAACAAACAAACAAAAAAAAAAAAAACCCTGAAAACATTGATTTATTAGGTTCTGTGTACACAAACCTCACATGTAGTCTCTTACCAAGGGATCTGTGTTTGTTAAGGGATCTGGGGAGTATACTGTACGGGCATGTAAACAAAAGGCAGTTGGGCTTGAGCATGAGTCTGTTGAGCTCCCTCACTCCAGATAAAACAGGACGCCTCTAACCAGCCTCCAACTTTTACTCTACTCTAAGTGTAGAGGCTTAGTGAAGCCCTTCACCCTTATTTTATATCGCTTCCATAATCTTTAATATCTGCACTGCGGAAATAAAAACAAAAATATAACTTAAGATAAACTCTCTAGGCACTGTTTGATTTCCAAGGCTTTGTGTTGTAGACGGTGATAAAAGGTCAGCAAACAGACAGAAAAATTAATAAAAAGAAACACCAGAGAGTGATGGTTCTGCAGACCAAACACTCTCTCCTTTGTGATCAAGTCTACCAATTCAGCTCACACAGCCAAACAGACTTGCGTCTAACCCTGTGGTGGAGAGGCTGTAAGGGCAGAAAGTAGCTAAAGGGTAAGTGGGTAGAAGTTTTCGAGGTTAAGTGTCAGTTTTGGCCTTTAACCTATTTTTCTCCTTCATAAAAAGAAAACAGCGGTTGGATCTTAAGCCATTATCTTCTGGGGAATCTCTATAGAAGCCTTAATGAAGATGCAGTTGTCTCGGATGTAGTTTCTCTTCTTGATCTCCTCGTGTGAGATGAACTTTGGGTAGCCGAAGCCCAGGGTGCTCTCGTCCAGCGAGTTGCGGCTGCTGCAGGGCTTCTGGAAGTTTTTCCAGTTGGGGTCGGGGTTGAAGGTCTCGGTGATGTGCTGGGGTTTGGAAAGAGATGGGTCGCTCTGGTCCAGGATGGAGAAAGTCACCTTGTAGGAGAAGGGCCACTCCAGCAAGTTGTCATACTCTCCAGGCAACACGCGGATGTAGACGGAGAGGTGGGAGCCCTCCCCGCTGCCGTTACCGTTCAGGAAGGCCGACACCTGCAGCTTGTAGCCATAGCGGTGAGTGTAGAAGGGCGGGCTAAAGAACTCATGGTTGCTCCTGAGTTTGGCCTCCTGGAGTTTGCGCGAGTAGTCGTTGAGTTTCCAGATGAGGACGCCGTCGTGACTCACGGACAACTCCTCCATCTCCCTCCGCAGTTCCAGGATCTCCTGCCGCTGGCGACCCACCAGGTTACACATCATGGTCAGGTGGGACTTAGTGGTATCTTCCAGGTGACGACCAATGGCTAGTTTAGGGCACTGAAGAGAGACAGCGTGAGGGTGAGAAAAGACGAGGTATACAGGTTTTCCTTTTACAAATCCACAGATTTTACAAAACAACACATGCACAACATCTGTCTCTCCCACTGCTGCAAAAATAATTTGGTCAAAATTGATCAAATAAAGGAGCACAGAATTATGTGCACACTGAATTTTGCAATCCTTAAAAATTATGCTGCCTTTTTTGTTTGTTGAAATACAACTTTAACAAGAAGCTGAACGATATTTGTACCAAATTTTGATATGAAAAGAGCATGAATATTCATATCTCCTGACAACGGTGAATGACAGAGTATTGCATCAACAGATCAACCTTTGTTTATGAGCTTGCTGTGTACTGAGGAAGATAATGTGGACAATGAGTGTAATGTGGACACTTATTGTATTTAATGGAGACAAATTTTCATATCTGTAAATGTTATCCATTAAGCCTCCAGATGCTTTGTGATTCATAACAGAGCTCTGAGCCTAGGGCACACAGGAAGAGCTGCCGCTCCTCCTTGAGTGTGGCCGCGTTTTCACAAATTGATGTCAGTTTCAAAAATAGACAGATATGCGCAGTCTGAATACGGAAGTGTTGCTCTCATTAAAACAGACCCTACAGGCAGGACACTATATGTATGAAAAGAAAGGAAAATCATTCATCTGGACACAGTGAGCAAGGATGTGAGGGAAAGATAAAGGAGACAAATTCATGTAAACAACTGAGACAAACAAGCCTGTCATTTGATTATCACATATCAAGAGTACTATAAACAGGAAAGTTCCTCCAGAGGAAAAAAGGACTTGCTGAGGTTAAATGATGCAGGTCAGTCTTACCCTGTGTTTGCAGCCAGCGTCTTTGAAGGGACAGAGAACGAGCGCGCTGCCACAGTTGTCCTTCACGTGGTTGGCCAGGTCCTCTCGGGCAATATTGGGTGTACCACACTGATTTGGGCACTGGACAGGAAACCGGGGGCAGTGGTACTGGTGGTTCTGTAGAGGAGTCAGGTACAATGTTGGCGGTGTGCACAGCTTAACTGACAGCACGAGTGATAAGGACATGTACATACTGCGCAGGAGCTGAATAAATAAATAATTAAATTAATTATTCAATAAATTAAAAAAGACACGCAGTATTGAAATAAAAAATAGGCAACAACTTATGATGTGACTTATCAAGCCACAGAAAATATTAGACCAAGCTTCCAGTGAAGCAATCAGTGAAACAAAACAGTAATAACATGGACAGAAAATTAATCAGCAACCAATTTGAGAACTGATAAACTGTGGTGAGTCATAGTTTTGGTTCACACCTGTCCAGAGAAGGAATTTACTGCTTCTACCTATCTGACATGATAGTAAACTGAATATCACTGATGATTATCTGATTAAAAAAAAACAAAACAAAACACAACAACAACATATTTTAACAGGCCACCTTGATTTCTGGGGAAATCATGACAGACCATATTATTTATTCTCTGATTTCTGATGGATGAAGTCAGTCATTGAGAGAATAATTATTAATGAAAATAGGGCTGGTAACTAACAAACTATTATTATATCTTGGCTCAATATATGTGGGAAGGGAGGCACACTCAGCCTCTGGCCAGATGTGTACAGAGAGGTAGGTGCTCTGACAATCTGACAATCATTCCAAACGCAGCAAAGCTGTTGTGCAGTCATTTTAGTAAACTCTGTGTCAAACTGACCTGGATTGTGTCATAGACGAACTCCTTGCCGCAGTACTTGCAGGGTTGTGTGCGTTTTGGACACTCAGCCATGCTGTGTTGGGGAAGAAGACGACGCATCATCCTCGCCCCACATTTGTTCTCACAGTAAACACTCTCCTGAGGACACACACCCTGGTGGTTCTGAGACAGAAAGGAACGATGATCAGAAAAAAAGAAAAACAGCATTTTAACAACATATATACATTTTTCTGAGTGCACTGAAGCTGCAGGTTAGTTTTTAGTAATCTATTATAAGTAAAACCCCACGAATGGCGCCCAATACTGTGCTTATCTCCACCAAAGGCAAATAATCCTACATGAGTCTAGATTATAATCTGGATCTGCACAAAATTGTGCAACCCCCAACCCGATAAATATGTGTTATATTTTACAGCAACTTCCAAAATTTGAAAAAAGATAGTCATTATATTTTTTGAAAGGACAGGCTGCTTATTGGGATTTTGGACATAATTGTTTTATTAACATGTTGTCTTTTAAGAACTGAAGAGAAGACATGTTTCTTCAACGAATACAGTTTGAATGTATTTATGACAAGCAAAGTATCAAAAACAACAACAAAAAATCCGTTCAGTATTGATATTAAAATTATTAATGACTTAAGTCTTTTTTCTTTGCAAAACCATTATTTCTTCTCCAGTTAGGATTTGTATCCTTTCTCCCATTTTACTTTATTGAAGTGAACATCTCTGAGTGCCACAACCTGCATAATTTCCTTTTTTGCCAATTTCTGCAAAAAAAAAAAAAAATGTATTTGGTAAAATAACCTGCAGATTCATCAATACAATTGGTTGCAGCTCACTGATGTATGTTTTTGGTTTTGACTATGACTATGTAACGCCAAAAGGTACAATAACGCCCCTGTAACTGTGTGAAAAGGGGAGACTGGGAGGGCCAGGGTAAACAGAGGAGGGGCAACTTGGTAGAAATGACTGAAGTGTTAGTGAGAAAAGCACACTCAGTATGAAAGACCCAGTCAAACCTTTCTTCCCTCTGCCAACACACGTGTTATTTCAAAATAGACCCATACACTCAGAAACTATTGACACACGTGTGCATTAGTCCCACCTGCTGCTTTCCACAAAGACAGCTTTCATTTAGTCGGGGGAAGTGATTTGTGGTTGTTGTCAATTTACCACTGAGCTCCAACAGGAAAAAAGAAAACAAAGGAAATAAAAACAACTCTAAAGTGAGTATTTACCTCATAGGCTTCGCCGGTGAACTCACTGCCGCAAAACTCGCACTTGACCTTGCGCTTGGGGCAGTCATGCTGCAGGTGGTCGGGCAGGTCGCGGCGTGTCAGCTTGACAGAGCAGCGATTGGGGCAGGGTATCACATTGAAGGCGCAGGTGGAGAAGTGGCCCTGAGGGAGACGCAACGGCAGAGTGGCAACGTGTCATCAGACGCAAAGCAAACATAAAGCCGCGTCCCTCCCCTTGCAAGACGCGAGGGAGCAGATGGGAGTGTTTGATACGATGAGCATGGGAAAGACACGAAGGGAAAGTGAGGGAGAAGGTGGAAGCTTCTCACCTGCAGTTGCTTCATCTGGCCGGTCCAGCGGCAGCCCTCCTCGCTGTGGATGCAGCGGATGGGCAGGGCCAGGATCTGCTGCTCCAGCTCTGGATCTGGGTAGATCTGAAGAGGAGAAGTAAGGTAAGTTCAGTTGCAAACCAACAAGGTGTTAGAGGGGCTGGAGGACTGTAATATATATGTTCATACCTGACTGCTAAACCACAGCACTTAAAAACTGGACCCAGTAAACCCTGAAAGATTCAGTCGAAATTTTCAGAAGAAATTTTCTTCTACTTCTTCTTCTTTCTTATTGTATAATCCCATGAAAAGGCCAGTAAGGCCCACTAGGTATTATTCTTCTTCAGTCACACGAGGACTGTTTAGCTCAGCTGTATTTGGTCCCTGGCCATATGTCAGGAAATAGCTCAAATATTGAACTCCCTCTACAACCACAAATTGTGGATGTTACATTTATGTTTATGTAAAGATACAAAAGAAAAGATGTAATGTGTAACTAAGTGACTTCAGGACGTGTTTGGCCCTCGCTGCATGGTTTGGCTAAAAACATTCCAGCAGCTATGCACTTGCATTGGCGTGTCCTGGAAGGAAGCAAATGATTTTCAAACATTTAGAAATGATAATAACAGCTGATTTCTACATCATACCAAATAAAAGTGTATAGATAACTGCAGCAGTGATTCGACACAGTCGCTGCAGTGACAATATGTTAGTTTATGGGTTTATGGGACCTTTGAGAGAGAGAGGGAGAAGAAGAGGGAAGGCAGAGCAAAAGATTTATTTTTTCTTGGTCTCAGAGCGATGGGGATGAGTCAGTTTTCTGCCCAAACACCCCAAATCCTCCCCTGCAGTTCACTGTCCTGAGGATTTAAAGCTCTGCTCAGCGCCTCCATCCCCCATTGCTGTCACACGAGCAGAGCGCTGGTCAAACAAGAAAAGCCACTTCCTCAGAATGTCACAACAGCCTTCTAAACAAACAACATCTGAGTATCAGCTTGTGTGTACCCATGTGCCTCTGCAGCGAAGCAATGCGAGCCGTCGCCATCAAATTAAAAGTTAATTTGTACAATAGTTTGCAATTAAATATCTCCCCTCTTCTGGTGTGTTGCTGCTGCGTCTGGGGATAGATGCCTCTGCCAGAGTAAACTGAGCCATAAAAATATACTTGTTATCTAATGCTTTTTAGGAAAACTGATATATTTAAATTGAAAACACATGCTTGACTTTTGCTGTGTTTTACTTGTGCAGTATCCTGCTGCCCAAATTACATTCACTTTGAGGAGAGCCACAAGAAAGAAAATCCTTTAAAGTAAACTGAAACACTCTCTCATTGTTCCAGTCCTGGAATCTGCAGGGAGAAGGCAATAATGACCTTTTAATAACTTAGTCCCAGTCAGATCAGGGGGGTTAAGCTGTTTGGAGCTCTAACTTAGAGGTTTACACTGTCTGCTGTAGCCTTTGTTAGTCCCACACTACTATTACTGCCACTACAGCAGCAGCAGCAGCAGCAGCAACAGCACAATCCCTTAATGACTGCAACACTCTTGCTCTGTTGGAGCAAAGTTTTATTTGCGCATGTTTCTTTTCTTTCTTTTTTTTTTCCCTTTGTTTTTCCAGAGGACAGTGCGCAGTGAGCATCACAATAACCCTGACAGAAGACCACCAGCGATGGGGTAATTTTCAGGCGACTGGGAGCCTCTGAAGGCCTTGGTAAATAACCACGTCTGACAGGTGAGCCATGAGCACATCCTTCCCATGGAGAGTCCCTGCTATTACAGGCGCCTTTATCGCTCGCAGCGCAGCATGCACAACTGCACTGGTGCCCTGCTGATCCAGCTGCAGCTCCGGGTTACCGGCTCAATGGATGATTCAGGCAAAAGCTAACGGACTGCACAGGAGAATTACATGCAAGCGGCCTACTTTTAATCAGGGCTGAAAGCTGCAGAGAAGACGAGGGAGTGCTGATAAGGCTCTAAAGGTTCTCGGTTCAGAGGGATATCATGTGTGAGAGACATACTCTGACTCGGAATACACTCAGTCTTTATCCCCCCTCTCCCTCCCAGGCACAATCTGATGAACTGAACTCTTCCTAGTAGAGGCAGCGTTTAGGTCAAATTCTGATTTGGAGAGAACCAGGCTGCTCTCCGTCTGTAATTAACCAAACTGGAACTTTGGACTAACTTTTGGACGAGATGATATTTATTTATCCATTGCCATTGTAATGCTTCCTGATGTTTTGCCACTCAGATCCCGACTGTATGGAGCTGTCACAGGATTATGTTCTCTTTGCAATTTTCCGGGTTGGACCAGTGAACACAAGTTTATTCATATTCTGCCGCAGCTGCAAGATGTTTTAAAATAACTTATGTTGGACAGCTTTTCCATAAATATGCATAAATCTATTTTAGCAATTCAGCTCTACTATGGGGATGAAAATATCGCTCTGTCTGTTGCTTGGTTTTGAGTCCACTTTGGGCTTGTAATATTACATTTAAATTGGTCCAAAACTGTAATTCATAATATCAGAGAACTGGCCTGAGCTCTAATGCGTATTATGTCGAAATGCTAATGCTAAATGCTATAAATAAACGATACAACTTTAAGTTACATATTTTACCCAACATGCACCGTGTGTGTTATCTCACCTTGGCGTAGTCCAAGGGCAGCTGATCCTCCGGGCACTTGAAGACACCCTCACTGCAAGGGATCAGCAGAAAAAATGGGTTTATTATTAGAATCACTCAAAAAAAAGGACAGCAAAACAGATAAAAACACCTCTATGTGGACAATCAGACATTTTTCAAACCACATTCAACGCTCAGTAAGATTACGAACTCTCAGCCCTGACTGGGAACAAGCAGAGCTAAAAGGACCGTTTAGCCTTTGGTTTTGTTCTGTCTCTTCAAGCATGCTCTTAATTTAAGAATTCTGACTCATCACACTGTATGCTGTACAAACATACTGCACATTAAAGTCAGATCTTTGAGCCACTGGCTTTAATTACATTAGCTTTCATCATCTCTCCCTTAGAGGACACGTCTGCACAGACTTTTATTACTACAGCGGGAAAAACTACAAGTTGGCGCCTGATCTGTTTATCTATAATAAAAAAAAGGTACGATGATTGTGGACGCCACTTCACAGATTCTTGTACCGCTTTTCTCACAGCTTAGAGTGTTTCATTTTTTTGCCCTTGTTTCACAGTCGAGATAACAGTGTGCTAGTTTCAACAGGCTTCTGTTTTCCTGAGAATAAAGCAGTGTAAACCTGGCCCTCATGCCTCAGGCTCTTCCTCGGGAAAAACAGACGATTTGCTGATCTGCTGGTGGGCGGGTGAGACTAGTTTTTTGTTCTTTTTCTTACTTCTCTCCTGCGGCAGTTTAACCCAAAAATAAAACCTGAACTTTTATTTTACTACAGGCCCCCACACAGCTTTTGTGGCGCCAGAGAGGAGCCCTCAGTGGCCTGTTTTGAGGCCAAATTAGCAAAGTGCTCTGGCTCATTAGGCCAGGCCTCTCTTCCAAAGTCCCTACCCTGATGTCATCATGAAATATTTATCCTTATATAATGAAGGTAGCAGCCATGAGGGGAGCTGCTACACACAGTCTATACTTGCAGCTGCTTGGCAAAGACATAGGTTACTCAAATAAATAAATAAATAAATGCCTTATCTCCTATCTGGAAGCCGTCCTACTCTGGCTAGCAGCCATTAGAAAAAGATCTTCCACCATGGACAGACTGATGGATGGATGGGCGGACAGACTGATAGATACAAAGATGTAATCAGTCTTGATCTGACCTCTTGTTCAAAGAAATAAGTCAGACCACGTCTGAATTATATTTACACCAATTAAACAGCATCAGTATACAAAAAGACATGCTTTCCTCTCTGTGCTTTCATTTGGTTGGCTGCTGTGTCAGCCGATCACAGCTCCCAGAAGCACAGCGACATGTGACAGAGCAGCAGTGCATGTGCACTTCACTCCATATACCCAGCTGCTGAGAAACCACGGAGTGGGCTGCAGAGGGGGATGGGAGCAGAGGTTAGAGCCTGAGAGCGAGGACGGCTTGGTGAGAGGGGGGTGGAAGGAGGGAGGTTAATGCATGACGAGACGGCAGTAATTCCTCTCCATTAGGGTCACTGTGTCAGCAGGGAGCTGGATACCAATTAACAAGCTACAACGGGCTGTAAAAGAGGGTCAATCGATTCGAGGCTCGGAGAGCCCAGTCAGCATCTCATGCGTAGTGTGAAATTATTTACAGTGCTCATCGCCATCACTGAGGAATCATCCCCCGCTGCAGAAAAGGAAGTATCCACGGTACCGCATGCAAGAGCAAGAGGAGATGGGAAGCGACAGGGTCGGCTCTGGACAGGGGACAGCCAGAGGCCCCCGTATCTGACACACAGAGAGGCAGACAGGCGAAAAGAGCCTAGTCACAGCCTGTCAGGATAATTCATTCCTTGCTCGCAGACAAGTTCCTGCAGCCACACAGTCATGTGTTTGGCCCCACTGCTAATAATACTGCTCCACTCTCTGACTGCTGCTTTGTGACGGGACATTAGCAGTGAAAGGTAGGGCCACTGCTACAACCCAGAGGCAGTCCGGTTCTATCCACCTTCACCAGCTAATACTGAACACAAAACAACAGCAGTATGGCACAGAATAACTAAAATTATTCATTAATCAATGGCTCTGTAGTTTAAACACTTCAGTAGTAGTACTGAGCAAATATTACATTTATTTTGTTATATAACATGTTACTGTGGGAAGATATTTAATATTGTGGGAAACTCTACCCTCTAGCTTTAAGTACACTCTTGCTGAGCTGCTGCTGTGACAACTGAGGTTTATTGATAACTGAATAGGTTTGGGGCCCGAAGTAAATGAATTCCCCATCAAAATTGAAATTAAAACTAAATGTTTAGTGCTTGATCAGTAGGTCAAGTGTGGCCCTGATACACTTAGTAAATGATAAACATGACTGTTAAAAGCAGCCCAGAGGGTAAACTCTGCAAACTAAACTCTGCAAGTGGGAACCTGCAACACACAAGTCGGCCTCTTTTAAAACAAGTTTCTCACAAATCTTTGTTTACTCCACTTCTGGCCACAGTTCATGCCCTACACAGTGATCATCCAGACAGACTGATAAATAAAGTGTTTCAGTGTTGGGTTGTCAGCATAAGACAATCACCTCATTAAAATTTCATTTCCTGCTTGTGTCCCCTCAGATCGTGAGAGCGGAGGAGGCTCCACAGCTGTTCTGCTGCAGAGACGTTTGTGTATAAATCACCTCAAACATTTTGTCAGGCAGAGGTACAAACAACTAAAAACTATTTTTCCCTCTGCAGGTGAAATGCACTTACTAGTCAAACTCATCATTGCTATGGGCCCTAAATCCCTCTGTCCTCTAATTGCCCCCGCTCCACCCTGTCCTCAAATCTTTTTTTTTTTCAGGTGCAGATTAAACAACCATCCATTCATCCAGCTGATACCAGTAGGACAGCCGTCACAACATGCTTCGTAACTCAGTGCACGGCTCCTGACAGGCAGATGGTGAGAAGCACAGATCCCTCTGGTTTAATCTCACCGGGGCAGAGGAGTGTTTTTCAAGTGACAGTGACCAGGCTGCAGGCCACACAGCGAGGACGTGTTGGTGACAGGCCGCCTTCTCACAGGCCAGGACCACTGTGCAACCTTGAAATCTGACAGAGAGACTCCTGAACAATGCAGCAAGTTAGACTGTCAGGACACACAAACCAAACTAAATTAAAAGCACGAGGCCTTTGGAGAAAACAAATCTGTGCCACATTACCACTGTAAACAGACCTTTGTCCCACCAGGTGTTTTCTCATTGACTCTGATAGGAAGAGGGGACTCCCCACTCATCTCCGGCAGGCTCTCACTATCAGCTTTTATGTTCATCCTCATGCTGAACCCTTTTGTCTTTTCAACTTATAATGAGAATTAACGTTTTATATACACAAACAAACCCTTCAATTCCTCCAGTGGCACCTGTGAAGGCACTCGGTCTCACAGCTGAAATCAAACCCCCCCCTTATTTCCTCTCAGGAAGTTAGGAGAAAACATGAATTTTGTTTTATCTCACATAGAGTTCTTATAATCCCCCAAATCTGGTTTGGGGTTTATGTGTTTTAGATTGTGTGCTGTCATCAGTTCCTTCTTCTTTAGTTACTATTTTGAAGAGTAATTGAACACATTATAAAGAAATGATAATATGTGGCTGAAAGCTTCCATGCCTGTGAATTTCCAACGTATCCTCAGTTTTCTCACATTAGTCAGTCTATACAACTATTTAAGCCATTTTCAACCAAAAATCCAAAACTTTTAATAGTTTAAGAATCAAACTAAAGATTTTCCTTTTACATTACAGACATTTTTGACATTGTCTCAGTCAGACAGAATATTTGACGACATTCCAATGACCTCTTGAATTTTTTTTTTTTTTTTACTGTTTTGTGCATAACAGTTGATTTATCAGTGATATAAGAAAATTATCAAGCATGAATTCATAATGAAAGCAATTTGTTAGTGCAGCTCCGCATTTGGCTGTTCCGTTTTAGGAATACGCCAGAAAATATGGTGTACATGCTTAGCTGTACACAGGCTGGTGGGTGGATTAAGTTACATTTGGACTGATCCACACTTGTTTCCCTTTGTGTCTGGTCTTTGTACCAAACTAAGAATACATCTGCAATACCTGCCAGCTCCGTGCATGAAACTTGTATCTGTTTCCAAATGAATGAAATATAGTTTAAATTCCATTAGTGAACTCAATGTGAACATAAACAGACTGTGTGATAGTTAAACATCATATAACAGTATGAAGTATGAAGTCCTGTGATATACATCCTCATAATCCGACTGCACTAAATGTCGTACCTCCAACTGGTGGTTTTCATAAGAAACCGTTTTTTTTCTGACAGTAAAATTAGATATGAAGTGTGACATTTACAGCTACTGCCGGTTTAACAGTGGAAACTTCACAAACATAAAGTTAAATGTTTTTCCAAAGATTTTATAGTCTTTTACCAGGTTTTCCAAGATGTCTGTCTCTGGAGCTGTCTGACCACAACCCACAATTTGTCTTAACTCCTTTCAAGTGTGAATGACTACTTAGAGGCAGCACTGCAAAACGGAAATAAAGGCATTTCTGTCGTATTTTCTGACAATTGGGGGGGGGGAGGATCACGCCTGGCTACTTTGTCTAGCAATATCTCTGCACGCAACAAAAACCTCTGCTAACGGCCCAGATAGATGGCGCTGCATCCGTATGCTTTTCATCTAACTGATAAAACATCCGAAACACAACTTTGAGCAGATCAGTAAAGCAGATGGGGACTAGCCCGAAGATGTTCTCCCTCTCCTCGTCATCACTGGCTGACTAAATGAGGTCCAGTGATGGGACTGAAGCTGGGTGGTGTTTCCACCAGTGGAACCTGATACACCATGAGCACATAGCTCACATTGCCCACGGCTGATCGGGCTTTCACATGAGCTCTCTGCAGCCCTTTCATTTGTCTGAAAAGGGAGAAGCCCGTCTTTACTTTCACAGTGTGATGATATAACAGCCCACAGGTGGATTGCGCACTCCTTCACAGGCTTCCTGTGTGGGACATTCACACATAGAGAGGCTGTGACAGCGCCTCGTGTGGGATTCATTCCTTATGAGAGAAAATGTCCATACCTGGGGTTTGTTAGCGATTAGTGCGCGTATCAGGCCACTGACGTTTGTGGTGAACGTTCTGCCACTTTTAACAGAGAGGTAATGTCCAAGAAGAAGCCAAACTAAGCACTTCACCCTCAAACAAGATACTTCATCAGATTAAATTAGTCTTTCTGGCACTGAGGTGTGTTACCTTTCCTAATATCACACACTGAAATCAATCAAATCTGAATTCACTGGCCACTGCTACTGTACAAAGTGAGATAAGATGAGCCGAAACCACCAGCTGATGAACTCAACATTTTTATCATCATCCTTCATCAATCAATCTGTTCTTTACAACGTTCACATTTACTGTCTTCCTGACTGACATGACAAGTCTTGCAGGATTAGAGACTTGTTTTTTGTATCTCCTCTTATTGTCTTTCCATCACCGAGCGAAGCCCTTTCATTCAGTGAAGAAGTGGATACTTTAATCGTCAGGAAGAAAGACTGAAAGCAGAAAGATTGGCCTAACTTGCGGTCGTTTTGTGATTTTATAGACGTTATAGGGGTAATTGTCTTTGTGCTAAATCCTGGTCCAATCTGTCCCATCATTACTTCGTAATGTATAAATTAGTTCATTAATTACTGACCATATTTCACCGCACACATGGATTATCTGATGAATATCAGTACAGGTTGATTTAGTATTTCAGTAATTTGAAGAATTTTTATCACAAACAGCTAATTGAGCAGCACGTTTGACAAAGCAGCCATCAAAAGATCTATAAATCTGAGTTCAATCGTAGTTTGTTTTTTTTTTATTATTATTATAATAGGAAGACTCTAAAGAGCAAAGACGATGGGGATATATTCCTAAATCAATTGTTAATTCTGGTCTGGTTTTCACATAAAATTTTCTTTTAACGGATTTTTGCAGATTTTAGAAACTGGCCCATTGAACTCTGGTGTTCACACCCATCCAGACTATGACACCTGTAAAATCTTATCTGACTGTGCTGGTCACAAACAGCAACTGGCAGCTGCTTCATATGAAGCAACAATGGATGACAGCTCGCAGATCATGCTCATCAACAAGACAGAAATAAATTACTTCTGACTCAGTGTTAGACAACCTAGAAAGACAGGCAGAAAATTAAAATGCTTTCAATGGTATTACACAAATTCATATAAATCAAGCAGGACTAAACTAAAGCGTGGTTGAGAGTCTATTTCACGTTTACTTAGCCAGAAAATTCTAGTTTTTATTGTGTTGCTTTGCCAAAGCAGGCAAAAAAAAAAAAAAGATGCAAGTAGCAGAAAGGCACTACTACTGGAGTGAGTGTGCGTGGGCGGATGTCTGGCCTCTTTCCCTGGCTTCATCTCCAGTACCCCATGTAACACAGTCACTGGGACAAAATGTAGACTAAGATAGAAATCCATTAAAAGGATGCTTTTACTACGAAAGCACCAAAACCTGAGGAAGAGAAAGTGGATTTTGATGCTGCTGGGGTTTTGTTTCCATTCTTTTATTCCTACGCAGAGATAATTTTACTACCACGCAAACGCTGTAGATCCTGACTGTCAGGACACCTGAGGCCATTCCAGCTCACTTATGTAATGATATTCACTCCTCCCTGCAGTTTACCTCTCCATGCTGATATTGGTGAGAACGAGCCATCTGCTAAAGAGTTGACATAGCTCTAAAGTGTACGAGGGTGAACAAAATCTGAATTTGTTTTTCCCAAATCCTTTCAGAGCTTTTTGGATAATGGCAAAACTGGGCAGCAACAGGTGAAAGTGCTTAATTCAGTTCCCTAAAAAGTATCCCAAGAAGACCATGAACAGTTCTTGTCTGCTATAGATGGAAACATCAGATACAATATATTTGGATGCCGTCTGTTGGACATTGTGACAGGTTGTGACAGTGGATCGTAGCAGACTTTCTCGTTTGTGGTTTTTTAGCAAATTTAAATAACTTAATAAATAAATCAGAACATAAACTGTTATTCGAACCACCAATCCTTTTGGCCCTGATCTGACTCTAGATCTCATTATGGCATTCATTATATTACTAAGAATTATTATTACCATATAAACCTGGGAAACAATGACAAAAATGTGATGCAACTATTGCTACAGTGAAAAGGCTCTTAAAGAGTATGAGAATATCTCCTTAAATGACCGGCGAGTATGAAATACTCCAATAAAAAAGACAGAGTGGAATCGTGGTTTGTGCTGTTGCTCCAGAGCAAAAAGGTCATTGGTTTGATTCCAAGGGCTGGGCCCTTTTTGTGGGTACTCAGGCTTCCTCCCACAGTCCCAAGACTGTAACTCTCCATTGCTGGTGGGCCTGAGTTTGAATTGTTACGTCTTTTTATGTCTCTTTGTTTCGGCACTACAATATACTGGCACCATGTCCAGGGTGTACCCCGCCCTCAGCTGAGACGCCAGCTGGGATTGGCTCTAGCATCCCCTGCAGCCCTGACGGATATATGGTTGAAAATGAAATGAAAAGAAGAAGAAAAAAAAAAAAACCCCAAATAACTATACACTTCCAAGATTATCATAGTAGGTCTTTGAAGATGGTGAGGCAGAAATGGCCAATTTGAATTTAAGAGCAATTAGACCATGACTCATCAACTTGCATCTTAGACTCCCTGCCATGATAGCAAACTGTAGAGGAAAGAGCCACCTGCCAGAGGACGAGCTGGCAACGAAAACAAAAAGCAAGAGGTAGGGAGGAGGAAGGAAGGATGGATGAATAGACAAGGGAGGGTCACAGGAAGGAGGAGCGGCCATCTGCAAGCCACACACATGTCTGCGCAATGCCTTAATCCATCCTGTGTGTGAGGAGGGGAGGCAGCACTTACAAGTATTTATAATCCCCCCACACTCCTCCACCCATCTCCTTCCATCACTGTGATCAGGCTCTGACAAAGATTCTTTATCGCTGAGGGAAGGACGATAACCTGAAATACACAGCTCATCTTACAGTAATTTGCTTCGGACAATATGAAGTTAAAATTTGACGGATATGAGAAGTTCTCAATGAACTCTCAGAACTGAAAGTCCAGAGTATCTGCCACAGTGGAAGGCTGTTCATTTTTCTGAGGTGTTTTCTATCTTCTTTATCTTCTTCTTAAGTTATCGAAGCAGACCTCTAATATCGTGAGTTTACAGGAATACTTCAACACTCTTCGCAAATCTGTTCAAGCTGAAGTAGCACTAGCAGATAAGTAGGTACAAACTGGAGACGGGTAGAGGAAGTCTGACTCAAAGAAACATTCTAGCAGATTTTTGATTTTAAACATTTGTTGCCCTAATTAATAAACATTATAGATATTTTGTTAGCTCCAAACGAAACCATCCTGGCTGCTACGATGGACTAACGTAACCAGCTGCAGGCCTTATATCTCCCACACAGACATTAGACTGGTATGATCCTCTAATCAGCCAACTATTAAGAAAAATGGTTAACCGCAAAAATAAATAAATAAATAAATAAAACCGAAAATGTAACAGGATGCTTTTGTTTTCCTGCTCGATTTCATCCCGCAAATGATCCGCTGTATGCGAGAGGGCACAGGAAAATCGATCCACTTTCATTAACTGCTGCTGATCTGGGTTGTGCTGGGAACTGATCTCATGCATGCATGATGTTGCATCCTCACCCACAGCATGCATAGGGGAAAAAAAAAAAAACAAAACAGAAGAAGGCAGAGGCGTGTGCACATGCATGAAGCCCTGCACTGCTAACATGAAAGGAAAGCAGGGCTTGAAAGGAGATGCTCTGCGTTTGATCTGGCTGAAGGGCGGTTTGTGGAGGGATGGGGTGGGTGGAGGACTGCACCCAGAGATCAATGAGAGTCCTGAGCTTTAACATGTCACACATGTAAGAAGGACCCACTGGTCTGTGTAAAAGTGCTAAAAGCTGCTGTCAAGTTTGCAGTAGGTGTGAAACACCCCCGATTTCCATTTAACTACCCACTGTCACACATTTGTGAGGATTCAAATGCTGTGAAAGAAAACGCTTGTCGGCGGTTATTTAGCTATTGAGCCCAAATGGAAGTTGCATGCTACAAATTTCTCCAGGCACATGCAACTTTTATCTTTTTTAATCACAGATGGCTAGTCTAATTTTAGCCCAGCTTCAGAGGGCAGATTTCTGCTCATAAGGGCGAAATGGTGTCTGGCTTGGAGGAGCTCTGGTGCTCCCACACTAATCCTGTTGAATGCCTGCACTGGACGGAGGGGGAGATTGCCAAGGAATTGCCTGGCCTATTAAAAGTAGAGCTGCTTGCCAACTGTATGCATATGTCATTGAAAAAGCAGTGCTAGACAGAGTCGCCTAATTTTTTCTTCCAAAAGCATTAATGAATCAGTGATTGGAGTCACAATCATCAAGAAGCACAGCATGAAATCGCAGCAGTGATTCAGATTAAGTGCCGAAGCAGCAGTGCGCTTCAGTCTATTGTACAAGCTGTTTATCAAAGTAAGAGAAAAAGGATGTCATGCATTTTCAAACCTTCTGTAATAACAGAAACTGATTTTCTTCACCTCATTCTTCATTTGCATGTGATGTCAATTAAAGCTTAGCAATTGCTTTACATTTACGATAAATCAACTTTTTTTTCTCTCCAGGTTAATGTCAGCAGTTAGCTTAGCTTATCATAAAAACATGGCAACCAGCAAACCTGGCTCTGAACTTGTTTTAATTTCCGCTATTCTCAAACTCTATTGCCTTTGTCTTTTTTTTTTGTCGGGGGAACGCAGCAATTTGAATTTACCAAAACCTTGTGTTCATGCACAAAGTGAGCAAAAGTGCAATCGTGAAATATGAACCCTCCATCAGTCATGACTGGATCGAGCTTTAATGGAGTGTTTCTCGTGGTCCCCCTCACAGTAATAAAGATTTAAAAAATCCATCCAGATACAAATTCCCACAAGGCATTTGTGTTAAAAAGTCATAAAAAAATGTAAGAAAGGATTTTCCATCCAGAGGTTTCATGCTCTTTTAACTAATTAAGATGCCATGTACAAGGTCATCCCATGGTAGAATGATTCACAGGCCGTTGCCTAAATAAAGTGGTTCTGATTTCAACGTAAATTAAGTGTCGTGATGCCAAGACAGTCTTAGCTGGAGAGGAAGAGTAAAGAGTAATATGCCAGCAGCTTGTTATCTAGTTCTGATGGTACATTATTCCCTTGGGCCTCTGTGGGATTTGTTTTATGACTTTCGAAGACAAGATCGGTTTCAGGCTGCCCAGAAGCCAAGAGGGACAGTTTTTCTTTAAAGAGAATTTACTTTGTACTTGGCCACCAGAGCAAAGACATCAGTCAGGGACCACTGGAAGGTAAAGTTTCAGGATGCAGAGCAACGGGCTGAGGTGGGCATGCTCTCACAATAAATCAAATTATGCAACTGGTAAGCAGACTGCTTCAGTGAATTTCTTTCTGGGATCTAATCTCAAAAGCCAAAGCCCAATGCTGGTTCTCTGGAGCGCTCCCTCTCAGTAGATCCGTAACTTTGAAAAATAACAAAGATCAATCATACTTCTTTTAATCATACTTTTCTTTTCTGGCATTGTAGAGCAAATTTGAAAATGTAAAGGGGAGAGTTCAGTTGGGAATAAACTGAGAGGGGAAAACAGCACAGCTTTTTGAATGGTCTATAACTGTCCAGTCAGATTCTATGTATATATCTCTTCCACACATGCACTAGTTTGAATTTCTGACACAGATTGACTTTTAAAGGTTTGCACGCACAAACCTCGACATCATTAGTGACCATCACTTGAAACATCAAGCGAACACCTTCGGAAAGCAGCGGCAGGCTAGGGATCATTTAACAAGCTCAAAACCTCGGCGACCCTAATTTGAGTCTATAAGCATCTGCAGTCAGAATGAATCGCAACAAAAGCACAGCACAATGACGAAGCTCATGTATCAGGTCCCGATTGCTTCACCTTATCTCTGCATCTTCTCTGCCCTCCTCTCTGAGCGGCAGCAACAGCAGGTGGGCAGGAGAGATAATCCCTGCGACCAGCAGCATCTTATGGACAACAAAGCCTTTAATTAACCTGCACCTGTTCACCCCGTGCACCAGCAAAGGAAATGAGACACAGCAATCTGCGATCGCACAATTAATAAACTTGTTTTAACCTGTTTAAAAAGGTGGGTACACAGAAGTAGAAAACTATATATTAAGCTGCTGCTCATGCCAGAAACAACTGCTCTGCTCTCCTGTTGTCAACCAGCTGCCTTTTCTTTCCTGTCCTTCACACACAAGTACACCACTCTATGCACTCGCCTGTCGAGCTGACCTGCTCTGTGTGTGTGTGTGTGAGATAACAGGTGTGGGTTAACCATTATAAGCTTTGCTGTGTGTGGGAGTTATTTTGGTCTGATCCCACAAGAACACCTTTGGGAAAATGTGCAACGGCCTCAGTAAAACATTCATTAATTACACAGAGGTGGAGTAGCCCAGCAGGATCATAAGCAGTAAAACCAGACAAGAAGTTTTTCATCTGTTCAAACACTGACTCAGCAGCACTGAAACTGATAGTTTTCAATGCGGAGAGGCTCATATGCAATTCAGGTTTTGCGTCTGCAGAGACTGGGTAATGATTTGGATTACCCCAGTCTGTGACCTGCCTCGCTTTTCTCCGCTGTTTTCACAGCAGGGGAAGCACAATCACGAGTCTAACGTGTTGGGAGTCACTTGTCTTTCTCTTAGGCAGAAGAGCTGAAAACTTTTTCTCCCAAAAGCGGACTTAAATTTAACGCATTCTGACTGATGCCTCACTTCCCTCTGAGGTATCAAAAAGAAAAACAGAGTTATAGAATGTAAATTTGTGCTTCTGGCTTATTTGCATTGCCACTGAGCTGCGAAGGGAAAAGCTCCTTTTCCTGATTTGTCACTGAGCTGATTCAGGTCTGTGAGTTGTGCACATCAGTGGCAATGACAATTTTAGGTCCTGTGCCTTTGTGTCCATGGTAACTGGGAAGGAAGTTTAGGGCTTTTTAGGTGTATGTATGTGTGGGAGGGAGAGAGAGGGAGCAGTTGGCAGACACACATACATGCACTAATTCACAAAAAAAAACAAACACAGCAGTGCATCATTGCTCTTCTTACAAGTGATCACATCCCAGATATGTCGTGGCTCCTGTTTTTCCCTTATCAGTCTGAATCTGTGAAGAATACATGCAGATAAAATCCAAAACAATACAGAAACCGCCGCCCGCCTGCACATGCCCCCCTGTGACTGGTTGTGAGCCAGCTCCGAGCTCTCTGCCTCCTGCGGGTTGTCCACTTCACAGCTTTGTGGATGCAATTTCTTTGTTCAGCGAGGCGAGGTGCTGACGTCAAATCGCCTCTTTTGTTTCATGACGCCTCAGCTGCATTGTTTGTCTAGTGTGAATTCTTCAACCGGCTCCCATTCCTGGGAGCAACAATGAGATAAATGACACGGTGTTTCAATTAACGCATAAAAGAGCAGAGGGGGGTGCGAAGGAGGAAACAGAAAGAGGAATCGGTAGCAAATAGAGATGTCATCTTTCTCTTGTAGGAATGAATCATTTGAGGGAAAGCTGAGAAACAGAACTGCTGATAATGTGATTTCGATAATGAACTATCTGTCATTATTTATCACAAATCACAGAAGTGACAGATTACTGTCTCTCGTTCGTGACTGTATGCTCAGCATCATTTGGTTTTAGACTGTTAGTTGATTAACACAAACTATTTCATCATTTAGCCCTTTGGCATTTTCATGTTTATTCATTTTCTGGTCAGCGATTAATGAATTAATCAAGAAATTAATCTACTGATTATTAAGAGACACAAACAAGCATCAGTTGCCAAATGAGGAGCCCGCCACCAGTCAGTTTTAATGGCTGGCTAGCTAAGAGTTCAGAAAACAAGCATCCAGAAGGACTTGACTGAATGATCCATCTGGATGCACACCTGACAGAGCGACTTCCTCCCATGGGATCAATAGTTGGCCCGAGCAGAAGGAGGAAAAAAAAAGATTCAGGGCGTCAACATTGTGTTGACATATCTGAAAATGAGCTGTAAGCAACAAACACAAGGGAGTTAATGCACTTGTCACTGTCACTGAGCTGCTGGGCTAAAGGACCACCACAGTGAACAGAGCAGCTAATGAGGGGAAGACGGAAGAGTCTTGGCAGGAAGGAAGCCCCCATCACTTCTAAAAAAAAAAAAAAAAAAAGCGCCGCAGAGCGGTAACTGAGCAGTGACCTTAACATTGATGTGGCCCCCTGTGGATAACGGATGATAGTTCAGAGTGTGTGTTCGGTTCAAGTGGAGGGCTTAACTTCACTGCCGACACCTGTTCAGCTCCACAGAGGAGCCTTTCACTGAAGACAGGTGCCTCGGCAGCGAGCCGCCCACTTCCCCTCACTCTGCGCTCTGCTCCCAGCTGTTCGCCTCTCAGGCCTCAAACACAGATTCCTCACATTAATTTCTGCCCGCACGGCAACCGCTGCAGTGGTCGCTGCTCCCAAAGACAACTCCCCAACACAAACACGAGCTGTTTCTCACATCAAGCTGACATTACGTGGAAATCCCACTCCATTGCACTGGTTTGCTGTGAAATCAAGATACGCTCTTGATTTATGAACTTAAAGGGTGTGTATCTCATTCTTTATATTTCCAACAAGTGTGAGAAAGCTTCACGTCCCGTATGAAAAATAAGACATTGCTCCAATCTGGATCATCAGTTTGACTCAAGTTAAAGAGAAATAAACTTCCAAATCAGCAAAGTTTCTCATTTCTCTGAAAATTCTTCAAATACATTATTGTTGTATCTGATCAACATTTGGGGCACCACAGTGACACAGTGGGGAGGCCTGCTGTCTAGATTTAGATCTGCTGGGTTGGCTAAAGGGTCATTAAAAAGTGCGGTACGTGTGTGTGAGGCATGAGGCTTTATATATATGTGGCCCCGTGATAGAGTGGAGACCTATCCAGGTTGTCCCCGCCCCCACCCAGCGTCATATCAGATTACCTCCACCGCTCCCCTCCACACCCATATCATTTACTCTCCTGAATAACAACAACAACAACAAAAAAAAGCAGGGAATCAAGACTTAAATCAATGATTCATTATTTCTAAATAGCTAAATTTATCAAGTAACATATATATGTGTGTGTGTGTGTGTGTTTGTGTGGGCTTAGATAATTAGAAACGAATAAATCATTAAGATTATTTTCTATGAATCAACAGATCAGCCCAGTGGTGGCCTTGTTGGGTGAATACCCAGCGCTGCAGCCTCTGTTTGCTCCAATATTTTGACACAAATGAACAGAAAACATCTGGCATCATTATGGGAGTGTGAACATGTGTGCACGCTGTGTATAAGGGCTCTCGGCTCTTTAGCTGGTTCAGTGACCTGTTTACAAGACAAACCGAGGGGGGTTAACACAATAGTGCGCAGAAGTGAAATGGTTTTGAACTCTCGTACTTTTAAACCCGATGATGGCCATTAACAGACAATTTACAAGCCTTCATTCCAAGCCTTTGGAGGCTCTCACGTGTTCTTGGAACACAGAGACAGCATGTATATGTTATCATAAACATATCTCTATCTAAGCTGGGTCACATAGCATGCATACCCAGCCACGTGTAAGCACTAGCCATGCCTTTCAGATCCGGGCCAACTGGCTGCGGTCCAGCAGTCAGGGCTTGGTTTGGCGGCTGGGTCCCAGCATGCTTTCTGCATGAGGGGCAAGGTGCTTCACTGCATAGCTGGAATGTTTTCAGTCTTTGTTTGGCTCAAAAGGCTGAGAGATTTATTTTAAAGAGTGTGTATAGAGGAGGACAAGTTGAGGCATGTCTATAACGGCTGCTCAGTTCAGCTAATCATAGCTGTCAGTTCATCCTTTGATTGATGGGCATTATTAGAAATCAAATGAATACCTGGCAAGAGCAGAGAATTATCAGAGATAGGTTTCTTTTGAATAGGTGGATGGTTACTTTCTTCACAAATCATCTAAAAATGTCAGAAGGAGATTGAAACAAAAGGAACGATAGAAACAATATTTCACAAACTAATCAAACTCAACACAGAGAGCAACACGGCTGGCTTAAACTACCATCGGGCACCTGATGTTAAACTTGCTGTTCCCATTTATGTAGGCAGCAGAGACTGCACTGATATTTTATTTGTGTGGATCTAATACCTTAACCAACATTCAACTAAATGAATTATCGCACACTAAATCGTCGCTGAGTCAGTCTGGAGGTTTTTGGGAGCCTTCGTAAACCACCTGCGATGATGATTTCAGCACTGATTTCAAAGAGCCACTTGAAGTTGCGAGCGATTCATGGGAGTCACGGCTTTACGACTTTCTCGACGCTGTAAATTGCCTTTCATGCTGTTTTCAAAAACACAACAAAGAGAGAGAGACACTTTGTGTGGTCACTGATTTTGGATTCAGATCGAGTTCTTTGTAAGTAGCCAAAAATGAGCAAATTGGAGCATTTCGGATGCGCCTTCTCCTCTAAAGCCACAACTGCCTGAGCTCATGAATCAAATAAAATCACTTTCAAGAGTCTTTCAAAGGAGATGAATTATGCCTGAACTGGCTGTCACGAATACACTCCCTTGCAGCCGACAGATGATGTGACCTGAAAGTGACTCACTCAGAGCTGCCCCATCACACTGATGAGAAAAGCAGTGGTGAAAGAAGTATTTTACTTAAGTGAAAGTACTAATACCTCTGCAGAAGTACGTCATCATAAGTAAAAACCCTGACACATTAATGTATAAGACAGCATTTGGCATGGAACAAAATTCAATAAAAAAATAATAAAACTAACAATACAAAACTCATTTCCACTCTGGATATCTCGATACCTAAAGCTGTTGGATGGATGTTGTGTCAAAATATTTCAGTTCGAACTGCAGTTAAGAAACATTTAGTGTCATAAAATGGAAACGTTTAATGGTGCAGTGCTTTATGTTCTACCTGAGAACTTAAAGGGCCCCTCCATGTTTTCTGTACATTCATGCAAACAGCTGTGACATCACGGGTCTCTTCACAACATCTTGTCTGCAGCTGTGTGATACGGTCAGGACACTTTCTCCCAGCAATGTCGTCATCACAGCTGCATTTCTAAAGCCCCGCAACTTCCTCCTCGGAGACTCGGCTCAATTATCCCGCCCTGGAGCAGGCTGGCTGACACCTCTCAGTCTGTCTCTGGGGTAAGGGTGGACGAAGGGACCTCAAGTTTACTCAGCTCTTATATTCTGCAGAACACGTCACTTGTCTTACCGGCCTGTTGTTTTACGTTCATTCCTCAAAAGTGTCCCAGAAAGAACGGTGTAGTTTGGTACAAATTCAAACAAATTACAGTTCAAAGTTCTTGAAATCGCAGTGGGAAAAGTAAATATTTTGTCCACAGGTGGAAACTCAAGAACTGGCACAGTCGTGCAATTTCTCTCACGGGCTAATTTTAAACCAGGTTACGGGTCAAAACTGCAGTTCAATTTTAATGCTAGCTTTTATGCCTTACAATCATGGGTAATTACTGGCTATCCGATATCAACATCCATTTCCTTGCATCCATACAACACTGTAATTTGGGGTCGTTTCCTGTTGTTTGTTTGAATTACATTCCCAGACCCAACTTGGGCTCATTTGGTTTAATGCGCTTCCAAGCTGAAATACACGGATGACAAAATCTAGTTCATTTTTAAATAACTGATTCATCATTTCAGTCGTTTTGGGCTAAAAAGTGCCCAACGCACCTCAATCGTATTCTCTCAGAGTAGAGTGTTTGGATATAACAAAAAACAAATGTCAGTTTTGCATCTGGTAAATTCTAATAGCCATTTTAAACTATTTTGACAACTTACAGACAAAATCAGTTGCTAAACCAGCTGATTACTAAATAAATCACTATAGTTGCATGACAGTGTCACAGTGACTTGGTTATTTTTCCTGAAGGGCTGCGATGGATCGCATATTTATTGTACTCTTTTGTCGATGACAAAAAAGGCCAAATCATTGCTCGTTCGAACTCATCTGTTGAGAGTATTGTCATTCATTTTTCTTCTTTGACAGCCGATTTAATATTTTTTGGCACTACTACTCTGAAGCATGTATCTGTGTCATAGACAATATTTTTAATGAAAAACTCAAGAGGGCTTTGTGCTAAAAGGCCTTGGCTGCAGGCTTTGTATTTTGAATTGAAAGAGTAATGTACGTGAAGCAGAGGGAAGTAAATATCCATGTTAAACTTTAAAGATCAGTGACTTGATAATCATTAGATTCAAAGTCCAGGAAGTTGCTGACTTGTAAAGTTCGGGAACGTTTAATCACCGCCTGACTTCCCTGCTATTCACCTGATGTAGAAAAAAGCCGAAGAGTGGGCAGCACAGCTTCACAGTAGTGGAAGTTTGTCTCTTGACTTGCCAGGTGCTGAACATCATTAAAGTGTAGCTACATTTATGCAGAGCAAAGAGCACTGACTGTTCTTTCACACAAATCCTGCTGTATCTTGCGGCCATTTTTTCTCCTCGCTGCTCTGAATGAGTGTCTCCTTCTGTGCATTGATGTGTTAAAATTTACTGGGCTTTTTCCAGCTCTGTCACCCCAAGTCCATCAGCTGACAGCAGCCTCAGTGCTCAGCTCCAAGAGGCCTTCACAGAGCCCAAAGCACAGAGGCCTGAGGGCTTTCACTCAACCCAACACAGCATCTCTCTGTGTGCAGCTCACTGACCACCGTTGTCATCGGAGAAGGATGGGACAGAAGTCCCCCCGAACTCTCCGGATCTGGACCCAGGACGCCCGTGTAGCCTTCGGACACCTGCAGGGGACTGTGAATGTCTCTGTGATGGGGATGAGGGACCGGGATGCTAATGAATACACAGTCATTTATCAGCCATCCGTGGCATTGGTCCTATTCAGATACAGATACCCACTGAGACACAAAGCCACAGCTGCTTCAAATGCCAGGCCGACACACAACGCTGGGCACCGAAGCAACACAGCTCCATTTAGCCCTTAAAGAAACGCCCTGTCACACCGGCTAAAGAGTTGCTCTATACGTCCTTCTGCGCGGCTGCAAGCACAATGGACAGAAGTGGATTTATTATCTGCCTAAAGGAGAGGAATCTCACTCCAGATAACAATGTGCTCAAAGAGCCAAACATCCATCTGATCACATCTGTTCTCAGGATTTTTTTTGGTGCTGCTTTCAAATATGCGGACGAACAGGTCGTAAGAAAAACAATGATCTCTTTAGCTCTGTAAAAAAAAAACAAAAAAAAAAAACTGACAGATTATGCTTATCTTGTTTCTTGTCATGTGTTAGATCGGATGATCATACATGTTAAATGTGAGTCTAGAGTCAGCAGTCAGTTAGCTTACCTGAGCTACAGAGCCAGACTTGCTATTTACACCTCTGAGCAGTTTATATATCAAACTGAGACTATTCAAGAGACTGATTTATTTAACACTCTATAAAAAAACAATTAATCAATTAACCAGCAACTGTGAGCTCCAGCCCGAATTGGCTGATTCACGGTATAAACTGTAGAGATGAAGTTATTTATTGTTCAGCAGTCTCACACAGAAATGTATGATTGGTAACTATAGAAGGTATTTGAAGATGTCAAGACGGCGCATCTCAGTAATTTGAGAATCAGCAGATGATGATAGAAATAATCACTTGCTGCAGGCTTAGGTGTTAGTCAGACCCGAGAAACCCAACACCAAATTTCTTCCACTAAAGTAAGCCCACACATATTGAAATAAGACAAATGGATGCTGTTGAGAGAGGAATAAAGGAGGGAGGGGGAGTCTGGCTGTAGTACTCATAATGCTGTTGATCGTGCGCCAGGGCATTCAGACTATAAAAATGTGAGAGAGCGCTGCAGAAGCAATGAGTATCACCTAAATAACTGAGCAGCGGAAAAAAATGTAAAAACAACCAAAGGTAAAATGAATCACGGCTCATTTCCAAACACACTGTGCTGACTCTTGGACAGTGAATAATGAAGCCATGAAAAATTCTTGTATGAGCTCACTTTGGAGATCCTCGTGACTCTGGATAAGTCAGCAGCTGCACTACAGAGGACTACGCGGCGGCCTGTAGGAAGAAGCTCCCGAGCCGAACAAACCAATTACACCCCTGTCAAGGCCGTGGCACAGCACTGCATCATCCCCACAGAGGAACCACTGTCACATTGCATGGCGTTACTCTGGCTCAGTAGACCCAGGACTGATGAGCCATGAGGCCTGGCATGT
This sequence comes from Echeneis naucrates, assembly GCF_900963305.1. Classification (NCBI taxonomy): domain Eukaryota; kingdom Metazoa; phylum Chordata; class Actinopteri; order Carangiformes; family Echeneidae; genus Echeneis; species Echeneis naucrates. The sequence continues at coordinate 9,384,779 of NC_042523.1, read as the reverse complement.
GTGGCACGAATATAAGCCCTACTTAGCCCTCACACAGTGAAGGAAATTGTGTTACATACCATTAAGTGTGATTCTCCTTTATTAAAGAGGCAGTGTTGCTAAAACAAAGGCCCGCCCCATCAGCCAGCACTGAATTGTTGAAGCATATGACTCATATGAGTTTGCAGATGTGTTGAAGCTGCAGGGCTGGGTTGCTTTTTACCCCATGACTCTCCCGGAGAGCGGGGACAACCCGGAGGACTGCTGTTGCAGAATATTTAGACATTCCTCCCCAGGGTGGGAACACAGCCATTAGCATTGCATACTAACACGCCTGTGGACACAGAAACACACACCAGCTCTGTTCAGCACTCTGACACGCTCAAGTAAGAACAATCCATGTGTTCTCTCTGGTGGCTCTTGGGCACATTTCACTTTATTTTGACTTTTGAAGTGAAAATACAGGTTGAAACCTTTCAAAAACAAGTACTTATACCCCCCTTATTTAGTATATGTGTTTGTCAACCAACAAGAACAAACTGGTATATTCAAAAGAGAAATTACAATATTGTTCATTATTAAACACTCATGTCATGCTTTTAAACAGAGAGAAGACGGTGAAAAGTTTTTTTTAATGACGTATTGGTTTGCTTATCTATGTTTTTGCTGCTGATGAGACTTATAGTTTATAAAGCCTTCATTGTGGGGGCCTATCAGATTTCGTGTGTGAGCATGTTCCCAAATTAAACGTTTTAGATGATTAAATTATTTTTGCATCTCGGTGTAAAAGATGACAAAGTTGTTTCAGTTATTTTTCAAGTTTATATAAACATTTATAAATACCGTAGATGACATTTGAGTGCCATCAACCACACTGACAGAGACGGGCTGCTCTGTCACCTCTTTAATTGACAAAGCGTGCCAGTCCAGACAACTTTCATCTCTGTTAGCCATCAAGCGCACACATCTTTTGTGAGGCCAGCTCTAGTTTATCGAGGTTGACAGCCAGTTGTTAGCTAATGCTTCGCCCATTGTGCAACTAGGTTGATCTTTTTCCTGGAAGTAATGAAGGCTGTGTACCATCCAGTTTGGGCTTGTCAGTGGAGTCTGCCCATTTTCACATTGACGGTTGTGATGCTGTCTCCAGAGCTTGAGGCTCTGTTGAAACAAGCAGCAGAAGAATGTTACTCCATGGCATTAATTTCTTTATTAATAATCCTTTCTTAACAAACAGTCACCACTGAAGCAATCATCCTCTTGCTGATGATTTGTTAACTGCAACTACCTGCACCAATACCATCATAAAATGCGAGTTGATATATTAAAGAATTGACAAAGCCATTAGATACAACACTTAAGAAGGATCCCTGAGAATGAAATTGTATTTTTGCCCTCATGCAGGATTGTGTACTCATTTTGTTGTGATGAAGCTGAGTCTCTCCACCATTGCACCAACTGGTCCAATCTCGGGTCATGCAGGTCAGACAGGGAGAAACTGATGACATGCTGACCAAACAGAAGCTCTGTGTTACTCAAGCAAGTGCTTTAAGTTGTGAAACTTTAGTTAAATTCCATCAATCTGTGGGAGTTTTGTAAAAAAAGAGCTTAAAGTGGAGGACGAAGAGGGAGGTGGGCAGGATGAGACTGACAATGCATCGAGCCAAACTCATTGATCAGCAGTGAACGTCATTCCTCCCTCACTCGCTTTGTTCATCTGAATTTCTGCTTTCCAGCCCGATGCAATTTGCCGCTGTGTTGTAAGCCAGAGGAGGCTTCATGATGACTCAGGGTGCACGCCAGCAACTCACAACAGAGCGGTTAATGTATTTACAGCATTAATCCACTCTCCACCTCCCCCCTGTCTGCTACCCTGTGACAAGCATAACACGTTGATACCCCTTTTTTATGAGATTAGAATTTTTGTTTTCCTCATGGTAAAGGTTGATTATTTATTTGAGTTTCCCTCGGGGTGCCTTCAAGTTTCATCAAGTGAAACTAAAGTAATCAAAATTTTTTGCAGTGTTGCTTAACGTGAAACAGCAGTAAGATTAATTCTGCAACTGAAATAAAACTCCAAGCAACAGCAGACCAGTCAGACTCGTCCGCTGTCAATTTTAAATTAGATATCCAGCAGTCCAATGTTGTATTTACAATTAAAATGCTTTATTTCATTCATTGTTCAAGCGCGTTGATCATTTGGACAGGAGGTAAGATGATTCAAAACTCTTTATTTGAGAATTGCAGACAGTCCACTTCTTCACAAAAGCAAGAAGCGCGTTTTTGTTTTGTCTTCCTCTCTTTATCTTTCCATAACATGGCTGAATCTCTGAAAAGAATCACACAACAGATCGACAACACAGGGCCTGGTTGGTCTTGTGTAAAATCACAGACACATGATTCAGTAACCATAACAACACTGGTACTGGTTGCTCTTTGTGTGAAAAAAAGAATATCCACTTTCATTCAGAACATATGAATAAATTGAAAGAAGCTTGTATCATTGTGTCACGCATAGTGAGACTCATAGGCTCAGGCAGGGCTGTGAAATGTGGTTTTCTTTTAGGTTTTCCCTTTGACTGGCCAACTCTCCACTGAAAAGTTCATTAAAGGTCAATAGAATTTTTTTTTTGATTGTTTTCTTTTTTTAAAGCAAATTAATAGAGAAAATAATTGGTCAGCCTGTCAACCATGAAAATAATCAATAGTTGCAGGCTGACTGTACTGCACAAAAGAAAACAAGCCTCACTTTCTCAAAATCAGAGAATCATCTTTTAGTTTCTATAAACACATAACGTCTTGCCAGGCTGCTGTTCTTCAACTTCAATAAAAAGACATTAGCATGGATACAAAAACGAAGCAGAACAGACATGAGGCTATCTCCTCCATCTATGGCCTGATTGACCTTCCACTGTTGCCACGGGGCAAAAGTCTGTCATTGCCCCCCCCCCCACTTTCCACTGATCTCCATTGTTCATGACAGTTTAATTTAGCACAAAGAAACCAGATTATTTTCCATCTGAAATGATGAGATGTCTAATTGACTTGTAAACTGACAGAAAATGCTTTGGAAATTATTTTGATAGCAGAAGGTTAAGTTAACTGTTTGTGTGTCATTGTTAAGACGGTTAGATGGTACTTGAGGCTCTCTAAGTTAGTATCACTTAAAAATTGAGGCAAATAGATATGAGATGTGTTTTCTAGAGTTAGAAGATGGAGGGATTTCTACGGTTGAGACTAATGGAGTCTCCTGGGTCACCGTCACCTTTAGTCAGCTGCTGGTCCAACCTTGACACTGTGCTTTAGAAGTTCACTTCATTCATTATAAAAGCCTGAAAGCTGAGTGCTTGATACAACTTCATGTGATGTCCAGGTGCTTTTCACCTACCACTGGTGTTAAAAGTGAGATTCTCTACATGACAATTAGTGTCTGTATTGTGACACTGCCATCCTTAAAGTTAGAACAAAGACTTCCTTTGGAAAAGTCTGAACACAGACGTCAGTGTTCAGCAGATTAGGAGGTGAGGAGGTGAGCTGGGGGTCTGTCACACTGCTGACCTCAGAGTGAAAGGTCTCTCAGTGCCCCCCGTCCAGCATCTATCCAATATTGGACTTCAGACAGACAGAACTCTACCTCTTGCACAACCCACAGCCCATGCAAACTCAGCCACCCCAGGGCCAAAACACAGACAGGGGCCCTCTACAGGACACAAACACCACAGCATGACAGTGAAGATGAAAAGACACTATGATGATTTGCTCCATTTCAAGCCACATTTTCCACTTATGCATGATTTCATCTCAACCCCCCCTCAACATGACACCTGCATGGACTCATCCCATGTTATTGTGTTTTGTTTTGTATTTTGTATGTACAGGATGATTAGGAGAAAACACATCTGGATCTCAAATATATGAAGGGGGTGAGGGGGGGGGGTCAAGTCAGGCCTCATACTCTGCACACAACAGTATAATTTATATAAAAACACATGGGAGGAAAGGTGACGAGGACACACCTTCACATCCTTTATTTACTGTTGCTCGACCGAAACTAGTCAAGGCTGTAGTCTCCGGTATCGCCTTCAAAGAGGTGGCGATCTGTGTGTCACCAGTGCACACACACACACACACACACACACACACACACACACACACACACACACACACACACTGTACCTTAGAAATTCTTGTAGACAGGTGTCACAGAAGCGGTGTCCGCAGGTAGACACTTGGACCGGCTCCCGCATCGCCTTGCTGCAGAGCGGACACTGGAAGCGTCTCTTTGGCTTTTCCAGAAACTTGTAGTCAAACCCGGGCATCGCTGCAGGTTCTGCCTTTATCTCAGCTGCAGGTTTGAAGAAGGAAATATAATAACAAACGTTTGAATGTCCTTCCGATCCTCCGGAAAACGGGGCTATCGAACCGCAACTGCCGATTCACGCCGACGTGGGGTTCATATCACGTCCCTTCCGCCACAGACAGACAGACAGGTTGGGCTTTTTGCGGGGACGCAGCTGCTTTCTTCTTCTTGTTCTTTTTTTTTCTGGGGGCTGCTTGCAGCGAGAGATCAAGAGGACAGGGTCCAGAAAAACGGCGCAAGAAAGAGATGATCAGACCGCTGAGATCGATCCGGGCGAGGGGCCGCCCCCCGCCTCCTGCGTGCAGACAGGCTGTGTTGTGGCCGGCGGCGCGGCGGTGTGGCCCTCCGTCTCTCTCCGCGGATGCAGCACTGACACTGAGCACAAAGCACAGCCCCTCCGTCTGTTTAGGTGCACCGAGTCCCGCCTCCTGCTCCCCGCAGGAGGAGTCAGGAAGCCGGAACGCCGCTGCTCAGTCTCACCCCTGATCCGCCTTTATGGGCCTTTAATTGGGGCTTTTGTCTGCAAGCATAAGGACTCTTAATGAGATGCTTGATATTATTTCTGTCATGTGCACGGAGCCGGTGTTTACCGGGGTGAACACCGGAACAAGCTGCTCTTCGTCTTGGGTCAATTAAAATCACACCGCTCTCCCAGCTGAAATCACTGTTCAGGTTTAGGTCAAATAAAATGATAATATCAATACTGATAAAATGTCAGCCTCGCTCAGTCTGCAGCAGAGGCGGCTGATGCCCTCTGGTGGTAAACAAGTGACACAAAATGAAGCGAAATGCCATTTCCTTCCTCAATTTTTTATTTAGAAATATGCTCTTTATTAAACACGATAACAAAGGCCGACTGACGAACAGCAACGACAGCGATGGTCAGGACAAACTGGACGCGCCTTCTTAAAGTGGAAATGAAGAGAATCAGCACATTTTGATCATGTCTCACCTGCTGTATTGCCACCAGATTACATCATCATTACATCATCACACAAGCCACGATGCTGAACGATCCGTGTCTTCAGGAAAGGTTGAACTCATCAGAGCAACAGAGCAATGATTACTGCTGCTCTGTGATTTCAGCAGGAAAAACAAGAAACGACGATTACAATTAAAATCTAGATTTATATATTAACTGAATATACACCAATAACTAAATTATTAAATGGAAAATACACGAATACAGTGATTAATGGAAGAAAGAGATTGTGCTTTAAGGCAAAGGTATTCTGACTCACAATTTTGAGGTGGTAATGTACCACTACAAGGTGGTAAAGTTGTTTTCTCTTACTGTGTAGTTTCCCATTAAGATATTTTCTTAGCAGAATTTTTTTTTATTATTTAATTCATCTAATACTTATTCCAGCAGCTTTTGTGATGTGAGGTGACATCATCATCTGTAATTTTAGACATTTCAGAAGGTCAGCAACCAGAGATGATTTATTTTATAGCTTTGACACAAGGAAAATGTCATGGTGACTGATAATAACACGCAAAAAATATAAATATATAAATGTATTATATTCTGCAAATGTGTCACTCCTCTACATTGGCAGTAAAAAGTAACTGTGTCTTGTGCAGCAATTGAGCATTTTCATTCATTGTGATGTAGCTACTTTCGCCTAATTAAGAGAGTTGACAGTTTCTTTCACCAATGCTATGCCCATGTGAGCTCTGGCTTTGGCCATTTTCTTTTCTCGACAGTTATTGGTCATCCTATATTTATATCCTATATATATATATATAATTATCACTCACCCTTTAGGGCATTATAGTCACTGTCTGCCATTTTCCATGAGCAGTGACGAAGAGTGAAATTTACTCAGTTTTTAGTTCCCTCAATGGGTCCCAGAAAGGAGTGAAAGAAAATGTTAGTATAGCAATCTCACCTAAGTGATTACATTTGTGAAATGTAGATAATAAAATATGAATGGCTCATTAGTCTTTAAGGTGGTAATGGATGAGCGGACAATTGAGTGATTTCAATCACAGCCACTCTCTTCTTAAAAACATTTGACATTTGAAAGCCCTGGTTCAGTCCAATGCTAAACAGCATGTCATTATCTGGTCTGAATCCTACTGTTCAGTTACAAATGTATTGGAGGACTAATCCAATGAAGCACAATGTGACCACTGACGAAGTGATCAAGATTAATGTGTTTGGTTCATCTGACTGATAAACTCTGAAGTGGCTTCATTCTTTTGGTATGCCTGTGCATTGTATCATCACATTCACCAGCTGCTCAAGAGAGCTCAAACCAGTTTGGCTTTCACTGGCCTTTCATAGTTTATCACATGGCAGAGGACAATAGTTCACTACACGAAAGCTGCATAACGACTTCCTGCAATCCACTTTCAGTAACAGTGTTACAACATCCCTTTCACCAACCTGTTGAGAACAACACCTGCAACAAGAGTTCAGGCTTTGACCTCTTCCATGCCTTGCTGCACGATATCCAGCCACAGAATGAAACAAACATTCATTCCTAAAAAAAAAAAAAAAAAAAATCGATAGAGAGCTCAGGAAAGACCAAGTGACAATCTGAGGCCACAGGTGCAGTATGAAAAGGAATCTTTCAAATACAGCGCAGATGGGCCTCTGGGAAGAGTATTCACAGGAAGCTGTCCTTCACCTCACATCACCATTGGGTATAGGTTTCTTTTTAAGATAAAATCATCTTGGAACAGGTTCCTCAAGCAAAGCTGAAACAGGAGGGAGTAAAGGAAATGGTTATAATATCAGGTAACCAGAATTTACCAGGCAGTTTATTAAGCAGTCGATGGACAAAAATATTAATTAGCAGAAATAGTTTTGTCATTTCACAGAAAAAACAATAACTGCTTTACATAATCTCATATACAGACATTTGTAGATGCCTCCATTGCGTATAAAATGAACTGAATGTCTCTGAGTTTTGTACTTCTGTTTGGATTAAAAAATAGAAAAAGGAATCTGAAGGCACTACCTTGGCCAAATGCTGCAGCTTGTGGCAAGGATTACCAACATCTCTATTACTTATTAAATCATGGTGTAGTTTAATCTCTAAATCTGCAGCTATTTTCAATTTGGACTGTGGAGTGATGATTTAATCCAACCTTCACTGTTTTTTTTTAGTTTGTATCAGAATCTCTGGGTTGTGCACTATTACTGTAGTGGACTGCTGAATTAATGTCTCCTCAGTAAGAATTCTGTGGCTAAACTCAACAAGCACTTCGCAAATTTGTACTGCATTTTTATATTTGGCATATAGACCACCTTCAAACAATAGTCATGTTTTTACTCATTGAGCTGTCAAACTTACAACTGAATGTCTTTATAATTCTGCAGAGGAAAGGCATGATTCTATGAGGAAGGCATTTCTTTCATCTGGGGGATTCGCCCCTCTGTCAGTTTTTACCACATCCCAACATCTTATAGTGTTTGTTAACAAAGGGTAATAAGGAAAATATTACGTTTCACTGCCAGCAGAGTGTTGCCATGACAACAAGCCACTGATGTCACCACGAATGGGTGACTTTCGTCAAGATGCACCGCTTTTGGTATCCCAGAATCCTCCTCTTTCCTGCCAAGGCGGCCGCGGGCCCCCTTACCCCAAGTATACACATCCCCTTCTGTGGAAAACAGGAGAATGAGGAGCTGGTCGCTGTTTCCTACCATTAATCCACACAAATCTTTAAGTGACAACTCTGTCCTCCTGCAGTGGAAGCATAATGCCTCCATCCACAGGAAACTGAACAAAGCTCTTCTCTAACAAAGACAACTTACAAGCATGACTGGCACTGCTGCTTTCTCCCCAGGGCGTCATGTACTGGCACAATGTGACATTATACTATTTGACCCTCAGCTTTAAGAACAAAACACGCACACATCTGTTATTTGTTAACCAGAGTGTTTAGAGAACCATACCAGTAGTTTTAGCCCATTGGCCAAAACCCCTGTACACATAAAACGCATACGATGGACAAAATGTATCACAGTAAATATTTCAACTTTGTTTTCAAGTTGAGTTTACATTACACTCATGTGATCACATTGTTTAAACTGAAAAAGTCTTCTTCTCTCCAAAAGCAGCTAAACCCAGATATCTGAAAAATCTTGTCCTTAGGGCTTGGCCAAGTCCTGTGTATACTCATAAACAGCTATAAACATTCTTTTTAGTGAAGGATTAAAACTGAGGGAAAAAAGAGTCTGTTCCTTTTTACAATGCTTATTGTGTGTTTTCTGGGGACATTTAGGTGTATAAGAGCTTATTATTTATCCTCCAGGTATAGGAGGTATAAGGAGATAGTATGCTTTTGCTCATCGTCAAAATCAAAGTTTTTTATGTACATATATAACTATAGAGTGGAGTAGTCAAAGATTTGAAACAGTTTCACTCGTTCAGACTTTGACATGAAATAACACCTCACTGGCATTCAGTATCTGTTTACTTATATTCTTGTTTTATAAATGCACTTCAACACAATAAAAGCAGCAGTGAAGAGGAATTGATTAAACTGTGGGGCAAGTAATGATGTTAAAGACAGAAACATCTTTGATTAAACCCTGCATGCTCTTCATACCCATGGTAGCTATAACTGTGTCTGCAGTTTATATTTATAACTCTATCCAAGCTCTCCTTGTCCCCGTTATTTTTTATCTCACTCCATTTTAAAGTTTGTGAGTAGATCTTTAAAGGGAGCACTTGAATAATATCTTAATGATTCTTCTGTAAAAAGTGTTGTACTTGTTAAGTTTGGAAAGATTACTTGTTTTATAATATCTAATTTGTTCAAACCCAGGCACAATATCATCTTTAGCAGAGATAAGTCAAAATAGCTAAAAACCCCTGTGAGGAAAACAGGTTCAACTATATCACAGTTCTTTCTACTCACCAGATCCAATAGCTAAGGTGAAAGCATCTCCACAGGCAGCCATGGTGATACCCTGCAGGCCCGGCACCAGGTAAGGCACACGGCTGCTACGACGCGAACTGCAGCCCATCTGACCATGCTGGTTACTGCCAAAGGTGAAACAATGCCCACTTTCTAGAGATGACAATGCAGGTGAAAGAGGTGATTGAAACCACATGCGGAAAGAGATTTGTCATACTTGTAAATAAATTGTGTTTGATAACGTAATATCAGGAACTTCTTTACCTGTAACAGCAACAGAGTGAGCAGTTCCAATGTCAATGTAAACAATTTTCTCACAATTGAGAGGGGCAGATTTGACAGGGGTGTAAGAATGAACTTCTTCCACTTGATTTGAGGGATTTGGTTCTTCTCCAGCTGCTATCTTATCCAAGCCAAGCTTGTTGAACCTGACAACAACAAAACAACTAAATCTAAGTAGTCATAAGAGACAGCTGTATGTTAATAGACAATATCAAAAATTATTAGCTGCTTTTAAATAATGTCGTAGGTATACAGTATGTAAACACATGATGGTCACATGATTGGTGTTTTCTATTATTCCTGCATGTAGCTGTTGAGCAGCAGGTTTCTTTTTTTTTTTGTCCTACAAACATGCAGTATACATGCTGTCTTCAACTTCTCAGAGAGTGGGGAATTAACAAGTGTGACAAGTGTTTGTCATTTTAAGAGAATGTTGTAGCATATGTTTTAGCATATAGTGAGCCAATGGGAGGTGTGACTTTACTGAGGCTTAACAACAAAAGCTCACTTTCATAAAATATTGAAAAACATATATATATATATATATATATATAAGCAATGTTTCACTGCTGACCACTAAGGCCTGTTCTTCAGTGTTCAGCGGATATTGTTTTGGGTTGAAAAACTGAATACCTGTTGCTGCCACATGCCATGATCGTGTATTGGCTGCTGATAATCATAGAGCAGTCAACTCCACACACTACCCTCTGGGCCTCAAATTCCACAGGTAGGCCCACCTGCTGTGGAGAGTTGTGGGTATCTTGGGTGCCTAACCCAAGGCGACCTTCCAGACAGAGCAACAGATACAAGGTCAGACAGGCATCAACCAATCCGTGTGCCGATGGACTCCTATAAATAATCAGCATACATAAAAAGCAAGAAAAAGGTGGATACCAAGATAAATGGGAAAAATTTGGGAACTGGATTATTTAGTGTACCATTGTCTCCTCTTCCCCAGGCAAATACTTCTCTTTCATTGGTCACAGCGAGAACATGAGAGGCACCACATGACACCTGAACCAGTTCATAACCGAGGAGGGCCTCAACTATCTTGGGCTGAGTGAAAAAAGACAGAGAAAGAGATTTTACATTTGTGGTAGATGTATTTATTTATTTATTTTTAACCACAGTGATGTGGCATACTAACCACCTAGTGTTTGCTAGGTAAGCTAGGGTACGTTGCTGGCTCTCATAGCCCCTGTTTCTATTTGTCGGCCATCTCTCTGTCTAAAAAATATCAAATGCTAAAACGAGCTCTCAAAAATGTATAGAGATTAAAAATATCTTCCATTTAGAGAAAGAAGTTCAGAAGTTAAATTGAAGAATAGGGCTTTCATCACAGCCTATGACAGGGAACAGTATCATATGCACTGTATGCAAAAAAAAAATGTTGCAAAGAAAGGATTATTGCATAAATATTAAATTTGATCATGTAATTTATAAGCTTTTTTATATGGATGAGTTTACAGTAGCATTTAAACATTTGCCTTTTGAGGTTCAATATGTACCTGTGTTACATCATTGAAGTTACTGTGGCCCAGACAGCCGTTGCTCCCACTCCCAAATGTCATGATAATGCCCCTGTCTGCAAATTGAAAATAGAAAGAAAGGATTAAAGGTACTATTTGTTGACGTGTATAGGAGTCTTCTTGTGTAGACCAACAGAATGCTTCTAATCCCTATCTAACACATGATAATCTGTAGCGCTACAGTGAGAAGTGATGAAAGAGTGGGAACTAATCTCAGAAAATGGGTCTTTATTCCTGTGCTATCTGCTCTGAAAGGATAGATGTACTGACAACAGCTTAATAAAACATTGACTAATGCAGCACCACGTTTTGGGCTCAAGAAATTGTACTTTCAAATTTCTAGTCAAGCATAAGTTGTTTATTTCACAATGTATCCCAGTATCTGATAAAATTCTATAGGCAGGCTCAAATGCTGTCTTGGTGTTTTACAGCCACAATTGCTGTGTGGACGGCATGGCTGTGATCCTTCTGATGACTATCAGAAAAGAAATGGCCCACCAACCTGTCATGCAGGTGGTAAAGAGATCTCCACAGGACACAGACTTGATGGTGACTCCTGACTGACCTTCTAGGAAGCGAGAAATGAACAGAGGCTGCATCTGGTCCACCATGCCAGGCAGACTGGCCTCACCAGACCCTACTGATGGAGCCTGTGATAATTAATGATTGTTCATTATATCATTATAAAGAAAATTAGTCTTTATATCAAGAGATTGAGAGTGCATAAAAACATATCATTTTATAGGAACTCGTGCTGACTCTTTGCATTGTGAAGAGTTCCAGCTACTGCTGGGAAAGAATTTGGGATTTCTGCTTTAACAGTAGTTTTGAGTTACAATGAAGTGGAATGCAATTTTTCAAGCTAGTTAACTGCTGAAATAACACTATATATGTGTAAATGTAGTTGCACATTGTATAAAATTATGTTGTAAACAAGTATTAATAAATTTAAATTCTAATAATAAATTAATATTAAAGCGTTTACACAGACCTCCCATGTAATCAGACGGCCTGACTTGGTGACACCCATCTTCTGAGTGCGGCCCAGAGACACCTGAAGTACTTCAGTGTTGAGCATTGGCAGGCGGAGAGGCATTGAGATGCCACTTCCCCAGGTGTACACAGAAGACAGAGGGAGGGAGTGCACCTTACCTGATCCTAGACCCACTGATCCATCTGTTTAAGAAAAAGAAATGACAATCGAATTCATAAGTACTGAAATCATTCTCGTCCAGCCGATTCTGCTGGGCATCATGTGCCTCACCTCTGGACCTGCTGGTGGGAACTCTGCCTCCGGGTCTCCCTTGAGGACAAGTTTGCACAGTAGACAGTGGTTTCTCAATCCTTAAAAAACCCAGAGGAAGTGATTTATTTGCATATATCTATAAAGACATGACTCATTACACAAAGTATTCACAAGATATTAATCCCAAAAACAGGTCCATGTCTCCTAATCAGCTTTATCTTTCCTCTGATGACCTCAGCATTAAGGTCCCACCTGCGCATTTTCACACTGCCTATATCTGTGTAGAGATTAAGCAGGGGCCTGATGCATATGGGTAGAGCCATGATTTCATTGAGCTGGGGCCGTTTGGATGGATCCAGATTAAGCATGTTGAGGATGAGCTGCCGGAGTTCTGGGCTGTACCGGTCCGAAATTGGCGCAAATGTACCACTCATGATCTTCAGAACAAGGGCAGGTAGATTCTGAAAGCAAAATAAATACCATCACAAAATCTGATCTGAGAGTAAGATAAAACTATTTACTAATTGTTTGTATGGATCAATGTCTTTGCACAGATATATATTTCATTTGTTGTGCAATGAATAAAACATTAATACTATAAAAGCCAATACAAAGGTAGTATTATTTTTTAAAGAACATATTTTCAGTACAGCAGCCTCGAAGGCTCTCTTAAGACTGGCTAACTCATAAAGAACGCAGCCCAGAGCCCAAATGTCACTCTTCTGGTTGTACGGCTTTCCTTCACACAGCTCTGGGGAGATGTAGCAAGGGGTCCCAACCACCTGCATAGTTAATGACTTAATGTTAGCACACGGTTTTACGAATCAGCATATATATGTTGGTAAAGTAATTACTTTTCTAAAACAAAGCTTAATCAGCTCACTGTGTATGCCTTGCTCTTGCTGACGAGAATTTTGGAGATGCCAAAATCACCGATTTTGACAATCATTTGGTGCTTGTCAAGAAGAATATTCTGTGTCTTGAGGTCTCTGTGCAGAATGAGTTTGTTGTGGACATGATACAAAGCAAGTAAGATCTGCACAAAGAAGTGAAGGATGGTGTCCTCGTCCAGCAGAGAATTACAGCGCTTCTGTATATAATCGGCCAGAGTGCCACCTACATGAAAAAAACATTGAAAAAAGAAATTAAATTACAGATGATTTCCGACTTTACTTGTTTTCTATAGATTCATGTTGAGATTAAACAAATTCATTATTCATAAATTATTAAAATAAATAACTACAACACGTAGTGTTACAACAAATGTAAAATGATTTCAAAACCAGCAAGTCATATCAACTTTTTGAATATGAGATACTGTTATATTTAACAGGATTTATAATTTTCAGTCATCTTTGGGAGTGAATCAAATAACAGACCAAATCCTCATGATGAAAAAATCTGATGTAGAGAAATACTCAAGATATTCAGCTTTCAAAGAGTTAAAAACAAAGATTTTGGTCTTTTACTTTGATCAAAACCTAAAGCCACAAGTGTTACGTCTAATGACATGAGTGCTGGATCCTGGAGTCTTGGAGTCCGTATAAGACCTCTTTCACATTTGCCCTATAATGTTACCAAAAACTGTTATCGTGTGGTATTCTCAGGCATCAAGTGGGACTGAAAATTGCATGTCACCCTGAAGCATTAAACCATGGGAATTGTGACTTGTCATAGAATGAACAAAAGGGGGACATGTAATAAGATCTTGCAGTCAGCTTACCTGGTGCATATTCCATAGCTATCATGAGGGCCTTGTCTTCCAGGAAGTTCTCATAGTACTCGATGATATTTGGGTGGTTGAGCAGTTTCAGCACCTGACACTCATTTTGAGCCGCCAGCCGTTCATCTCGAGACATCTGCTCCACTGGGATCTCCTTCAAAATGACAAAGGCCCCGTCACTGCGCCTGCGGCACAGGTGAACAATCCTGACGAGAGGAAAATGAAGAAAATTTTTACATAGTTTGTTCCATAAACAACAGAGCAGAGATATCCTGTGCTAGTATTACAGAGCATTTGCAAATTTTTTGACAGACAGGCATTTTATATGATTGGAGGAAGAAAACAATGGAAAGGAAATTTCTAAATTTTAACTTTTGAACTGCACGGCTGTGTCCACTTTAAGCACACAATAAAAAGAAAACCACACACTCTTGTTTTCTTACACTGTACCAGTCAGTATTTTATCACGCCATAATTAATACAAAGAAATTCTACTTAAAATCACATGTAACAACTTTTCGGTTTGCAAGGTGTCGAATCACCCCCCAGCCCAGTCTGACTATACTACTTTGAGGCTTTAAACTTGACGTGGATTTTGGCTGCTGTTAATTGAAAATAGTCCAAATCTAGGGACAAAAACAAATGCAGATGTGTTTGTTACAATAATGTTCTTTAATCTGAACTCGAAAACATTAACAAAGAGATAAGTGGTCAAACAGTCCAAAAGTGTCGTAGTGGAGCAGGATTTTTCCACCACCCTTACCCAACTAAAGCTTGTTCTGATTGTATCTTCTACTTGGCCGATAAAACAAAATGAAATACTGAAACAGCCCAGAGTAGCACAAGCATTTGAGTTTCTCACATAGCTTGCTTTAATATACCCTTCAAACCTTGTTTATATAAACTTTGTTGAACGCTCCGTTATTTTTAAGTATTTCGGAGGGAGGTGCACTTTTGACGCACCCAGTTACTTTTTGGGGGGAAAAACTGAGGCCTCACGGACTTGTAGCTTTCTCAGCACTCGCCTGACATCACTACGTTTTCATACAAACAGATGAGGACAACAGCTGTAAAGCTAAGACGTGTAAGTAAACTGGGAGCTTACCCGAAAGCTCCTCTTCCGACAACTTTGATTTTTTCATACTTCTCCATCGCTGCTGCTGCTGCTCCCAGACGTTTCCGCCGTCTCCAGGCAACCTTACAACTACAGAAAGCAACGAGGGACAAAGGCGAAGGTAAAAAAGAAATACGCGATGGACACGTAGATATACTGGGCTGCTTCTTTAAGCTTCAAAACAGGTCAAATAAAAGCGATGTACGGTTGAACACAACCCCAGGTGATGACTTGCAATGCAGATGCATTGATTTACCTGGATTTACCTGTAGCACCAATCAAACCAATCAAAGCACAGATTTAACAAAAGTTCGACAATTTCTTTTCAAAGTCTGAGAAGAGAGAACCTCAGATGTGATGAAATCCGGACTTTTTGGTCCATTTGTTGTCTTTGAGACAAAACAAGATTTGATTGTTTTTATCATAAAAGTTCAGAACTAAAAACATGACGAGGCTTTCATAAAAAAAAATATATATTTTGTGACAGATATTTTAACAATTATATTGCTATACATTAGTTGAATGGGAAGTTCTGCTTGCTTATTTACACTCCTATCAACTTGTCTTTGATGAAAGTTCACCACATTTCATAAACTCAATAATCAAAAATGTAATGAGCAACCACAAGCAAACGCACTGTAACATGCCAGGTCCTTAAAAATTTAAGGGAAGACCAAGAAAGTGAAAAATATGTCACACTTTCATGACTTAGCTGTATGTTGCGAAACCTACCACAAATCACTGAAAGAGAAAACTGAAATGGAGACAGCTATGTGATGAGAGAAACGGTGAGACATTTATGATAAGTGTTGCATCTTGATCTTGGACTTCAGATACTGCAGTTTTACATCTAGATGCCTAGTGATTATAAAGCGCCTTCCTCTTGTCTGAGATAAGCAGGAAAGGGGCTACATGAGGCCTATTTCCCTCACTGCCACAATGAGGATAATAAATGCTCTGTGCTACGACAAAGCCTGCTTTGTGTTGTACTGAAGTACATACCTCCGCTATTATCATCAATCAGAAATAGTGATGAATCACCACAAACAGTGATTTGCATGTAATTGAACCTTTTCACTAGAATTTGCAGGTTTTTTTTTTTTTATGAAAATTGGTGGGGAATGGGTAAGTAAATAGCTGAATAAACAATGGTTTGCTCTTTCTCAGGGGTATAATAGTCCTATCCCAACAAAGGAGCATCTGAATGAGTCTTGCAGTGTATATGCCACTCCTAAGACTAGCTTAGTGACATATTTGGCCTTGCACTGCTGTCTTCTGGCAGAAGCAGATCCGTCTCTAGATGTCACATTCATTGTCCAGGAATGCATTTTATGATACAGAAACTGATGCTAAACCCCAAGTATGAAGCTGTGCCCCGGGAGCATGAGCTGCTATTTAGATTCCTTAAAGTACATGCAGGAAGTCGTGGGTGAGTTTGTTTTATCACACTGACAGTTTCACCTCTTTCTCTTTTCTTTAAAAAAGCAGAATGGAATTTTTGGTTGGTGATAGTTTGACATTGGAGCAGGACAAAAAAAACAACAAAAAAAAAAAAAACCCAGCAAGAACTAGACATAGTTTTTCCTGTTTTACCTAAAATTCCTGTAACCTATTGAATTACTATGCTTTTTTTTGGGGGGGGGGTTGACGACTAGACAGATCTCTTTTTGCTTTGCTTTGTATGATGCACTCAGTGGAAATTAATTAATGTCTAAATTCTGTGTCTCTGCTGCTCATTGAGTCTCCACAGAATCTCTTTCCTACCTGGTAAGAGATGAAAGAAAAATCACCCTGAGATCATTATAGTTCAGTGCAGAGCTCGGCACACAGGTACTCTGAGACTTTAATTTCTGCCCCACACACAGTGTGTGCTGTTTGCTGCGGCCTGAGTGCAGAAGCAATGACTGCACCCACCAAAGTATGTCAAAACTCTTTTGTATGTTCTCTTTGTATTTGCTGCCAAAAATCCTGAGGTGTCACTTTGACAACAACTAAAACCAGGAAACACCGATCTTGGTATTGTGTTACATTTCTCTCTCTCCCTCTATTAGTGCAGAGTGTTTGTTTTTTTTTAGAGAATGTCTCACTTAGAGGGTATAAATTGGTTAATTATACGATTTACCTTACATACCATAAGATCAATACTTTAGCAAAAGGTGAAACAAGTGTTTGATTGTTGATGATGTCGTGATGTACAATGTTTGACTAACATCACACTTTTAGTTCATCTGCTTTGCTGTCCCACGGATATTCCAGTAATTCAATTAATTTTGAATCGTAGCACTGTATTCAACAGCTTTGGAGTCATGTTATAAAAGTTTGTTAAACCATAGAGGATTTTTCTAGCACATCTCACCAATCTACACTCATAAGAGAAGGATTTCCCTGCAATTTTTCGGGGGAAAATGCCCTCATGTGGTTCAGTAAGGAACTGTGGCCTAAACACCATGTTTTTCATATGAGGTTTTGGTGCCATCTGATGGTGTGTTCTTGTACTGTACTTCTGGCAGATGAGTTCCCGCAGGTTCTATCCACGCTGAATGCTATTTTTCGTGTATTCTTTGAACATATGGTGCCATAAGCTAATCTGTTATTTATTTATAAATCCAAAAATTACATATCGTATTTATTTTAAAGTCAGTGCAACTCAGTAAAAGTCCAGTCTTCATTTTCACTACTGGGACTATTAGCTACATTAAAATAATAATAATAATAATAATAAATATATATATCTATATATATATAGTTTGCATGTTCTCTCCGTACTTGTGTGAGTTTCCTCTCACTGTCCAAAAACATCATGTTTGGGTTAATTGGTGACTGAATTGTCCTTAAGTGTGAGTGCTTGTTGGTCTCTTTCTGTCTTTGTGTGTTGGCCCTGCAATGAATGAATGAATACTTTCACCTCACCCATTACTTGCTATACTATATCGCAGATACTTAGTGCTTACAGAGATGTGTAATTTGCTAAGGTTTTGTTAGGGCTGAATTCACTTCAGAACAAAACACACTAAAAGCTGTGACCCCCCATTTGTTATTTGTTTCATACACTAAATGTGATCATTGTGGTAGTTGAGATGTGATGTGCAAACAAAAGATCATTTATGCCCATG
The DNA here is from genome assembly GCF_900963305.1 of Echeneis naucrates. Taxonomy (NCBI): domain Eukaryota; kingdom Metazoa; phylum Chordata; class Actinopteri; order Carangiformes; family Echeneidae; genus Echeneis; species Echeneis naucrates. The sequence continues at coordinate 9,366,558 of NC_042523.1, read as the reverse complement.
TAATGAAGAAAGAAATGCATGGACACTTGGGAAAAGAGCAGAATGGGAAAATAAAAGGCATAAAAAAGTAAACTTGTACAGGTGATCTGAGGAATACATCAGCTCTGAAGGACTCGAAAACGTTTGTTGCGCTGTTCACGTTGGGGTTTCACACACGTGTTGTGCAGGTGTTCCTGACTGCTGCTACTCATTTCCTTCTTCCTCAGCAGGCTCCAGTGAGGCCAGCTGTGGGGGATTCTGTGTTTATGGAAAGAGTTATGGCCAAGGAAGGTGTGTTACTGCTGAGCTGCCTGTTTAAACTACTAGTTTTAAATTGTTACGCTCCAAACATAAGCTGTGTATCTGTAGCCATTCCTGTTTACAGTAACAGGCTAATTTAGCGGACGTGTGAAATATGTTAGAGTCAATTTCTTTCTTCTTCTACCGCTAGAGCGTATAACCCAAAGCCTAAATGCATAATGACCACCACAAACATTGATTTCTAGTCTTCTAGTCTTTTATAGTCTCATTTTTCTCAGATACACATTTTTTTTCAGTGATTAAGAAACCGAAGTGATCAACTAACAGCATAATGTGGATAATGTACTCATCATGGTTTTGACTCACAGTTGACACCAGAGCCACAAGTTGGAAACTTCAGCCAAACTTGAAGCTGTGAAGATAAACTGATATTGAGCCAAATCCGCATTAACGACGCACTTTTCCAGACAGGAAACAAACACAACTTACACCTAATAAAAATCTTCTCCAGCTGTTTGCATTGTCGGCAGCCAAGATTTGAGAATTTGTTTGCTCAGTAACATGACTGCAGTGAATACCCCTCCTTGTTTTCATGCCGATCTGGAGCACCTCCCTCCTCCTCCTCCCTCTCTCTCTCTCCTCCTCCCTCCATTCTGCGCTGACAGCCGAGCTCAGCGCGGCTCTCGTCTCTCCGAGGAGAAAAACCGTCGACTGGAATGATCTGTCATGGGAATCCCCCCCGAGCCTCCCGCTTCAGGCTGAAAACGTGAGAGGAAGAGAAAGGAAAAAAAAACAACAACAAACAAACAAACCAACCAACCCAGGGCTGCATCATCTTTTGGACATCAGCTTTGCACAAAATCACCAAATCCAAACGAAACGCGAGGATCTCCTCCTGCAGCTGCAGCAGCTTCTCCTCTCTGGGCGAACCTCCCATCACATACCGGGCATACACGTCCATCGCCACGCCTGCGAGAGACACCAGCGGAAGGAGGGAGCTCCAGAAACAGGGAGACAGGGAGGAGATGATGGAAGCCTTGCTTCCTTTGGTGAAGAGTCACCCAGGCCCGTCGGTGCTGGTGTTCTCCATGCTGTTCAGGGTGGTGCACCGCCTCCTCCAAAGGCTGCCTGTGCCCAAGGTGGTGAAGCAGGATGAGTTCCGCTCCTGGAAGTGGAGGAATCTCTCAGTCTCTATGGTGCACTCCCTGCTGACCGGGTCATGGGCCCTGACCTGGTAAGTCTGCCAGCACTGGGACACCATTGTCCATTCACAGTGCACATGATGTGTTTCTGTGTAGGGGGTGTGTGTGTGTGCAGCAGTGACAGTCTGTGGCAGTCAGGAGAAGAAGGGCATGTTCAGGCAGAGTGAGGGACGGGGGAGACAATGGCAATTTTTAAGTGGGGAGGGAAATGCCAGTGTACAGTATGAGCCACACAGAGCTGTTCTCGCTGTTCACTTGCACAATTTAATCTTTGTGCAGTTTCAGCTAGTTGTTTTGGCTTCTCAAACTACAGCCTGCAGACAAAGCAACTGGAAAAACCTGCTTGCTTATTAACGCTTCTTGTGAAACGTTAAGAGAAACTATTTTTTGGGGTGGGGACTATGCTCATGACTCATCTGGTAACGCTGAGAAGTGGGACCAAGGTCAATTTCTAGTGTTGCCCGGACTCTCCCTCCACTGTTGCTGCATGTAACATGTGATAGTGTTAAATCATGAATGAGCTTAGAGCTGGGGAGAAAGAAATGAGAAAGTTTTTAAATTCAAATGGATTTTTTTTTGTTCACTCTATGTAATACTTAGAAAACACATGAAGCAGTAAACAGCTTTATACAGAAGGCATAACAATAATGCTCTCTGGTATATTATACAAGGAGGGGATGTGGAGAAACCTTTGCTTTTTCAGGTGTGCTCTCTTTGTCTAACATCTCAAGAAGTGACAAAGAATACTAAAAAAAAAAGTGACTTAGTTTCAGAAAATAATCATATAAAAATTTATTTATATTGAATATAAAGACACAAACAGAAAATGGAAAGTAAACAGTATGGTAATTAAATAAAACAATGCTAAAAACATGATTTCTAAAACCATTATATATGTATTTGGCAGGGGGTTAAAAAGCCATAATACCTGATATTAATGTCTCTGCTTAGTCAGGCTTTTCTCTCCAGGAGTGAGCCCTTGTTTGTCTGAGTGAGGCGAATACAGACCCATCTATCCATAACATGTCCATCCTTCTCCAGTGTGGTGGTTTGGCCAGAGCTGCTGAACAACATTTACTCATACCACACGCCTCTGTCCTACCTGCTGGTCTGCGTCTCAACAGGTCAGTAAATACACTGCGGAATGAAAAAAAAAAAAAAAAATTTATTATGTCACACAGTCATACAATCTAGGCACAATCTAGGTGGAACCAAAATGTTACTCAATCATCAAAATAGCGGACAGACTGTCAGAGGACTAACTGATGGGTACTAATGGTTACAACTGTAGTGTAGAGCACTAGAGGGAAATGTAGAAGAGCAGATATTTAAATCAATGCTTTCATCTTCTTCCTCTGACTCCGGCGTACGATGCCATCTTTCCCTTTAAAAATAAACAACAGAAAGATCGCAGACCTGAAACAGATGAATGCCTGCTCTCTCTCAATCACCATGGATACCAAAGACATTTCTCTAAGGACATGGTGGTCTATTTCAGATGTTCTGCAAGTGGTTGGGTCTTAATTGCATCTTTGTGTCACCATGAAGACCCAAGCCTGTGGAGATATGCCCTAACAACTGCATGCAGCCATTAACTCCACTGAGGTCATGTTCTTTATCGTAGCAACAGTGTGCCAGTCACACCAAACCACAAAAGGACTGTTGAATACCTAAAACTCACATTGACAATACATTTCTCCCTCTGGCAACAAGTGACCAAAAAAATCTATATTGAGTCGTATCCTTTGTTTTGGTCTAACGGTTTTGTCCAAGAGATTGTTCTGTCACAGTTAGGACGGCCAGCAACTATTATTAATATGATAATTGTTTTATTGGTTAATGAATCTGATGAATATATGAGGATTTAAACTGTCTTGTTATTTCCCCCCAAATCTGAAACGTTACACTTTATAAAAACGCAGTAGAACACAAAAAAGTTTGGAACCACTGTGTGTTGTGTTTTTCTATAAACTGCTTTTTAGCTAATAATTATTTTTGCTCTTAATACTGTTTTTATGGTGTCATTTACCTATTTGTTTCCCTGTTCATTAGAAAACCTTAATCCTAAACCCAATCAATGTCTATTGCTATCCTGTCCACCAGTTTGCTGTGTTACAGCAGCAGTTACTTGTTGCTACTTTGATGATCAGCACTGGGCAGTGCAAATAAACTGACCATATTTAATTACCTCCACCAGATTTACCAAAGGCAGAGACAATGTCCAATTTTCTTTCCTCCCAGGATACTTTGTGCAAGACGCAGGAGATATCATCCTCACGGGACATGCACTAGGATCGTGGGAATTCTTACTCCATCATGCACTGGTAAGATGTCACGCCTGTAGCTATGAGCATTCTTTTCTTTAGCACCGGTGTGGTTGCATTTCTGGATCTGGGCAGTTAACCTGTTTCCCACGCAGTTAGACACATTATCCAACTGTCACCCTGCTACCGGATCTAGTTAATGAACGGTTAGAGCGAATGCCATGTAATCGCAGCATCTCTGGTTGGAATCCAGCTAGGCACCCTTTCTGCGTGTCATTCCCCCTTCTCTCTCACCCTGTTTCTGTCAAATACTAACTAAGCAAAGGGATTAAAAAAATCACTAAGATATGAAGTGTTAAGCTATTAACTTGCACTGAACAATAAGATCCAGAGAGAGGGTGTAATTGCAAGGAAATACAAGCAAGTTATTTATGCTGTTAACTTGAGCTGAATACAGCAATGGTGCCACCAAGCAGAGGAGCTTTTAAACTCATGAGGTCAGCTGGAAAATATGCCATTGTCTATCTCACTTGCAAATGAGAACTGACTGAGATAGTTTTACGACACATGCATTTGGAGCATTTCTGCAATGATATCTCCACAGTTGGAGTTTTTTATTCAGTTGTAGTAAGTAAGCATACGTAAAAGAAAGTTAAAGTACTCTAAAGTATATCTCCTCTGCTCTGTCCTTTTCCTTCTCAGGTGGTCTGGTGCTTCCTGTACGCTCTCTACACTCATCTGTATGTAGCTGGCGCTGTAATTGCTCTCTTTGTGGAGGTGAACAGCGTCACTCTGCATCTCAGGCTGATGTTGAAACTGGCCAGCGCTCAGTCCTCATCCATGTACCAACTCAACAAATTTGCCAACCTATTCACCTACATCATGTTCCGTCTGAGCACCCAGTTCTACCTCACCTGGTACATCATCCACAATTACTCCTGGCTGGACCACGGTGGATTCTTTTTGGTCACCATGGTGATGATGAATATTATGATCCTGATTTATTTCTACCGGCTACTCCGCGCTGACTTCTTCCCCAAGAGGATAAGCTACACGGGTCATAACGGGATACACAACAACAACTCCAAAAAGTTTCTCAGTGATTGACTGGAGAAGATTTATAGAACCATATCATACTTTAAATTTATGGTGAAAGTTTACACATTTTCTCTGTCAAACCTTAACTGACATTCTGTTCCCCTGATGTATCTCACTGCCAAAGAACAAATACAAAATACAAAAAAAAAAACAAAACAAAAACAAAAACAAAACATAGTAAGAAAAGCCTTATTTAGGTCATAAAATTGTCTTTTCATGGGGAAAAGTACAAGTATTACAGCTTCAATTCAAGCCATAGTTTTGGGTTCAGTTGCTGTGATATTTGCCAAACAATTTAGATGTTGCCACTATTACTCTCTTATAAGCTTAAAAGAAAAGGCTGACATATTGGGAAATACAGTTTGTGGCTTTCTTGGCAAGTGTATAATGAGAAAACAGATACCATTCTCCTGTTTGTATGGCAAATATGAAGTCATGACCAATAGCTGTTAAGTTTAGTTTAGTTTAGCAAGAAGACTGGACACTGGAGGGAACTGAACTGACTTGGCTCTGTCCTGCAGTAACAAAACACTTTACACTGTGGTTTTTGTGGTTTTATGGAGATTACACAAACAAAATATTACGAAACAGTTAATGACGTTTCAAACTTTTGCCGCGATAATAACTCACCAAAAGTTGAAAACTAGCTGCAATCCTTCAAAAAAAATCCAGCTAGTGAGCAAACTGCCCATCTGGACTGTTAAGGGCTACTATAGAGGGGAGCGTTGTTGATGAAGTTTGGAGATGCTGAGGAGTAGCTTAACTAATTTACTAAAGATTTACGTGTAACGGTTAAAAATGCAGTATTTGCTCAAAATGGCACGTCTATTCAATTTCATCATTAGCAGTGACACATAAAACTTTATGAGACATCCACATTTACAGGCTGTTCAGTACTTTTATAAAACTAGATATGAGCATCCACAAAAATCGACTTTCTCAGGCATGATTGTTTGATTTTGGTTAAGTCAACCTGGATTCAACCAGGAAAACGCTTCTTAAAAAATAATCTATTTTCCAGAAAATACCAGACCAAAATGTAAAATAGTCCAAGTGTCACATGATTAAATAAGAACACACGATAAATTTATGACAATATCACAACAAAATACATCAACTGAGGCACGACAAGAGAAGTAAAACTTTGACTATTTTAACCATTTCTCATGAAACATTTTTGATACGACATTTGAATGTCTGATTTGAAGACAATATTAAAACTTTCAACTTAAATGTTTGCAAGTGAGAAATTGCTCATTTTTGGAAATTTCAATTTGCCATTAATGCAGCATTAGAAGACTTTTACTCAATACAGGAATGGCATTTGTCTTCTCATTTAAATCTCAGCAATGTGCCATGGCAAACAGATTGTCACACCATTCATGAATCCATCAAAAGAAACCCTGTGTGCTAAATACTTCAACACATTGAAATGTGAAATGTTTGCATTTGCTAACAGTTTTAGCTGACAACCTATATGATATATGAAGAAATAGGCTGCCAGACAGGATAGCTTCAATATCTGCATGGTGAACAATGTTTTTATGTCGTGAACATTTAAATCGTAACCAGTTTTTGCTCTGTAGATGTTTGAACAAACATTTGATTTTGACTCTAGCAACAGCAGAGCCACATTTTAATAATATTGCAATACAATAATTGTCTTAATGAAGTCATTTGTGGCTGAGGAGATACTGGGCTTTAACTCAACTAGTACATAAAGTTGCAAATGACCAGCATACAGGACGATTTCTTCTTTTTCTGGCTTTCATAATTAATTTGTTGGTGGAATTAGAAGCTGAAGCTGGATCATCCTGCCAATTATTAGTCTGAGAAGACTAATAATAATCATCACAAAAACAGGCAGCAGCACAATCACTACTGATACTGCATCACAAAAAGTTGTACTTGTTGTGGAGTAATAGGAAGTCATTACAGTGTGAATTATATTTGCTTGTTTAAAAATTAATAGTTTTTTTGCAGAGATGCGTCTCCCTTTCTTAAAAAAGTAGACAGCGTTTTGTAAATACGTTGTAAAATGTGCATTCCATTTTGATATTGTTCAAAGCATAATAGAAGTAAAAACTGTCAACCACTAGTGGACTTAAAAACAGAACCTGATGAACTGTACATTTCATTTTCTATTTCAGCCAACATGGAAATCAGACCTGCACATGGTGTGGATGTGTCTGATCTGTTCTACAGTGCCTTTATCACAGTGCCTTTTAAAAAATAAAAGTATGGCAGAGATAACGATGACATACGAATAGAAAAGGATAAATATAATGTAGAATAAAGTCTGTATGTGCATTTTAAACAGTTGAGAGATCCCTGAGGCAAAGTAACACAAAAGTAATTTGGTAATAACTACAATAATGTGTGATGTATCTTGTACTGAAGTGAGTCTTTTATAGAGCCCTCTATTTTGGATTGTTGAGTGATACCATGAATTAAAAAAGCATTTAAAATCACAGGCCTGTTAATGTGTATTTTTCCAACCCTGCTCAGATAAGGCTATTATTACTGTTTTGTCAGATGATTTACATAAATGTACATGTTTTAGATTAAAAACATTTTTTATTATTCTCAATGACATTCACATTTCCCATGAGATTGTGATTTGATGATCAACAATACAATATCTAGATGAAATTCTAGCATCTCTCACTAAATGTGAGAGTCACAGTTGTTTTACTTCTTCTTTTGTTTAGAAATGAGTATAGTTAAAAAAAAAAAGACAATCTGATATCAAAAATAAAATAGCATGAGCATTATGACACATTGCCTTACCATTACCTACGAGAAAATATGACTGGCATGAAGCTAAGCGCTGCAGTGACACTAAATAATTTAGGCATCGCAAATGCAGAATCAGCTGCAAATATGTATTTTGACAGTTTTTCAAGGAAGCACTTTTGTGGCCATTTTGTGGAAGCATATTTGTAAAACATAAAATGCAAATAAAAAACAAATAACAAATAAATCACCAGACCTGAGACTTCTGGGGATGTTTAGACCTCTGAAAATGCACTTGTTTGGGATGAAATCTTACAGATTCAAGAGGACTCTCACACTTTCGAGTAATCAGGCCTTCATAAAAGACACTTATAGTGACCTCTTTTGGTGTGGCGTGTGTTTGCATGATAATAGGATAATACTGCATACATGGCAGTAGTAACCTTCTTAATGTAATTAAATAGAAAAACAAGCACTGAATGAATTAAAATGATTGGTGGAAATGACAAAAATGAAATAAAAATAAAATACAATTAAAAAAAATAACCCATCTTAAGGGTAACATTAATTCAATCTAGTCCCCAAATTTGATCTAATGAATTTCCAGGATTTCTGGACTCTTGCTTACAGCACAAATTAATAAAAAGTACAGACCAGCAATCTAAGCAATGAAGGATCTGTCTGCATCACTTAAAAATCTCCATAGACTCTGATTAAACCATAAACATATCTAGATAGTACACAAGGTATAATACGCTATAAAATAAGAGGTCTAATACTAAGGCAGGCAGGCAGGCAGGCAGGCAGGCAGACAGACAGGCAGGCAGGCAGGCAGGCAGGCAGACAGACAGACAGACAGACAGACAGGCAGGCAGGCAGGCCGACAGGCAGACAGACAGACAGGCAGGCAGGCAGACAGACAGGCAGGCAGGCAGACAGACAGACAGACAGACAGACAGGCAGGCAGACAGACAGACAGGCAGGCAGGCAGGCAGGCAGGCAGACAGACAGGCAGGCAGGCAGGCAGGCAGACAGACAGACAGACAGACAGACAGGCAGGCAGGCAGGCAGGCAGGCCGACAGGCAGGCAGGCAGGCAGGCAGGCAGACAGACAGACAGACAGACAGACAGACAGACAGACAGACAGACAGACAGGCAGGCAGACAGACAGGCAGGCAGGCAGACAGACAGGTAGGTAGATAGATGGATGTCTCCCACCTTCCTCATTTCCGATTATTCCTCCTTTCCTCCAGCAGGGGACCGAGCAGAGGAAATCCAGGGAAGTGGTTTGTCTCAGCGGGTCTCAGTCTGACCCCCCCCCTCCTCCTCAGACTTCCGTGGCTCACAGTCGGCTCGGTTCCTCGCCGTCTTCTCACCGGACAGTCGGATGGCTTTAGTCTGCGGTCGGAAGCATCCGGGGGAGGAAAAGCAGCCGTGAGAAGAAGGAGAGGAGAGCCGACCATCCTGTCTCGACGAGGGGAACATCACGTATTTTCTGAAAGTGTGATCGACACACACAGAAACGCAGACGGACGTGAGTACTCACCACAGCGGTGTTTCTTTATCTAACCGACTAAACCTGCACGTGGATTGTGGGTAACCCGGCCGCGAAAGCAGCTTGCCTGCAGAAGAAAATGAATAAATTCCGCCCCGTCTCCTTTTAGCCGGATGAACGAGGATTAAACCAATGTGGATCAACAGTTGTCTGCGCGTGGACCCCCCCCCCCAAATTTACAGTATCGTTTGTCTAGGTCTCTGCCTCCTTTGCCCCAGACTCTAACAGACAGGCTACATCTGTGTGACTAAGTGTCAGTAGTTTTCCTTCCAGTTTTGGTTCCCCCAGGCTGTAACAGGCTAGTTCAGGGGTTCAGCAGGGTCCACCTGGATCAGGGTCCGGATCAGGGCTCACCTGGATCAGGGTCCACAGGGAACAGTGAGCCTAATCTGACCCCTGATGATACTGAGATCTGTCCTTTGACTTTTTCCTTTCCTTCAATCTTGTTCCCAACAAACAAGTCATTTGTTTTTATTCTCCATCCTTTCATTGTTAAAAAGAAAATCTGCTCCTGCTCAGCATCTCAATTTACTGATCACCTCCCCAAGCACCTTAAAGTGATACCAAAATCAAAATCAAAAAATCCTGATTGGTGTGCTTAAAAGTTGATTTGCACTTAAAGGAATAAAAACAATTAATTATTTCTTTGCATTACAAAGCCAAAAATACCACTCACCACATACTACCACCTTAAAAAAGAGCAGATTGTTTTTCTCTGTCTGCCCAGGACACCGTGTCCCTGTGCTAAATATTTACCAGGACACCTGATGTCAGTCCGGGTTTCAGCCATGAGCGTCCTTCCTCCTGTTCGGAGGGACCGAATCATCGCTCAGCTGCCTCGGGTAAAATCAATCACTAATCAGGCTCTGCCTCTGTAAAACTGTCGACAGCCTCACAGAGTCTCTTTACTCTCCCGTAGTGTTTCAAGAAAGAAGCTGCTCTCCACACCATAAATGAGTTCAACAATAAAGTGAAGACTGCCTGCCAGGAGCAGCGCACCGGCACCGTGGGGTCAGCACAGGAACCACACACTGGATGATGCAGGACACATAGTTGTTTTCTGGCACAAATTTCCTTATTGTAGCCTCTTTTCTTCTTCTCAGCAGGTTTAAAATTTCGAAGGTCATTGTAGTGGGTGACCTGGCTGTAGGGAAAACCTGTCTGATCAACAGGTAAGGTTAAATACTTAGTAGGTGAAAGCAAATGGAGGTGCAGTACTTGGAAACATAAAAAAAAACCAAAACAAAACTGTAATGAGGGAAAACTCAAACAGCATCCAGCTCTGCTAATAGCACAGTTTTTAATTATTAAAACAATCTTCCTTTCAAAGGGAGTCAGCAGGCCATGGGACAATTGGGATATTTTAAAATGCCTCTTTTTATGGTGACAAATTAAACTGGAACTTGTTCTTACTAATTTCCAATATCTAAAATATCTGCATATTTACAAACTAACAGCACACATTTTTAGATTAGTAGCGATATATTGCTATGTTTTGAAATAGGGTTTATTCATGAAACTTGTTTAATGAATGGACATGCTGACATGCTGCCAAAAGAACAGCAGCTAACTGTTGTTATCTGGCGCCTATCAGTCTAATTTTGTGTTGTACACCTCTGAGGATTCACTAACACAGTATTTTCCCATTTAAACAATAGTTGCCAGTAATGCTGCTAAGGCTGAGCAACGCTCTAATCATCAGCTCACGTTAGTTAAATTTGGACTTTTACTTGAAACATAAAGTCTGGATTGTGTTCGGTGCTACATTTATTAACAGCAGAGTTGCCAGGAGGTGGCTGGGGCAAATGACGAACAAAGAGTTCTATCTAAACCAGTCTGTTGTTAGATTTAGGTAACAGAAGCACCTTGGTTAAAGTTAGGGATAGATGGTTTGTGGTTTGACGCAGATAAACAGATGTCTGAGTCACTGTACGTTTTTATTCTTTCCCACATTGTATTCTATTTTTCGATATTATTTCTGGATTTTTTTTTCATTTACCAAGCATTGAGAAGACTCTGACAGTAACAGTACAGTACAGTAACTGCTGTAACAGTAAAAGTGGATGACGTACCACAATACTCTTCCTAATCTTACTTGTCAGATTTTGCAAAGATGCTTTTGATAAGAACTACAAGGCAACAATTGGTGTCGACTTTGAGATGGAGCGGTTTGAAGTGTTGGGTGTTCCTTTCAGTCTACAACTGTAAGTATAATATGTGGATTATAACACACAAAATGAAGTTGATTAGCTATGTCTGGTGTACTTTTACTCACCTGTCACTGTTTCTATTACAGGTGGGACACTGCAGGCCAAGAGAGGTTCAAATGCATCGCTTCTACATACTACAGAGGAGCCCAGGGTGAGAGATTTGTGTGTTTTTTTTTGAGCAGTAAACTAATGTTAAAATGTCGAGAGGAAGAAACCTGTGTCACTAATTGTAATATTTTCTGCTCGTCTAGTTGTGATCATCGTGTTTGACGTAAATGATGTTGCCTCTTTGGGCCATGTGAGGTAAGTTTATTTATTATGAGCACATCTTACTTTTTCTTTTTTTTTTGGTCACAGCTGGAGGATATAAAGTTGTGTTTCTTTTGTCTGCAGGCAGTGGCTTGAAGATGCCTTAAAAGAAAATGACCCCACTGCCGTCCAGCTGTTCCTCGTCGGCACAAAGAAAGACCTGAGTGTATGCTGCTTTTACTGTTTCAGTGGGACAATACCTGCGAATGTGTCTGTGTCTTTACTGGCATCACATGTGAATAGTTTGGATGGCTTCCAACAGCACAGTGTTTGTGTTCAGGCTTAAACTTCAGGAATGTGCTTTCTCGTCCTTCAGCTGACCTCAACTCACCTTTTTGACGTCTTTTCTTCAACAGTCTCCTGCTCAGTATTCTCAGATTGAACAAGATGCTCTGAAACTAGCACAAGAGATGAGAGCAGAGTACTGGGCTGTTTCATCGCTCACAGGTTTGGATTCAAATATAATACAATGATCTCTTCCAATGTTTGAAAAGTATTAGTTTTCAAGTGGAGGATAGCGTGGACTAATACTGAATGTCTTTAATATCTGTCTTTTTATTATCTCCACAGTAGACTTACCTTTGCTGGTATAAAACATCAAAATAAATATGTGTTTGCATACCCTGTAATGCATGCCAAATGAAGCTATCCGGAGCGTTTGTTTAGGCTAAGTGAAAACTAATTTTCCATTGATCTTTAAATCTGGATGTTGCTTGAAGATTAACAGCCTTAAGGAGTGTCCTGTTTTTTTTTAAAAGTATCCACCCCTCCTCACCTCAGTAATTTTCATCCAATCCCTTACTGATCTTTATCCCTTTCATGCTTTAGGGGAAAACGTGAAAGAGTTTTTCTTCCGCGTTGCAGCGTTGGCATTTGAGACCAACGTTCTTGCTGAGCTGGAGAAAAGTGGATCGAGACAAATTGGAGATGTTGTCAGTGAGTATCCCCACAGTCGCTCTCCATAACCATGGAAATCAGGACAAATGTGGCCCAGTTTTAACCCACCCAACTCTGTCTCTGTTTCAGGAATAAACAGCACTTCCAGCAATCTCTACACTACGTCGAAGAAGAAACAGCCCAACTGCTGCCAGTAAGGGAGGGAAGTAGGAGTTCAAAGTGAAAAGGTGCAGACTGAAAATGTGGGTTTGGTTTTTCTTTCAGTGGAAAAGGACTGGTTGCGCTTTCAGATCGTAGGAGGGATTTCTGTGGTCAAAGAAGGAGGGGGATGCCGGAGTTTCTCTCCCTGGCATCTCTGAGTTCAGTTTTTCCTGGCCTGTGATGAGTTTTCCTCTGTGGGATGTGGATTTTTTCGGTGTTGCTCAGTTTAACTTGTCTGGAATTACACAAAAATGACCGGTTCTGTTGCGATGCTGAAGAATGACTCTGGATGCTTACTTTACTAATCAAGCCTTCACTTTTGTTGCTGCAGTTTGTTTTTTTTTTAAGCAATCACAATTTATCATATTTACCATAATACTCTGGTTTACTTATATCCCTTTGTTGACATTTTTGGTACTTTTTCATATTATTTTATATCTCCATAATGTTGCTGTAAGTCACAAGACGACTGCTAAGAGTGTTTTCTTCTACTTAACTATCCTGCTGATTGTCTTTTGCTCTTGTTATCTTTATCATTTGACTCATGGTTGTCACGCAGATGCAGCTGTGCAACTTATCTGCAGTGTATTCTTCATCGGTACTTTGTGCCTTTTTGTTTACAATCAAATCATTGACTGAATTAATTCTTGTTTTTTTCTTTTTACCAGAAACTGAAATTTAATGTGTTAATGTTTGACTTATTGTCTTTCTTAAAGTGTTACATGTAATAAAGTTATTAAAAAAAGTTTAAACTAATTTTGTAGAAGTAACAGCTTATACTGTTTAGAAAAAGGACATTATAAACATTTGTGACAACTTTCTAAGCAAATACAAAATTGCTATAAAGAGAAATGTTGTTCTTTCCCTTTTATTCTTCTTTTTTCAACCTGTTTTACACTTTGATACTTTCAGTTGATGAAGCTGTTCAATGAATCCAGATGCTTCTGATCAATTTGGCTCTGCAGCTCGTTTGGTATGCAGTGAGAGAATTTGTAATTTTCTTTAATCCACTTCCCTCCTTCGGTATTTTCAATGGCAACAGCGGCTACACCTGCAAGAAACAAGAGTGGGATGTTGGCATGTTGATGCTGAGGGTTCAAAATTTGCATTAAAAAAAAAAAAAAGGCAGAATAATTACATTCATATTGACTGACCTACAACAGTGGCTCCCAGTCTCTCAACTAACTGGATGGCTGCCTTCATTGTCCCTCCAGTCTCTATCCATTGGTCCACCAACAACACTTTCATACCTATGAAACACCGAGTGTCAATGATTCTTCTGGGCAAACCACAAGACCATGCATATTCATATGCCACTGCGCAAATGATGCAATAATAACTCATGCTTTACTAAAGTAAACAATTAAAAATATACATTACTCCTAAAGGTTTGACATTTTAAATCCTACTTGAACGAGTTTAACCAGGTGTGAACAGCAAAACTGAGTTCAGTTTGAAAAGCAAAAGCAAAATATCCCTAATGACTAATTATTATTATGATATACTATTTCTAATACAGTGTTCAGACTGGTGAATCAGTGCGTAACCAGCACTTTAATGTTGGAGTTGCTTGAGGTGGTTACTTATTTATATGTAGTTACTTAGTTCATTCCAGCAGGGTTCAGGCTCCTCCCAAGCTTTGGTCTTAAAGGGAACTTATTCTGTTTGGTTATAGTAGAAACATGATACAGCTGTAAGTTTCTCCAGCCAACACTAGGGGATGCTGTGTGACGGAGAATAAGTGAATAAGTTACTCTCAAAGCAAAACAATTAGTAAATATGCTTTATTTCTACTTTAAGATACCTACTTTTGTTTAAACTAACTGACGGTACAATCAAAGTCTGTGAGTATGTGTTTTATTTGGGGGGGGGGGATTCATCAAAATGAATAAAAAAAAATTTATGAACGAGGGACTTATTGTATATTAATGTTTTGGATTTTTAAGACATGAGGAGTAAATGTTATATCCTAGTCAAAGTCTTGTTCAGTTTATATTTTAGAATTTGATTGTTATTTGAATTTTTTTACTTTTAAGCTTTCCTCACAACTTCTAGAACAACTTTCAGTGTAAAACTTTGATGCCAGAAAATAATCCAATTAAATGACTGTATATTTTCGAAGATGACAAATGGCATACCCTGCACAGCTGAAGAGTAAAATGGCCTAAATCAAACAAGGGTTAGCGTTTTTTGTTGCTTTTTTAAGCACAGTTCCTGACCCTGACATGTCCAAACATCACTAGCTGGGTAAACACTCAACAACCCAAGAGAAGTATGTGATATGGTAAAAGAGTAAAAAGCAAGTAAAGATTAACCTGGTTTTAGCACATCCAGTCTTATTTCCATAGTCTTTTCTCGGCCTGTGTAGTCTGTGTAGTTTTGACTTTGTGTTGCAACACACAGGTGTCCTGCTTTACGGATAGCCAGGAAACCTTTTCCAAGAATCGTAGCCACAGATGTCCCTGAAAAATACAATATCTACTAAAGACATGCATGCACACCAGCAAGAGTTGTCTTGAAACATTCTCATACAACATTGTCATGCACCATGAGGAAGGATAAATTTAGTGTCTATGTCAGAGGGGTTAGGTTTCCTGAGCTGCCTTAAAATAAATTTAGAAGCACGGAATGCAACTGCCTTTAATGTAGCATTTACTTTTCTCTCTAAATGGAACTGGTTTATTTATTTACCAAGAATGAACCCCATTGCATCTATGCCAGCAACCAGGTCAATGGTATCGCAGCAGAATGGACTCAGAAGGTCTTTCACACAGTCTGCAAGAGCCTGAACCCAGTGCAAAGAGAGCAAATTGTGCATATGGTAAAAACACTCCATGAGCATTTCTGCTGTTACAAATACACTTTAAAATGTGTTCAGGGAGCAGGGAGATGTTACCAACAATTCAACAGTCTGCTATGGAATTAGAAATCATCATACCAGGGAGTTGCAGTAGAGTCTGGAAGGATCCAGCCAGGCAAATGTTGGTCCTTTTGTATTGGGGGCCATTAGAGCCAGGTACCATCCTTTATTCCTCTCCGTGGGAACAGCCAACACGTCCATTTAGCAAAAACAAACAAATTTTCGGAGTTGTTCGAGGGAGAGACTGGGGTGAATGAACAGCAGACAGAATGAGAGCAGCCCATATCAGTTTCGAGTGGGGTGAATGGTGGGTGGGAAGGGGCTGTTAATTTAACTCCAAATGCAGGTACATACTCTTATTAGTACCCCAAGCAGGATTTCTCATTCAAAATGTTGTCCAGTCGCTATTTAATGACCAGTCTTTGTTCCATATTTGGTTCCTTTTCTAATTTTATTGTTTCTTCCTAAATGCAGTCAAACACTGAAGAAGTTAAAGGTTGAAACTTGAGCCAGAGCAGTAGGAAACTAAAATAACATAAATGATTATAATACAAATCCAAACAGATTTCATTTTAATTAATAAACTATATAAAAGTTTGTCTTTTTTTTTTTTTTTTGCAGTAAAACTTGGCTGAATACATTTGACTTCACAAAAAACTAAAGAACCGAAGTTCGACTGAAGATCCTGTAAAAATGTTAAAATCATTTCTCATCCCCATCTCAGGTTGTTATTCTGCAGATGTTTATAATCACCAGAGGACCGGTGTCTACATAAGCTCAGATTGCGATCATGCTCACTGCAGGCGAAAGAAAATCTTCGATCTCTGCAGATTTCCCAGTTCTCAGAGTGAAACGATCATTACTGTCATCAAATAAGCTTCTGACATCTGAAATTTCAGCCTGGTTTCCTGCAACAGAGTTCAAGCTGAGCTAAAGACTGGGTGTTCATTTCTCTGCAAACACCAACGCTACTTTCCCACAGTTTGGATTCATGTGTATCTTAACCCCTTCGGACTCACAGGAGACGTTACATTGATATGCTGATATTCTTTCTTCTGGACATCATTTGCACTCAAACAACAACAAGGAGTTGATAAATTAGACCAGATTAACAAAGACTGATCTGATAATGAAATCCCTTTTTGTAATCCATGATTTGCTTTCCTTTTAGCTCTCTCTCTGGTTTGGCCAGTAAAAACAAAACAATGAGCTACAAAACAAGAAATGTCTTTTCAAAAAAGTCCATCCACTCCAAATGCACATCTGCAGCCGCCATTTTAAAACAATTAATGTAGTTGCTGAATAACGGTAATAAATTCAATAATAACTATTCATTCAATAACAATAATTGAACGAAGGTTTGGAAAAAACAGAATGGCTAAAATTTAAATGGATTAACTAACAGTCTCAGAAAAATGTAGCAAGCAGGTTGTGACTTATAAACTTGGGGTCCAAGGTCATGCCACTTGGAGCACATTTCATTTCGATCATTTGTAAGATCATTGATGTCATTGGCATCATTGATGAGTTGACAGCGTTCACTGATTTACAAACACATCAGGCTGATACACTGACAGAACTCAAGGACACTGA
Organism: Echeneis naucrates; assembly: GCF_900963305.1. Taxonomy (NCBI): domain Eukaryota; kingdom Metazoa; phylum Chordata; class Actinopteri; order Carangiformes; family Echeneidae; genus Echeneis; species Echeneis naucrates. Next base: position 9,349,393 of record NC_042523.1, on the reverse strand, counting down.
CTTCTTGTGGCCTACAGGGAGCAATGTCCTGCGGCTGCTGGCCTGTGGGTCCACATGAGCAAAGAAAAGCAGGAATCAATGTAATACATATTTCATTATGTGTCACCTAAATTGATTCTGGATAATTCCTGGTGAACAGCAGGATTATTGGTCCCTCCTCGCCCTAAATCCCTCCTCAAGTGAACACTTTTATTCATGAGAGACTTTTTGCCCCCTCTTCCCTCTCAGGATCTGGTCGAATGTTGTGTCTGGTGATTTTACATCATTTCTCTCCGCCTCCAAACAATCCGATTTCAATGCCTTGAGTAGGCTGGATCTCCGCCTCTCAAGCTCTGAATAAGAACAGTCATGTGACAAAACACTGGGCTGATTAAAAATTCAACCTGACAAAAGGTTTTTCTTCCCCCTGGGGGACAGTCACTTCCTCATAAATGACCAGTTGTACATCATTTTTTGAAGCATTTTAGAGAATGAACATGTCACATGAAAGCCCAGAGAGCCCAGACATGGCGTGGATACGACAGAGATCAGCAGTCATGAAACACATTTTTTTCCATTGAGTCGATGATATAAAGCTTTTTTCATAAACACTGTGCCCAATGTGTAAAGGCCTACAATATGCTGGACTATGGACCGCTATGGAAGCCTGCCAAGTTCACTAGGGATCAGGTTTAAAGGATCATTGAGTTTTAAGTTGGGCCCAGAAAGCTCCAAGATTGAAAGCATCATATATCTATTGAAAAGAAAGACATTTTCATAGAATTCCAAGGATTTTCCTGCAACAAAATTGTTGGCTCTTTTATTCATGTTATATGGAAATATCCAATTTGTGGTTTGTGAGCAAAGATTATTTGTCTTGTATTGTCTTGTCGGACTAGTAGCAGTAAATTCTGCTTTTTATTATTCCCTGATTTTCCTTCTGGAAACAAACAAGTCTGTCAAGTCCAACAGGCCTGATGGCATATATTTTGTGTGCGGGGTTCGATATTTCAGATACTTTCAGGTACTTGGTACGAATGCATGACAAAATACAATGACCAAATGCAATCTTGATTGGAATTTGTATTCTTTCTATGAAAATGTCTGTGTGGGTATTACTAGCCTTATCATTTGTTGGGAAAGGATTGGAGTAATTTGACAGGGAATTAGCATTTGATCAGATATGGCAAATTTTCACATTTTAGCATGATGAAATTGGAGTAAAATAATATTTTAATAACACAACAAAAGCAGATGCCAAAACACTTAACATCTATGGAAGCCAAGGCAGGTACTAATACTGGTCCTGGTGGCCTGATAGGTGAGGATACTGGATACCAAGCAGTCAGCTGATGCCTCCGTGATTTTCAGGAGTTTTGTGTGACCTCTCAGTTTAGTGGAACAGGCCACTGGCTCCCAGGCTCTTTCTATCAGTTTGGGTTTGCGTGCAACAGCACCAACCTTTCTCCACATTCCTCAATGAAAGAGTTTTGTTCCCGCATTGTGATGAAGGTCACCACCATTTCAGTGGCTGTTTTGTGGCATTTGAAAGATGTCCAATCTCCTGGGTTGGCACAATCACCCCATGCCTGTTACCATGGAAAGCTGGGACAAGCCACAACCTCCTCCATGCGCGTTCCCAAAGTAAATCTCCACTTTGTGGGGAGTGAGCCAAGGGAGGGAGGGGGAGGGTCGGGACGTAACTTGCGGTCATCTTGCGCCGCACACACACACAAATTAACCCTATCATCTCCTTCGGGAGGTTTCAAAATGCTGTTTGGGCGCCTACAGTAACGTGCGTTTTGGGGCTTTGCATAATGAATAAAAATTCACTCCCCAAGAGAGAGGTCCAAAGCGGTCCATTGAGCTAACTCCTCCCAGCGGTGCCATATGCTGCATTAATAATCGCACCGCTTCCAGCTTCGCCTTAAAAGTGGGAGGGAAGCTACGGAGCGCCGGTAGAACGACAGGAGCTGTCTGCGGTACGCATGGTGCTGAAAGCGGTACTCAGCTCATCATGTGGTCCGTCTTCTTCGTCTTTCTGTCTTATCTGGACAGAAACCTCGTCAAGGGAGACTTTTTGGACGTAGAGAAAGAGGGCAAAGGCATGTTCTCCATGCTCAACGGCACCTTTTGCGCAAAAATGTCAGCAGCGGGGGAGAATTTCCTCTACCAGGTCTCCGACGGCACCGAGGTGCTGCGCTCGGTGGTCAGCCCCTCCGGGAGGATGGTGAACTGCTCCGTCACTGTGAACCACACGCAAGTGAAATCCTTCACGCACAAATGCAGACTGGAGCCGAAAGAGCAGAAGGCAGCCGGGGGGCAGCAGCCGGAGACGCGTTTTACGCGCATGGATGAAGCCAAAGTGATGTGCCGCGAGTTCAAACTGAGGAGCGGCGACAGGATGGAAAGGGGTGGCACTGAGGACCCCGAACTGCAGAACAAGGTTTTAAAGAGGTCCAAGAGAGGCTTTACTTATCCGGGGACCCTGTGGTGTGGAGCTGGGAACATGGCTGATAACTATGACCAGCTGGGTAGGTTAGCAGACGTTTTTGCGCTAATGAAAAGAATTGTGTTAGTGTGCCGACTGAGGACTTGATAATTGTGACCTCGTTTTTGCAGGAACCTTTGCGGAGACGGACAGCTGCTGTCGTACTCATGACCACTGTCCTCATGTCATCCATGCCTTCTCCACAAAATATGGATACACCAATTTCAAGTGGCACTCCATCTGCCACTGTGACTGTGACAATGCGTGAGTAAACGCCTTTTAAGCATATTTGCTTTACATCCAAAAGAGTTTATAATTGATTCTATCGAACTATCACATATGTTGGATCAGCTCTGTGCTTATTATAGTGGGGCAAAGAGCACAGAGTATCTGAGGTTTTTAGGTTTAGAACGAAAGCATTGTTATATAAATTCACGAGAGAGACACGTGAGAAAGTAACTAATACTATAATGAATACAACAGGTGGCTCACAGACTGAACTTGTCAAATGTTACATTGAGGACATTTAAGGCATTAAGCTCAATAAATAGCTTTTTACTCTGACTTATGTTATTCTCTCCAGATATTTGCACCGCCACTCAACTATACAAGCCCTTGGAAGTATAGTCTAATTAATACAAAATATTGCTGATATGAAGAGGACGCTAAGAACTCAGTGAAACTGTCACTGCTTAATCTGCAGCTTTTAAAGCATTCTGACAAATGGTACTCGTCAGATATGTTTGTATAAAATGAAAATTCTGTCATAATCTAGACATATCAGATAAATGTGATTATTCTGCCTGATTTGACACCTGAGAATTTCTATTTAGAAAAATTTGGACAAGTAGTTATTTCAAAGTAGGCGAAAACACAGCGTTGGTCCCCATTTCCACCTGTGTACTGTGGGACTAAGGGGGAATAATGGTGTAGCTGTGTGCACATGTTCAGTTAATTAGTTTTGTTCAGATGAGACATATTTTGGTTGCATGTGTAGCGTGGTGCAACATGTAAATAAACCAGAATTTATTGAATGAACACAGTTTCTTGAGTCTGCCTCCTAAAAAGCGGAAAGCGTATAGCCAAACACCACAGTTTGAGTTACTGTCAAATTGTATCAGCAGTTTTACTTTTGTATTTGAATAATTTAATAGTTGATTTAATTTAATTTAAATAATTTAATAATTGAATAGTTTTTGTTTTGTCCCTCTCTGCAGGCTGAGAAACTGTCTGAAGCGTGTCAATGACTCATCTTCCAGGGTCATTGGTCAGGCTTTCTTCAATGTTATCGGCGTGCCTTGTTTTGAATTTGTCTATGAAGAACAGTGTGCAGAGCGGCACTGGTATGGCACGTAAGTAATACACTCTTGAGTTTAACTTCTAAGTAGCTTTGCAATATGCTGAGCTGTATTACTCACATCCTCTTTCTTCCTGCTCCCATAGATGTAAACAGTATGGGAGGTTCCCCATCGCTGTACCAAAAGAGGCGATTCCATACGACTATGGTGGTATTGATGCCATTGATGTGTTGACGTTGGCTCCTCCCAAAATGAAGAAGGAAGAAGAGACACTGGAGAGTACAACTCGGTCAACCGTTTCAAGCCCTGAGGAGCCTTCGCTCACAAACGTCGTAACTGCTGCAGAGGACTTCATTAAGGTCCTCGCCACCGTCTCCACCTCTCAAAGTTCCACCGCCGACTCTGATAAAGACAAAACGCAAGGCTCAGAGAAAAAGAAGAAGAAGAAGAAGACAGGGAAGACAAATAAAACCAAAAAGCAGAGAGGAAAAGGAAAGGGGAGGAAGAGAAAGCAGAAATCAGAGGAAAAAGGTGCAGTTTCACCCTCGGGCAGCAAAACGGGAGAAGTTATTGGCTTGAGCGATTTCATTGGTGAGTCACACAAACATGAACAGTCAAATAGAAACAGAGTGGGTGACAAAGACTATGAGGTTGGACATGAGAAACCTTCCAATGAAGTCATGAAAGATGAACCAGGAGTAAATAACCAAATGCTTACCATTACACCATCTGTGACTGTTCAGAAGAAATCCGTGGCGTCTGACTCTGATGCACTGACAGAAGAAATCTCTCTTTCTGCAAGAAGAAACATAACAGTTTTTCCTAATGATGCAAAATCCAGAAGATTAAGGAAGGGGAGGCGGAAGAAGGGCAAGAAAGTTGCTCTTCCACTTTCTGAGGAGCCTGTAACAAACACAACAGAGAAGCTGAGTGGCTTTTCTGTTCCCACCACCAATATGGTATCTCCAACAGATCAGCCAGATGGTGACACTGAAAAACAAACTTTCACTGACATTGTAATCCCCACAGTCAAAAGGAACAGGTCAAAGGAGAGAGGACACAGGATGGGGAGGAAACACAGGACGAAAGTCAGTGGGGCTTCTCATGCGGTATCTGTTACCCGCAAAAGCTCCTCCGAGGACTATTTGAAAGTGATCCCCATCAGCAGGGCTCCCACCATAACACAGGTCCCTTCCACACAGCAGCAGGTTTCACACAGGCCACACATACATGGTGGGAAAACAGTGCAACACGTTACAGCTCTGAACTCTTCCTTTAGCGTTTTAAAAAAGCAAAGAGCCAAAGTGAGAGTACTGAAAAGGAGGAAAACAGCTCTGTCTCCTCCAACTGAAAAGCCACTTTACCACAACAGTTCTGAAATTGTGCTCCCTGCTCTCACAACGCCAGAGCCAAGTGATGCCTCGAGTAGCTCTACAACCACTGCTGCAGTCAGCTGGCCACTGGGGATACTAGAAACTCACAGTGAATCGAGGCTTTTCACAACAGCAGCCACTACAATAACTCCGAAACGACACAGGCAGCCAAAAGACAGACGGCAGAGGAAACCACGAAGGAAAGCAGCACCTGATGCTCTCAGCAAGCGAGTCTCTACCCCTGAACGAACTGAGCACACAACAACATTCACAACCACGCCAGCCAAAGTGGCCCCTGCTGAAGAGTTCAGTGTGCAGAGATCTGAAAAGGCCTTCACAACTACCTCAGCCGGTCCTACTATGAGTGCAATTCAGCTGTCCATTGAAAGAGCAAAAGCACAATTCAGCACGAAGAAAAGGAGGAAAGCAGCTCTGTCCATCAGACAACAATGAAGCATGTCGTGCAACAAAAAGGCAACTTAGCTGGCTAGGCTAGCCCCCGTTGATCACTTAGGCTTGCTTCATGATGAGTTAAATATTCAAGTAGTAGTATATTTGTTCTTTGTTTCAGCCTTTAAATCAGACTAAACCAATGAAATCATATGTGATTGTAATGAGAGAATCATGTTTTAGATTACTTTATTCTGCATGAAGACAATAAAATTTCTGAATGATTGTGGGTGCATCTCAGAGTGCTTCCCCTTCTATCTCATGGTGATACACATAAAAGTATAGTTCTTCTGCTTAAAGAGATTTTCTGTCAGTACTGAGACTTTTATGCTGCTTTCATATCATATCACACATCTATAATCACAGAGCTAACATGCAAAATGCAGTATATATATTTTTCCTGCCCAGGCTGTGCACAGATTGAACAAACCAGTTTTGATTTGCTGAATGAGCTTTGAACGTGCTGGATCCCCCACCACCCCCACAAAGCTGCCAGACATCTAGCGTTAGCGTCATTCTTAGCGCACCGGCACCCCTTTGCAGCTTTTTGAGATTCATATTCAAATATGCAAACTATTGACAGATTCATCATAAATCTTTTTGTCAAGCGTAAATATTTCATTCACCATTGGAACCGAAAACCTCATAGGCTTCAAACATGGCTTTCTTAACCTGATTTTAATCATTTTTCCTTCCATCGCATACTGTGCGCAGAAACCATGCCAAGAAAACACACTGTTTATGGACTGTGTTCTTTTGTTCTAGTGGCCTGAGGACTTTGGTCTTCCAGCTGCCCCTGCCTGTGAGGTTTAAGGCAGGGTCACATTCTCCACACAGATTAGTTGCTCGCTTTGCACATTATACTTTCACCTCTTACCAATGAACGCTGTAATCCTTCAGGTCAGATGACTCTCACATGCCTGCATTCCAACTATTTACCTGGATGAAGCTGAAAGGATGAGATGTCTAAATCAGACACTTAAAAAGCTCTTTGAGGGAAGACTTTCAGGTGTACTTTCCCGCTCCTATTCCCACATTCTTTGGACAACATCCAAGCATTCAAAAGGAGCTTGACATCCAGGCATGATCATAAACTGAAATGGCAAACGTGACTGACACGGCTGGGTGGTATAGGAAGAGTCCATTTCATTTCCAAATTAAAGACCTTTGGCACTGTTTGGCTCCAGTTTTACCTAAAAAATTCTTTATTCTGAGATATAAAATCTACTCTCTTCAGCAATGCTTGCTCAACTTTGACTTACATAAGAAATGAAACCCTAAAAATATATATCCACATCACTTTGAGGCGCGTGAAATTTGATTTGTCTTCACAAATTTTAAAATGATTAATACACCTATAGAAATAAACACATACAAAGGCTAATATATATGCTTGTAAACGTGCAGACTTACAAAGCAATTTCATGGGCACACATTCATTTCAACAAAACTATTTGAGATAAAAAGTTGAGATTAGATATCTTTGTTTTAGAGGAATCAGGCTAATGAAAGCTGGGAACTACTGGTAAGTATTTAAACACATACTGTTCTTTTTTTGTTTGTTTGTTTTTGATAATTGACTGAAATGAAAGGGAAATGTTACACCATATTGTCAGATCTTTCAGCATTTTAGTGTTACAAGATCCCGTACACATACTGACAGCAATACACAAATATTTTTTTGTTGCTGAGGATTGATGCTGATCTTAATAGATACTGGGCAGGGACACAGACTGCAAGTTGGGACTCAACGCATTATGCCCCACCTCACTCATGGTTGAATGGGAGTAAATCCTTGCAGCCAAGCAAAAAAAACAAAAAACAAAAAACTGGTGGCTGTTGTAGCAGTGTGTGATTTTATGAATGAAATTTTCAAGGGTATAATAATGGGAGTCATTGGAGTCATTGTCTCCACCGAGGATGTAGTTAGCTTTCAGCTTTCCATAGTCAGCTACTCCTGAGATTTAGAGTCGAAACATGAATCAAAGGGTTTTGAGATTATGGGGGGAGATAAAGGGAGTTGACACAAAGTATTGTATAAAATCGCCCACACTGGGCAGGGGTCATGTCTGGGTTTTGAGCCTCACTCATTACTGTGGCAGTATCTTTGAACATCTGAGAGCAAACTGACTACGCTGTCCAGGCAGAAAAATACACAAAGGACAAAGGAATACTCCATCTAAGGTAAAAGGGACATGAGCTCTGTGGTATCTTCTTAGACAAAAAAATGAATAAAACAATAACCCATTATATTCACTCACACAGAGGAGCATTTATTGATCAAGAGAGACTGGTGCACAGTGGATAAATTGTCTCCTACAGCAATGATGGATGAGGATGTGCAGTTTCTGCTTTTTTTTTTTTTTTTGTAAGCAGCTGTTCTGTTTGGGGGAAAGAAAAAACCACTAAAGAAATAAACTGACTATATAGGTTATGTTGGCTAAAAACCTATACCTACAGAGTGCCACAGTTTTACTATTTTGAAATGTAATGTCGACACCTGATTATTTAGAATGGATAAACCTTATTTATTCGTAGTGTATTGTCCTTGGCCCAGAGGAGAGCAGCATGTACATGAGCCCAGTGATCGTATCCTGAACATATATGCATACATTTTTTTCCCCCTGGCACATTACTGATGCAAAGGCCGCCCTCATTTCTCTGACACACATTTTCTGTTTGAGTGTGAGAAGCCGTGGCTTGGCACAACAGGCCGTTGTTTACAATGTCTAGTGTGTGGCCACAAACACTCAGCTAAGTGCTTCGACAACATTTGCATATGCATAGTGCAGGCTCTGTGCTCATTAACATCAGAAAGACAGTGGTCAGTGATGTATGGCTAACCTTATCTTTCCTCTGGACTAGGAAGTGAGCAGGGAGTTTCAAAATAACATGAGGTCTTCCCTACACACTGCTTTTCACCAGAACAGCAGCTGGTGATTTTAAAAGCATGGAGTTAAAGGTATGAGATCTGGACAACCTAAACACTCTTTGTATCATGTATACTGTCTCACACTGCTGCACATGGCCCATAGTCTTTACTTCCTTTGTCACAACTGTCACATTATGAATATATTCGTGAGAATATTAAGAAAAACAAGAATTTACGACAGTGCCAGCATTCGTATGAAGCTCTGCTTACAGTCATCTTTTTTCAGGATGCTCAAATGCGGCGGCTGAAGAAGTACTCAGATCTTTTTCTTGGTTGAGTGTACCGAAGAACAAGAATGATCTATTTACTCGTTCTACAACAAAAGTCCCTCGTTTCTACGAATGAATTATTCCTTAACAGTATGTGATATTAATCACCTAAACTGCTTCATTAAAATTAAACTCACAGCAGGTACAAAAAAAATGCTTAGTTTGCTTCATTTTTTATTGTTTTACACAACTTCTAACTGTCGGCTGATATGGAGGCATTTAGTATCGTATTTGTTTAGACCTCTAGTGGAGGAAGTCTGAAGTCCTGTTGATGAAGTTTGGGATCAGGGCTCAGTCACAGGATATTCTAAACATATGTCTTATTTGCCTATGGATTGTTCACTAACAGGTTAGATCTGTAAAATATTAATGATATGGATAACATAAAATATTTAAGTGAACTTAACACTTTACAAAATATCACTTCAGCCTTAATTTTCCTAATATTTGATATCCTTGTAGCGGCTAACTGCTTCCGCGGGTCCAGTGAAATAAAGCATCCGACGTCTTCTGCTTGAAATTTAATGGATTATTTATTTCTCACCGTTTTTATCTTCAATGTGCTTCATGCAAGAATCCAACCAGTAGTGGCCATCAAAATCCATTAATTCAGTAAACACAAATACATCCAGAAGGCTTAACTCGGCCAGGCGTCGCGTACAAAAAACTATTTCTGCTTCACCGTCGAGCAACACCTGTTACCTGAAGAAAGGTTCCTACCGAAGTCGGCATGTGACCCGGTACACAAAGGTGACACCTAGTGGGCAACTTAGTGTCCCACACACACACACAAACATTACCCAGTTGAAACGGCCCTTGCAGTCCTTTTTATTATGTTGCAGACATTTCCTTTCTCAAAATGTCTTTTTCATTTAATGTCACAATATGAACATAAACTTGAACACTTACATTAAAGTCAGCCCTAACTCCTAATGCAAATAATCAAAATAATTTTTATTTTGTTTAATTATAATAAATGTGAGGTGTACCGCAGTCAAAATACAAGACGATATCATTTCTATGTTGTCTTTGAAGGCTGCACTTTAGAGTGGTTTTGTAAACTGTAAAACTGTAAAAAGTGCACAGGATTAACTATGGCACCAGACCTCAGCAAACTCAAAGTACGTGTAATACCCAAAAGCCCTGCCTCATGCACACCTACGTTATTACTGCAGGCCATAAGCAGCAATCAATATTATTAATCGTCAAAATGAACAAGGTCTTGTAGAAACTGTTATGAAAAGTCTGATAAGTTACAGTGCTAATGACAGAATTATCAGTACATTTTAATGACAGTAACATAAATCAAAAAAACCCAACCAGTGCCAGTAATTAAAAGCAGCTCTGTTATCTACTCTAATGATACTCTAAGGCTTAGAAATTGATTGTCAGTGGATATTTTATACAATTCAGAGCTAAATTAAAAATTAAATTAAAAATTGTTATTCCTATGAATTGTCTAATGGTTTCTTTTGCTTGTTGGGGCTAGCTCTATGTTGGGGTTAGGGTTAGGGTTATGTATGGCTACAAATGAGATTCCTTTTTGTGCGATATTAAAGCTGCAATGGAAGAAATTTCATCTTCTGTAAAACCTTGTTGTGTTTTAAGTGCAAAAACTACATCATGGACTGAAACCAAAGCTATTCCATGATCAGATATAGAAATGAGTTTTCCAAAAGAGTCTAATGAAGAACATGTCAGTCCACCAAGTCAACTTTAACATGGAGCACCACTACAGCACCTGCCCTACAGGCCGCATCTGAATATCTCCGATCTGAAAAAAAAAAGATGTATGAAGATAACCACCTCTCTATGGTAAAATACTGATATTTCAATGAGAAAGGAGCAAAGGTTAAAAATGTGCGATAAATCCCTATATATGGGACTAAGAAATGTACATGAGAGAGAAAATCTACTTACCTGCACATGAGGAGGTGCACTCAGGGCGTATAAAACAGCATTAGCAACATCTTTTGCTTTTAAAGGCTACATGAGAAGTGAAAAGTGAAATAACATCAGTGTTATAAGGATTCAGATATATTAGATCGATTAGATAGATTAGATCAACAAGACTCTAAGATATCTTACTATTTTTACCTCGCATTTAGAATATGTTTCAGCAGCATTTTCAGTACTTCCATACAAGCGCAGAAAAAATTCTGTCGCCACTAAGCCAGGAGAAATACACTGCAAAATGAGAGCATTACTGCAAACATGTAAAATTGAACATTACTTGGTGTTTTTTAAAACATCACTTTTTAATGTTATTCATGTTATTATGAATTATGATTACAATGTAATTAACTAATGTAAAGGTAGTTTCTGGACAGAAAGAGGCACCACTGAGAAAATATATAAAAAAAAAAAATCATAGCACAAACAGAAAAAAAAAAGAAGAAGAAGAATACATTGGAGAATGCAGATGACTGAATTTGCAGATACAAATACCAAAGTGATGAGGTCTTACTGTGGCTCTAATGTTGGTGTTGGCCAAACGCAGCTCCTGCCTCAGGGCCTCAGTCAGGGCTGTCACTGCAAACTTAGTGGCGCTGTAGAAATGTATATTATTGTTGTGAAGAATACGATATCCGCTCATGCTGAAAAAGAAAAACAAATAAGTTATAGGACAGCAGGTATCCTTCTACCACATCAAGTTTGACTGTTCTTTCAAAGAAACATTTAACTGAGTAATACAAGAAAACCTGTGTTGCACTGAACTACCCTGGGCTTGTCTTTCAGACATATTCCTACATTTTAGTTGGAAATGCTTTGGTGGACCTGATGAGAAATGTTTCTCGTTGTTTCACTATTTGTCTCAATGACACACAAACACACACACAAAAAAAAGATCGGGATTTTTTATTTTTTTTTCAAGAATTTTTTAAGTTGATTTTCCCCCCAATAATTTTCTGGAAAGTTTTAGAATTTATGAATATTTTGTTCAGTAGAACTTCACTAAATATTTGAAGAATTATTTTCATTCATTGATTCTTCTTCTGCTGCTAATCTGTTTCCAGGTCACAGGGGGTGCTGGAGCCAATCCCAGCTCAACCAACACACAGAGACAGACAGAGACCAACAGCCACTCACACTCACACTAATGGACAATTTAGAGTCATCAATTAACCCAAACATGATGTCTTTGGACAGTGGGAGGAAACCGAAGTACCTGGAAGAAACCCAAACTAAGCAAAGAAATTCCTCAGGCCAGGAACTGAAGTCCCAACCTTCTTGTTGTGGAATAACAGTGGAAACCTCTATGCTGCCCATAATATTTCTGGGGTATTTTATTTTTCATATATTTCTGAATTGTTTGTTCGCACAACAGAAAAAAAAAAAACTATTTACAATGAATTAATGTGAGCAGCAGAATTTTCTAAATATTTTTAAAATGCAGCAATTAAGAAGATTTAAAACTTTTCTTGGTCAGCTGTGGATTTTCAGTTTTGGAGAAGTTGGTCAGATTGACTAAATTAGATTTGTCATGGACTTTTTTTTTTCCATCAGACAAGTAATTGAAGTAATAACAAAAGCATAATATTTGGCTGACCAAAAAACAATGAAAAAAAAAAAAAGCTGCTGTAATAACAACGTGACAAAATGTGAAAACAATGTGCCTCCACCTTATTGGGAAGTGTTATATAACTATCAGGTCATCATCGTACCTATTTATGTTTATGATGTGGCCATCATCAACATTTCTTTCCTTCATTGACTGATATGCTTCACGTGTGCATACGGACAATGCAACAACATTCACCTGCAACGCACCAAGCAGAAGAGTCAAAAGTTCATAAACAATATTGTATTAATAACAAGAATAGTGAACTGGTGATCATAATTATGAATAATTGAGCAAGGCCTCAAGACATCATCTGTCTTCATATACACACACATAAAAAAAGTTTTGGCCAAACGGCAGTCCATAAATGAATCAACCTGAAGCAGTAGGACATATTTTCTTTGCTTAGTTTATATTGGATTCCAATATTCAATGAAGATTTTACAGTCCAAATTGCTTGTCTTTATTGGCGTGACTTATTTTTCCCAAGACGTTGATGTGTATGTATATGTATATATATATGTATATATGTATATGTATATATATGTATATATATATACATACATATATACATATACATATATTCACATGCCTGTCAAAAGTTTGGAAAGGCTTTCCTATTCGTTTGAATGAAAAAGTGTGTCAGGCATAAAAACACTGTGCTCTTACATCCAGCATGTTCTTCCAGGAAGTGGTTTTACCTTTTAAAAGTGGCTCAGGGTGGGAAAGGCCGGCATTGTTAATGCACACATCCACACCTTTGTGCTGTGCTTTAATAAAATCAAACATAGACAGAATCTCCTCCTCCTTGCTCAAATCACACTTGATGGGCACCAGGACACCACTATAGCCTGCAGTTTGACACTCAGCCGCCAGTTTCTGAAAACAAAACCCAAAAAACATGTCAGACAATCAGCGTTATAATCGATTCTTAAAGGTGCAATACGTCCGATGATGTGAGATTTCAGATTGAAATTGAATGTTAAATGATGAAAAAATTAACTAAAGCAATGAAGAGTGTGTGCAGGAGCAACAGTGATGAGTCATGACCATCTCTATTGCAATTCAGAGGTATCCACTGTGGTGACCACACTAACCAGGCAGCTCTGGCCCATAGTGTCTTCAGACCATTAACCACCATATAAATGCATTCATCTGGTCATTGCTTTATCATTTCATAAACTAACAAATTTACTAGTCTATGTATGGTATAGAAAATACAAAAGTACCCATTGCAGTTTTTTGAGCGAGTCTAGGATAGCGACTTCAGGTGCTTTGTTCAGACAACAACCAACAGTCGAAGAACAATGAGTTCATTAGGATAAAAAACTGAGAAAAACAGAAAATGTTTTAGGAAGTGCAAACTGCACTAGTTCTGGTTTTCTGTAAAATCAACAAATCATTGACTTCTCCTCCCAGCTGGGGAGGGAGTCCTCAACAAAATAAGGTGATAGATTACAGTTTAAAAATAACCTTGTTTTATTTCCATAACTGGTAGTTTGGGCAGAGGTGCAATTGGTGCCAGATCCCTGACTGACAGGGCCAGGGTGTTACGTTTCATTCAAAGGTCTCTGGGAAACTAACCCCATTGTTTACTTTGTCCACATCTCACCATCTGTTTAAAATAAGTATATGGATAGATAGATAAATAAATAAATAAATAGACTGTATATGGCAAATTATAGTCATTTTAATAATACATATATGATTATACTTTATTAGATAACTTTATACATAAACACCACGTGTGAGGGGAACTTTATTGCTGCTGCTAATTATATAATATTTATATATCATTTATCATTATTGCACATCAAATCTGTCATAAGGACGACTTACAAAGTGACACTCTCAATTGATTTATCCGTTTACCAGCACACTTTTACTAGTAGAGCAGTTAATGTTAAACATTTGACCGTACAGATGACTGTAGTGCAGCCGATCGATGACTCGGTGCTCGACTGTGTTGGTTCTGGAGTCGCCGTTCGTTTACTCGCCAGACTATTTCATAAATAAACTCACAATTAGGTTTGTCGGCAGGTTAGCCTACAACGCTCAAAAACAGGTTTCTTTAATGCTAAAGTTGACCATGAACAGTTTTTTCAGCGACTCTTCGTCTGTCGCGTTTGCAAAGTGTTGCAAAAATGAATTTGCGGGAAGTCAACTACACACGACAACATTCAAAACTTCACAACATAAAGATTCCCACCGAGGCTGGACGGTTTTTACCTCATTACCGAAGTGCAGAAGTGTTTATGCACACCTGTGTTTTGGCGACGTCCCGTCCACAGCCTACCACCTTCATACCGTTCTGGACCAGCTCCTTCGCTATATAGGACCCGATTCCGACCGAGGCTCCGGTCACCAGAGCCACCCTGCCCAGGAAGCGCTCCATCGCTCCTAATGACCAGGACCAGCAACTTCCCTCCTCCTGCGGGAAGATTCTGAACGCTGCAAGGTGGAGGCCAATCATAGTTGAGAACCCGCCCAATCCACGAAGTTGCCAGACACCCGTGTGAAAAAAAAAATATATGTAAAAATCACGGCACGCAATAGGAAACACTCGCAAGTATCCAGAGCTTTATATCTGCATCAAATAACCACAAATGAAAGATAGAAAATAGGTTTTTGCAAATTGCAACCAACAAGAAAGTAGTAAATCAACCCTAGGCTACACAAATTGCAAAATGAACCTCTGGCATCCTAGCGCCAACCCTAACCCAGATTAATAATAATGCCAGCTGCACCTAAAAAGGTGCACCTTTAAGCCATGTAGGCCTAATACATTTTCTTATTTCCATCACAAATGACCTGCATGAGGACTACATGCGAAACTATTTCAAAGAAAGCAAAATTATGCCTCTCCCTCCCTCAGCCTCTTTTTCTCCTCGCTGCTTTCCACACTCGTGGTGCTGAAAGACGCACAAGCCTGGCCGTACAGCAGCACACAAAGCCACGAAAAACTAACAGCAAATGCCATAGAATAAGTGGGGTACAGTTACCCAAATCGGTCACAGTGCAAATAAGATAGGTGGCATAAAAATCATCTTACCTTCACGCAGAATCAACTTGAACAATATTTAGAGCAAAGCCCAGTGGGGGGGTCACACATAGACACACGCACTCTAGCTCTCGCTAGGCCCGTAACTTTTTCGTAATGTGTGATTTAATTGCTTTGGGACATGTTGCAGCTTTGACAGCTCCCTCAGCAGCAGTTGATTGTGGATGCTGCTCACAGTATTGTTAATTTTGCTTGGGGGGGGGGGGGGGGGGGGGGGGGACTTAAGTCTTGCCCGAAGCATTTTTCTAAGAGATAATTTGGCTGAAATGGAATTTACGCCGGACAACGAACTATTCCAATTATGAAACAACAGCGCCACCGGAACCGATGGCATATTGCCTGAGCGGCGTTATCTTGGTTGTTGTTCCTGTTCCGTTACTGTTCTGCAAAAAAAAAAAAAAAAAACTTAATTCTGCTCCAGTCTGCTTTCATAAGGAAAGAGGAGAATAATTCGGACATTAACTTCATAACCAAGCCAATCGCCCGAAGGACAACAGTGCCGGTGAAGAAGGAAGAGTCACGCCGACAGCCACCTCAGCCGTGGACCAGTCTTGCTTGGAAGGCGGGGGTGTGATCTTACTCCCGGAATCCAGTAGGGCTCCCACATCATGGCTATTCACTGTCACCGGACATGTGGGAGGTCATTCTTGGGAGTAAAGAGGCAAAGAGGTGGGCAGGGTGTGGGCCAGATGACCTGGCGGTTGGCATGGATTCCCCTGCTGGTTCCCCACACTGCCGGGGTTCACTGTTCCTGGATACTCCCTTCTGTCCAGGTGACCCCTACAGGCAAATTTACAGTCCCTGAACGGACTAGGTTGCAGCCTTTGGGGTCCTTTGGGTGTTAGGGTTAGGGATGCACTCTTGGGTTCCCTCCTGGAAGCATGAAGCTTTTCTGCTGTGGCCTGATACCGCTCTACTGCTTCCACTGCTTCAGGCACTGCGGCAGTTGACTGCTGGCTCATAATGCTTTTTGCCTCATAAGGCAGGGCCCGTAAGTACTGATCCACAATGGGGGCCTCTACCACTGCTGCTACATTATTCTTCTCTGGTTCCAGCTAGTTTCTGTTGATTCCTTTGTTCCTTCGCCATGTTGGCTTGATACTGGACCTGCTGGCCTGCAATGAGCGTTTTCAAAATCTCTTCCTTTTCAGGCTGTGGGGCTGGAGAAAAAACTGCTCAGTTCCTCAGTGTCTTCTTCTGACATCCCAGTTAGCCCTGGCCTGCCCACATTTGCCACCATATGTGATGTCACAAGAGGCCAATGCACTGCGGTATAGGCCAGAACTGTGTCAAGATGCCAACAAGGGCACACAACACTAGGTCCACAGTTCAAAAAGTGGGGTTTGTAATAAAGGTTCAAAAGGGAGTAAAAGAAGTAGGTTCACGGTAGGTCTCTTCAGCTCTTAATATCCAGATACCAAAAGGATGTTTTCAGCTCCACCTCAAACAAAAGCTCAAACTCTAGTCCTTCAATAAAACAAAGTTGGTCTGTCTGTCTCTGTCTGGTTGCTGTACCATCTTCCAGCAACACAGTTGTCCCTCACCGTTGTTGTACTCCAGGCCAGGCGTAATCTGCCATGTAATTGGCCACCTAAACAGCCACTGAGCAGCCACTGAGCAGCCACTGAGCAAGCCTTCAGTCGCCTTCCCAGGACACACACTCAGTCCGGTCCTACCCAATAACCAGTTCATGATCTCCCTCAGGTGTGTCTCGTCCCCCACCACTAGATGGGGGCATCACAGTTATCAGCTGCAGCCACCGGAGGGGGATGGAGCTCCCTACTACAGCACAGCCACTAGTGACATCACAGTAACTACTTAAGTCGAGTTCCTCAAAACTGTACTTCAGTCATGTAAATCAGTGAACCTGATAAGTTAACTGAGAAATACTTATTATGATTATAAGCAGCTATATTATATTATATATATATTATATTACCATACTCTCCAAAAGCAGGAGCTGTAACAGAGTACTGTGAATCAATATTATACATCATCTATATTTGCCCTCTGAGAACTCAACAAATCTATTTTGCAGTGAACTCAGTTCACAGTATTTGATCGCTTGATGGTTTTGTTGAAGCTGCTTCATTCAGGATGTGTTTTAAGTTCAACCCTGCGTTTAAGGGCCCATTCATTATCTTGAGAATGTAAGCTGTCAGATATGAGTGTCTGTATCTACCAGTGGTCACAGAAATCAAGAGTAATAAAACTGAAGCCTATCTTGTGGGCGGGTAAGATAGGTGGGCTTACCTGTGCTTATAACAGGCTTTTTGAACTCTAGTTTCATCTTTTAAATCATTCTGAGTGGTGAGCTTTAGTGAGTTGCACAATGCTGCTCGCAAATGTTTTATTTCTGTTTGTGTCATCCATCAGGATTGTGTCAGGGGCAGGTATGTTTCACTGCGTTCACGAGCATTTTTTTTTTTTTTTGCTTTAAAAATAATACATTTCACAGTTTCTTTTTAATAATCTGCTGTTTGCCCAGGTTGGTGTTATCACTCTCAAGTTACATGTAACAACACCTGCAGAGGTAAAATTCAAAAAACAGCCTTGACATTGAGATTGAGAGATTGAGATTAGATTGAGATTGAAATTAAATTGGAAAATATCTATTATTGGTTATCTTTTTTATTAACATTCACAGGTCCAGAAGCCTGGGGGCAGGTTTTTCAGCGCTGCAGTGGCAGATCCCAGTCTCCTGTTAATATTGTTACAAGGCGTTTGGTACTTGATGAACGTCTCACTCCTTTTCACCTCACCGGATACCAAGAGAGATTTCACAGTTCCCTCCTAAACAATGGTCATACCGGTATGTCTTCGATCTAAAAGCCCAATAAGTCAATGTGTGTCTGGGTGATTTAAATCAGCCAGAATAACTTAAACCGGGCATAGAGTAGTCATCGCGCAAGTATATATTTTTTGTCTTTCTTATTATTGATTAAATTGCTTATACTAATTTAATTTGAACTTTCATTGGCACTTCTTGAGGAATTTTAACATATTCCTCGATCAATCAGTTTTTTCCTGACTAAAATTAGATGAGTGGGAGTAGACAAATGTACCAAATGTCTGTTTAAATTAAAGAAAGTTTTACTGCATACTGGCACACACCCATTCGTGAAACTGCCCTTGATTTAGTTAAAGGTGACTAAATGAACACAAAGAGGGAAGACAAAAATAGACTTCAAAACAACAAAAAATTACCAGAGATGCAAAGTTACTCAAAACAAAATGTACAAAAAAAAATAATAATAAAAAAATATATATACCAGTGTGATTATTTCTGAGCCTGGGGTCTATTGCCTCATTATTTGAAAATTTTTTCTTTTTTTTTTTCTAGTTCAATTGGATTTGCCTTCCAGTATAAGGATCAAAGGAGGAAATTTGCCCACATCATACAAAGCACTTCAAGTTCATCTGCACTGGGGCAAAGATGGAGGGCTGGGGTCCGAGCACACCATAGATGGGGAGCGATTTTCAATGGAGGTAGGAAATGCAGGGATGTACTGCATGTCAGAAAGCCATTGGTGTGTAGACAATATTAAAATAAACCAAGAATGAATTTTAGTCTATCTCCAAAAGTAATGTTAACATTACATTTTATTCTACCTACAGATGCACATAGTTCACATAAAAGAAGAATACGACTCTCTAGCCCAGGCTGAAAGAGACCGTGCTGGTGTGGCGGTTCTTGGATTTTTCTTCCAGGTGATTTTATTTTCTTACCTTTCAACAAACAAATGTTGATATAAGAAAAATGGGAATTTTAAGCTACAACAATGTTTTCAAATGAAAATGCTCTAAAATGTTAGGTTAAGTAACTGGAAAGAACGCTATGTCCCCAGTGGAATCCCAAACTATTCACATGCTTGAGGATTATTATTATTTTATTTTTAGCTTTAAATGGAATGAGCCTATTGGGTTAGGGGAATTACGAAGGGAAGAGGCAGGATTATATCAGGATAGCTGTTGCTATGATGTTCAATGTACATTTTAAAAAAAGCTTTTAAATTCTAAGATGTTACTGAATAGTTAAGGGACCTTCTAAATTCTATTCCTCAATGTATATGAATAAATAAAGTTATGAATCCATCAACAGCTGTGCCTTTCTGTCAATATCTAAAAAAAAGTCAAGCCAAGAATTGTACCTTGAGCTATAAGAAACTATGATGAAAAAAGACGTGTAAAACAAAGCCATCAGTCACCAAGCAACTTTAAAATGGGCATCTATGCTGTTGTGATAGTTGGAAAACAGTTGGACATAAATGTTTCAATAAGGAAGATATTCCAACACATTTCTGATGACTGCCTCTGTCTCTGAAACACAAGAGAATCGGCTTACCTGTTAAAACCTTCCATGTATGAAACCCTTCCTGATTTTACTAGCTTGAACTAAGTTGCCAACTGTGTGTGTTTTTTTTGTTTAGTTTTTTTTTTTTTTTAACCAAAGTGCAATTATTCTTGCCAATTGACATATTTTTCTCCATTTCAGGAGTCTGCGTCTGCAAATAAGAAATTTGATACTTTGATAAATGCCCTGAAATACATTCAACAACCCAGTAAGTTGTCTATCAACAGAAAAACAAAAAACAACAAAAAGGCCCAACAACGATGTTGTCCTAAATGATTTTTTCCTGTGTTGGGCTAAAGTGCTTTTCTTGTGTGATAATATGCCATAAAACTGTTTTCGTACATCCGAACAGTAAATCCATTAGAGCAACTAAACTGTAACCTTGTACATATATTTTGTCTGATATTAGATAGAGATAAATGTGTTACTCTGTTAATGTTTTACAAAGCTGACAGCACCACACTCAAAGGTGTGTCCTTGGGCATGTTGACCCCTTCGCCCAACAACATGACCAAGTACTTTCGCTATGAAGGCTCCCTCACGACACCAAACTGTGCGGAGGCGGTTGTCTGGAGCCTGTTTGAAAAAGCTATTCCTCTCAGCAGGGAACAGGTAATTATTTTCAAAATATTGCATCATCTACCTGTAGAAAGAAAGTCGACAACACTCACTAAAATACTATGTCAAACAATTAGTGCACAACTCAGATTTCATGAAACAATACAACATTTATATTTACGCTAATGGAATAAAGCAACAATTAGGCCACAAAAACTGAAATAAAAATTAATTTAAATACAGTGGGAAAAAAATGATAGATTGGGGAGCCAGGTTGTGTAACGCTTTTAAAGTTAACCATTCATTGATGCTATCGATACAAAAACAAAAATGTTGCCACTGCAGGAAAACCACAGCTGTGCTTATATGAGCGGCTTCTTAAACAAGTGACACTTAACAGCAACATTTTTGACCAATACAAACAAAGTGGAGACATCTACTAACTGGAGAATCCATTGGTTAAAAAGCAAAAAAACTAAACAACAAAACAGAAATTCATGTCGATCCTGTATAGGAAAAGGGTAACTTAACCAGAGAACAACTTTCTTCATCAAAGGCTGGTTTTAAAATCATTTTTTAAAAGATCTCAGATTTTCACCAAGCAGCTGGAAGGTGAGCTGCCGATAAGAAAAGACCCTGATGAGAATGAGAACAAACAAAACAGGAAGGAAATTTAGCTTGAAGGTAACGCAATGTTCAATAGCGCTGAGGTGAACTGCTGCTACATTACATCTTCCTCTTATCTCTCCCGGTGTGACTACACATATGATCTATTGTTAGAAAAAAAAAAAGAAAGAAAGAAAGAAAACAAAAAGAGGGAATTTTAAGTCAGTACTTCAAGCAGCAGTATGAGTATATGGAGAATTTGACATGCGGAGTACATTTCACCTGTTGGCTGTTATTTCTTCTTTGTTACAGCTCGCTGCCTTTTCCCAGCTCCGCTTCTCTGATGGGCAGCGAATGGTGAGAAACTACCGACCAGTGGAGCCACTGAATGGGAGGCAGGTGTATTACTCCGGAGGTCAGGCCGCTCCGGCCAGCACTGCGTTACTCATCATGTCAGTGCTTGTGTCCAGTGCACGCTACCTGCACACTGCAGCGTGAAAGCTCTATTGAATTCGCTCTGTATGTTGAACAGTAAATTATGTGTGAATCTACTATATGCACTGCACATGAAGTGTCATAAACACATTCTTTTTTTTTTTTTCAGTTTGCGAAATACAGTTTGTGTTATGTAGCTTCTACATTTAACATCTTTACACCACAATATTTGTCTGTTTTGATTTCCTCAAATCAAACTTGTGTGAAGTTCACTGAGAATATTTATTGATTGATTTCTATTTTGCAATCAATTTCTACTGACTGCAAAGTCACTAAGAGCTAACAGCACAATAGCTTGTTGTACTGTGTGTTGTATTATGTTATTCCCATGATCATATCCTTTGTGATACTGAAGCTGCGGACACATGAACTCTGAACTCCACATTCTCCCAACTCAGCTTCAGGCCGGCCAATTATCCAAACAACGCCACAAATGTGAACTATTGTGCTGAAGGAAGTTTTTCCTTGCCACTGTCACCAAGTGCTTGCTCATGGTTTGGTCTAGACCCGTGCCTTGATGTAACCTTGTTATGATTTGGTGCTATATAAATAAATCTGATTTGATTTGAAAATTGTTGCATAATGTTGTTCATCTGAGTAGTTGAAAAATATTCTTATTATTTGAAAATAAAAAGTATATGTTTGTCTTGTTTTTTTCTATTGTTGTCTGTGTTATTGGCCCCATCGCTGTGTGTTAAGAGCAGATGTTAACTGATTTCATTTGATATTGTAATATTGGCCTTAACTTAACACACAAATTATGTCTTTATAAGTGATATTTTTGTACATCAGTACTCAGATGATATGCATTTAAAGTGAGAACTGTTGTCTACATAGCGCTATCTCTCGATGATCACAAAAAAACGGAAGGACTCAAGCGCAGCATCACATCTTAAAATAAAAGTCTCTCCACTAAGGCCTCAGGCCAAGCAGGGATCCAACAGAGGTGAGAGCAAGAAATACAAAACACAAAATCATCTGGCAGAAGGCACAGAGACGTCAGGCAGGAGCAAAAACACAAAGACAGGCTTTGGGCTCAGGGCGCAATAACTACAGGCTCGAACTCAAGATATGATCTGACAAAGGAGGGTGGTCAACTGACTGGTATAAATGTGGACAGGCACTGCAGGAGGAGTGTCCATGGGCGGGGCTAGTGGAGACAGAACGGATGAGTGAGAGTAGGAGGGCGGGGACTACGGGGAACAGGAAGCTGCAGCATTATTTTCACTGATCCTGATCCTATCTCTTCAGTGACTGCTGTTAGAGTTTCCTTTTGTTGGTTTTATGGACCCAGGAAGTTTTAAAATAAAAAAAGATAGCTGTAAAGACTACCAAAATAAAGAAGTGCCATTTAAATGATCACAATATCTGTAGAGCTTTTAGTTTTTTATTTTATTTTCATTTTTTATTTTTTTTCTTCCGTGCGCTCACATTCGCTTCTGAGTTTTCTTTCTTCTGTGGAGTTCGGACAGTGACTTTATTTGAAAATCTAATGAAGACTCTAATGACTAAAAATGCACAAAAAGCCAGAGGAGAGAGAATTTGTGTCTCTGTCTTTAAAGTTTGTAGTTGTATTTTTGAGAATGGCTTCATGGCTGGACTTTGCCCATCACCTCCGCTAACAGCCACCACGTGGCAGCACCAAGCCTGTCTGAGCCAGTTTAGGTTGCCGTGGTCTGTCTTTTAAAACTGAGTTGCTCTGAGACCTTTTGTTTCTGTTTTAAGGAGTCATGGGAAGTTTCATCTCTTATTGTTAGACTTGCTCTTGAACCTACAGCCATGATGTAATGAGAAAATTTAACATTTGGGTTGAAAGAAATGGGAACAGTGACTTTTTGTGGTGTATAGCTTTTGAAGTCACATAGTTAGAACTGATTAAATGGAATTTAAATGCGCTCAATGACACTGCTGATACACTGATAAAATTGTTGCGATACTAACACTTGCAAGACTTTAAAGGGACATTAACACTGAGAAAAACGGTAGCCAACCTGTCTGAGATCAATAATTATGGGTAAAATATAATTTGATCAGTCCTAAGCAGTGACCAGGGAGGATAATTCCTACTGGTGTCATTAGATGCTGCGCTTGTTTTGGCACCATGACACTATCTATATCACCTTAAGTACACAACAAGATCACTTTGGATATAATCCCATGTTGCACAGGAATAGATGTCTGATGCAAGCACGGCCTGTAGCACAATGCTGTAGCGATAATCTGCAGGATGCACAGTCATGCTCACTCTGCTGCAAAACTTTTCTTATTTTCTCGTAAGAACCACACACACATACACAACACAAAAAA
Organism: Echeneis naucrates; assembly: GCF_900963305.1. Classification (NCBI taxonomy): domain Eukaryota; kingdom Metazoa; phylum Chordata; class Actinopteri; order Carangiformes; family Echeneidae; genus Echeneis; species Echeneis naucrates. The sequence goes on along the minus strand of NC_042523.1, from coordinate 9,325,658 downwards.
TTACAATCTCTCTGGGTGAGCATATGTTTTTAGACAGGTTTCTTGAAGAATAGAACTTTTTTTAGTCGATTCCTGCAGCCTGACTTATTTGATCAACTGAATAACTGTCTGCTTGTCTAGTTTTTCTTTTTTTGTTGTTTCTCACAAGGACATCTTTTCTCGGTTTGTGCACGCTGCCCAACCCCCACTTCCTCTTATTTCTCCCGGTGTGACTCTGAGGTTTGGGTTGTCTTGACAACAGAGGACACAAGCCCGTCTCTCATCTATTTGCAAAGTTTCTGTTTTTGCAAGCATATTGCACATTTGCTGCTGGGACATGGAAGAGCCTCACCATCCCCCACTGACACTTTGTCAGAAAAATGCAGGCGTGAAGGAGTTCTCAGAAATATAAATTAAATGTGAAGATGTTCCTGTAACCTATACAAGAGATTGCAGACTGCTTTTACGCAATAACTCATTTGTACACATTCAATAACTCAATGATCTCTAAAATGAGCTTACTTAAAGTATAAGTCCTCTAAAACCTCTGATTCACCTCTAATCTTTTGTCATTATATTTGCCAATGCAGGGAAAGTATGCCAAAATGTTGGATCAGTAAGAAGTATTTTGGTGTCTGGTAATTTGTGGAGATCCAAATTAATAATTACTTGGATCAATATCTATCTTCTGCAGTGTCTGACTTCGTTTTTAAAAGCAGGTGTAGCCTCACAGCTCCCCTGCATGTCCTTAAAAGGGATGTGCTCATACTTGGCAGCAGTTTATGAGTGTAGGTTTTGAATTTGCATTTGTGTGTGTGTATGTGTGTGTGTATGTGTATGTGTGCGTGCAGCTGTGTAGAGTAACTAGGTATACTTCCTAAAAATTAAGTTGAATAAAGAGGCACTGAATTTCTCGGTTACACATGTATAAAAATATGTTGGTGTGTGTATACATGGTGTCTGTACCAGAGAAATGTGCGATATCTGTAACTCTGAGAGTTGATTGAAATATCGCTCATAAAACGTGGACTGGTTGGATCCACACAGACTTGCATCAGTTACAGTTTTAAATACATTATAGATAAATCACATCTTACAACAAACAATTGTTTACTTTAACAAGACAGACATGTCCACTTGCTATGTTTGAAATAATGTTCTGCCACTGTGTGTGTGTGTATGCACAAATGTGCACATGTAATGTATCGTGTATAGCTTGTGGGTACATGTGTGCGCATGTGTGAGTGTGTTCAAGCGTTTCCTGTGTTAACCACGTGGCTCTGACGGTGTTAATAAAAAGATCACATTCACTTCTGGGTTTTCTTTCTTCTGTGGAGTCCAGACTGGTAAGACCCTGACAGTGAGCAAAATTTATTTTGAGAAATTTAATAATGTAACTAACTCCTCTTGTACTTGTGTCAAATCAAAATGAACTAAAATGTACAGGAAATACGACTTTTTGTTTCATTAAATTCCTATATCGGCATAATTTAAGCAACATGGCTGTCAAATGTGATGAGTAGCAATGATGAAAAACTGTTCAATAACTGTTTTCTTATGCTAACAATATTGTTTCATATACTGTGTAATTTGTGACAACTTGACTTCATTGTTTGCGGTGGAGGGACCAGAAGCTACTGATGTACAGTGTTGTCACCCATAAAGTAGAAAGCACTACTAAACTTCACTACACTGTGTAGTGTTTCCTACTTTATGGATGAGTATACTGTTTGCTGCAAAGGAAACCAAAAGAAGAAGACATTTTAGACTTCAGACTGAATTTCTCAGATTCTCTGCTTTTGTCATTTACTTTTGTTTTGTTGTTGTATTTCAGATTGCAATTTTTTTTTTTAAATCAAATTTCAATGGTGATGAATCTTATGAATTTTAAATTATATATCAGTACAAAAAAGAAAACTGATGTTTATATACACTTTAAAAAACCCCAACGTAAATCACGATACAAAGTCAAGTTTATTTCCAATTTTTGCATTGAAAATGTGAATATTAATATTTTTCTTTATACAAACTTTGCTGTAAATATTTTTAAAACTCATCAACAGCAGATATTTTCTCTTAATTATTCCATATGAAAAGACTAAGAGCAAATTATAGAAAATATATAAACGAGGTATAAGGCAAATACTACTGCAGACACTCTGGTCTGCAGAAAAGTGAGACTATAAGTGTATAGTTAAGGCTACAACAGCTATCATTTGCCATCAGGTATGAAATACTTACAGAGTGTTCGTACTGTCATACATTCATAAGTGTACAATTCATAAAAAAATTTCAGTTCAATGTTTGGCTGCCAAACAAAATGTGATTTTTAAAAATTGTTTTTGATTTGATTGATATGATTTGTAATCCTCTGTATTTTTCTTTCATAAATTATGATTTGCAATTTTGCTTTCAATAAAGGAATACTCTGAAATATATGATGAGAACTGTTTTCACTGTAGCATAAACCCTGATAACGTTGATTATTCTGGTTACATTAGCTCCTTATTTATGTAGACCTTCATTGATTTTCCAATTAAAGCAGATGCAGTGCTAGTAGAAAAATAGAAAATATATATTTTGACACAAAATGTCTGTTTAGTTCATTTCTTCTCATAAAGAAAAAAAAAATCTGATCTCTCACTCTAAGACTTGGCATTTGTAGCAAATATATCCTACGGAATAGCGTTTTCTAATCCCAGGGTAGTGACTGCAGGAAGTTTGATGGAACCAAACCCCGTCGACCGTGCAGATCCCCCTAAAATTGAGATTAGCTGCGTGTAAGATTCAGTGGAAGAACTGAGAGTTCTGAGTTTGTTTTTTTTTAACCTGTAGAGATTACACTTACATGGTAAAATCCATCCTGATCCATTTCGCCCAACACATATATGATGTCTCCTGAACGAAAGCCAAGTTCAAGCTATGTAAAGAAAAGCACTAGTTAGTTACTTGGTATTTTAAAACAAAAATGAAAATGACTCTGTGATTGCTGTGCTTACTTCACTGTCCATGTTGGGCGAACTTTCCCATGGATCATAGTCAAATAAGGCCACCATTCGTCGAACAACCACATCCTCAGACACACTGGCTACATCGCTCAGCTCTGGCGTAGAAGACATACCTGTGGGCAAAAAGAGCACAGACGCTCCTTTGAAAATGCATGTCGATGCTAAAATAGTTCATCAGTTTGCACATCAGTCAAGTAAGCATCAAGCCTGCTCAAAAACATAACAAATAAATAAAAAAAGGTAATTTAATTGAAATGAACATTTTTAATTTGGTAACTTCTGTTATGGATGTGCAGTACTCCTGCATGGTAGAACACCTTATTTGTCAGAGTAGCTTAATGAGTTTCTGGAGTTATCCAGTTTGAGAAAGCAGCTTCTCACTGATGGTCAGTTAGAGACAGGATCATCTCCTGCAGTGGTTTCATACACCTTCCACTGCTCTTTATTCCGGAGGGGAATGCTCTACTTTTCACCTTCCACTTGCTTTGTACTTCACAGATCTTCTTAAAGTCTCTGATCTGGCTTCACAGATCAACATCTCAGATTTTAGAAGTTGATGTGAAAAAGGGAGGGGGTTTATCACGATCTGATTAATCAGTTTTCAAGTGTGACAACATGAGTCTTGTTTCAAAATAACTGCTGCCTGGATGATGATGCACATAACACGTAAATTAATTACCACATTTCTTTCTCACAACGTTTTCAATGGCACTTTAAATTTGTGTTTTAATTGTTTATTTCTTGCAACTGCTTACAACTTTAATGCTGCATAAATAAAATAGCATCAGTTTATATGATATAATTCGTGATTACACATTAAAGCCCTGCAGAGATAAAGTGGGAACATGTTTTGGATGAAGCTTCATAAGACAATAGCTATCATCTTGTGTGCTCAAAAAAATTAAGTTTCACTCTTTACTATAGATACTTGAAATACATTTTGCTGATATATATCTGCACTTTTTGTGAAAGGGTTAGAGTTGGGTTGTAATACTTTTACAATATTTTTACATAGTGACATTGCCATTTTTAGAAGGGTCAGGATTCTGGGTCCTTCCTCCACCACTGCTGTTGTGTTAATGTTTTGTAGCACAGTGTCCTGCAAAAGCACAAGGGGGATACCTGTGTGGTCCACAGGGAGGAATCCCTGCTGCATGAGAACATGCTTCAAGTACTCATCATCAACCGGGATCTCGGTCACCATATTGCTTGGCACAAAACCAGAGAGACCACCAGACTCCCCGTGATAGAACCCATCAGAGTCTTTGTCTCCAAACACCTATCGAATGCAGACACAGGTGACTTTGGAAAAAATAAAAAGTAAAATTCACATCTGTGAGTTTGCCTGCTGTGGCACTTAAAAGGCGGCAGATTAGACAAATCAGTTGAATGTCATGACAGGAAACAGAAACTCAAAACAAGCTTGTATCTTCATAATCTTTCACCTGGCCTCAATCTGGCACAAACAGGAAACGCTTTCACACACTTTCAAAGAACATTTCAACTGCTTCAATGAGGAAATACAACTCATATATACACTGAAGTCTGAGACTAGTGCATGAAACTAACAATATAAGAGATGTCACACATTGTTTTTACCTTGATTATCTGGCCTGGGACAAAAGGCAGTTCCTCTGCAGCTGTCTCATGGTTGGGAGACATTGCAGCAGGGTTGTATGGGTAAAGCGCCACAAAGAGCCGGACCGTGGGTATGGACAACTGGCTCGCAGTCTCTAGTTCCCATTCTCTGAGATCCTCTGGAGTAGCAATCCTAATTTCATCTGGGTAAATCAGAACATCCAGCTCCAGCCTTGTCTCCATTTACGCCGGTTTGAATGCCTGACTGTCCACTTGGCAGACAGATGGCCACTGTAGACAGTCCTCTCTTTACCCTTATCCTAATTTGAGGTAACTAAGCTAAGCAGAAGGAACAGTAATCCTCTTTGAAGCAAGTGGATAGATTCATCAGTTCAGCAGTGTGTGCTGCACTGTAAGACTCTATGTGCAAAGTAATAGCAGCTCTGATTTAATTTTTTTTTAATTACACGGCTCAAACACCCTTTTTATTGTCTTTGTGGTCATTTAGTAAAATTGTATGGTGTTTCTCACACAAAATGTCCTGTGGGCCTCATACTGCATTCCCTTTTTCATACTGCACCGTGTCCTTGATTGTCCTGAAAGGTGCTTGTAAATAAAATTCACAATATTTATTATTACTGTTATACTAAGATATAACAGTTGAAGAAACCTATCATTTCTACCATGTTTCTGCCTCTGGAACTTTGGTTCAATATATTTTATAGTTATTTTGACTATTTAATTGTAAAGTTATCTTTCCAAGGTTGCCAAGGTCGTGATTAAAGACTTGAACTCTTTTGATTTTGGGTTCCTTATCTGCAGACTTGGGCCCAGATATGCGGATGTTTGTCATCGAATAAATAAATTGTTTTAATTATTTTATCTATATGATCCACATGAGGGCAGTAGAATTACAAAATAATAACTAATAATAAAAGTGACATAAATTGTCATGGGGTTTGATACAGTGCACAGGACAGAGCCTGATAACTAGCTGCTAACACACAAACCCACTTAATATATTTGCTACTAATCAGGTCATTTGCCAAAATCCATAGTTAGAGGAACCCCTATCCACGTAGTTTAGGGCCCCTCATGGTCTGGGGAACTTGGGCTGTTGTGTGCTTGACATGGTTGGTGATCCTGTCATGCTGGGCTTTGTCTTACTTTTTAAAGGATGCATAATAATCACATCTTCAAAAACTGTTAGTAAAACTGATTATTTTCCGGCAGTGACTTGAAGTAAAGAGTGAAGTCACAAACAAACAAAAAAAAAAATAAATAAATAAATTGATATTCACTTTTTGTGAAAATACAATGCAATAATATTTTTTCATTGCCTCTGAGCTGCCTCACTTGAGAAAAAGCCCAGACACAAAGATAAATAAAACTCAAATCACAGTATTTATATACATTTTAGGTGTTATTAGTGTGAGATGGCAGTACCCCCACCCTACACACTCTAACCCTCACACGCAAACACACACATGCACACAGACTTTTTTCGACCACAACTTGACCCAATTAACACCACACTAAAATTAAACACTTCCTCTCTTGACCTTCAGCTGGGGCAGCAGGTGATAATCTCCTGCTGCACAGAATGATCAAAGGTTTATAAAATCTGTATGTATGTGAATGTGGGATGGTCGGTGTGTTTAAGTGTGGGACAGACAGAGTGGAAATCGCTGGTGAGAAAACAGGTTTTTGGTCTAAACCCCATTATTTTAATTTACAAGCCTGAGTCCTTCTGTCTTCACATTTGATGCTATATTTAAACTCATAGGATAAATACTTTTGCTGACATGGATGCTATGTTGCTTTAGACAATTGTCTGGAAAAGAATAAAGTAAAATTGTATTGATTGTGACCTGCTGCTGAGTGATTCCACTGGGTCAGCGTGCCTTAATGAACCTGCTGAGAAACCATTTCAGTTCATTAGACTATTCACAACAACAGTCTTTTTCTGTTCTGTTCTCTGTCTCAGCATCATACATTCATTTTAAATTTGTCCAGAAGAGGGAGCAGTGAACCACAGCAGCTTCTGCTGAGTGGCTCACCCTAACCCAACCTCACCAGCAGAGCTTGCTCTTTGCAGCTTCCAGTCACCTGACCTTGACAGCAAATGCTTTGATCTCCAGTGGGATGTCCTGTGAGCTGCCCTGCAAAAGAAAGCATGATTTAAACAAACTAATGAACACTTGTTTTTTTTTTTTTTTTATTAATATCAAAATCTATTTGGGCTGTCAGTAATTGTGAGTATTTTTCTGTAAAGTTTTGTGCAAACAGGGATGGAGACGCAGATGGAGACAGATTATGCAGGCAGGAGGAGTTTGTGAATTGTATTATCAGACACGATGATAATAAAGGCTCTAGGTGGGAAGGCAGTGGCAGTTGGGAGTCAGGTGACTGAAACATGGAAGAAGGTGCAAAGACACACAGTTTGCAGATGGAGACTGGAAGGATACAGGCACAAAGTGGACAATAAAAACAGGGATTAGCTCTAATCTATTCCAATTTTCCTAATTTTAATAATTATGCTGGAGACTTATAAAAGTGTAACAGTAAAATGCAGTGATAATGTGGGTGCCGAACAGAAAAAGCAGGCACACAGCACATGATTTTCTATAGCTAACTTCGCACAAACTGCAAAGGCAAAGAAAAAACTGTGACTGGTCACAACAGTAACTACATCGCACAGGTTGCTCTGCAGAGCTGGTTCTTCATAAATTGCAACGCCCAAATTTGCGTTGCTCAGTGTGACCTGCTGGTGTGTTTGGAACAAATCACAGCCCACTGCGATGTCATCCATTGGCCTCACGTTTGTAATTTGTCATCTTCACATTTGTAAAATGTAAAAATACATGCTTGGTTTTTCACAACCAGAAGAAACAATATGTAAATAAGGTGAAGCCTAATAGGACCGTGAGGTGGATCTGACCTGCTCTGTTCCGTAACCTCACTCAGAGGTAGGTTGCCATTTGTTGTACAGTTGTATTGAATAGGACCTCATCCTGCAGGTGGTGAATCATCGCCACCCCATGTTTCTGCATTGTCTGCTGCGCCCATATTTCTATGAACCTGATCTGAGTAGCATATTCCTGCTGCACCTGGGCTGAATATCCCCCCCTCTGTCGCTCTCTCTCTCTCCCTCCAACCAGTCGAGGCAGAATGCCGCCCCCCCTGAGCCTGGTTCTGCCCGAGGTTTCTGCCTCTTAAAGGAAGTTTTTCCTTGCCACTGTTGCCAAGTGCTTGCTCATCGGGGGATCTGTTTTGTCTCTTTAAATCATTTTATAAAGAGTTTGGTCTAGACCTGCTCTATATGTAAAGTGCCTTGATGTAACTTTGTTATGATTTGGCACAATATAAATAAAACTGATTTGATTTGATTTTACCTGGTGATTGAAACTTACTGAGGTAATAAATAAAGTGAGAATTTGTGCCACTTCCCATTGATTTCAATTTAATTGGAATTCTGTACAAGTGGAGTTGTGCTGCGATGGTAATTAAACAGAAAGGTTTTCCACATTACCTTCACTTTTCAGAAATAGAGTTTAATACTATTTTAATATACAGCCAATGGTTTTTCATAGTTTTTGAAGACTACGGGAGGTAATGGCACAAAATTAAGTTATATCAGGTTTTGGACTCATTTGCAAACACTTTGTATAACACATTTGATTGTTGATTTTGGCTCCCTCAAGCACAATAATACCTCCAAGCAAGTCGTCTCACACTGGCTTCATGAACATGGCTGGTCTCAGGCTACTTCAGATCTCCAGGCTCCTGATCTGAATCCAATAAAACACCTCTGGGATGTGGCAGGATAAATGTGGAGATGATAAATCTGCACAATCCAAAATCCTAAAAGCCCTGTAGATGTTGTCGAGATCACGCCATGAAGAAGTGAGGCTGCTTTATAAGTGAAGGGAGGAATAGTGTTGGTATGGTGTCGTTTATGAAGTGCTCTGTGGATTTACCCCCCACTCCCCCCAATCCTGCACCCTAATAATCAATCCAGTTTGGGAAAATGCCTGGCTCCAGCATTACAGCCATACAGGACTCAATTTCCCACAGGGCCTTGAGCCCAGAACTGCTCCCATGCCCCCCCCCCCCCCCCCAGCACGCATGGCTCCTGGTTCCCTTATATGGAGTGTTACATCATTGGCACAGACACCCACCTTTCTGAGTGATGACGCAGCCTAGGGAGAGTGTGTGAGGAGGGAGGGAGAGAAGAGAGGGTGTCCCGTCTGCACGGAGCACAGACAGACAGCAGGGAACAGCTGCAGCGTCAGGCTCGCTCAGGATTTCACTGCATTGCGATTGAAAAATATCAATTCTTTCCGAACCCGAGCAGAGCAGCTCCGCCAGGCAGCCAAACATCATCTGAACAATGGTCGACCGCGAGCAGCTGGTGCAGAAAGCCAGGCTGGCCGAACAGGCTGAGAGATATGATGATATGGCAGCCGCAATGAAATCGGTAAGTTTCATTGAGAAAAACACCAGCATTGTGTCCTGAAGGTATGATGAGTTCTGTGTTCTTTTTTATCGCAGTCTGTTTGCGTAAAAGGCGCGTACCGCAATCTGGATCAGGTTGGCTGTAAATGTGGATGAAGGGTGGGTGAGGGGGGGTTACACTTCATATTCCTGCACTACAATTTGGCATCATGGTGAAGTGATATTTCACGAGCTCATTGTCATGCCAGCTCATCGACAGTCTAAACGCCTGATTTCGATTTCATTTTATTTTATTGTATTCTCGCAGCCCAATCCAAATCTGCGGCTCCTTGGGCGGTGCCTTTCTGTCGGCCGTGCCCGTTCACTGAAGGGAAATTACAATGAAATGCACACATAGGCCTGAGTTTGACCCCCCCACCTCCTACCTCCCCACATTAATGGGGTATTTATTTCATATAATATCTGCTCTATTGAATTTGCCGCCCCTCCCCCCTTATCCCCTTTCCGTTTACCACCGCGCGTCCTCCCATTCGGTTATACCAAATGTAAAAGAGCCTCTGCTGCTGGGAGCCATGTGAGGTTGATCGGAAAAAGCCTATCAACTGCCCCCCACCTCTTCCTCCTCCTTTTCTCCAGCTTTCCCTTTCCCCTCTTTGTCACATCAATTAAAATATCATACATTACCAGCATCTGCCCCCCCCCCCATGTACAAGGATGAGAGGCATTTTCTGAGGGATCTCTTGCTGCATGAAGCGTCTCCAAAAAAGAGCCTTTAAACTGCTTTTTCCTCTAAACAAACGTAGGAGGCAGTAGATCTCTCTAGAATATTCTTTGTCATATTGCAGTGAGTCAATATGATCCGATTCAATTTGAAGGCTTTGTCTTCTCCTCTCTTTAACCCCTAATGTACCTCCTCACATCTCAATCTGTGCATGAGCTGCTTCTATCTCAGGTCTGACTCGCCCTGATATCCGGCACCCTTTAAAAGCCATTTTGGGTTAATGGGCCTGATCAAAAATGCCGTAATATTGAATGCAAAGAGGGCAGCCTGTCTCACATGAGCTTTCTTAGCTCTTAGTGGACAGTGCTGAGGACATAGTTTTCATCTGCTTTAGTGCCCCTCCATCACCCTCATTCTCTCTGTACCCTTAAGAAATTCTGGAAACTGGATTCACCAGTGGGTAAAAAAAAAAAAAAAAAAAAAAAAAAATGCTGTGTCACACCAGCTCATACTGGCACCTATGGCACCCTGGGAGTCTGAGCCAGGCCTAAATGAGCTCACATATACATCAAACCCATCACACTTGTTTTAAAGGCAGAACATTTTCTATATTGCTCATCTGGAGAGATGAAGTAAGCCCTCGTGGATCGTTTGTCACGGAGAGTTTCTAGTTGCTGGAGGTGGGATAATGTGTGTGCACGGAGGGATTCCTTTCCCTTTAAACAATCTGCCATGTCAGTGTGGTCCAAACTAGGCCCTTATGCAGGGGTGTGTACTCTCACTCTAATCAAAGGGAATCCCTTGTCATTGCAGCCAGAAAACGACAAATGAAAGGCCATTACGTTCGCCTTCTACAGAAACATGTACACGGATTAACTTGAACATTATCGACCTTTAATGCAGCTTTTCAGTTCCACTTTTTGTTGATATGCTGAGATTGCAATTTTCCTTGTTCATTATTTATGCCTTTAATTTCTTTTAACTGATGTTCCACTATGATATAACAGCTATCATAATAGCACTTAACCAGCAGAACTCAAAAACAATTCAAAATAAGTCATTGATGGTCAAATTAGCTGCAGATTTGCATGTTGGCTCTTTAACCCCAATCAATGTATCAGTATATCCCATATAGTACATGATGGGGCAGTGACGTATCTGACTCAGATAATGTCTTTTCAGGGCCCCCTTTTTTTGTATTCATTTTTTCATGTAAGAGTCTTCATTTCATCATATTGTGTGTTTCATATATGTCTGAAAAAAGTAAATGTCTAATGATTATTGTTGGCAATCAAACGTGAACATTAGGTTTGTGTTGCAGTTTTGGGAGCAATGTTTGAGTGTTTCTCTCAAAGTTGGGGGAATATGTGTTGTCTTTGAGTGTTAAAAGGAATGAGGAACATGAGCACACCATGGAGGCAACTTTAGTTGAAAACTCTATATAGATGTTTAGTGAAAACTAAGCTACATGTCCTTATTTTCATCTACATATTTCAGGCCCTGTGCCATTATTGATCTGTCTGAAAGCACATTCTGACACCAGGTTGCTTTACCAAATCAAATAAGCATGAGTAATATAGCCTCTTTATAGCAACACAGTCCCTTTAACAACTAGACTACCATCTTGATCCGATCTGTCAAAATCTAAGTTTAACAGGCCAGCTCAGAGTGACGTCATGGTGTGGAGTTTTAGACAGGTAAAAAGGTCAGTTTCAGCCAGAGAGAAGGTCACTGGGACACGTGAACCGCCTGTGCAGTGATGGTTTTCATTTACAGTGCAGCTGCCCCCAAGGGCTCGTAGGAACATTTCAGCCACTCCGGTTCAGCCCCGCCTCCCCACACCCACCTATCCCACTGCACCCTATCCCCAATTGCCGGCTATCTTGAATATCATCTCTCGCTACCAAGCATGAGCTGACTGCGTGACAGCTGGAGCTATTAGTGAACTAAATGAATGGATTACCATGGAAACTGGGAATTGCACATGACAAGTGAAATACTCCTCATTTCCTATGCTGTGGACTGTACTGTTGGGCCAGATCCTTTCAAGCCAAAAGAGAGTAAAGACAGCATTAGTGTCTGTCGAACGTTTTCTTGATTAAATAATCATTCATTTAGTTCGTAAAGAATAATAAATTTTTCTTTCCCATAGACAAAAGATTAAATAAAAGATTTCAGCCACTTTTTTACTTTTGAAAATTATGAATTATGAAATTGAAATTACTGATGTTGACTGTTGCTATCCTTACGACTCTTCTATTATTTTTTGTAAAATGCGCTGCTAATCACTTATGCTCTCAATTTTTTCCTTTTTGTCTGTTTTCTAGGTAACAGAGCTTAACGAGGCTCTGTCCAATGAAGAGAGGAACCTCTTGTCTGTGGCCTACAAGAACGTGGTTGGGGCCCGCCGCTCCTCCTGGAGGGTGATCTCCAGCATCGAGCAGAAGACGTCAGCTGACGGCAATGAGAAGAAGATTGAGATGGTCCGGGCATATAGGGAGAAGATTGAGAAGGAGCTGGAGGCTGTGTGCCAGGATGTGCTCAACCTCCTAGACAACTTCCTGATCAAGAACTGCAGTGACACACAACACGAGAGCAAGGTGTTTTACCTGAAGATGAAGGGTGACTACTACCGGTATCTGGCGGAGGTGGCCACAGGGGAGAAGAGAGCCACCGTGGTGGAGTCGTCAGAGAAAGCCTACAACGAGGCCCACGAGATCAGCAAGGAGCACATGCAGCCCACCCACCCCATCCGCTTGGGCTTAGCTCTCAACTACTCTGTCTTTTACTACGAGATCCAGAACGCCCCTGAACAGGCCTGTCATCTGGCCAAGACCGCCTTCGACGATGCCATTGCCGAGCTCGACACCCTCAACGAGGACTCCTACAAAGACTCCACTCTCATCATGCAGCTGCTCCGAGACAACTTGACACTGTGGACAAGTGACCAGCAGGATGACGAGGGAGGGGAGGGCAACAATTAAAGAGAAACCACACTTCGAAAAAAAAAAAAAAAATATGAAGGGCCGGTGGACTTTGGCAGCCGCTTTTGCCGATGATACTACCGCAGCAGCAGTTCTTTATTTTTCCATGTGTTAAAAGAAAAGAATCAAAAGAGAGGTGAGAGTGGAGGTTAAATCTTAGTTTAAATATATATAGAAATATATATACAGTTGAAAGGGGCCTCCGTCTTCTTGATTTTCTCTTTGACATTTGCCAAAAACCACTGATATGTCAGTCAATCAGCCTGAAGTGGTTGTTGTTGGATTGAAATGGCAGCCTTGCACTGGCATAGGAACTGATCTTGTTCTGTCAAGATAAGCTGCTTAGTTAGGTTTTTGCGTGATAGAGATGCATTTGAGTCACTTGAGAGAGAAAATGCTTGAATGGGAATGCCTCACAAAACTAGTTTGCATTGGTTCCAGTTGTAGATCTACATATGAGAAAGGGCCCTGAAAGCCATGGATGTTAAACTCTCACCAACAATGAGAAAAGATAAAGTTTAACTGATTAAAATCCACAAACCCACAATTTAATTTCTTTTTTTTTTTCTTAAGGATTAATTGCACGGGAGCGACAACAACAACAACAACAACAAAAAATAAATGAAAATAATGATAATAATAATAAAAAGAAAGTGGACTGGTTTGATTTAAAATTTTCCCCCTCCTTCTGTCTAAAGTGTATTTGGCATTTCACAGATTCGTCTGTTTTGTCACTGGAACCATTGATTCTTTTGGTGGTGAAGATTACTAAAGGCAGAGACTTAATACAAAACAATAAAAAAAAAAAAAAAAAAAAAAAAGAAAAACTGAGAAAAAAAATTAAACAAAAGCAGCTTCAGAGTTTGTGGTTTACTTCTGTGTTTGTTTTATTAAATGCACTTGCCTACTATACTGTTTCTTCAGTGTAAAATGATGACAACAATAATATCGATTATTCAATATTGTGCATGCTGGTGATGTATTTATATACAGTAGCTTGACTTTATTAACTTATACTGTGGGTGTTAAGTATTCATATGATTGAGAAAAACAGGCTTTGTCTGATGTTGATTTCTAATTTCTAATTTATTTTGTTTGATTATGGATTTTGATTTGCTATACCAAAATGGTGATCGTAAAAATTGACCTGTAATGGGCGTTGCTATAGTGACATGCAATATGTGTATTTCATTTGTTAGCAAAAGAAAAAAGGAAGCTAAAAAAAAAAAAAAAAATCCCACCAGTGATCACTTAATCTTACCAACTGGTGTTTGTCACATTGAAGTATGATAATGATATATTTTGTTCTTTGAACAGTATTTAAGTACTTTTCTCTGTCATGCTATCCAGTTTTAATAATGGTGAAGTTTTCAGCCTCAATGTTCTGTTATGATTCACAAACATGGACCATATTTTATTTCTGACAGTATACTTTTTTTTTTGTTTGTTTTTATACCTTTTAGCTGTTCCTGAGTGACAAAATATCTTGAATGTGAGTCATTATGTAGCAGTTGCACAAGAACCGAAATAATAGCTATGATAATAAAAAATATGACTAAATTATAACATGCACCATTTCCGTGGTGGTCTAGTGTATTGTTGTATCGTCACCCATAAGAAAATTTGTCTTTAAGGAAAAACCATTTCATAGAAAAGCTATTTTAACACTTTGATTTGTACCCTGAGTACAGTATGTGCTTTCTTTTATGCCTGTTTTATTATTTAATATGCCTCATTTGCAAGTTAAATTATTTTAAAAAAACAAACAAACAAAAAAACACAAATTTTATCTGCCAGTATTTTAAGTTTCTGCAAGCACGTGTGCAAGGTGTAACATTTCTATCTTCAATGGTTCCTCACTTTTTCATGTGTCTGCTCTCTGTACAGCACATAGATATGAATATTCAACACCAATGCACAAATACAGTCACAAGGAAGACAATTGGTTCATGATAAGGAAAATCAGAACAAACTTCAGACACTAGGAAGCTGCTCAAGAGCACAGAAAGCTGCTGAATGGATTTATCTTCATAATGCTGCTAGTTCTATAGATTATTACATTAATATATTGATACAGATGCCAGTTTATTTTTCCAAACTGATGGCAGTTTGAGGGGGACAAGTTTGTTTTAAATTTCAGATGTGATGGTGTAAGTGAGAAACCAAAAGCCTTAAGGTCAGTCACACCCTTGTTCACGTATGGCAATTATGTCACCACCATGACTCAACCTCCATGAGCTCACTCTATGTCACAGCTGCTTTGATTTATTTTTAACGTAGTACAGGGTTGACGGTCTTTCAGGACTCACCAGACAAATTGCATGAAATCCTAATCCCAATCTGCACAGTGGCTCACACGGATGCGAAACATTAGAATGGAGTTGAATCCCAAGATGTGTGTGTCACACTGAGTGGATTATTTCTCTCACTTTTGTTTGAATATTTTTGCAAAACCATGTCGGGAGACTTTCACTCATTGCCAAGAAAACATGCGTTGTTTTTTGTTTTGTTTTTTTGTTTGTTTTTTTTTCCCCTCTGTGATTTGTGTTTTATTTTTTCATAATTTCAGATGCTGATCTTTGTTTTTGTGACATGAAACCATAGACGATCTGAGGAAAGAATTAGGTTTCAGATCTTACGTACTGGAAATTAGCAAGGGCAAAGTGGGAGGGGTGGGGTTGGGGGTTGATAGCTGAAATGGGATACAAACTGTATGCTCTGAGGAATTTTTGGTTGCCATCTGTTGCCCATTAAAGTTGTTTGTTTATCTGTATATTTCTATATTTTCATTTCTTTCTGTAATGTAGCCATTTACAGTCATACCAGAAACACCACAGCTCATGCGTTTTCATTCTGTAAGTTCATGACTGAACACATTTTCGACACTGAACTGATTTCAGCCCACACATTATCGCAAGAAGTTAAAATGACCTTCTGTAACCCTTGTGGGTCATGTACTGTAACTGGTGTGCGTGTGTGTCTTTGTGTGATGGGTATGTGTACTACTCTATTACGCCTGCACCACTGCATGTGTGAAACATCTGTGAGTGAACGTCTGAGATGGAGTCTGTATCATCTGCAGTGCAGAGACACTGCCAGGTCACACAACAAACTACAGTACGTCTTAAATGAGACTCTTTGTGAGGCGGCTTTGCTAATCATTAACTAAATTAGGGCATAGATCAAAGAATGTTGCTTCAAAAGTAGATAAGATTTTATGATCAAAGCAGAAGAACTCTACATCAAAATAAAATCCTGCAACTCATGACGGACTTTGGGGGAAGATACTGCATCGTTTAAACGGCTGAATCTATATTAACAAAGTATCTTTTCACCCAAAGGTTGACTTTATCTGGGTAACTGTGCGCATGTATATGTTTCAGCCTGGGCGTTGAGCCCTCACACTGATTGATAAGCTGAAGTGCTAAACTGCTGAACCACCCACCTTCAGACCGCAGCCGCTTGCTGCAGCTTGCTGCACTGAACCTTTCATGAGATGAAATTCTGTGCTTTGAACAGTCTTCCTCGCCAGCCAATAGCTGACAAGCACACTCTACTCAGCCTCCAATGGCATTCCTGTTGCTAGGGCTATAATAAGTATCCCGCTATTAGTCTGGCTCCTTGCTGCACTGCTCAGACATCTATTGCATCCTGTAAAAAATGAGAACTCAAAGCACACGGAGGCCATTAGAATTCAACACCAACCTATCGCCCAGCCTGTGTTTTAATGCACTGCTACACTTTCAGGGACATTGGTGTCATCTTTATTGGTAAATGTTGACGCATCGCATGCCCCAAGATGCACTGGGGCCTACTGATGGACATGTAATTGAATCTCCGGTAGCTGCGAATTCAATTCAGTACTTTCATGATAGATTGAAGTAAAATTAGAAGATATTTAATATTATATTTATTTAAAGATATTTCTGATGAAATTACAAACAATTCATAGTGTTTACACGAAACATCCACATGCAACCAAACCTGTTTATTCAACTCTGCTGATACCATAACCGCATGGAGCCTTATTTCCTAGAGGGGAGGCCAGGATGACAAAGCACAGGTGATCATTCTGCCATAATTATGTCACCTGAAGGCAAATGCCTTCTAAATCACTGCATCAAATTCTTTTCATTAGCATCAATGGATGTTCACCAGGGCAACAAGGTGGCACAGTGGTTAGGTCTGTTGCCCCACAATAGGAAGGTCACAGGTTCAGTTCCCGGGCCTGAGGCCTTTCTGTGCAGAGTTTGCTTGCTTGTTCTGCCTGTGCTTGCGTGGGTTTTCGCCAGGTACTCCCCTTTCCTCCCACTGTCCAAAGATATCCTGTTTAGGTTAATTGGTGATTCTAAATTGTCTGTAGGTCTACATGTGAGTGACTGTCTCTATATGTTGGCCCTGCAATGGACTGGCGACCTGTCCAGGGTGTATCCCAACCTTGCCAAATGTGAGCTGGGACTGGCTCCAGCACCCCTCACAACCAAGAAACGGATAAGCAGTAGAAGATGCATGAAGGACAACCACCTTTACACTGCTTCTTCCTTGAAAAGGTCCTAATGATTACCAAAAAAAAAAAAACAACTATTAAAAGTAAACAGTGGGAAGCAATACACCTTGAAGATGGTACAGGTGTGGTTATTTTTGTCCCATCTAAATTTTACAAGCTCTTTCAAATTTGTAAAAAGGAAGCTGCATCCACATCCACTCCTCTTTTTATGTCAGGTAGAGGATAACATCCACTGAAGTCAGTAGAGACATCTTGTGTAATGTGTCTATGTTCTTGCTGGGACTGAGATGAGATCATTGGTACCACTCTCGTGTCTGTCTGATAAAAAAGAAGCCACTCCCAGGAGCTGGACAGTTTAACTTCATCAAGACAATGAGAGGCTGCTAGTCAGGTCTTACTAAGTTTGGTTTTGTGGAGATGAGGTGAAACATGTCAGGTTATTTAGCTGTGGATGGCCATGAATCACATTATGTTATATTATTATCATCTAAAGAGCTGGCTGCTGGGTCTTTTTTGTTTCCAGGTCTAAGGCTATGGCTAGCTGGATGAACCTCTGCAGTTACAGTTGAACTGCTGTGGCCACCAGAGAATTATTACTGGGGGGTCCTGATCATTTTTAAGGGGGTGCTAGTGCATTCTGGCACAGCAAACACCAACAAATAATACGAGAATATATATAGAAGATTTATTCATCCCAGGCTAACAGACTACATAAGTGTTGGTGTACTTTACAAATACAAAACTGTAATACAATTAACACATGTATGTCCCCTATCCAAATAACATAACGCCACAAAACAAAACCAACAACAAACCAAAATCAAACAAAAGTAAATAGAAGGGGATTTCCTAGATTTCAGATCGTAGCATCTTACTAAATGTTAATCATAAAAAAAAAACACGAACACTCATGTAGCATACACTGAACAAATGCCAAACAAACACAAACAATAAAAATAGCCACAACACACACACAACATCTGTGGATTTACAAAACAGTGCCACTGTGAGCAGAAACAACTGCAGTGCAAAAACTCAAAACTCTTACTGAGAATATTTGCCTTATTTCTAGCCAAAGCAAATCTTATTACACTTAAAATAAGATTCATCATCGGAAGAAGTAACTTGTTTTTAGACATTTTTCACTTGAAATCAACGAAAATATCTGTCCACGGAGCAAGATATTTTGTCTTACTACAAGCAAAAATAACTTGCTCCATGGAAAGACATTTCTACTACTACTACTACTTACAATGTCGAATCCGGTTAGCGCCTGTCGTCCTCCTCCATTATTGTCCTCCACGCCGGCTGCCGCTCGTTTTTTAGGAATGATAAATGTAAAGCGGTCCATTTAGCAAACTTGCTATCTAACGGCTAACACGCCAAGCAACGTCAGAGGTCAAATCTCACGTGCCGTCTGCGTGCAAGCCAGCCAATCAAATCGCGCGACACAAGCGCAGCAAAGTTCAAGGGTCGTCATTGTTTAAATATGCTGTAAACAATATTATTTCTTGTCAGGATTGTTACCTATGATTGCTACATACGGTCTTTCAGAAATGTCTTTGTTTTTTGTTTATATATTCATAATTCGAGAGAAGGGGGGTCTCAGCCTTTTGCGGGAGATGGCCCCTCCCCCCCGCCGCCGATGAGTTACACATAGATGTGAGTGATGTCACTCTCCTGCATCAAGCAAACATATGACTTTATAAAACTATTCCTTTAAGCTTTTGTCAAGCTACGGTGTCTCACTTTCAACCTTGTCTGAAATGATGCTCTTTCTTAACACTCGTGGAAACTATTAAACCATTTTAGTTTTATTTATATAATAATAATCTTTCCTTAGGTGATTTTACATGACTCTTGCTTTATCCTGTTTTAGCTCATTCTATCTATAATGATCTATAGTAATAATAATAATAATAATAGTTAGTATTATTATTATTGTTGTTGTTGTTGCTGTTAATAGTAGTAGTAGTGTTTATTTATTACTGGTTACTGCTATTTTTTAAAGGATACTTTCTGACTTTGGTGATTTAATTTTGAATTGGAATGAATATGCTTATTGGACACTTATTGTTCAGTACTTATTAGCAAACAGATGGACCCGTCTGCTCTTTGATGTAGTGAATAGGTTTTCTCAGTTAACTCTACACTGAATGTGACATTTCTTGCCACCTACAAATTCCAGCTCTGAAACATATTTAACATCCCGTAACCAAAGCTTGATCATCAACCAGGGTCATCTGTCATTTCATCAAATGCATTGGCTGAAATTTTTACCTCTGACCCAGAATATCAACCTTGTCACTTTTCCATTTGTCTTGAGGCTAATTTCATTCACACAATGAAAAAAAAAATGCACTGATGGTAAGGTAAGGAGGATGCTGGGCCAAATTAGAAGAAGTAGTAGAAGAAGAAAAACAGAGGTGAGAATCTCAGGGAAACCACAAGGAAGCAGAAACAGAGCAGCCAAAGCCACTGAGCTCACAAAAACTGGCAGATATAGGTTCGTCTATACTGTTTGAGACCAAGGAGGTGTGTGAGTGGACAGGGAAAGTCAGGTGACTGCAGATCAGAAACAGGTGAGTGGAGACAGAAAAAGCCTGGGGACATCTGGTGGGTGGATGTAAAAATGGCAGGCCTGGGAAACTGAAGGGATGAAACGTGGTCAGGAATAAATGAACAGGGATTGAGGGGAATAAATGTCCATCGTTATTTCCTAAGACCCTAACAGACATTCATTTGTTTAGCTTTCAGGGCAAAATGTATTATCATGAGTCATGTGTCAATCAATTCATTGATTAATCAACTAATCATTTTCGCCAATTTCAGTGTATCTGAAAGCACTATGTAGTCAGTCAGGCCCCTGTCTTAATTTTCTCACAGTCCTTGCAAACTCCATCATCAATAACCAAACTCCAAGGCTTTAGTATATAATTTTAAAACATGGTGAATAAAGATTGATCATTTTGTGAGTTTTCTGGAGTTGAAACATGGCAATTCATAACTCCAGACATGATGAGCTTATATTTTTTGCAGCGCAACACCACACGGAACACGCACTGACAAAACAGCCAGACACGTTGGCTTTTGAAAAGTTTATGATCTGACTCAACGTGAGCTGTACCTCAAAGATGCAAAGAAGATAATAGCTGCACAGCTCCAGAAATATCACCCCATTAGAGGCAGAAAAGAGATGCAGAGAAAGAAAGGGCCGATGTAGCGGCAGAACAGAGATAGATCTATAAATAGGCCTCCCTGCAGCCCGTGTGTAGACAGTGAGTGGAGACATCAATGTGACAGCATCTCCATGATAGAAACTATCTGCTTCTGCGTGGACAGTGAAAGTTCATATCTTCAATTAAGCGTTTTTAACCCCCGTTGAGCAAACCTGTGACATGACATGCAATTACACAGGTAATACTTACAATCAGCTCTGATCCCTGCTGTTCTTCTGAAGCCCATGGTTTGTTTGGGGGGGGTTCCTCACAGAATTAAGTTATGATAAGAAAAAGAGCACTGCAGAGTCTTTTAGGCAGAAAGACAGCTGTTATGCATGGCTGCAGCAAAATAAATTATTCAGGCTAACATTTAGACTTTGTATTATTTATCAAAAAAGTGCCACAACATTCAGCTGAAGGTTTTAAGAGACTATTTTAGGAGGCTCTTGTCCAAAAACATTGCAGGATACATTTCCCCTGATAAAGAGGCTGCAACATAAAACACTGCTGCCCTTAATTTAATTGTTTGGCTGTAAGCTTTTGGTATATTCACATACTCTAAGTGACAACTGATAGCTACAGAGTCTTGTGCGATGAACAAGACTACATAAAAGGTGATTCTAAAATTAAGTCCCCCAGCCCCCTTCCCAGTTTTACAGTTGCGTCACAGTATATGTTTTTCCAAGGCCTCTCAGTTACACTGTATTCCCAAACAAAATAACACAATTTCCACAAACTCACGTGTGTAGACTGTCACTTGATACTCATTCATCGATCTTCTACCACTCATCCTTTTCCGGGTCGTGGGGGTGCTGAAGCCAGTCCCAGCTCACTCTGGGTGAGGGCGGGGTCACCCTGGACAGGTCACCAGTCCATCACAGGGCCAACACACAGAGACAGAGAGAGACCAACAACCACTCACACTCACACTCGGACAATTTAGAGTCACCAATTAACCCAAACATGATGTCTTTGGACGGTGGGGGGAAACCGGAATAGCTGGAGGAAACCCATGCAAGCACATGGAGAACATGCAATCTCAACACAGAAAGGCCCCGGGCCAGGAACCGAACCTACGACCTTCTTAGCGTGGGGCAAGTAGTTCTTCAGCAGGTGTTTACTGGTTAAAAATTGATACCTTCCAGTGTTTGTAGGTGTGCCTGACATCTGAGTTGGTGACTCATCATATATGAGGGCACAGGGGATCCCTGAAAAGGGCCTTCCTCCACTTATTGGCCTGGAGGGCAATGTACAGCTTCGCTACAGTAGGTCAGTGGGGTCAGTCGTGGCAAAAAAAACAGGCACAAAAGAGAGCAAGAGTGGAGACAGTGACGTGGAGGCGGCTACAGGAGGGAAATGCGGTGTGGTCACAGAAGTAGAGGGTTAACAGTGAGATCTGAGGGTCAGTGTTTTGCTAAACATCTGAAGCCTGAACTGCAGCTGGCTCTGGATGTGGAAACTGAAGGGAGTCTGGGTGTGGAACCAGGCACTGAGGCAAAGTTTCCCCTGCCCATCCAAGAAACAATGACACCACAGTTACAGCCTAGAAACAAGGACCTTATTATGTATTTCAACATGACTAGAATAAAACAGAATAGAATAGATTTGTATAGAACAGAGCAGGAAAATGCATTCCTGCTCAGACGCTATGAGTTGAGAGAAAAGAGCAGTCACACAGTGAAGTTACTACTCTGTATGAGTGCAGTATTGTGCTGTTGCATGGCAACAGTTTCCACAGAAATCCTTGCTCAGAAACACTCCTCTTGCTCTCCACATAACTGCAACAAGCAGAAAAATGGGCCGACTGCATGAATAAAAATGGTCTCGCCAACCATTTTAGCTTCAAGGAGCTAGAGTCCTTTTCATTTAATTTTGACGCAGTTACAAGAAATAAAGAAGAAAATGTAACATCAGAGATCACGTGGACCAATTTATTTGATAATCTGAACCTTTTTGTTTTAGGGCTGCAGGATATTGAACTGCAATGACAAAATATTTATCAATAGAGCTCTTAGAGTGGAGAGACCAGTAATAGGAACAAAATATGGCTTTTATCCTGATTATTAGTTATTATATTATATATAGATATATAATATTTAGAAAACAACATGCTAACAGTAGATTTAATGAGTTCAACTGATTTGCAATTAAATACCATTACACGTAATCTAAAGGTAAATGACCACATGAAATCAAACAAACTGGACTCAGTCGGAGACAACATAGATACTGCTACTGTCCCAGACAGGACAGCTAGTTTAAGCAGGTGCACTTCAACAGGTTTTTTTTTGTGTGTATTATTCTTATTTGTCATTTCATGGTATAAAGAGTTCTAGCTTAGCTTGTTGTAAAAAAGTCAGGAGATCTTCAGCTTTGACCAGATATGTACGCATTTCTCTTTTGCAGGACAGTTTACAACAACAATGGGGAACCGACAGGGCTTTCTAAGAACTTATTATATGACCAAACTTATAAACATTTCAAAAATGATACAAAATGTATATATCTATTATTATTATTTCTAATTACACAGTTCACATGGAAGGTGGCATTTAAGCTAATTGGCATGTGATGCACCTGTCACCATTTTCAGACGGGTAGTTAAATCTCTGTTCACTTACAAACTATCATTTTAATCTTCCATTGATTTTCTTCATGTCTTCCACAAAAATGTTGATTACTAATTATTCTGTGTGTTTTACCTCCTCATCAGGAGCTGCTCCAACTACCACACACCTCCAGAGCAGCCTCCCGGTCCACACAAACACACAACAAACAAACTGCTGTGGCCACAAACCCGAAATTTGTGCTGATCTGGGCGATAGGTGGAAAGTAAAGCTGTTATGGTGACTGGTAATGCTACTCTTGTGGGATTTTATATTTTGCAACATCATGCCTCCTCCTCATCCTTTCAACTGTAACATCTATTTTTGCAGCACAATCAAAGGAGGGACAAGAACAGTGTTGGATACAGTTTGAATTTGGATAAAACATCTGATATTAGTTTATGTTCATTTATACTTATACATATTTTAGTACACTTCATGTAGAAACATTCTGCATTTATTTGATTTAGTTTAATTTGTGTGACAGGAGAAGTAAATCAAGTTACTCATAGTACATTATTATTGTTTAATGTTATCTTTAAGAATAGTAGAAAAAGTATTTAATGTACTTTTTTCTTAAATGTTCCTTTCATAAGGAATATTTTCCTACATGTTAACTTCAGTTATGCAGCTACGTTTTCCCCAACTGTAATTGACCGTTGTTTTAAATTGTATGGTGCTGTCATGAGGAGAAATGTCTGCTATGTAACAGCAAATTTTGAGAATTCACAATGTAAGAAACAAATTACCACCCTATCTCGCTGTTATCTAACCCTGAAAATTCAGCTGGATCCTTAGCTTGCTTTTAACTTGGCAGGTTTTTTTTTACATCCAAATATATGAATAATAACAAAAATGCTTATCTTTGTGAAAAGACCACAATGCAGCAATTATTATGAGTAATATTATCTTTTCTTTTTTTAACCAAAAGCCCTGAGATCTTCTCATGAGCAGCTGTCAACAAATTAGCACCAGCAGTTGGTCATCTCACTTTCAGAAGTGAGTGTACGCAGCGCTGCACTGAAACACGCAAACACACCTTCTAAATTTAATGATCCGATCTCAAATTTGATAAATGCACATTTGACACTGACACAAATTACCTGCTGATGTCCAAATAAAACAATGAATCTTCAATTTGCACTTATATTGCTGCAGTGCACACAGAAATGACAAGATCGTTCTTTCATTTAGAAATCATTCTAAAATGATTTACATTTGTAAGGTCCAGCTGGTACATTTCTTGGGTATATGGTAGTAGCTCTTATGCCTGGAATGGGCTGCACCCGTGGATCTTTAAATCTGTAACTCAACTTGTACTTTAAGTCCTTAATAATGGCTTATAAATGCTAAAGTAACTTAAAGTGAGGCTTCCCTTTGTTATTACAGTTCTTATTTTTCATTTGTAAGAGATTTGGTGGAGCAATGAGGGCTATTGCTGTTTAACAAGGGCTCAAACTCAAGGAGGACAGCTGGGTTTGGTCTTATTCTTTATGCACAATATAATGCTGCCCTCAACTGGTACAAAGAATAAAGTGCAATTGAGCCTGAAAAAGGCCACAAGAATGAAACCAGGATGTAGTTTCAGTGTATCGGACTGTTTTAAGATGAGAGGTACTTGGTATGGACACCAAGCTTTAACAGGAATATTTATGGTGATGTAGGAATGTTTTTTTTATTTAAATGTTATTAACGGTAAAATGCCCAAAACACAGAAAATTCAGTGGAGAAATACTGGTGTTGATTGGTTAATAAATGATTAGGCATTTCAAAGACAAAGCAATAGACAAGGCTGCCATCTAATGTTGGAACAAGAAACAAAAGCATTAAGTGATTGATCTGAAATTATTCCACGTCAATTTAAAATTCTATTATTTTTATTCTCTTCAACAGTTGTAGGAAAATTGTAAAAATATCTTCCTTATGGAGCATATGTATTTTTTTAAGAACAATCCAGAGTAAATAAATCATATTACATTTATAGACAACACATGCTGTCATCGCGGTCATCTGTAATTTTGATCACCAAGCAGAGTGGACAGAATTAAATCTAATTTTAGCATTTATTTCATGCACAATGCACTATCCATCTTTTCAATACTCAAAATATCACAGAGCAGTTTCTGAACTAAGCAGAAATCTGATTAATGTAAGCACAGACAGCATAAGCAAAAGGTTGACTTTTTATCGTTTGCATTCATGAATTTAATCTGTACACTCTGTAAATGGGTCAACTTCATACAAGTCCTCCAGTTCTCCATCTCTGCTCCCCTCATTGCTGACTTTCCTGTGGGCGACAAACGCTCAGTCATGTTGCTGAAGGTAATTAAGTGATACTGCTGATATGAGGCAAAGGGGACGGGTTTTCTTCCCCAGCAACCTCAAGAGGACACAGAAGAAACAGGAAACGCAAAACACTCAATCAACTTTGCTGTGTGTGCGTGTATTTTAGGTACAGCTTGTTATTGAGAGATTTGTGTTGTCTTGTCTCTATTAAATCCTCTTAAGGCTAGACGAACCACTACTGAGGTGTGCTGGCTGTGGAGCGTGTAAGAGCTCAACCTAAATGCTTTTAAAAATTTTACCTCAAGGAAGGATGAAGCTGAGGTGAAGACCCCAATAAGCCCCAATAGCCACTGCAAGAAGGAGATGTAATATGAGAGGGAAGAATTTATACTCTGCTGGCAAGTTGCAATACAGTTAATGGTAAACAGTTTTTAATGTAGCATGACCGAAGCAGTTTCAATGAGTTGTCAGAAAGAAAGAAAGAAAGAAAAAAAAAAGTAGGTAATGATAATAATTTGTGTTCTTGTTGAGGTTGATGAGATAAACAGCTTGGAATAAAAGAAATTTTTAGTATGTAGTTTTTCTTATATTCATTGACATTTTATAAAAATACCTTGATGCCTTTGCCTGTTTGCATTTGCCGTGCTAAGCTACAGGCTTCTGAATTTTAGATTATGTTCACCAGTAAATAAAACTGGTATCCAAAGTCCAGCAAGAAGGCTGATGAACAAATTTCTCAAAATCCATTCCTTTAGGCTTTTACTCCGTATTATTATACTTATTAAAATTATAAGCAGCATAAACTGTGTTATAAAATCAGATTGTTGTACATTTTTACATTAATATTCTGTCTCTATCTATTAAATCACATTATTTCATGTTGCCTTTAATTTACTGAACAGAATCAGATCAGGGATCAGATTCGAATGTTAAATCTTATCCTGAATTAAACTGTCCCAACGACACAAGGCAGCGATGTGTAATTACTACAACACAATCCCACAATGCATCATCCCTCCAAGAAGATCAAATTGCAATATTTTGATCTTCTTCGTCAAGCCAGCTGTAGCATCAAACTATGCATTTCAATTGTGAAATAACTATTGCTTTGATTTGACTTCTTACACCCTCAAATACGGCTTCAGCATATTTATCAGAAGTTTAGAATTTGTCAGCCCTACCTGCTGACACAAGCATACAGCCTGAGCATTCCCACAGACCTCAGTGTGGGAGACACCAGTGCTGTAGTGCTGGTGGCATGTGGAGGATGGAGCTATAACTCCACACCTCTTCACACACAGAGGTGTAATTACCCCCCCATCCCCTCTGCGGCACCAGACAAGACTGGCTTACAAAGGGAAACAAAAGCAGTACAGCCATTATTACTGCTGCTGCAGGGGGAGGACGAATGCTTTTATCTGCCTGAGTGTGTTACAAATAAAGCTAGTCAATAAGTAAAGATGTTAGATTTAATATGTACAATATGAGGCACACTGCTAATGCAGAGTCTGTGACTGACTGGTCTATTTTTATCCAGACACCTGCTCGCTGCTTTGTTTTCTTAGAGGCCTTAATCGCAGAACTGGCAGTTTGGCAGAGCAGAGCGGGCTGGATTTGCAGAGTAGGCTACTTACGTAAGAAGACCTCCGGGAGCAGACATGGACCTCTCGGCCCGTCTGCCCTGATACTCAAAGGGATTACTGAAAGACCGCTTCCTCAGCATGGACTTCACCAGAATCTGCAGCAGACATTAGATTAAAGACATTTCCATAGTGCTGGTCTGTTTGTTTTTCTGTGTCGCCTTCATCTACAATGTCATACAACTGTAGTCACCAAATATAAGGCAACAAAATCAGAAAAAAGTCCTCTGAATTACCTCACGGGTGTTCTTTAAATTATGTTTTTAGTGCAATTTTTTTGTGGATGAATAGTTGAGGTGTGAAGGAAAAAGACTATTGAATTAATATATCCTTAAGAAAAACCTTTCAACAGTCTGCCACGAGGAGTTAATGTAAATGTCCACTGAGATACTTTCATTGGAATACTGAAACCTCCAGCCGGATTTGGGCAGCGAAGTCTTTAAAGAGTGAAATAATGATATTTTGGAACTCACCACCGCAGACAGACTGGGGATGAGTTTGACACTGTTCTGCACTTCCTCCTCAGTGACCTCCACGGCTGTGCAGTGCTCTTCCTCCAACGGGAGAGGATTGGAGTTGTTCTCTGTCACCCAGGGGTGTAGCTGCAACACCAAAATTCAGCTACCACAGATCTGTCCATGTCCTCCCGTGTTCACAACAATCACATGATTACTGACTGTTCTTTCCTTCTGACCTTAATTTCGGGGATGGTGATCCTTTTTTCAGGGTTTTTATGCAGCATCTGTCCGATGAGATCCTTCAGTTCGTTGCTAATAGGTGGCCTGTGAATAGAAACATTTCAACAACCAGTTTGAAGTTTTATAGATAAAGTTTGTAAGTCAACTTTGCTCAACAGAATATTTTTTACTTGTCAAACTAAAAATTTTTATTTTGCTGATGTTTGCTCACGTCTCGGGATAGTCCACTGGTTTGTTCTTGATTTTGTTGTGCAGAGAGACAATATATTCATCATAAAAAGGACACTGGAACATGACAAACAAAAAGAAACGATTAAAATTGTTAGAATGGAATTTTTAGTTTCCACCCATTTTCTATGAACTTACTTACCTTCCCGAAGACAAAACAGTACAGAGTGACTCCCATCGCCCACACATCTAATGCCTGGCAACAAACAACAATTATCAGGGATGTGCAATTCCTAAAAAACTCTCGCGGTTGTGGGCGGTTGTACAACATTTCTTCATAATTTGTCATAGTTAAGCAGAGGCTGATGTGATGAATCATAACCACACCATATGATTGTCTGGGCTGTGTCTCACCCTTCCACTGAAGCTATGCTCATGCTCCGTCATCATCTCGGGAGCCATGAAGGCCGGAGTCCCGGCCGTGCTCGACAGGAGGGCGTCCGTCCCTTCAAACTCGTTGCTCACACCAAAGTCTGCGATCTTGATGTGGCCGTCATCCCCCAGCAGCAGGTTGGAGGGTTTGACGTCTCTGTGTATGATCTTGTGGTAGTGCACTACACAAAACAAGACGTCAGGTCTGCAGTAGTTTTAGAGTTATGAGATGCTGTGGTGTAATATTACAATGAGGAAAAAAAAAAACAGCAACAAAACAGCACAAAATATTGAGAGTGCCTTGAACTGTATAGAAATCAGAGGTGGACAGTAATGAAGTAAAGTTACTTTGAATATCAGTACTTTACTTGAGTAATATTTTTTGGGGATACTTTTACTTTCACTGAAGGCGTTTTTTTTTTTTTTTTTTGCCTTGTTATTTAAAGTGTGGTTGCTTATTTGTGCTTGCTTTGCTCCGTGCATGAACCCCTCCTGATTCTCTCCCAGCTCTCCACAACTACAATAAAACTAACGTTTGTCCTTTTTCCATAAAGGATCTGTCCACAAACTGCACTGGCACCGAAAAGCGCAAAACAACAAAAAACACAGTAACGCACAAGTAGCCTTGTGGTGTTAGCGTTGTCGCCCCACAATAACAAAAGTTGGGGGTTCGGTTCCTGGCCTGGGGAACCGAACCTGTCGGGGTTAATTGGTGACAGTGACTTGTCTGTAGAGTCAGTGATGGACTGGGCTACAGCACAGAAAAGCAGACCCCACCACAGCCTACAGAGTAGACCGGACCCCTGCAGAGACCGGTTCTTGTAGAGCCTCTTTAACAGAAGGTGTTTTTGACTTATTAACATGTCTGTAGCAGAATCACATCAGTGTATTGTATAATTACAATAAAGCTACTTTCCTTTCCTGTATATCCTGAGGTTTTGTTTTTGTTTTTTTTTTACTTTAACTTAAATAATATTTTGACTGAGCTACTTTTACTTGTATTTGAGTAATATCTGTACTTTTACTTAAGTAGTGGAATTGTGTACTCTGTCCACCTCTGATGGAAAAGAAGCAGTCAATAAGCCATCTGCTGTGCAAGAGCTGCTACTTCAGTTCAACTTATTATCTGCTCTGTAAATAATTAATGGCTGAAGGCACACATAGTACGGAGCAAAAAAGACATGGAAGATGTCTTCTATATGAATGAATATATATTATCAGACATTTAATCCCTTTATAATTTGCTCATATATGAATACAATAATTAAAGCCAGCTTGCCGTTATCAGTCATTATCTAATGTAGTAAAGGATCAGTTACAGTTGACAAATACATGAATAAACACTTGTGTTAAAACTTCACTATTGTGCTATTGCTTATACAGTTTGACGTAGGGGGTCTTAAAGTAAAATGACACTGTTTCCTCGATGAGATATTTATAGCAAAATCCAAACTTTAAACCTACAGTACTCTATTCCCAAGACAATGTCTCTGAAGTAAAAGCGAGCCTGCTCCTCTGTGAAAGGTTCGTCTGTTGGCACCTCCATCACCGGGCTGATCAACATAAAAGGTGGAGAAAGGCATTAAAGTGATGAAATATTCATACTGTATCTCATGGTAGCATTACCAACTCTTCAAATGTCCCACTGAACAACACTTGGACTAAACACCCGGATGAATGGACGAAAACGTACCCTTTTGTCATCAATTCGAAGGCTTGAGGATAAATAATCAGATTATAATGACGTGGTCCGTTTATATTATATTGATGCTTTAGGAACTGCGTTCAGTAAATGCGACACAGCTGAATCAGTCGCTCACCCATGTGAAGTCCATCTTCATCAGGATCATCAAGCACCTGCAAGACATTTTTACTTCAGGTCTTTCATATTCTGCACTATTTAAATAAATCCACTCATTTATTTTTATAGGAACTATAAAAACTGTAATACTCTGTGGGCTGCAAAGACACAGCAGAGCAATTGTACAACCACACAGATGATTTCACCTATTATGGTCTTTAACAGCTCTTTAGCCTTTTAGCCTGCAAAGTTTACGCTGTATAATTCTCAATATAGCTCATTCACTACTAACCTTGTTGACAAATAGTAGCCTATGTAACTGAGCTAGCTATAGTGGAAACCAGATTTTATAACTGCGTTGTGTTCCAGCCAAAATACAAAGCTTTTGGTCATTAATCTTTTAAAACCACCCTTTCGTTTCATGTACAATTCATTCGTTCACAAAAACACAAGCACTTATCATATATTACTGAAACCAATCACCACATTGTTACTATCTCAGAACAACAACAGAAGAAAATAAGAATAATATGCTTTCATGGACTGAACTGTAATCAGTTTTCAAACATCACTATTATGATGTATAAGTCATCGTTACTGACCTCCACCAGTTTAACAACGTTATGATGGTCCAGTTTCTTCAGGATGGCGATCTCCCTGTAAACTCTATCCAGAGGCAACACAGCTTTAGGGAACAAATCCTGCTGCTGGGAGTTTGATCCTTGAGTAGGAGGACGGCCTGAAAATACAAACTCACGCACATGAAAACAACAAACTAGACCAATGATATATACCATAGCACAAGAGGAACGATGAAAATGAGCAGTTAAAATGCATTTAGAGATGGATTTTTTCACTCACGCACAAATCCACACTGCTTCATCAGCTTCTTCTTTGAAACAACTTTCATTGCCTGAATGAATGAGACAGATACGGAGACAATACTGTTTGGAAAACTACTCTGAATAATTTGATCATAAACGCACAATTTAAAAGATTTAACTCACATAGTACTGTTCCGAGTCTTCATTATAAGCTAACCTCACCACTCCATATGAACCCTGGAGGGGAAAAGCAAGACGTGTTAATAACATCAAATGCTTGGTCGCATCTGGGTTACTGGGTGGCTACATGTTTAATGATCACCTTTCCAATCTCTTTGTTCAGTTTATACTGATTGAGTTGAACACAATCCTGCAGAAAGTGAAGGGAGATTTCAGTCAGTGAAACAGTTCAGGAATAATTTGCTTAATTATGCTTCCGTCACATTTCCTTCTCACATCAGCATCTGTGATGGACACACGTTTGGTCTCAATGGTGGGCTGTCGGGCCATGCGGGTCCCTCTCTCCTGCAGAGACAGCTTCCTGTCTGAACGCTGAAGTCTGTGAGAGCTGGCGGTCCTCGGAGTACCTGACCTCGAGCTGTTAGGTGGGGTCATTCTGTTGGCGGCCATGTTCATGGCTGCCACGAAATCGGCCAGTTCACTGTGGTGGTCCGAGTCCAGCTCGGCCCTGCAGACAGTGTCGGTGCTCATGATAAGCTGTCCGTGTTCACTCACAGCTGAACGTCCCAGAGGCGGCGCTGACGAGGCATCACTGCACTGAAAGGTGTGGAAGCAGAGATGAGATGACATCCTCCACACTAACAAGGAAAGAACCAAACAGCTGGGCGTGCATCGATAGGAAACTTTTCAGAGGGAGCTGGCTTTATTTTAGTAAATTTCAAGACACCAATTGCATAATTGCACATTCTCTGCCCTTTGAGGAGAATTTTCTGATTATCACTTGCACTGAAATGCTTTGTAGCAGCTAACACCCACAACCTGAATTTCATGTTAGCTTGGAAATAGCTGTCAACAAAGTCAGCTTCAAATACAACTGAAGCAAAATCATTGACTGGCTTGAAGATAGAGAGGGAAACTACAAAAGCATGAAACGAGTAAAGGCAAGTCAAACCCTTTTGGAGAGTGCACGGAAAATATGAGCCAAGACAGAGTTGCAGGGTGTCTGACAAACTGCCTTGCATGATATCACCTGAGTCAGAAATAGCAGAGGCTGAAGAGTTAAAGTTACGTAGAAACAAAGAAGAGCGTGTGGAATAAAAACGACAATCACTTTTAAGCAACAAGGTGGAAACTGGGAGAGTTACCAACCAGTACTATTAAATATAATCATAAAAAATCTAATAATAATAGAATATATAAAAACAATGATACCAATTCAAGCTCCCACACCATCATTGGGGGAAGGGTGCATCATGGTGCTGACAATATAAACATGCAACACAGGGATTCACATGCTGGCTTCTTCTGCATTATATTGGATGAGTAATGCAGGAAAATAGAGAAACACAGATATTCATGAGCGCAACTCACTGTTGCCCAAAATACAGAGTCGAAAACTTAAAGCTTCTTATGTAACAAAGTATAAAAGCTAGAGTAAATCCAGACTTTGCAATAACTTTAAATTCATTAGAAAATTATAAACATCAATAAAAGCCTGTACTATTCATCTGAATCCGCTTTTGGATGCCACGCAAGATACCGTGCAAGATGAAATAGAAGGTCAATATCTGACTATACTCACAAAGTGGAGGTGTCCTGCGTTGAGGGCGGCTGAGGTTAATCTGCATGTTGTCCCTCTGCTGTGAGAAGGGGATACTCTGTGGCGGACTTTCACTGATGAGCAGGGAGGGACTTCATCAGCGCTCGTCTTAAGGATTAACTGAGGCTACATTTAGCTGAGGCAGAGACTTATTCTTAGCACGGCCAGCAGTCGTTGCCTCCATAGTACAGCTGTCTTGACTCCAAAGACTGACAAGTCAGATCTGGACTTCAGATCATCAGTCTCATATGTAGCCAAACGAATGCACACTGTAACAAATGTCCCTGTTAAATTATAGTAAACTATGATGCAGTTATTCTACAGTCTACTGGCCATGGTCTAACAGTCATAGTACGCTGTTTAGAAAGTTAAATGTTTAATGTATAAGAGTTCCCACTGTAATCTCTAGAAGCACTTTCTAACTGTAACACAACAGTAGTGCAGCAGTACACTGATAATGATTTGTTATTATTTTTTATTTCAAATAAAACCTTTTTTGATAAAAAAAGGGAGTAAAGCTGATGTTCTTTTTGAAGCCTCAGCACTTGGCTGCAGTGTGGACCTTCACAGTGGGACTGTAGACCACACTATTCTGCTACATTTACAAAGAACACTAGTTTGCTGTTTGCAGTTTATTACACTGTGGCATTACAGCTTAAAGAGATAAGTGATGTGTGTGGTCATTTGTTCAGTTTTGTGTCGCTTCACCTCAGCCTGTGTTCAGGTCAGAGTGTGCGACTGTGTTGGATGTGCTGGTGGACCGTTCCTTTGGCTCCAGCTGAGACGGGCCTTCTTCTTTGGTTTGTGTGTTTGCTGTGTTTGTCAGACTTAGTGAGCTAGTCTCTACTCTGTGGTGGTAAATAGTTTGAGTATGTTTTGTGAGAGCTTTGCTCAACTCTAGCAAGCTGCTTTATATAATGTAAATGCTGTATGGAAATATGTGAAACCTACCATTACATTTATCACAGTAGGATGGAGAAACCCTTTCCTTTTATACTCTGTTTTCCAATTAGGAGTTAGGTTAATCAATTGGCTTTAGGTTTTTCTTTTTCTTTATATTTATATTTGTATTTATTTTTCAGAGTTTACCTTGGCTGTGTTTTGTTTGTGGTTTTAGTATTGCTCCTGTCTGAGTCTTAAAAATAAATCTGCTACCTGTCAACCTTGCTTCTGTCTTGCTGGCCATCCAAACATGTTGTGTCGAGGCTTCTCCCAGACCAAGAACATAACAATAATAATAGTTTTAAAGGAAAGTTATACAGCATGAGACTGATTGATAATTATGAGAAACCAAACTCCCTAGTCAGAAAGGCAGTTTTCCCACCGTCCATGAATGCAGCAGCAACAGCTCACCTAGCAGGATGCATCAGGTACCAAACGCTGAGGAAGCACAGAGCACCCAGAGGAGAGTCAGCATGTCTCTGCTGGAGCAGTTTCATCACTTCAGACTTCTGAGGACCAGAGAGCTGCGAGAGCTGCTGGAGGATGAAGACAAATTTGGTCGCATGATCAGGTGCGACGAGAAGGTGAGTATCTGTGAGACTCAACTCCTTATATCAAACGTATGAGGATTATATTACTTCTTATTGTAAAAGCAAAAATACGTTTAGATTATGGATTGAAACATAAAAAATCGAAAAAAAAAAATTCTTAAGGTTGCTAAAATATGATTACCTTTTAGGAAACTTAATGTTGAATTAAGGTTCTCTGAAGGTCACATTTCTAAAACCTTTAGTGAAAGCTTCTGAAATGTTTATATAAGCTGTTCCCTGACGGTTTACTGTATGTCTACAAATGGATGAAAAAAATAATAATAATCCATGACCATGCCTGATTATACTTTTTTATGACCTTTACCTCAGTTTCTTTCTGTTATATGTTTATAAATGTATTGTATAAGATAACATGTTAAATGGAAGTAATTAAAAAAATAACAAGTAATTGTGTGCCTATACACCACGTCTAAACGGACAAATATGAGCAGCACGTCGAATTTACAAATGTCTTTCATTTTTCTTTAGTTTTAAACTATATGTGGTCATTTCCAGTTTCAGGGCCTACAAAGAGCTGCAGAGAACATCCTGATTTCAAATCACACGTTGGCCAAAGCCAGTCTTTCCCAAAAACCAAAATTTCGAGATGCCAAGTTGCTGCTTGCAGTCAAATACAAGGAACTGGACAAACTTAGACTTCTCATTCAGGCCAAACAAGAACAGCTTGGTAAGTTTGATTAATTCCTTGCACTTTGACATTGGCCTGGATTTTTCTTAATACCAAAATAAAAAATGTTTTTTCTTCCCATTTGTAGCGAAAAAATACACTTTTCAATCTGCGCAGTCATGTCTACTGAAAACGATAGCCCATGCAGAGGAGGAGTCTGAGGTAGGGATCTGTTTGGTGCTTTAATCTCTTTCCAACATTACACTGCGATGCACAATTACGTTGTAATTATTGGTCTACATTCACAGGAGATAATATAATGATGCTTCACATACGACCCTAAATGTCAGAAAGGCCAAAACAACGTGTCTCTTCTGTAATAAGGGCAAAGATCTCATATTAAATTGTAATCCAGTTTTACACCTGGCAAGGTAACATACTGCAACCCTTCCTTTGAAAAGGTGAAGAAAGAAGAAACTCATAAAATGAGTACATAAATAACACAGTTTTCTCACATAATGCCAACAGAAGGAAGGTCTGATTTAACTTCCAAATATAATGAGACAATCCTCCCGACAGCTGCTTTTTCAGAGTTTTGCAGAGGGGAAAATGTCGCCGGCACATTTCATGGATTCTTTCCTCAGCTCACGTAAACGCCACCACATCAGGGTGATCCTGGTGAAGGAGCTGCAGGACATGATTGGACACAGAGAGAAAACAACCACACACAGACTCGATGGCCTTCACCCTGAAGCTCAATGTTTCTCAGCGATCTTTCCTGAGCAGATCCATAATCCCTGCCGCCCCGTCTGCACTCTGCCCACAGCTGTGGTCTTGCCCCACTGCTGCTCCCCCCAGTTCCTGCCCTTTAGTGACAGTGGACTGTCTGTCCGTTACCTACCACATTTACCTTTTTGGTTTGATTTCGATGACCCCCGCTGTCCAGCATCTCATGGACAAGGCCCCAGACGGCCGGCAGTACCCGCCCGTCTTCAGCCCCTGAAGAAGAGGAAGGATCAACAAGTCTAATCCTGTCTCAGGATGCACATATAGTTTTAAGAGTGCTTCAAGAAAATGTCACATTATTAATGCTGTTAACTTTAAAGTCTTGAAAGCATTCTTTAAAAATTATTTGAAATTTTTCTTTTTTTTTTTTTACAAGTCTTCCAACAACCCACAGACACAAGTTCATGTCAGCTGCAGGAAAATTGCTGCCCGTGAAGAAGATCCATCCCTCAGTAATATAAAGCTTCACTTACTCACTGGAAGTTTAGTTTTGTAGTGAACAAAACAATGATATGTGAACTACGGTAGATATCAGTATAGCAGATAAATGCAGATAATCTAGTCTTCATACAGGATTTTACCTAAATTAGTCAGTAAAAGGAAAAAGTAAGCTGCCCTAAATGGTCAAAATGAAAAATAAAAAATATTGTGGTACCCAATTGTGCGCAGCTGCAGAAAAGACAAACAAAAAAACAAAAACAAAACCTGATCAGTGGAAACAGGAGTGTTTATAGACTGGGAGAACCGGTTTTACCTCGTCACTGTAACAAAGAAACCAGATTGAATAAGACTGATTGCACAAAAAAAACTGCTGAAAACATTTCTGTGAGTCAAGAAACAATGTTGGTCCAGTGAACCTGAACAGTTCACCGACACTGGATATATCCCATCACGAGTGAGCAGTGACTCACGCCAAGTTCGGCAAACAACCATTGTTCCAATTTTTTTTTTTTTTTTTTTAAACTCACCAATGCCCTGAACATTTTGTTTTTTTGAGAGAAGGTGAGATTAACCTTGGAAAACCCATTATTTTCTCAGCATCTCTGAATCCCCCCCCCCATCCATTCACATGGGCACTCAGGAATGCTAGCCTTGGACAGCATATGGCACAGAGAAGCTTTCTGTACCAATTCAGCCATGGAGAAACCTCATTGGCACAACAGGAGATGATGCGCAAGGTGGAGCATGTTCAAAAGCTTTTGTTACCCCACAGACTTCAGTTACATCTTTGTCAGCAGCCGCTTTTGTTCCGCAAGACTGAAACTGGGCAATTTTCTTGTCTGTCAGTTGACTGTTTTGTTCTTCTCATCTCATTCACCTGAATGTCACTGCATTGCCGAGTGAGGAACCTGTGTATTTTTGTCCGGAAATAGGTGAAGACCTTCTGAATGAGACTGGACACACACTTTTTAGTGAGAACAGGCAGCAAAGCCAGGATGAAGACTACATTTCATTAGCTGCGTTGCTGTGTACAACACTTCTCTAAAATCGACTGGAACATAATGAGCCTTGTTCCTAATGTAAACACAACACGTGGGTTTTCATGTTTGCCCTGAAGCTCTAATGTAAAGGGGATGGTATATATTCAGCAGTAGAGTAGCTATGGGGAGATACTCAGTGGAGTCCATTGTTTATAAATGTGTCTCCGTCTTTGTTTGACTGCCTTTGTTTTTGAATCTGCTCTATTAAACAGCCAAAAATATTAATGACTATCTTGGTTTTACTCTATTTATATATATTTTTTTTCATTTGCAAAATGTTTTATTGGTATTTTTCAAATGGCCCATTGAACCTATTTGACAGTATTCACAGAAGAAGCTCACCAACTGGATTGATGAAGGACAATCTTTTAAGCAGCATTTTATCAAAAAAAAAAAAAAAGACCTTATTTTGTGCGCTTGTCAGACAAAACAAAGGCTTTGACGAAATTGTGATCAACAGGATTCGGAAATCTTACAAGACCAACAGGCAAAGCCATCAATTGTTTAAAAAAAAAAAAAAAAAAGTGAATGAAAATAAGCCTTTTGCAGCCATCCTCCTTGTGAAATATCTTTATAAACAACAGGATTTTTTTTCATACGATCATAAACCCAGCAAACCTTTAGCTGAAAACAGAAATTGATAGATTTAAGAGCGCAACCAAGACGATCAATTTCCAGTAAGCTGCAAAGTTACAGGGCTGACAGAAGGGAGAAGGCCCGCATCCCCAAACATCTTGTTTACAGCATACATTTTACCTGGTCAAAGAAAGAAACGCAAAAGTGACATTTTTAAAGTCTGTCTGTAAAGCTGAGCACCCATTTTATCATTACAGTTTATCATGCAGTCCACACACTGAACAAGAAGAAAAAAAATATGGAGGTACAGATGCTATAAGATACAAAAGATTTTATCTGTTCTCCGCTGAGTTTGGCCCACCTCATTGCCAGTCTGGGGAAAATGAAGGCTTGTCAAAAACAACATTAAAGTGTGAACAATATTCCTCCCTGCAGGGGAATAAGATGTTTTATCCCCAGAAAGACAGCCCCAGAACAGCAGCAGTCACAAGCAAACTTTCTCTTTTAGGGATGTCCAGCAGGCAGTGCTGGAGTCATGCCAGCCCAGGGCCAAACCAAGTGTCCCAGAGGTTCAGAGAGGAGATTTCCAGGACTGCTGATACCTCATCACAGTTCTCTTAATCTGCTCATAGCTCACAAACATCACAATGTTCCAGGAACCCAGACGGAGAAATGAAGGCATAAATCTAAAAAAAAAAAAAAAAAAAAGATAGTACAATTTGAAAAAATTCTCTTTGTTCAGCTTTGGTAGTCAGGGTTGGGACATGCTGCTGAACATACCCCTTATAGAAAGCTGTGGGCCCCTCTTTGATCAGCATGGTTACGGCACAGTTCAGGGCCCCGCTGTACTTCCCAGGTGCTGAGTTCATAAAGCGAGTTTTCACCACATCCACCGGTGATGCAGCAACTGTGGTGCAGAAACCTGCTGCAAAGGCTGCAGTGAAGTGACATGGCATGTTGTCTGCGCAAAGCAAAGCATGTGATCAGAGCAGGGCCAGTGAGAAAACTGGCTTATTCCTGTTCTGCAATGTACATACCTCGGCTTTTGGTTGATGAAATGTTAAAGGCGTTGTTCAAGCAAATGATGATGAGGATTTCATTTTTTATAATGAACTCACCCGCCATCAGGTCGTGTTTCAAGATGAGCTCTTTTATGACGTCATAGGTCACCAGCTCGCAGCAGTTCACGATGGCATTACGAGCTATGTTGGGCAGACAACCTGAAAACACACAAACAAACAAAAAAGCAAAACAGTTCAACCATATAAGCAATTAAACCTGAAGAACCACAAAGACTCAGCACAGCAATGCACTACAACATCAAATAAATAAATAAAAACCCCAAATAACCAGAGATATTGCCCAATTTTCTTCCATTTCCCACAATTCAACTCTACTGCCGCTTACCTTTCCACAGCCCTTTCACCCCTTCGTCCCTGGCGATGGTCTTGTAGGCATCGATGGTGCTGTGGTATCTCCTCACAGAGCCGCTCTTGGGCAGGCAGACCTGAGCTTGGAACCTGACTTTGACCACGTCGGTGGGCTGAGCAAAAGCCACTGCCATGGCCCCTGTGGTGCAGCCAGCCAGCAGACGAGTACCGATTCCTATATCTGTCACACAGGCACATTATTATCTGTTATATTTTAGGTTTTCATCTTTCTCTGTCATCTGTGATCAAGACATGGTGAGAGAATGAAACAAAGAGACAGGGTTTAATGATTTAAAGCAAATGATAACGCTCCTGCAATCAAAGTCCAATTTTAAGTTTTTGCATAATTAAGATAAACAGTGATAAACTGTTCAGGGCACCAGGATGGAGCAATTTTTTTTTTTTTTAAGACTAGGGCACGAAAAAGACTGAACTTTTAAACTTTCAAAACAGGTTTGTAGGGTTTCACTTGGTATCAGCAGAGTTGTGCTGAATGATAATGCAAACAAACTTGGTTATCAGGATGGAAATGCCACTTCACTCGGCTAATGCCTCAGGGAACACAGATCTGCTCCCTGCCCTGTGCTCCACATCCTGGAGCTGCCCCTAATGACACATAGCTCTTACTGTTTTAAATGCGGATGTCAGGCTCTTTGTGCGTTGGAATTGCCTGCTATAGCCTGTAGATGGTTGTTTCACTGGGATTTTCTATTACACAACGTTGTCGGTTAACACTTTGTGCCATTTGGGGGCAGTGTTACTGCAACCTCAAGCTGCTGATCTCCTTCAGTAAGATCAGAGCAAATAAAATGACTGTTGAGGCACGTTTCCATGGTAAATTTTATGTAGAAATTTGTGTGCGTATTATTTTTGATAAATTCTAAATACTGAAAAGACCCAGTTGGCCTTGTCACACATACATTCAGGTATCACAGCTGTCATTTTGAGTAATTTGACGAATGTGCTTACATTCAGGGCAGAACGAGAAAGTTAATAATCCAAACTAAACTATTTTGATTATCAATTTGTTGCTTAAAACCACATTTTGAATAAAAATGCATAAAAAAATTTGTTCTAGCTTCTCAAATGCGTCTTACATTGTGGCAAACTGCATATGTATGGACTAATAATGGGCTATATTTTTTTGACTGGCCCAATAATTGATTCATTGAGAATCTGTGTACATCTGCTGTTGGAAAAGAAAGGGGGAAGTGAAGTTTCATGGAAAAATACATTTTGCAACATAAATAGATTCCAGTGGGCCAACCATGTGATGGCACATACTTTCTGATCCCCTGCTGTAGACCTGCTTTATGGTGTCATACAGGCCGATTCGGACAGAGGCGAAACTCATCTGTCTCTGCAGGCCTGCCACCAGTCCACTGTACAGACTTCTGGGGCCCTCGGTCTTCACCATGGTGAAGATGGTGCCAAACACACCTCTGTATTTTGCCTTCTGGGCTTCCTGTGAGGGCCTGGATTCACCTTGAATCTGGAGTACACATTAAATGACCAACAAAACCTGTGAGAGACTTAAGCTCCTCAATGCCGTATGAAATGGGTTAGGGTTAATTCTCACCTTGCTGAGAATTAGAGGCGCTATGAGCTCATCATATTTCAGTTTATCAGTTTGCTTCCTTCAGGTATTTTTGAAGTTATTATGTAAACCCCCCCCCTCCATCTTGTTTGTACAACACATTAAGTTTTTGTGGTTTGTGCATTAGGCCATGCAGAGCCTCACCTGCAGTCGGACTTTGGCTGTGTCCAGCGGGAATGTAACCAGGTCGGCCACACATCCAGCTGTTCCAGCTGCAAACACCTTGACAGCGGCCGTGGGGGCCAGATCAGCAGCCATGATCCAACAAAGCTAACAAAGTCTCTGCAAAAACACGGACCGAGATCGAAAATTCACAGCCGAACCATCTGTCCCCTCAGGACTTCAAGACCGGGTCCGGGTCCAGCCACCGTCAGCTGTCAGGCAATGTGAAGGCTGCCTTTTGAAAAGGGAGCGCTCTTTCTGGGCCATTCGCCTCAAAAACTGGTGAAACTCTCATACCACTTTAAAAATATTAAATAAGGATTGTTCAAAAACAGAGAAAAACAAGCTGGCTCCTTCAGTTACCGCACCTGACGAGGACATCCGCATTTTAAAGGGAGCTGCAGCTGCACCGCCCCGACAGGAGGATGTTACACACCACAGACCTACACACACACACAGACACACACGCGCACACAAATCAGAGAAAACGTTCATTTCTGGCAAACTTTCAAAGTTTTCATCTTTGTCACCTCTGAGGAATCCAGCTGTAGTCTTCAGTTTGGGCTTGAGGACTACAAATGAAAGGTTTTGGTGTGATGTTAAAAAACACTTCAACATTCAACTTAAGACTTTGGCAGCTTGCACGGTGGGAAAGACAGAATCCAGACATGTTTTTCATGAACCTCAGCCTCACCACAG
The DNA here is from genome assembly GCF_900963305.1 of Echeneis naucrates. Lineage (NCBI taxonomy): Eukaryota > Metazoa > Chordata > Actinopteri > Carangiformes > Echeneidae > Echeneis > Echeneis naucrates. The sequence goes on along the minus strand of NC_042523.1, from coordinate 9,284,076 downwards.
TGAAAGATTAAAATGTTCAGGTACACTGAAATGTGTTACAAACCTCATATTTACATCATGAACCCGAGGAGCTTATAAATAGCAGATACAAACCTGTAACACATTCATCTTTCCACGTGAAGGTTTGCTTGAAATTACTTCACACTCGCACCTCAGTGTATTTCTGAACCATCAGGCCAACAAAGAAAAATGTGCATGAGTCAAATGAAGCACAGGTTCAGACAGTCTGGCAGTAAAACTTGACTTAGCCTAAAGGCATGTTCCAAGAAACAGGTTCAGGTATCACACGAGACAATATAGAACATATACAGTACAGTAACAGTCAAAAGCTCTCCTATGGAGTGAAAATGAGAAGGAACGTTGGTCCATACTTTTGACTCTTACTGTACACCATCATGAAAACTGATTCAAAGTTTAAAACAGTATCCTGGGAATATTTATTTATAAAATTACAAAATGATACATTTTATTTACATGATCTTTTCACATTCTTAAACCACTGAGCTGAAAAAAGGTGGATCTCAAACGTCAAATGTCAGCAAACTGAACCAGCAGAAACTAATTACTCTCATCAAAGTGAGCTGCAAATATTTTTGCTATTCTTTCAGTCTCTTTCTTCATGGATGATGGTGACATGGTGGGACGCTGTGGTGGAGCTCTGCGACGAGGGAAGCTGTCAACAGGAGGGATGTGACCCTGGAGAGATGATAGACACATCTGGAGCTATGAACTATGGCTGTCAAAAACAGGGGGGAAATAAATACCGAAGAATGTACTAAGAAAACAGACTTACAAGGTGTGACTCTTATCAAGGAGGTGGACAAGTTAATCAATAATAAAAAAAAACAAGAGACAACAGAGTCACCACTAATATGACTTTCTTTGTGTAGTCACTGATGTTCCTGGAAAGACTGCCAAACAGGCGTGCCAGGCTGTAGTATACAGTGTACAGTCTTCACAGGAACACACTTCCCCTTTGCCTGTAGCATGCTGAGCTGTCCCCACACCCTCTTTCAAATAGGATCCAATAATACAGTGTGACGCAGCTGACTTGAACTCAGCCAGTTCAACTGTCACACATGGGACACGTGTTGCAGACCACTTTGCAACAAACCCTGCAGAATGTGGACAAACCATAAATCTGACATGTCTAGGTTCAGTGAAGTTGTTTTCTTTGGCAATGTACAACATAATTTGCAGTCAACTGCCACATTGCGTGAACATTTTATAGGTACACTACCAGTCAAAAAATTTGGATATACTTGGACTCAGGAAAGTGTGTCCAATCTTTTGACTGGTAGCGTACAGCAATTAAAAACAATATTAAGAACAGCTGGTGCTGCAATTATGAACTCCATATATCATGATTTAATAAGCATTTAATATTTATTGATATGATATTCATGTTAGTCATGTTTTTTCTGTTTGCCAGTGATCAGCCCTGACTCACTGTGAAGGATGGGGTCAATATTTAGGGGAAAGGAGAGTCTTTTGTTCTTGGAGTTAATCGGCCACCTCAGACCAGCTTCAGTTACATCACAGCAGTGTCTCTGAAAAGACTGAGCTGAAGGTGACAGATGAAATTTAAACACATTGCTCTTGAGCTTGTGGCAATGAATGAAATGAATGAACATCATCTCTCTTACATGGCTCTGTGAGGTCTCAGGTCCGGATCTCCCCATAAGCATGTTCAAGGGATTGAGCAACAAAATACCAGTGATACTGCATGAATCAAACAAGTCTGGTCAAAAAGTTTAACATGTAGACACTTTGTTTTGGTTTTATGGGGCTGCATAGAAGATGTGGATGTTTGAAATGTCTTTAATGTCTATTGCGTTTCTTTTCTGGTTTGATATGGACAAGCGCTTTTGTGATCCACATTAAAAAAAGCAACATTACACTATAGAGGAGGGGAGGGGAAAAGTCCTTAAACACTTTTGAATGCTGAGTGGACAGAAGAAAAGCTTCAGACAGAAAAATAATTCACTCTTGTTGGCATGTGATCAGTCATCCAGTGTTGGCAGGTTGTCTTCTGATTCACTTAAGTTAACTCAATCAACATCCATAATTTAAACCTTATGTATTTGTAGCGCAAGGGGCACATATGTCTGTTGATGAATAAAACACATTTCTCTTTGAGAGAACTTTTCAAAAGGGCCATTTTTCAAATTGTGCAGTAACGAACAGTTTACATCTGAAATATTTGCTTTGTATAAATTGGATTATGTAACAGTGTTGGGACTTTAACCTGCCAATGCTGCAGGAGTGAGAGTTAAATTACAGTGAAGTTAAGTTGGTACATATTGTCACTGTTCATAACTGGTCTCTGCCTAATGTGTATCATGTGCAATGCGATCTATTCCGTAACACGATGCATGGCAGTTGGGGGAATGTTAGGGTTGATTAACCATTTGACAAAATGGGTTGTCAATGGGTAAACTCAAATAGGAAGGCATAGATAAAATGTCTTGATATAAGTCATATAAAGATATTCAAATATCCAGTCAGGCAGGTGTGAAAAATAAAAGAGGTGGAGAGAGGGAGTGTAAATGCCAGAAGCAGAATTGGTGACAAATACTCACTGGGTCACTGGACAACTGGGAGAAGGAAGGAGCTAATTTTATGGCTCTCATTGAAGCCTCCAGTTGGTGAGAGGGGAGGAAGAAATTAGGGACCATCGCAGGGACACAGCTTAGTGCAATAGGTTAAAAAAATACATACAGTACGTGGAAAGCAACATATTGACCAATTAAGATCAAGAGTACATGAGAAGAAACTGTTAAATGAAAAAACAAAAAAAAAAAACAAAAACAAAAAAAACAAACAACCAACCAACCAAAAAAAAAAAAAAAAAAAAAAAAAAGAGACAATTTTCACAATTTTAAAAACAGAATCTGTGTATTGTTTTCTGTATGTATCAGCGTTGCAAAAACCTTTCATTTTCGATTTTCAGATTTTTATCCAACCCATAGTACAACTAGGAAGGTGTGATCGATCAGATTCATTCTGCAGGTGACCTGCCCCCCAGTAGCCCTGATGGGTGCATCATGGGGAACTAGGGCAGCTTCTCTAAGATGTTTAGAACAGCCTACATGCCAAAAATCCCCCCAAAAATTGAAAAACAAAGGGCAATAAATTGTTTTATCAAACTTCATAGGTACTACATATCTAAACTTAATACTGGTTTACTGTTCTCACTCCACAAAGGACATATTTTTATAAAAAATTTTTTTAACATATGTTTTCTAAGTATAGTTTCGCCCGTATCATCATTTTGGATGATCTAGTTTATCGTGCTGTTAATTTGGCTTTTACAGAGTTACTTCTGTTATTTGGTTCAACCTCAGTGATATAAATATACTAAATGAAATACAATAGCAGCACAAACTCCACATGCTAATTGTCATGATCTCATTAAAAACTAATGTGACTGACAGAAACTTGTCGATGAATACTCATTAAGGATACATTTGGGGCTCTGAATCTTGACTATCCAGTGAAGCATCAGGGGTATCTGCGGTGTGCTGTACCATGGCTGATGGACTGGTGTCATTTGAACCCTTGTTGGAGGGGTGAGGCTCTTCTCTTTGTCTCCGATCTGAAGCTTGCAGTGTCGTCTCATCACCTTCCTCTGTGTTTGAAGTGTCTCCAGCTGATCCATCACAACTGCTTCTCTCTTTCTGTCTTGTACATTCATGTTCCCTAACGGAGGCACAACTTTCTAGATTCTCCCTCTTCTTATCCTCATCTTGGCTCAGGTCTGCCTCCTCTGCTGGCTCCAGACTCTCTAAAGCAACCATGTCAGGGTCTGACAAGATGCTGGTCCAAGGGCTGGTTTTATCAGTTAAAGAGGTCACCTCATTTAGATGCCTTGGCTTCACAACAACCTCCTCATAATCTTCATCTTCCTCTCTGTCATCCTTACTTCCATCATCACACCTGCAGTCTGTCCCATCTTGATCCTCATCTGTTCTTTCTTCATTTTCTTCTTCGGATTCAGTAGCTTTGCCTTTTTGTCTATGATTTTTTTCCTCAGCTTCAGAGTCTGCATGGTCTTCAGACATCTGAGGAAGAGGTGACGGTAGAGTGGACATATCTTCTGTGGAAGAAATCGAAGCTCTACGTGAACAGGAGATACTCTCTGGGATAGTTTGAGGGTTGTTGTCTCCAACTTCTGAAGTTGTGCTGCTCTGAGAGTTGGAAGGAATCGTTTCTAGGTGGTGTCCCCGCAGCCCTGTGAGATGTGGGATATTCCCCAAATTACTAATATAATACTGACGGTCAAGGAAATAAACAGCAAATATAACGATTAATTTTAAAGTTATTAAAATTTATATTTCACAACCTGTGAAACTGTTTACACAATAGTTCGATCAACTATAGTATATTAGTCTATGAATTATTGCAGCCGAATAATGATAAATGAAATGAGCAAATGATCAGCAGATGAATTGATTCTAAAAATAAAACAGCAGGGGCAGTAATGCAGCGCTTCAGCACCAGTCCTCTGGAGGACCAGTGATACCTCCTTTTATGGTAGAAGTAGTTTGCAAGTTACACAACTGTGTCCATATGAACTCATTAACTGGCAAGGCAGGGTGAAGTTTACATGCTAAGAAATATTTATAATTGAATTAATGTTTTGAAAATAAATCGATTGTCCATCAAGCCAATTTTAAATCCTCAATTGATATACCAACTTAATAATATTAATGGAAAAAATATTACTGTATTTGACATTCGCTGCTGGTAGCTCTAGATCAATAAATTAAACACACACTTTCACGGACAGGCAGCTCACCACTAATAATATTATTCGCCTCTCCAACTAACTGGTTGGACTTGAGCAGAAGCTGAGTAGTGTCTCTGTCAGACTCCCTGTCTTCCTCTTGTTTGGTGTCCTGATAGTCGTGCTCAGTCACAGATGGAAAAGTCGGAGTGGAAAGTTTACGGCTGAAATATCTCTGAATATTGTCAAGCTCGCTTAGTTTCTTCCTGTGAAAACAAATGATCCGAATCAAAACTTCCACAAGTAAATACAAATGCAAATAATTACCCGATGATATGGGTCTGTTTATGATACCTGAGTGCTGAAAACAGGAACGAGCTGGAGGGATTGAGGTCACTTGCGCTGCTGTTGCAGACAGACTGAGTGTGTGCTGCTGTTTGCTCCTGCAGATACTGGTGATAAAGACGCACTTTGTCCATGTGCTCAAAATGACGGTCACTGTCACTGCACCATAAGAGTTTGTAAGTCAACAATTAAACCCAGTCATGGACAGCTTATGAATACATTTTAATTGAATTTTTAATTTGAACTTCATTAACCTTTCAGAGAACATCCTGTCTGTGTTGTCAGGGGATGAGATCTTTTGCTCAGGGTAGCGGCTGATGTGAGAGGGGAAGCTACTGTAGGTGGCTGTAGTATGATAACTAACAGGAAGAGCCTGAAATAAAGCCTGTTCATCAAACACAATCACATTTTTAATCAGAGTGTTTTTGATGGTATTTTTCCTGAAAGATTTTCGACTCACTGGTGAAGCTTTTGCTGATTCTTCATTCGCAGTTTTTCTCTGTCCTCTGAGGTCTTGTACTCCCTTCAGTGGAGTTACAGACACTTTAAGCTGGCCATGACACTGGCCACTGAAATCAGTGATGTTGTACCATCCACACACTGACTGGAACCCACAAAGTAAAGGGGACAGGTCTACTGAGGCAAACCCAAGCACCCTCTCCATTTCTATGGAAGCAAAATAATTATACTAGATGAGTAACTGCATCATAACAGATCAGTGTAACACCATGAATTGAAGCTGTCTTCTGTACCTCCTTTGTGCCAGACTTTGAACACGAGAGATTGTTGTGGATCAACAAGTAGCTGCTTTGGAAGCCTGAAAATATAAAAGAAAACATCAGACTTATGTATAGAGCAGAGGTTTCCAAGGAGCCACTCGTTTGAATCAGGTGTGGTGGAGCAGGAAACATCTAAAACATGCAGAACAGTAGCTCTCCAGGACCAGAGTTGGAGACCCCTGGTTTAGCATGATTCACCCATCTTGAATGTTTTCATTGAAAATGCATTGTATACATTGACCTGCACTCATGTTGATGATCCCACACAGGGCAGTGAGTATGGGCCATAACAGCTGTAGACACTGGCTCAGCAGAATCAGCAGTGACATACGAAACACAGCAGCATGGTGTCCCTTCACTGCGCTCTACCAGAGGACAGCCTGCTAGAGAAGGATATTTTACTTCATGTAAAATCAGAACAAAAAAAAAAAAAAAAGAAATTTCAAATCATCTATTACTTTTCAGATTCAGATGCATGGCCTGGTCCACGGTGACAGTAACAGGAAAAGATTCATCCATGCTCATTTCTTTCTCTTGCACGGACGTGATGTCTGGAGTGGTTCTAGAGGATTTATTCCTCTGTCTGCTTGGTGTACATGTCATAGATGTACTGGGCAAGGGCAGTCGATCTGTGGTTTTTTCCTCTGCTGATAAGAGTTCCTCCTGGCTGTCAGAGTCCACCTGGGTGTAAGCTCCAGCAGTGGCCTCACTAGAGACAGAGGCCGATTTTAGGGTGATGTGCACCCTGAGAGCAGCCCCTTGAAGATCAGCTGCAGAACGCCTGAACAGTGGGTACACCCCTGTGAAACCACAAAACTATGATTAACACAACAAATAATATTATACCAGTTAAATTACACACACAACAATTTCTCACCGCTGACAATCGGCTTCTCCTTATGCTTCTTTACAAGAGAGATCAGATCAATAAATGCTGAGCCAACCAGACGGTCTGTGTCAGTGGGTCTTCTGGCTTTGTCCTTCTTGAATGCCACCCATACCTGCACCTCGAGCCGCTCTTCTCGTAGATACCACATTAAAGGTTGAGTCCTTCTCAACTCCAAAGTTCTACTTCCTTCAAAACTTACTGTGGCCTGGCTGTCCGTCTCACCTTCAGTGAGAGATGGGTGTTTCATCTGAGAGCAGAAGGCTTCCTGGTCATAAAACTTGTACCGGAAATAGCAATAAGTGGAGCGCTGAAGCTCACTGTGGCCTGGAAGAAGCAAACAGTGGACTGGTATCCATGCTCTAGGCATTGAAAAAGTCAGATAGAGTTTCTTTCTGCTGTCTTCCCATGCTTCATCATCCTGAATTTCATATCCATTTTGTGCCATGACCCATCCTAAACCCTGGGCAGCTTTAATGACTCTGTCTCTGTCTGAGTGGTGGGCAAATTTGATGGAGATTTCTAGACCCCCAACTAAGACGTGCTGGTGCTGAGAAGAACTTGTTTCCTGAGGCAAGTACATTCCAAACCAGCCAGAAATACCTTTGAGTTTAGAAAGAGGAAAAAAACAATCACAAAACAATCAAACAAAACAAATCAGGAAAAAATTAGATACATGAGATTTTTGTGTCAGAAAAATAGAACGTGGTCATGCCATATTCAAGAGTGTAACAAACCTGTTCTTTTATGGATGAGATCAGCTAGTGGTACCTTCACAGTGCCCAACATCACATCTTTAGGCTTGGAAACATTCATTGCTGCAACAAAAAGCACAACAGACATAACTTAGACACTAATCTGACTGTGTAGACCTGATTTGAATGCATCCTGTACAGATTAGGGCAGCATATAATTATTTTAATATTTTTTAATAAGTCAATAAATTTTTTAAATGTATTGTTTTTATTACTAAAGGTCACAGAACACAGAAGTTAAATGTTCTGTTAAACCTTTACGATTGTCTCGGTTCCAGACAGTAAGCACAGCCGAGGCCTCATCCAGCTGCTCAGCGAGGCTGCAGACTTCACCGCTGCTCCTCTGAACCAGCAGATCACAGGACACCTCCATGTGGTGGTCGAATTCAGGGCAAAACGTCCTGGCACTGATGCGGGTAGACCTCTCGCTTTCAGGTAAAAACGGGAGCTGGACCATGACATAGGTGTTTACTCCCACATTAGCAAAGTAGCTGAACCTTTCTTCTTGTTCTGCTAACAACCTGCAGCATAAGTTCAAACTCTTTTAGTTTGATGCTTTTTTGCTGAGACAGATCAATTCACATGACCTTATGAGTTAAATATCATTTCGCTGTTGTTCTCAAAACTTACAGATGACAATTTAACATCTCTTTTTTTACTGCAACATTGGTTACGCGAGTGGTAGATGTTTTAGCAGCTGCATTTCAGACAAATTTTAGATGCAAGTCATTGTGATGATAGTGATGTACCTTGCTGCTGCTTGTAGACCTGATGCTCTGTGCACCTGCACCACAAGTGTCACAACACGAGAGGCAGCTCCTCTACCAGTCTGACTTTCATGTCTTACAGGATGATTTTTGTACCTTATGCAAACATCTAGAAAGCCTGACAAGCAGAAAAAAGGTGAAAAAAATAAACATGCCAAATATACACCCATGCAATATTACAATATAATTACAATCTCCCTATACCTGAGGGCTGTGGACGATGTCCTGTCAGACTATCTGTCCTTGGAATCAGGGGTAGGGAGAACATTTGGGCCTCATTGGGATGTTGCCTGTGCATGGTGACCAGGGCACACAGCTTGGACAATGGAAGCAGACCTCTGGCAACAAGCTGATCTCTGACATTTGGATAATAATATCTGTAGGAATATGGTTATCATTAGAATAAAAAGGCATCTGTTGGGACAATAATTTTTTGAACTTGCAAGTTATTAAATAATAACAGTTTGTTAACGGCACTGATCATGCTGACAATAGGTTTTGGCAGCTCACCAAAAGACGTCAGAACTTTAGCAACCACAAACCTGCACCACACTTCAAACTTAACACCTCCTCCACTGTTTAGGCCTTGACTTGAGAGAGAGCTGAGCAGCAACCTCTGGACAGGCACTGCCTCAGGAACCAGAAGCATATGAGTCTCATTGTGGTCAAACACTGGGTCAGGTACACAAAGAGTGGTGGTGGTACGAAATGGCTTCAAGTTCACAGCTGTTGGAGATGAGACAGAGGTTAAAGCACACAGAGTAAATACTTCTCAGCTATTTTAGTATGTTTTCATAAAATCAAATGGTCTTACTGCTCTCAATGAAGTTTTGGTCTACTGCTGTCGCAGTGTCAACGTCCTGACAGGGGAAGGTGTACTGAACGTAGCAGTCAGCTTCACCCCACACTGTAGACTGCAGAGGTATTAGTCCGTTTGCCTTCTCCACACTTATCATAAAAAGGTGCTCACTCATCATTTCATCTTGTGCTACCACCTGAGTGAGAAACAAAAGGTAAATGAGATTAAATGGACTGATCCTGTCAACATTTGTTTATCATGTCCACTTCCTGGGGTTGTTTGAAAGGTGAAATCATCTTTTTTCTCACCTTCATGTGTGGATTTGGCTGGTAATCAAGCAGATGAACAGGTTTCACTTGATAAGACAAAGAGTCATAATTGCCATCCCTAGTGCGTTGGAGAGTAACTATCTGCTCTGATCCACCCATAGCCAAAACGACCCTGAGGTTCCCTTTACAACTTCCCGAGAACACATCAATGACCGGCATGTAGCAGTCCACCCCTAATACAGGGTACTGTGCCTGCAGAAGAAGATGGGAGACTTTTGGATCCCTAGAGGAGAGAAAAAAAAAGGGTTAATGGTTTCACATACAGTCTTCCCATGATAGTTCAACAGGATTTGACATTTACAATATATTCTATAGCATAGACATGCTATGCAACTCCCAGAGCGCAGTAAATGCACATACCGTAACTACTTTAAAGAAAAGCCCTTAAATCTTAAAAAACAAAAGACCAAACCTTACAGCCATTCCTGGGTACTTATTAGTTCTTGTAATGGGGCAATATCTATTAATTGCTTTCAGTGTCAGAGAACAATCTTTGATGGCCATTTAAAGACAATACAATACAATACAATACAACTGGTGATGGTGTTTTTGTTTTTTGTTTTTTTTATGTCAATCTGTCAAGTTTTCTTTACTTACCTAAATGACATGTAGAACTGGTGAAGAGGTAATTTAACAAGGCCCAGAATTCTATCCTGAGCTGAGCTTCCAGTTTTCTGCCAGACCTCAATGACCATCACATTATTTTTCATCCGCTCTAGTAGTTTAGTTGTTAAGGCCACAGGTGTTATCTAACATAAGATCAAGAAAAGGTGTTGCACGTCATTAAGATATTGTATTCACATTGCCTATAGTGGTAACTTTTAGATATGATCAAAGGACACAATCTCATGGACTAACCTGAACAAAGTTGAAACATGGGTTTGCCTTACCCCAGCTGACAACAGATCTCGCCATTTCATCACACCAAAACAGTTTACAGTTCAAGTACACATTTGGAGCCTGCATAGGCGCACAGTTGAAATTCCTTCCATCTGGTACCATTAATAAGGTATGCAGCAGGACCTCGGGATCTTCTTCCGTGTGCTGCCAAGATTTATGAGGTGATGTGAGGAAGCCAAGAGGAGGAGTGGGTTCTTTGGAGGGTTTCTGAGGACTCCAGATATTTACTCTAGAGTCTTCCAAAGAGTGAACAGGTAACCTGTCCCTGCCACTATGAACAGGTTGAGATCTGGAGCTAGTCTCTCCCCATGGACCAGTTGCAGGCTGTGAAAGTGATGTGTCTCTCCAGGCCAGCTTGCTTTTGCTTTTCCTAGATGAGAAATCTTTGCTGTTTGTTGCAAGTTCTAAGGACACCTGGAGAAAAAAAAACTTCTATAAAACACTCACAGGTACTTGGCATGCAACCATTTATCAGTTGATTAAAAAAATGTAAAAGGAATCTTTACCACAAGAGGGCCTGCCTCCGGTTTTCCACAGTTTCCTTCCAGGCTCTGTACAGGTAAGGTAACAGACTGACTTAGCAGTTTGTCCTCCAGCAGAGTACACAGTGGATGAAATGCTTTCCCAATAAGAACAGGCTACAAAAAGACATAAAACATAGTAATTCAAATTATAACAACACTGGAAAATGATTTATTTATGGTAGCTTTATTTCACACACACAATCACATTATAACTTATTAGCTTATTTTGTCAGAGATAAAAGACATTAAATAATAAAAAAAGGAAAATGAGAGTATAAACATCCATAAATCCGAAGTGGGAATAATTTTATGTTACAATGTTTGTGTTAGGGTTAGATGAATAAACAGATAAATGGCATCTCATCTCATAATAATGAAATATTATGCATTTCAACCAATTAAAGGAGTGATGTTTAGTCCAAAGTTACTTACTTTCTTCTGGCCACTGTTTCGTGAGTAAATCTTGAAAATGAGATCAGTGCGCCACCATTGTTTAATTGTTTCTGTGTTGAAGTGGACAGGAAACACGGAGTGGTGGAGGAACTTCACCTCTAAAAAACAAAATAATTATCTATGTCAGATGCAGCAGGAAAGCAGCCCAACAGACTGACAAAGGCAGTGTTTTTTAATTCACCTAGGTTTCATGAAAGCAGATTCTAGCAGACCATACCTCCTTCTGTTACTTTACTAGACACAGCTCTGGTCACATCTCCATCCCCAGTTTTATCATGATTATGTCGACTGGATGTTGATGCCATTGGGAGCATGTACTCAACAAAATAAGTGCTGAAAATAACAGACAAAGAGTCACAGGCTTTTTTTTTTAGTTGTAACATTGATATTTTACAGATCAATGCTCATTGTTTTACCTACCACTTTTTGTCTGTTAATGGCCGAGGAGGTTTCCCTTTACTAGAGGTGTTTCTGGGTGTGAGGGATGTGCTGCCTGTAGGTACAGTCAGGGAAGTGATGGTCACTCTCACCACTCGGATTGAACTGAGCAAAGTCAACTGCTCTGTGCTCAGGCCAGGAGGAATATCACCAGCATCTGGAGAGCGCTGATGCTCTGAGTTTGGACTGCTCATGGATAAAATATGACAAATAACAACATAAAAAAATGTCATGGTTTATATTTTTGTATATATTAGGGATGCACAATATTATCAGCATGTTATCAGTATTGGCCAAAACTATTGCACATTGGTCATTTTGCGGATATACTCTGATTTTAAAAGCTGATCAAATAAAAATCTGTTGCTTCCTTGAAAATACAAACTCGACATCATGTTCATCATGTTGAATGTATGGACGACCTGACTAGTGCAACATGATCATGATGATGTCATACACGCCTCCCTGCGGTCAAGGAAAAGGGAGGTCAAATTGTCTAGGGACATTTTTCAGTGTCAGAAATACATTTTTAAATTTAAATTTAAGCAGCAGTCTGTTAGGAAAATGCAGCCTACTAATCAATAATACCATCTATTGACAAATAGCACATTATAATTTCATTTATGTTGAACTGATGTACAGTTATACAAATTACTTCTCTGAACAGGGGTTCCCTGGTTTCCCTGGTCAGGGGTAATGATATGATTCTTTAGAAAGAGCATCATCAGTGTGTTTTAAGTAGGATAGGAATTACATATCTTACTACTTAAGTGTAAAAACTATTGTAATAAATGTCATAATAACATTTACCATCATGTAAGTTAAATGTTTTGTAAGTTTTGTTAGCATAAGCAATACTTACTCACATAGTTTTAAGCTTTAAATGGTTTTGCAGGCATTTGCCAGTTGGCCAACAGGGGGGAAAACATTGGTATTGGTTTTCGGCCAAATCAGTTGTAAAATATCTGCCTATTGGATGTCACACACAGTTTTTTTTTGAAGAATACACCTGTAAAAACTCCTACCCTTTACTAATCTTGGGTACAGAGCACATCAAGTGTTGGCTTGGCTGTTTTTTATCTGAGGACAGGGTTCCTTCCTCTGCCTGTGAGTCAGCTGGTCTGGTATCTGGCATCTGAAAGAAGATAACAATGCCTTTGTTCGCAACTCGAGCTCCATCATCTGACAGTGACATATGAAAGGTTTTTTTTTTTTTTTTTTTACTTACAGGAGTTTTATAGAACAAATTTTCCAGCAAGCTCTGATCATATTGTGGATCACTGAGCTCACTGTCATCACAAACACTGCTGTTGCCAGACAGAGATTCAGGGGAAAAGTCATCACCATTCCGGACAGGTGGAGATGTACTTAAGCTTAAAACAAAAAGATAAAGGGAATATATAAAAAAACCAAACCCACTACTTCAACTGTTGTCACATTTGGAAGTAAATGCACATAAATGTACCTGCCAAAGAGAAGATCCACGGCTCTGTTGTCCATATCAGCGACACAGTCTAAGCCAGAGTCTGAGACTACAGCACCATCCTCACAGTGTTCAAGAATGGAATCACTATGTAGAATATTTTGAAGAAACTTGGCAGAAGGAGAAGGCAAAGGCCTGCCAACAAAAAAATGTTACACTTCATTCATTCATCTTCAACCGCTTTATCCATTTCTGGGTCGCAGGGTACTGGAGCCAGTCCCAGTTCACACTGGATGAGGGGCAGGGTACACCCTGGACAGGTCACCAGTCCACAGGGCCAACACGCAGAGACAGACAGAGACCAACAACCACTCACATTCACACTCAGACCTACGGACAATTTAGAGTCACCAATTATCCCAAACATGATAACTTTGGATGGTGGGAGGAAACCCACGCAGACACATGCAAACTCCACACAGAGAAGCCCCAGGCCCGGGAACCGAATCCGCAGCTTTCTTACTGTGGGGCAACAGCGCTAACCACTATGCCGCCGCACTGCCCAGAAGTTTGACACCGTCCAAGTTAAAACTCATATTACTCCTTTAAACCTTATATTTAATCTCATACTCCCCGTTCACTGAGTTTAGGCCTCACGTCCCTCTCCAACATTAAAAAAATCTGCTGCTTATATAGTCTTTTCCTATCAGTACTCCTTATTCTGGAAGAAATTTTTCTCTTGTAAGTCTTACCTTCAGAATTTGTACAATATACTTTTATCACCAGCAAGTTGGCCTTTCGTATTGCTATCACATGGCATTACTGGAGCGTTCTGCCTCTCACTGCTACAAGTGCCTGTTCATGATGGGAATTGCTAGGTTTCTGTAATCAATATTATGAAGACTAGACTTGATCAGTATAAGAAATGTCTTGAAATTATTTTTGTCGCAATTGGGCACTGTAGACTAGAAATAAACTGACTTAGGTGTGAATTGCATCAAGTTGTGAAAATCAATGCAATTTTTAATGCAATGCTAATTTTGAATTCATTCCTTCATTCGTTTGTTTATTTATTTTACAAACTTTACTAACCTGGAAGTTGGTATGATGTTGTCCTTAGGGAGAGGTAGAGGGGTATCTTTCAGAGGAGGGGCAAAATTCATGTCACACGTCAAAGCTGATACCACCATAGCATCTCTGAGCTTGTTCCCACGCTCTAAAATGACTGAAGTGAAAAAATGTGAAATGTTTGTTTAGAAACTGTATAAAGTGTGCATTTGTATTTATATACACTTGGCAGGGGTGTAGTCATGCAACAACCAACCTGAGAAAATATCATTGGTTGTCTGCCCACAAGGCTCCTGATTTGAAGGGTTCACAGCTGTTTGACAGTTTTGAGATCTGCTTATTGCTGGCATCTGATTCTCCAGTGATCCTTCTTTCCCTTCTGAGCATTTCTGGGCATTTTGGAAATATAAGTGGTCTTTTCCCCTGAAAACATTACAACCATACATGCATCATCATTCTCTGATCTCAAATTATAAGGCATCACAAGGTATTTAATTATCAAAGGCAATGAAATGACATCAACCTTGGAGTGTTCCCACTGCTGCTCTCAAATGATTCTTTCCCACTGACTGCTGAGGGTGATCTGAGCTTTGATTGCTCAGTTAATCTGACAGGTTGTGGTACTTCCAGACCGATATCTGTGACGGGACCTGAGCTGCTGCTGTCATAGGCTTCAGTCAGAGGCTCCAAACTAAGTGAAACCTGGTAGCGAAAGAGGAATTTTGAGTGCCAACAACACAATGGTTATATCAATATATTGCTACGAATATGCACGGTTATGTGCTAAATTTACAACACCTTGTACAAATATTAAAATGTAGTAAAAGGCACTGAGAATACATATTCAGATTTTGCACCATGCCCCTGTTCATATCCTGCCTACCCGCAGTTTGCATGCTTGTCCCAAATTAGCATTGCTTCCAGATTGAGGACACTTTCATCTTCATTACCTCAGCTGCAAAGCTAAAGCTAAATTACATATGGCTGCATGGTTTGGCATAGGTTGCTTTATTCCACAAAAGCTGTTTGCAGGTTGTTATAAATCTGTGTCTGCACTCACCTGTAGCTCCCCAAGTTTTTCAGATGTTGGAGATACGAGAGTATAAAATCCACTAATAGGGTGTGACATGGAGAGATGGGATATTCCTGTGACCTGTGCCCGTGCGATTGGCAAATGATCTGATTTTGTCAGAAGTTCAAGGATCAATGAGCCCATATCTATTCATAGAGGACAGATATATTGCAGATGTCAAAATATATCTTTCAGAATAGCCAACTCAAACATATTTTAGTCTTTTTGTTACCCGTAAGATATGAGGTGAACTGCTTTGGCCCACAACGGATAGCAAACCGAGTTGTGGTCTTGATGACATTCTGTGAGAGCTTTGAGCTGTCTCTTGGAAAGAAGTGTGTGCCATTGGATGACTCTCCCCACCAGCGAAGCCTGACAAGCGTTGCAGCTGGAGGTTTGTGGACTGTCCATAGTATTCGGTTTATCGTCAACCGCAGAAAGCATCTCAGTTGGCCCTCGACCAGAGGAGGGAGGCTGGTCGAGGGGGACACATCACTGCAGACTAGAAAAGAGTGAGAACGCATAGGCAATGTAAAAAGTTACAATATAATAGAGCAAGGTAAGAGTGATATTACCTGCAGGTTTGGCTCAGTATTTTCTGTACAAGGCCTGGGAAATATTTTTGATATTGTGTATTGACATGCTAAAAAAAAATATAGTGACATAATTTCAACATGTCTAAAGTAATGATGTTAATGATGAAAAACTAGCAAAGTGAGTTACTAAAAGGTGGAAGTTCTCCCACAGTGTTAGGAGGTTCAGGAGCTGGCAGGAATCATATTTAGTTTGTTAAGACTAATTTGTCTCCATGTGAACTACAATTCTGGTAATCAAGAATGGAAAAGATGGCAATAGATTGTGGCACCAAGGAAACAACAGTGACTCTTAAAGAAACACAAAATGTTGATTACAGAGTTGCCAAAGATCTGTGTTGAAGAGGAGAGACGCAGCTGGATGACACTGCCTGGGCTTTGAAAGAGCATTGTAAGGAGCCTTCAAAATCCTCCACTTGAGTACTAATAATCAAAGGCTATTTCTAACAACCACCTCTAATCATGTTATTCCATGTCAAATTCCATGTCCATGCCATCCTTCTCTTCTTATTTTATGTAAAAAAATTGAATACCATAGATTGAAGCCAAAAAGGTAGAGTGTGATATCATTAGGGACCTGATGTGGCCTTCTACACTTTGTTCATCCTGGGATGCTTTTCATGGCAATTATCCGAGTTAACGGAGGCTTTCTGTCAACTTGAACAGTTCGAGCCACTCTCTGACCTCTATCATCACCAACACTGCTGCTGCCAAAATTAGCAATGTGACAATCACAAAACCAGACCATCTGTCATGGTCGTTACTGAGATCACATTTTTCCTTCACATTTATTATTACTGTGAGCATCAAATGGAGGTTATGAACTGCATACATCTGTGTATTATACTGCTGCCGTTACAGCCTGTACCATTTCAGATACAGGTGTTCCGAATAAAGTGTTTGCTTTCTTTTCTTTTTAATAAAGTAACTTGAACTTATTTAATTAAAAAACCGAAGTTAAAGGCAGTCTTTCAAAAACGATTTCTTTATAACATCATGGAGGTTATACGTTTTTGGCATCTTTGAGCAAAAACCACAAAGTGACTCATAGCGTGAACAGTATTAAAAATAAGACGCGCAAATAATGACGAATAAAACCCAAAAAAGCTGCACAGAGCGAGATAGAGAGAGTTGGTTTTCTGAAACACACGACTGAATAAACAACAAACACACACACGGCATTGACAGCTACTTATCAACATTAGCATTAGCGGCTAGCTGGGCTAGCAGCAGTTTACCTTTCTTTTTGCTGCTTCCAGCTTTGAGCACTCTCTGTTTTCTGCTCTTCATCCCTCAGTCAACACGGGCGGTGAAAGGCCGAGACCAAACTGTGTCTGAACCGTCAGCAGACATTATTTTATCCCACTCAGGCTAACTGGCAATCCGTTTAAAGGAGCTGCTTGGGCTTCACACGGAAGCACACAAACACTTATACAAACAGCAGCGCGCAAAACTGTCTCCGAGCAACAAAGTAAGACCGATAACTTTAGTCCCGCCTCCGATGGCGCTGCCTTGCACCAAAGGATTCTGGGAAACTGGGTTTATAATGTTAAAAATGAATGATTTCTATCTCTGTAAATAATAATAATAAATTAACAATGTAAATAAACAACTTAGGAATTTATCTTTGTTGTGTGGCCGCTACAGTAGAACAGGCAGAAAAATGAAATTAGCAAGTAGTGCTCTACAGAAAATTTCATTTAATACTTTTATTTTTTATCCGTGTCATTAAATGCAAATTTAATGAAAGCTAGTTTCTAAAAATAATAGACATTTACACATGCAAAAGTAATCAGTTCACAAATTATATGAAAGTAGTTAAATTGTTCTAATATTTCATTGCTACCACAACTGAGGACTTAAAGTTTACTTCTGGCCTGAGCATTTATGTGATTCACAAAGAGTCCCACAATCAGACAGTCACCTACAGTGTTGGATCACAAAAGTATTAACAGTATTTCTTTAAAGTAACTCAACTTAACCTTTCCATTCTCAACATATGTTTGTATTTTTAATTGTATAAGTGCTGAAGTGATTCTGAATTATTTTCTAACATTTAAGCAGCAGAAAACTTTAAGGGGAAGTTGCCTTTTTTGTTTAATTAAATAAAGTAAAACTGAAAACAAAAAACATTTCTGAGAAATCTCATTTGATTACAGAAGCTCCACATGCCTGTACATAATTGACACCACCAGGAGAGGGAAGCATTGCACTTCCCATTATTTCTCAAAATATACTTAGGCTCATGTAGTGACTGTTTCTTTCTAGAACTTCTTGGAAACCTTTATTTATATATTTTGCTAGACAGCGGTCACTAAACCAAACTGCTATTACAAGTAATCAGCTAATTAGCCTTTTTAAATTTCAGACGCTTCCCGTAGTGTTAGGGGTTAAAATCTTTGTTAATGTGCGGAATTGCTGTTTGTACTCAACAAAGTGCTAATGTCGACCTGTGATCCTGTCAGGCAAGCTTTAGGTAGTTTGGACTATGTTCTTGCTTAGCAACGAGTCCCTCTGTGGCCATATTTGTTGTGGTAACAGTGAAAAGGGCAGAATGAAGCTCTTTGAACTCTGGACAAAAAGTGAAACTTGAAGTTTTAAGATGGTCCTGTGAAAATCTAAGTCCGACTAGCCACTACAACATGCCTTTCCTTTCGTGCAAAGTACATGCAAAATGGTTATAATATGGTGTCCATATTTTCAAATTGATGTTTGTGGTCTGACTGAGCTACAGAACAGCAGAGACCTCCGATACATCAGTTCGCTGGGAAAATAATTAGGTTGTACTGTCAAATGTCAAACTTGGAATGTGCAGTATCTATCCAATATATGGCGTGTGCTTATATTTTCTGCATGTTTGTGTGAGTGTTGAATTCTAGCTGTTAATGGGCACTATGGTGAGATAAGAAATCAGCAATATCATCTCTTCTCCAGAGAAGCAGCATGACCTCCCAAGAAAGGCCCCTTTGTTGAAAAGCCTGTTGTGTCATAAAGCATATAAGTTGAAATCGAATCATTTTTTGTGTCATTTCTCATTTTGCTTTAAAATGGGTTGTGCATATGGTATGCAAGCAGCAATGGTTGCATGAGTTCAGACATATAGTATGACTCCACAATCATTGGCTGTGCAGACAAGCGTGATTAATGACCAGGCTCTGAAGCTTAGTAACAAGCTGACAGATCTAGTTCACTTTGTTCCGTTAGACAATTTATTGCATCAGATCAATTTGAGAGAGTCTCTCACCGCAAGCAGTGCAAGCAATGACCACATCATTCAGTCAGCTGGAGTAAGCAGGCTCTCTCTCAAAAACGTTTGACTCACAGCGCCAGGATGAACTGCAGTTCTGAGATGACCAAAAGTCTGTGGACTAGTGATGTGTCATTCGTGAACGATTTGTTCATTTTGAACTAATCTTTTGTATGACTTGAGAGTAACAAGTCATCTTTCTGCCACGTGTTCTCTGCGTAGGAATGGCTGATTCATTCATGGCTCAAAGGTCATGAATGAATCAGAATTTAATTTTTTTTATCCATTTTTAATGAGACGATGTCCCGCATTTTGACTGGCTCTAGTTTTCAGAAGTCAAACCACTTCAGCACAGACGCTTTTCTAAAATGTGGTTTTTATCCAATGGCTGTGAAGAAAGCAGGGAAGGCTGTCATTACGGGGCTATGTTTGATGCCAGTCAATCTGGGCGCATGTGGGGTCCAGGTCAGGTCAAGTGCAGCGTAATCTGTCACCATCTTTGCTGCCAGGCTATGCCCATTGGGGAACACATATGATGGACAGTTACACAAAGAAAAGAAAATGCAGCTACGCCAAAGACTGGGAAACAACTTAAAATTGGGTGAAGTCCATGCAAGATGATTCTCAGAGTTATTTTTCAGTTTCACAAGGAGTGGGAATACGACTTGGCGAAGTGCATGTGAGTCTCACAAGAAACGTGTGGCTCAAAAAGAGATGTGCCGATCTATGGATGCATTCCCACTGAAACCCAAAGATGACTGCCAGTCAGATAGACAGGACAGGTTAAAGTGTAACAGCAGGAAAACCACTGAGTGGAATTCGGTTTAATTTAATGATGTATGAAGGGCATATGAACACTTTTAATGCATAGTAATGTTCAATTCAATTCAATTCAATCTTTATTGACGGACTCTGGTCCATAAAAACAAACACTATAGAAAACAATAAGAAATATGTATAAAATATACATTCACAAACAGTTCACATATAGGTATTTCAGCCAATGCATCCTCAGTTTGGATGAGTAACAGAAACAGCTTATAGTGGATTTGGATAGTGCCCCTATGATACTGTTTGCAGATTCATCCAGCGGTTTCTGCATAAGAGTTCTTAACAGAGCTTTAAAAGTGCTTACGCCTGCAGTGACACACATTGATCTTGCACTAGCACCTCTTGGTATTTTAAGCAAAATCCTCATTGCATCATTATATGCAACTTGCAGTCTTAGTAAGTTTGCTTTTTATGACATGACCAAAGCTGTGCTGTGTACAGTGGTGTGCAATATGCACGAAACAAAGCCACTTTTACGTTGACAGAACACATGCCGAATTTGCATGCAATAGTGTCAGCTTGTGCATACAACTTACGGCATTGTGTGTAAATATCACCATCGTCTGTCAACAGGCCCGTAATAATGTGCCCAAGGTATTTAACTTCACAACTATCACAACCCTCAAGATTCACATCTGATAACTTAAATATAGGAAATTTTAAACATTTATATCATATTGCACACCATACTCAGTACAAATTTCAAAAAGCTGCTGTCGACCAGCACTACTTGGGCTAAGTAACAACAGATCATGTGCGCACATAAGATGATTCACAAGTGCTTCACCAATCAGACAACCAGTGTGACAGCCTCTCAGTCTCATAGTTAAATCATCCATATATGAATTAAACAAAACTGGGGATATGAGATCACTTTCAACAGTTATTGGGATAAAAAAAGGGATTACATGAGTGAAAACGGACTATAGCATAAGACCATAAGAACTGTGAAACTTAAGCTTCCTTTTATGCTTACTGTATTAACTCATAGTGGGAGTTGGGAAAGTTGGATTCAACTAAAATATACTTAAGTCCTTCATGAGTAACAGGCATGACAGGCCTAACCTGTCACCAGTCTATTGTGAGCTACTGAATCACCCAGTGGGCAAAACATAGAGATGTTACAATGTAAGGAGCAGAATAGAAATGTTTATTTTTTTAAGGTGAATAGACATTATATCAAAAAATGTAGACTACCTCTCAGCATTGGTAATGTGTCCCACATTGCCCCACACAAACACACTCTTATGTCCCACATTTGGTTTGTTGGGATAACCAGGTAGGTAGGTAGTGACCCATCATAGAATTTTTTTAATGATTGGCAGAGCCCTCTCCTGCCAGCAAATGAAGTAATCTGTCGGTTCAACTTCAGTAGGATGTGGCCCAAAAGGGTGCTCAATAGTTTAACAAATGCAAATTTGTGTATTATATGCCAAGTGACGCAAACCATGTTGCTCTTCAGTGTTTGAAAGCCGAGCTTTTCAGTCATTACTCAAATGACAGCTACAGGGCCACGCTGGTTCCGACGAATGAAATGAACGAATGACTTGAAAAAAGATTCGTTGATTTTACTGAATGAGATTAAAAGACTTGAGTCAGTAAAAAGATCCAAACTTCCCATCACTACTGCGGACAGGTCATGAAGTTCTCCTTTTAGCATGGGCTGGGCATGCTCTGCATCTGCTTGCACCAGGTTTTTCGTGAAGTATAATCAATAACGCAGTAACAAATTCTCAGACCTAAAAGAGACATTTATTTTCATCAGCACCTTCACACATAATGGATCAGCTCATACACGCACATTCGGACATATACACTATCTTCATGAATTAGGAATTTATGTATTTAAAAGTAAATTTGAGAGTCTGCACAAAGACAGCTGTGTTGACTTGTAATGGCAGAGACAGCAGGTCCAGTGCAGGAAAAGATCTCTAACAAGCAGGAGGTAAACAACCTTGTGCAGTTAACTGAAACCAGCACAGTGTGAGAAGGCGGAGGCCTCTCCCCATTTGCAGGAACTAGCCCTTAAGAGCAAGAGAGTATTTCACCTCCAGAGGCCCACTGCTAACTGCCCCAGCCCTCTTCCACTCCATGTCTTGGCGTTCTGTTATCCATGTCCCCTGCAGGAGTTTCCACTGTGTGCTCCGGGCTCCCTGGGGCCAGGGGCTCCAATCACAGATGTAGGCTGCCTTCTCATGGCTCTCACCTCCCCTCCTGTGTGTGCTCACTTTTTGGCTGCCTCCCCCTCTTGGCCTTACACTGTGCCTCTCAATTGTAGAGGCTGGCTCTTGTACTCCAAGGGGCCCAGTGAATGTTCCACCGCTCTCACTCTTCAGGATTCAGACTGCAGCGATGGTGGAACTCCTGGCCATATTCGTGGATCCATTTGTTTGCCACTGAAATACACAGGGAGAACACCATAGATTAAAGTTTTCTATCCCTTACATGTTAAAAACTTTTAGATCATTTTGTACAACGGTGGAATTAACTGAGTCAATTTATGAATATTACATATTTGTTTGGTTTAGCATTCCCTTTTGTACAATTCTGTACTTGTAGAGAACTGTATATTTCAAATGGATTGAGTTTCAATTTACTAAATTAATTTCACAACTTTAGTTTCTAGTTACTCTGCAGATAATGATTTAAATATACAGATTTAACTTGCAATTTATTTACTTTTACCACATGCCTGAATACTTCATCTAAAACACTGACTTAACATTACCTTCTGAGAGTATATATAATGATTAAAAAAACCCAACAGCAGTGAAATGCTTCTGCAGCTGTAATATGATGATTAATAACCATCTGACCCAGCTGGGAACCAAGGACACGTCTCAGCTTTGGGAGTTTGGCTGCCTGAGCCAACCAGACCAGCAGCATAATGTATGTTGAGCCTCCAAGATGAGCCCTCAGTGTCTGAACTGCACTACACTTTTTTTTTTTTAACATCGAAATGTATAATGCAGCACAGATGTGGCCTTACTGCGGAAAGTCACGCCTGTATAACAGTAAGTAAATGCAGGGAAAGAGCATAATTTTAATACTGTTTAATATCCTTATTAAAGCTCAACATGTTTCACAACTCTGTGATCTACCTTTTTCATATTTATGTGATCATTTCTTGGCTCCTGTTGCATCATTACATCATGCCCCCATAATTCATTGAATCTTACCCCATTTGTCCCCAATAAGCACAGGGCAGCCAGCATGCAGGGTGTCCACGTCTCCTTCACCATTTCTGTGGAGATTCCACCAGAAGATGGCAGCGTTCTGTGATATGACAAGAAACAAACTTTGAATAAGTCAGAAAAGTGATTTGGTCCAAATTCAGGTAACTACAGCAACCATATTCAGTTTCAGTACATTTTCCTGGTTAAATGATTAATCATTTGCTTGGGAAAAAAACAAAACAAAACAAAACCATACAACCATTTTTCTTATTACTTCCGTCCTTATTTCCGTCTAAAAGCCAAAGAAAACCATAGTATAAGTAGAAAAAACAGATTAACTGTGCTTATTACCAAATGATTAATTGCTGTAGCTTTGTTTAGGTAGGACATGGCCGCTTATTAAAATAATTCTTTACGTTCAGAGATGAATATCAATTTAAATTATCAAAAGTAATGAAAGTGGTAAAAAGACAGATTTTAACACAGAAGTCATAGTTAATGAAAATAATGAAAATCTTTGAGAAGTTATAGAGAGGTAAAAGACACCTTTTCTGTAATATTAAACATTTCATTTAGTTTTTGTTATAATTGTAATTTCAAGTATATTGGAATACTTCGTGGCAAATTTTCTCAGTTTCTTCAGTTAAGGAGCTTCAATTATTTTCTGTATAAGCAACCAGGAAGTGAGATTTCAGTTAAATGGATAGTGACAGGTTAAAACCCACAAATGGCCAGTTAAACTTTCCACAGTAGTTCATTTATTAACCCCTAAACAGACCCAACCTGCACTGAGGTTCAACTGTACAACAGCAGTATTGTGGTCAATGGCTGATGTTGACTGATCTGACCTTTGGACATTTTGACGGCTGCACCAGAGAATGTGAGAGAGGTAAACATAATCTAGCTGCAGGCACAAATGACATGAAAACAACAAATAAAAAGGTGCTTTGAGCTCATCTCAGATATCCAGAATGTGTTTACCTCCACGACAGGAACGCTGAAGTTGGCGTATATGAAGGCAGTGGACCCACCTGCCTCAACAGAGCTGAGCTGTGGAAAAGGGCATTCCTTGTGTTTACGTGCTCTTTTACGAAAAGCCATTCTGTCTGCTGCACTGTTTCTTTATGGTAATAAATAAACAAGAAACAAATAAGAACATTTAAAGGCAAATTTTTTGAAGTAAAGTGTATAATTATCTTAAAAGACTGAAAATAGATTTTGGCGTAAGAGTTTACATGACAGAACAGCTGTAAAAATGTAATTAAGGCAGTGAGGTCAGATCTAGGCAGGCTGTTCCAAGAGCATGCATCTTACGTGGCAAAAGGCTGACATCTTTGGCTTTAATATGGATGTTGGATTAGAACGTTCTCAGTAACGTCTCGCAGCTGTCTCAGTTTTACAGAGCCAGGAGGTGATGAGATCAAGATTTTACTCACATATATCATAAAGGTTGCAATTCGATTCCCAGTTTTCAGTCTATACACAGGACTTGACGGTGACTGGCCACACAGAAATGCAAACAAGAGAGCAGCAGCATGTATAAATATTATCAGAGTTCAAATGCAAAGAGTGCAGCAAATTGAAAAGAAGTGGAACTTCTTAAGCAGGCAATGATTAACTTACTGTAGCATGGTCAAAGTGAGGCTCATAATGGCCACCAATCCCATAATTCACCACTTGGATGTACTCGCCATATGGATGATTCACATTCAGACCTGTGAGCCTGGAGATTCTCTGGTCCAGCTTCCCCACAACAGAGTGTGCTGAGTCCTTCAGCCACGCACTAGAAGTAAGAGGTGTAAAAAGGAACATATCGTTTGCATACTTTTGTTTTCTGGTATAAAAGTTGTTATTTGTCTAAATTAATAGTGTATCCTCTACACGTGATAACATGGATCAAATAACAGATTGCAAACAACATGACAAGCTGTTCTAAATCAGAAAACAATCGGAAGACAGTTGTACCTCTTGCTGATGCGATAGTCTGCTGTTGCTTGTTTCTCTCCAGCTGCCACCACAGACCTTCTCAGCTTGTTAGCAAAGACAGAAAACATCTTGTTTGTGATTGTTACAGGAGCCAAGCCTTGATGTCCAGCTGCAAGCCCTGACAAAGTTTGAGTAATAGCATGAAAATGCGCCATGACATGACCAACCCAACAACATGAAAACTGAGACCAGATGAGAAAAAAATAACCCAAAGCTGCGACAAAGATTTATTTGTAAACTATCCATCTAATACAGCCTTTCAGCTGAAAGCCAACAAAAAGGATGTAAGGCGGTTTCTCCAATGTGCAGATACACCAACTTAAAGTAGGCCTCAATGATCCTGGAAGGAGGTCTGGGGAAACCCAGATGTTTTGGTCCAAGTGTTGTCTTCTTAAAATGGACTTCTGCTCATGTCATGCCTATTGCAGTAGTTAAATAAGCTAGTACAACTGTTCCATACAGAAAACTGGAAACACAATATTTCCGGGTCATTTTGCAGCTCAAAGTCTTGACAACATCCAGGTACCATAGACCATCAGAGAAGATTACTTCATTCTTGGCTGACAGAACAATTTCGAAAGAAGTAAAACAAAAAATTCAACTTCTTACTCCACATGCTACTTAATCAAAAAAAACGTACACCATGCCAGATCTGGTAACTCAAAACAGACTTTGTGTTCATGCTAGATCTCAGGATTTTAAGATCCAACATGAACACAGTGTGAACTATGCCATGTTAGCCAATTCTGCTCACTGCGTCAAACTAATACTGTACCCTGGGCATGTTTTCAATCAACCCACAAGCTGACATAATGATTAAATAAGTGCAAGGGCTTTTTTTTAATCTGAGCAAAGGAAAATGGAAAACACATTGAACAATGCCAAAACCTCACAGAATATATAGGGCAGAGGTTGAATTACCTCACCAAATATTCCCTCAAGTCACAGAGTCAGCAAACGGTTAGAACTTTTCATTTTAGGTAGTTGAGCAACGTTGTCGGATGCTGCTGATACACTGTTGGCTTATACCCCCGCAGAGGCCACACAGCAGAGCGCAATGCCAGGGAATATATGCAGAAGTAATATTTACAAAAAGTCCCCTTTACTTGAGAGAATTACCATCTTAAGAAAGAAAAAAAACAAAACAAAACACAAGTTTTAAAAATTTCAGTGAGTAAAATCTACTTAAAATGCCTATTTTTAAAAAATTTGAAGTCCAATGTAGGACAGGAGCCATATTATTATATTTCAAATGGAGATTTTTATCTCCATTTGAAATATAATGTTAATGTTAAATGTTAAAATATACATGTTAAGGGAAATCACAACTTTATAAATCTACCGAAAAACTTCCAATTTAATTATGTTCTGAACATGCAGCAAAGACATGGAAAATAAACAAATAAACAAATAAATAAATAAATAAATAAAAACTGTGATCCTGGTACAATTCATAAAGACCTGATTCTTCAGTGTGAGACGGAGGTACATGGTGTTCGCATGACAGCAGCGTCTCTCCAATGATTCTTGTTTTTGTTCATTCCAACAAACTGAACAGACTTTGGCTCAAAGACTTAAATTGTGCACAGTGCTGGCACTTACTCCTGGCTGGGCAAGCGTCTTGACATCTTCAGCCTCTGTGTCAGTGATGAAGTCGTGGTAGAGGACCACATATGGCTGCAGGTTCAGCACTTCACGTTTTACTGGCAGCAGTAGCAGCCCAGGATTGTTGTTGGTGAAGTAGTCACAGAATAGTCTGGGGCTTTCAAAATGCATTGGCTGTTAGGGAGAAATCTAAATTCATTAACAAGTTAGAAACAAGCACAAATTTTCAAGGAGACTCCAATTACAAATTTGAATCTTGAATCTTTTGTATGGTATACCACTTAGCTCAGACTGAAATTTCTACCTACACCATTTATAATTTTTTTTGGAAAATATAATAACTATTGAGTCAGTTGCCATTGCATTTAGGACAAAAATGCATGGTGCATCGAAAATGGTTTGTTTATGACCATCATAAACCAACATGATCATACACAGTTCTGAACTGCTGCATTATATAAAATTTAACCATGCATGATAATAATGATTTCATAAGCTCCTATGTACATTTTTTACCCTTCGACAATACAACAATTGTTGAAAATTTGGATTCATTAGTACAGATGGATGCATCGTTTTGGTTGTATTTTCATTCAACTTCAGAGGAAAAGGACCCAGAAAATGCATCATTTGAGAAGCCCCAGTTTTTGCATACAACTGTTCCTTATTAAATAAATGTACCATTAAAAATTAAAAACACCAATTGCAAGTTTAAAAAATTGCAAATTTTTTAGGAGTAAGAATACCCTGGTCCTTCTCACATTCTTTTCTACCACATGTGCCCAGTATGATTAATTATGATGAATACCTGAGAGCCTTGGGTCTGGCAGAGTCTCTCATAAGTGTCCCTGGTACTTAAATATTGGGTAGAGGGCCTCCTTAGCCCATCAGCCCTGGGTGGCCTAGCAGCAACCAGCAGCTTCTCATATTTCTCTACATTCTGCAAAACTCTTCCATTCAATGGATCTGAGAAGAAACAAATGTAGTGTGTGTAAACGTAGTGTATTCAGAGAAACAAGTCGCACTGCTCATCAGATTTCAGGGGAAGGTACAACCAGTAAGAAAGGCTTTTTAAGAGATTGTTTATGCAGCACAGGAGGTAAACAGTAATGATTTACCGTAATGCAGTAACTCCTGAGACAGACTTAGAGCATAGGACACGTTTCCTGTCTGAAACAAGAGGAATTTAGTCCAAAGTCCAAAAGCACCAATCATTATATATATATATATGTGTGTGTGTGTGTGTGTGTGTGTTTAATGTCCTTCTCCATACTTTAAAGTGAGAGAAAGCCAGGTGATCCAGAGCATCCTCCAAAGTTGCCTCATTCTCAGGACTCCACTTGCCTCCTGTCCTCCTGAAGAGACGCACCGACTCCTCCAACCACTGCACTGAGTGGTAGTAGTCTTCCTGCTCGTAGGCTACCTGTGTAAAAAAATACACAAGTTACTTTAAATTATCACCAGCTCAGGCTGCGGCAGGTAGCAGGAATGCAAAAAAGTGACATCCAATGCATTACAAAGATAATATGAAAACTTTAAATGTGAATGTGTCCTGTGGGATTAATTTACCTTTTCATTCGGAATAATTTTAAGGATACGTGCTTGTTTCAGATATCTTTTTAATGTGCCTGCGTGCCAGTGGCTTGTCTTATTGCTGTTTTAAAATCTTCTTAAAATCTCCTGTTGAGTTTAATGAGACCCATTGCATTAAATGTCTGAAGACAAAATGTAACCTGCCTAGAAATTATGAGATCTGATGTGAGAGTCATTATATTATGAAAGGCATCTTTGTCTGATACTCTATTTGGCTGTAAGTAGCATGCTCATTAGTTTGCAAAAGCTCAAGAAATGGTGAATTATACAAATTTAACATTACCAAAGTTCCCGGAAAGGCACTATTGGGTGTTCAAATAAAACAGCAGATCAAAACTACAGTCCAAAGATATTGCTCATATTGACTGTTGCTGAGAAACAGCAAGCATCGGGTATTTAATTTGAAAAATCTCCTTTTCTAGATATATAACTGCATCCGCAAAAAGAAAAACTTAAGAAAGGCCTTTTGTGGCTGCAGAGGGAGGTATATGGGGACATGGTGCCTGAGGTGACGTCACTTGACTTGGTTTCATTTGGCTCTGAGAACTGCGAGCTTCATAAAAATGAAAATAAATAAATAAATGTGTGAGCGTTATGTTAAATATGATAAACTCTCCACACCTCTCACTGACCTCTGCCTTAAGTTCATCGCTCGAGGCAACATTGGCTGCTTTTAACACAACACACACAAAACTGTGACAGAAGTGTGGGTGCTCAAAATACATTACCAGTGTCAGGTATTGACAAAGAAAAAAAAAAGCTAGGCATAAAAAATGTTGACTTATCTGTAATTTCGCTGTACAAGTTTTGACCATTTTGTGGCTCCTCAGACATTACGTGTACATCTTTGTCGATCAATAAACACCTTGAGCGATACTTTGACATACAGAAAGTCTCAAACGCTGGCTACAGACACCTTTACCCCTCACCTGGATTCAAACTCCCTTTTGGGGCCTGACGGGACTTGATTAAGTACGTGCTGACTAAAGGTATGGCAGCCCCCACATGGGAGGAGGGTGACACGTGGTTCCTCCCAACACAGATTATATCAACAACCCCTCCAGATAGCACACAAACAAAAATTCCAGTGTAGCATTTAACCCCTGGCCCCAAACACACACACACAGACTCAACACACAGCTAACCAAACACACGGACCTGTCACTTCACAGCTGTTAGTCTCCACAGCAACGGACTAAAGAAACTATTTAATAATAATAGTTCATATTCAGCAGATCCTCTTATTGCTGGAGAAAACATGTAGACAGCCTGAAAATTTCTTTGAACAAAACTTTTAAACTACAAGCGAAGTTTCTGTTAACACGCCCTGCTGGCTCTAAAAAGCAGTTTAACTGCCACATAAAGGCATTTGCAGCTCTTTTACTGAAAACACCCCACAATTGAGCATTTCTCTTTAGAGAGAATCTCATATATAATCTCTTCCTCAGTCCTTCCCCTCCCTCCAAGCACTTCTTAATGTCTGCTGCGTGAGATAATGCCTTTTCCATACAAGAGGATGTCTGTCCCACAAAGCGCCCTGCCCTCAGTCATCACCACTGTACGTAAACAGTGGAATCTACTGTGGGGAAAATCTTCTCTTTTTTTCTTCACCTCATTCTTGCTGAATAAATTTCATCTTCACATCAAGTGGATTCGCAGGCATACTATGGGAAGACCTCTGCTTTTTCCTGCTGACAGGAAAATTCCCACAAGCCAGGACTCTGGCTCGGGATATTAAGCAGGGAGGGATTAAAAAAAAAAAAAAAAGCCACTCAGAATAATGACCCACAAGAATGGAATATGGTCTAGCACCCCTACATGCAATATTTTAGGAAACTGTAACAAATTTGTGGTATTGGAAAGTAATAAAGTTATATTAAAATATGTAGTTCATTAGTAAAGATCATATTTGTGGTTCAAAAATAGCAAAAAACTATGTGACTTTTCATACAAAACAGCAACATCTGCTTGGGTCTCCTTCTTCAGATGTCTATGAGTTGTTTTTCATTGCACTCAATGTGAGAGTTCCTCCCTAAGCTTCACAAATGACTTTATTCAAATAACAGTTTAAGTTTAAAAATGTTGAACTCCTCAAAGCTTCATAAAAAAGTCCAAAACTTTACAAAACTTTGTGTGCCTGTCGATCTCAACAATACAGAATATGGCTGAATAGTCTCTGGAAGACCACTGGTCTACTGGCCTGACTAACATAAATATAAAATATTTTAACCTAGTTCCACTAAAATTTGAATTTAGTATAGTGACGTCTTTTTTTTAGATTGTTTTAATGATACTTGTGCTCTGATAAAAGGTTTAAGTGTCTCCACCACCATCAGAAATTAGTTAGAAAGTATGTTAAAGGGCAATAAAGGAAAATGAACTGTTTACCTTTCCAACCATAAAGCAGTCATCACCAGACAGTGGGAAAGACACTGATGGCATGTAGATATCAACATGCTTTCCATTAGTGACTCTCTGGAAACGACCCCTTACAAGGCTGGCCACCTGGAGAGCATAGACGTCCTGCAGCCTCATCAGCCCCTTGGCAGCCCCCTGGAGGTCTTCCAGCATGGGCAGGTCAGCCTCCTGCTCCTCGTAACTGGACCTGAGGGCTGGATAACAGAAGGCCAAAATGTGAAACTGGGAATGTGGGGGGTTGGGTGATGATAGCAGAGAGGAGCGGCTGTGTTTAGTTATCGCCACCAGATGTGTCTGTGAAGAAGGCAGCCAACCAACCTTGTGAGTTCTCCAAGGCTTCGTTGCTGTAGACGACGTTCAGCCACTCCGAATGCAGCCGCTTGATCAGGGTGAATGCCACCAGAGGGTTTGCCATTGCAGCACCCGAGCCTTTGTAGAGTTCAGCGTGGAGGCCAGACACTTTGGAATAAAATCTATGTGAAAAAACATCAAGTATGATGTGTGTGTGAGTGAAATATCAATATTATATATATATATATTAAACTACAAAGGAAACATGGCACACTGCAGCAGCTCAGTGAGTTTGAATGCTTTCTTTTTTCCATCTCATCTGTTTTTCTTTCTATTCTTTTTTTTAATTATCATTTTGTTCAGATGAAACACTGATTAAAATGTATTTGGAATCTTAATATTTCCATGATCATCATGTCAAGTCAACTTTCTTTTTCCCCAGACAAACCCCAGAAGAAAATAAAAAAAAAAAAAAAAAAACTTCCACAGCTGGTCTCATTTGGTTTCATGGTCAAATCGACTCCTCCATTAAACTTGTGCCAGTTATTTCCACCCAGAAACTCTTGAATCATGAGCGCAAATCTGTGGGAAGTGATAAGTGCTTGCTTGCATTCCTTCTCTTTCCAAGGTCAGGAAAGTTTCTGGGCAAGAGAAAAAAACATCCTAAAAGTCATTTAAGCTTCACGTTTTATCGATTCAGGTCATTGATGTGATTGCTGGCAGCTTGAAATGTGGTGTGGAGTGGAAATGTCACACCTCCACACATACTCTCATCATCCTGGCCCAAAAAAACAGACTGATGATATCATCACCACAGTCAGGCCAGTGAATCACTGTTCCTCTTATTCTCCACCACTATATTAGGAGTTATGTTTCCCTCCATGAGCAGGCACAAATGTATGGATGAAAACAAACAAACTACAGGCTGCCAGGTATCATCACTCACCGTTTGATGTCGTCCAGCCTCTGCAGCTCGTGGTCAATGTAAGTCCTCAGATAATCGATGAGCTTCTGCTCGACGCTGATCGCCTGTTTGACGTTCAGCAGGGAGGTGTACATTTCTCCGGACGCCGCGGGGATCCCGGCCGCAGTCAGGAGCGCCCAGCAGAAGTAAACACGTGGAAGACAGTTCATCTCCCGCACACTAAATCTGCTCGATCTCCAAAAAAAAAAAAAAAAAAAAAAAATAATAATAATAATAATGTCTTCAGAGTCCGAGTCCGAGCTCTGAGGATCCTCAGGATCTGGCCTCTCTCTCTCTCTCTCTCTCTCTCTCTCTCTCTCTCTCTCTCTCTCTCTCTCTCTCTCTCTCTCTCTCTGCTTGTGAGGCTCAAACGTGTCTTCACAGCCCACTAGGGGATCTCCTCTATCTGGGATCAGCTTTCACTCACCGGATCAATTAGGTTCTCTTTGGCTTTATTTCCTCTGTAATACTCACAGCAATCCACTAACGTTTTGTGTGGAGTTTGGGACCAACTCCTGTGTGTGGAGGGTGTTTTGATTTAGATATTCTTATTGATTAAAATGAACTCTGAGAAGGTATGGTGCACTTTACATGCCACATTCACTGAACATTTTTAATTCATTGTAATGCTTTTGAAGTGAGTAATAATAATAAAAAAAAACGTTTCTTTTTTTTGTGGCTTTCCAAAGAGTATTATGGGTGAATATGGGTATTATGTTTGGAGTCACAGTGACACCTGCAGGTTAAACTCTGTACAACAACAAGAAGGGGATGGGACCAAGACAAAAGCCATTTAAAATGAAAAACCTATAATTCAGTACTAGGTGCAAGCACAATAACAATCCAGTCACCAAAGGTACAAAGGATTTACAGAAATCCACATGAATAATGAACTGATGTGCTTCTTCTAATGAACTTTAAATAAGAAACTCATAAGAATGTGCAACTATTTATTTCACAAACGTGGTCTACAGATAGCTGTTAAGCATATTTTTGGGAAAATAAAAATATATTGAGCACAGAAATGTTATTTGCTTGACACGCACTTAAATTAAAAACGATACATTTACAGTTTTGATTTGCATATTTTCAGCCCTTAAGCAGAAGCTTGCAGTTACATTGCGTATGCTCATTTATCATATATTTATCATTTATTTATATTGTTGCCACCAAACAGCTTTTAAGCGTTGTGAAAGCATTTTTTAAAACGGCTTTTACATATTTTCATTCAATCATGCACAGTGATATTAGCATCATTTAAGCCTTTCTTAAAAGTTCCTATTGGGAGTCTGTGACAGAAATGGCGACATAATTTACTCTAGGTCTGATGTCCTGACTGACACACCACAAGGAATGATTCAGCTGTTTAAAAAAGTCCATCTTGGTTTAGTCCTGCATTCAGATTCAATAACATTTAATGTGTGACATTACAGCTGAGACCTTTTAATACTGTATTACAGTTTGCCAAATGTGCCTTAATTCAGTAGCCGGCTGCGTGTATTTTTTCAAAGAGAGTTTTATGATGAAAGGAAAAACTTTGACAGACTTCATCTTGAACCTTTGAACTCAGGCTGATGAGGCAATGCCCACATCATTTACAATGGAGGTGTGTTCGAAAGGGCCTATAACTGGTCAGGATTAACAGGAGGAATAACAACAAAACAGAAAAAAGGCACCAGCATACAGTAAACCATTAAATATATATATATATATATATATAACAGTTTTCAAAAACTGCCAAGTTACCCTTTAAGACATTTTAAGACCTATAACTGAGGTTCTGTTTCAAAATCCCAAATACATCCTTTGATATTTTGTAACTGTGTTGGAGAGCTCAATCGAAAATAAATCAGTTCCTTACTTGGGGTGTGACTTCTGAGCAGCAGAGGAATTGTTTCCCGATACATGACCTTATGCTCTGATCCCTAAAGCCATAGATGAGTGGGCTGAGAAATCGTGGGATTAGGATGAAGCAGAAGTAATTAAAAAAGGCAATGTCTTCTGGTAGCCAGTTTGCGTGGAGCACAATGAGACTTTCGGTGATGGGGTGAGTAAAGGCCAGCATGCAAAGCAGCAGCTGAAAGCCGTGGAGCAGCACAGTGTGCATGGCTTTGCTCACAGACACCCTGTCCTGTCTCAGCTTTCTGGTTTCCAGCAGAATTCTCACATACGTAAAGAGGATGATGACAGCCACTACTGCAAAGAAGAGCACACTTATAGTAGCTTTGAACAATGTATGAATTGGAGATGAATTGACAATGACGGATTTACAAAGCACAGGGGTGGAGAGGACATCTACAGCAGGATCCCTTTCCCCGATACAGTATTCAATAATAGGGAAGATAGAGCTGATCACCCAGAGAGACAGAATAATGATCCAGATACGGTCTGAACGCCAGGTGGACGGGCGTCGCAGGGGATAGAAGATGGCAACATATCGCTCCAGTGACATTGTGGCCAGGATTAACGGCGTGTTCTGGAAGGTGGAGGTGGATATGAACAGCAGAGGTACACAATACACTATAGCAAATTTCACCTGAGCCATGACAAAGAGGAAGAGCAGCACAGAGGACAGGAGCTGGAAGGTGTCATTGATCAGCATGTAGGCAAATAGGATGTAGCGGGTGGTGTCCAGGAATTGCCTATGTGATGCAAAGACGTGCAGCATGATGGAAATGCACCAGAGGAAGATGGCGAAGAAGGGGATAACCAAACACACCTTGATAATGACAGAAAAGCTTTTTGGGGATGTTGCATTTCCTGGAAGTTCACTCAGATTCTGCATTTTGCTGCTGTGCATAGGAGGACGCAGAAGACGTGAATTAAAGGTCCACATACACACTACAAAGTTAAATACACAGAGAAAACTTTTATCATTGCTCAAATTGGAACTGGAAGTGGAGCACAACACTGATTGAATGTCTAGCTCCAACATAAAAAAATAACAAACATTTGATGATTAAGAGAACACCTGAATGGTGTAAGAAAATATGGAATACAGAATGTATGACAAATCCAAGATTCACTTTACTCACCAAAGAATATCCTCATCAGTTGGAAGAATTCAGATTTACTTTATCCTTCGTACATATCGTGTCTTCAGTTCATAATATCTTTGGGATGTTCTGCCTCTTATCACTTGTGTCTGCTTTCTTCACATATGTTAAGCTCCAGTCCAGTTCCCCCAGAGATACATGCTGTCGTCAGTAAGTGTCATGTTTCTCATCATAATCTGTTTTTCAACAGATTTCAATGAGGAGCTGAAATTCGTATAGGAAGCATTAAACCTTTAGTGATATAGAAAGCGTTAAGCAGACACAACGTGACCACTGCAAAGTTAAAACTCTAATTTGTAAGAGATATTCTACTGAGCTTCGACCTCAAGTATCCCCAGGTGAGATTAATCGAAGTAAAAGGTGACACAATATTTAGTATTTTATCAAGTCCAGTCAGTATGTCCCTAAAATCTACATTCATCACAAAATACCAACAGTACATTATCAGAATCTCTGGTATCTGGCTTTGATTATTGAAGGTTACAACAGCAAAGACTCATGGCAGCGTTGTGTTAAGGTTGAGTGTAGTAGCTGTCCATCATTAATGTGATCACGTGTGCTCATTTGCATTTATTAATAAGCCACCATTGTTGCTTGGAAATTAAGAGCTCAGCCTTCCGGTGTGTGTTTGCCATAGTACATTCAGCAAGACAGTGGGACAAAAAGGTTCGCTGCGAATATCACAACAAATAAAACACACAAATCCATCTTATATATTCACAACACAACAAAAGTGTCTCCAGGGGACAGCTAAAAACTGTTTTTTTTTTCTATTTATTCTTAAAAAATGTTTTTATCCAATTTATTTTTGTAATCATTATTTACGACAGTGCACTGTAGAGCCACAGGAAGACGTTTCCAGTAATCCACTTCAGTGATGTCTGACCTCTGTGCATAAACTATCTGTAAACTAAAGACAAGAATTTCTTTTTTCTTTGTCTTTACTTTTTTGTTTTTGTGCATTCACATGGATGAGCCTTTTCCAGCTGGCAGGGGGAGCTCTCATATTGATAGAGATTCAGAACCAATGAAACACTTTAATAAATGCAAGAACAATCAGACAGGTTCAGATGGTGATAATACAAAAGAAAAGGAGGGAAAAATGGGAAAACAATCAATATTACCTTCCATAATCGTTATTCATCGTTATTCATGAAATAGGTTTTATTAGGCTCCTCACATTACATGTATTGGACCTGTATTTATCCTGAGATTGCAATATGAACTGAAACACTGCTGGACAAAAATGCTATGTGCAAAAATAAGGCATGTGGATGATTGTGTACAGGAAATTAATGGCTGTCATTGGCATTGGAGTTTTTTTTTACTTTATTATTTAACTAAATTTTTTACATTTATTTGTTGTTTTTCTACGTTCAAATCCAGGCCATTGCAGCATGTACTCATCCTTAATATGTTGTACAAACTTTAC
Organism: Echeneis naucrates; assembly: GCF_900963305.1. Taxonomy (NCBI): domain Eukaryota; kingdom Metazoa; phylum Chordata; class Actinopteri; order Carangiformes; family Echeneidae; genus Echeneis; species Echeneis naucrates. The sequence goes on along the minus strand of NC_042523.1, from coordinate 9,247,617 downwards.
CAAGTAAACCAAGATTTTATTTTCAAGCAGCTGTGGCTGGAGGTATAATGTTTTCAGATTGTGCAGCTATTTATTTATTTATTTATTTATCTCTCTAACAGGAAATGTCTCCAGTTGTTTACTTGGATGAACTTTTTACATTTTGGTTGCGAAAGTTTAGTCTGATCTCACAAACAAGTTCTGGCAATAGCACAGAAATTCATTTGGCATTTGTGAGAGAATTTTAACAGCGTGTAACAGGAATAAATTATGACATTTGAAAAGTCAAAGATCAAATTGACATCATTGGGGTCTGTAAAAAAACACTTCCTCTCTTATTGATTCTAAGTCATGCACGGGGGGGGGGGGTTAGCTCAAAGCCAACAGATGGATTTAGACTTCTATCTGAAATCTGACTCTGAGTTTGATCAAAGTCATAGTTAAAATTTGTGAACTTTGTCAGGACCAATATGTTCAGTACGCTGTTCATTGACATGGCGAAAACAGCACTGGCTAAGTTTAAGATAAACTAGACACGTACAGCATGGGTTAGTGTCACGTGCATGGAGGGATAATGATTTCAGGTTAAAGGGCATAACCAGAATGAGAAAGTAAATGTTACTGACAGCCATCGGAAGGATCAGTTTAGTGCATTTTGCAGGCATTATCATAGTTGTACTGTTAATACTTTTGAACAGGATTAGACAAAATACGTTATTTTAGAAGTTGAATTGAATACATAAAATAGAAACATAAAAATTACAAAAAATTGTTTATATTAATTTACTGATCTTTTGCTATATCAGCAATGTCATACTGTAACCATGTGTTTCACAAGGGGATTGCTTGTTTGATAGATTACTTGTTAGGCTGCTTGTGGTTGCAGTGCAAAAGACGCTTTGAAAAATGTTGATGTGACACAAACTTTTTGTCATCTGCACAGTGTTTAATCTGATTTGACTATGCTCATTGTCAAAGTCTTACACAACATTTTTGATGTCACAGTGAGAATGTAACTTGCAGGTGAATCTTTTTCAAGAGTATGATGAAACACTTAAAGAGTTGTTTGTGTAGTTCAAATGACTTCCATGCGCAGTGCTGGAGTGAGGTACTGTCCTGTGTTATCTCCAGAGCATGATTAGAAAACAGGTCCTTTATTCCCTGTTTAGCAATTAACAGAGTAGCTGATTATTAACATAAAGCTCCCGAGTCTAATTGTGCAACCTAAAGTTTCCATTTGTTTAGCAAACAAGTTGACTCCAGTGAGAACTGCTCACAGCGGCTCATCAGCCCTTTACGCAGGTTTTGCGTCAGTAATAGGGACTGCAGGGGATTGGACCAAAATAAACATCCAAAACAAACTTTCTACTGCTGAACCCAAGTACACGTCATCTCAGCAAATAGTTATATGAAGGATATCAGAAAGAACTAATAGTATTGCAAAATATTTGGGAACTAGAGTTGTCAATTATTGAAATATTAAATGACCCCAAAAAATGTAAAAAAAAAAAAAAAAACTAAGATATTTTCATTGAAACTAACATAAATAAATAAAAATATGGAAATAGTGGAGGAGGGCAATTTACAAACACAGAGACACAATGGAATCCAGGACAAACTAAGCACTTGGTCTTATTATATTATCTACAGGCCTATTTGCCATATTGTGAAGTATATAAATATAGTTAATAGAGATGGAGCATAAGAAATCTTTTGTTTCACTTAGCTCGAAATTCCCAGAGTCTCCTTCTTCTTGCCTTCTGCTCAGTTTTCATATATGTTGCATTCCTTGTGAGTTATCCTATTAGTTCCTGTGTCTGTTGGGTCTGTTGTTATGGACATTGAATTCATTCCCCACCTTAGTGGTTTTTGTTTCTTTCTAGAGTTGCTCTGATTTCAACCTTAATATCTCAGTGGCCTCCCTAGTGCCTCAGCTATCTGATAGTCCATGCACAATCCCAAGCATGCAACATGTAACGTATACAGGGCGATCAATATTATACATTTAAATGCTGGTAATTTGCAAAATAAAGCAGATACATAAATAAAATGGTGATTTAAGGATCAAAGAAAGTGTGGAAATTACCTAAGTTCATTTCTGTGACCTTAAGCCAGTCCTATTTTTCTATTTCATGAACACTCAGTCAGACACAAAACAGACATGTTAGTCAACAACCAAACCACATCAGGTTCTGCAGCCTCTGCGTGATCTCTGTTGGCTTTTGCAGATAACACCAAATACGCACATTTGCTGGCAGAGTCAACAGATCAATACTTTTACGCAATGGCATGCTGCTGGTGTGTTACAAATACCCACCAGCCACTGCGAGCATTGTAGTACAGCTGTGCAGCAACTGCTGAGAGGGAAGACTTCTAACAGAAAAAAGACTTTTCTGATTTCCAAAGACAAGGCCACAGAAGGTTACAGCTGTTACAGGCTGAGCTGAGTTGCAGAAATAGAACATATATCGTCGATCAAATACATTCTTCTACTGCAGCAGATCTAATCCATGAGGAGAATGCAAGCTGTCCGACAGTGTTCGGTGTGTGCTGGCCATGTGACCAGAGGATTTCTGCAGAAACAGACAGACATTTCAAACCTGCGGATGAAAAAGAGTGTCTTCAGGAGGGGAGCAGCCTGCGTGCGAGTCCTAAGGTTAGTTATTAGGAATATACAACAACATGAACCAGCACGGTCTGGATTTTGCTGAAAAGGCTTCAGCAGCTTACATACAGATAAACAGGCTTTCTCCGGTTTCTCTTCTAAAGTATTAACTGCAAAGTTGGGAAATTGGCAAATCTAAACCTTGTGAAACTCATGACTAGCACTTCTGAAAAACTTGAACAAGAAATTACTTCCTTATGTCTCTCCACAGCAGTTCTGAAGGCGACCTGTTCATCGGCAGGAAGCCTGCAGTCCAGAAGTCAGGGGAATGGACAAACACTGCACATACGAGAATCGCGCCTTTAGGTGCTGCAAGAGGGATGTATACTGTTCCTGTTCCGCAGGTGGGTGAGTCTCCTATCAGAGACAACTCAGTACATGTACCAGCTAATGAGCTCCAGCTTCACATCACTGAAAATGTGCTTATGTCCATTGAATTAACCTATTTTTATTCCTGTTCTTGAAGCAAGTGGAAAACCTTTCCCACGATGCCCTGATCAGAAGAGCAGCTTCAGTGGTGACAGACAGTTCAAGTACTTTCCTCTCACAGACCACCTTGGCTCTCATAGACACCCTCACAGATTACTCAAAGGTAGGTTGAAAAGCATTGGTGTTTTTGCATTGGATGATACAGTGAGAGGTAACACGTATTAATCCAGGCTTTGGGTTGTAGTCATAGGAGATGTAGCTGTATTGTTCCTTACTCTCCATCCTCCAACAGGCTGTGCACACACGCATTGCTGTTCAAAAACGGTATTTGGCCTCATTGGGCAAAATCACCCCAGCAGAGGAGGCTTTGCTTCAGCAGGCCATCAATGGACAGCGTACAGAGGTCAGTGTGTGTTATCCTCTATGGAGAAAAGTGGCTCAAACAAACCTACAGCTACTTCAAGTTTTGCACACCTAAATTCTTACATTTTTCAAAATCAACAATAGAGATATGATGTTCCATCTCTTTGACCTGACAGGTCAGCAACAGATTGAATGAATGCAAACGTTTTGAGTCATCCTGGATCAATGCTGTCAACTTGTGTAAATTGGCGGCTGAGGCAGCCCACAATTCAGGTGAGAGAAATTCTTTCGGCTCTTTTTATTCCTAAATATTTCTATATTTAAAATGATGGAATGATGAACTGATTGAAATCATGATCATATTTGAAATCTGTATTTCAAACTCGATTCAGGTGAAAGACATTGATGCTCCCGATCTAACGTCCAAACTTTGTGTGGTTATGTGGCATTCTTTGACTTTTTTCAGCAATTAGATCAAATGTGTATTTATTCCTTTTTTGTTCCCAGGAGCTGAGCATGCATGCATCACAGTAAGGACAAACATACAAGTGGCCAAGTTGCAGGTGGACGAGGCGCAGAAACTGTCGGCGGATGCAGAAATGAAACTGGCAGAGACAAAAGTTGAAGAGATCCAGAGGAAGGCTGAATATGCTGCCTCCTTTGACAGCAGTGAAGAGCATGAAGTGCATGAAGCTTATCTGCGAGAGGACTAAGAAATGGCCAGTGAGAAGAACATGCATTGACATTTTTTGATTTTGTGTGAAAACCTCGACATTTTATTTTTGTACCATTTCTCTTTTACTTCTTGGATTTGTAAGACTTTCACATATTTGCATTCAGAAAAGAAAATTAAACAAAACACCAACCAGAAAATTGCTGCTATTTAAAGAGTTAAGATGACCATTTATGTTTGATTCATGAAACTGAGCTGCTTTTGGATTAGGAAAGATATTTTAAAGACAAAATGAAATGTAAATTATATGTTTGGTCATACTTAAAGACCAAAGGTTGTATGATTTCTATTTGTTTGATGTTCATAAAAATAAAAAAAGTAAATAAGATTCAAGTATGAGAAGTTAATGTACTTGTCTTTCCACTTAGAGGATGTCTTTTTTAGAGTGATTTAAAGAAAGCGAATGTAAGCAGTCTCATTATTCATCATCATTTTGAGGTATAGCTGTCTCTCCAGTTTATGATCCCCAGCTTTCCCCATGTTCATATTACAGTCTCCCAGAAATGTCCTCTTCAGGACTTCAACAGTGTAGCCGTGATGCTACATTTACAGTTGGGAATCCAAGAGGAATAACAATCCTGGAGCTGATAGTAGATAAATCTAGGTTCTGATTTCTAGCTCAGCTTGGAATGAATTTTTCTTTGTTATTGACTTCATCAATGTGGTGCTAGAGGTGGTTTTGTCTTTTTCTTCTTTCATTTCTTTGGTCGTATAGACGGATGATGGGCTGCAGCTTAGTCAAAGATGTGGAGGGACATTCAGGGTTATGTGATGCTCCCTCACTCACTGCAGAGAGGGGTGAGTGCTGCAGGCAGGGTGGTCTCACTGGGTTAGGATTAGAGCTTCAACAGCATGCAAAGATATATATGAGTTTTGCAAAACACAAAAAACATAACATTTCTAAATAACAAATGAACTCTAATGAAACGGAGGATACCTTTGAGACAAAGCAATCTTTACTGAAACACAGTCTCTCTTTTCAGAAGTCAGTCCTTCCTAATTGTTGCCAGATTAAAATGCTACAAGAGACCACAGTCCCTGATATTACTGATCACACAAAGGAACTCCACTATTCTGCGAGGGACAGTTACAGTGATATCATTCATTGTTCCTTTCAAATAGTCACGCACACAATAAATATTGGATGTTCCTCACAGAGTGATTTAAAACTGATATTTGCAGAATTTCTCAGCTAGCGTTTCTTTTAAATGAACTAATGCAGACATAGTTTTTCATTGCTTGAGAAAAAGCTTCATTTCTGAGGCCATATATGAGAGGATTCAGACATCTTGGTGCTAGAAAAAACATTACATAATTAAAGTATCTGACTTCAACAAATAATCTGAAATCAATATGAAACATCCAGCTCTCTACAAATGGACATAACAGCTGGATGAGACGGAGCAGCAGCTGGAAACCATGAAGAGCCACTGTCTTAAGTCCTTTGTTTGATGACTGCTTATCCTCTCCTGATGCAGTTTTGGCCACTTTCATTATTTTAACATAGGAGAAAACTATGATGATGCACATGATCAGGAAGAAGAGCAGTTGAACAGCTGACCTGACATGATCATGCCACAAATAAAGACTGAACATTTCTAATGAACATATCTTAGATTTCTTATAGAGAGTGAGAGATGCTGACACAAAAAACATTGAGAGAATAACAATACAGGGCAAAGAGCTGATGCCATGAATGATGAGGATACAGTGCACAGTGCTGCGTGTGGAGCAGATCTCTCCGTGACGCAGCGGCATACAAACAGCCACATAACGCTCCAGAGTCATTGCTGTCAGAGTCACTGGTGTGACTACGCTGTACATAAAAATCAAAATAGAGATAATGACACACAACCAAATTTGCATGGTAAAACGAAAATAGCTGAAGATGAGCAGCACATCAGAAATGAATAACACAAAACTATCTGCCACCAATGCAACAGCAAATAAGATGTAACGTGCAGTTGTGTAGAAATGCTCTTTTTGAAAAAAGATTATGATGAGCAACAAGTTGATGCAGAGAAAAATTATTACATTACAATTATTTAAAAAAAATACAATTATTTTCAACTAGCACTTTGTGTAAATGAACTAATGCAGACGTGGTTTTTCATTGCTTGAGAAAAAACTTCATCAACAGTAGCGCATCTAAACACAACATCAAGTCAAACTCACTCCACACTGCACTGTCGTCATCAGCATTTATTGTTGCGCCCTGTCTCTGGCCACGTGTTGTTTGTGACTCACTCATATTATCTGGTCACAACATCAGGGATCTCTGCTTGATAATGGGGAGGGTCCAAGCCCCTCTACAAGCAGATTAATGACTACATCCAAGACCTGCCTCCCAAAGCATCTAGCACAATTACATGTTATATTTAATTTGCTCTTACATTCATATCAGATAGTTTCTTACTATTCATGTCTGATATTCTTGTCATCTTTACCCAGTTTTATATTGCAATTGAGGAGCCAATCCAAACTCACACTGGGTGAGGGCGGAGTACACCCTGGACAGGTCACCAGTCCATCGCAGGGCATAACATAGATATACCATATTTTGCAGACCATAAGGTGCACCGCATCATAAGGCTCAATATCAATGAAGGAGTCTAACTTCAGACATAAGGCGCATGATAAAACTTATATAAAGCAAAGCACAGTATGTACCGGTATTACAAAAAGTGGCGGAGGTAAGCGTACTGCATACTGTTCTCTGATTGGTTTATCGTTGCCAGCTGTAGCAAACAGCTGAAGTTAGTGTGACGTTGGAACAACGTTGTAAAACATTTGATTATAATTAGATTATTATCTGGATTTGAAAATTGGGTTTACGTTAAAAACCCAACGTTGGCCTGACGTCTAATGATCGGAAGGGTACTTTGACTAAATGTTGGATGGTGGTTGGTTGCCAGCACTATATTATTAGTTATCTAACATTGTCTGACTTTGTAACCCATATCCAACCAAGGACCAATGTTAACACGACGTCCCTGTGCCAGCTGGGAATCCTCCGACAATCCGCTTCATCGCTCACCAAAGTCACACTAAAACATTTTGACAGATTTTTTAGCGCAGTGTGCCGCATAAAATTTGTTCGAGGTCAGTAAGCACAGCAAGATTTCATACATAAGGTGCACTGCCGATTTTTGAGAAAATTGAAGGATTTAAGTCCGTCATATAGTGCGAAAAATACAGTATGTATACGTTTGTCACTTGTTCTTTCAGCGTTTCCCTGTTTGGGGTTGCCACAAAAAGTCAGCTCAGTGTCTTTCATGACTGATGGCCTCAGTTTTTACATTGGCTGCCATTCCTGTCACACCCTCTCCATTACTACAGCACAAGCATTCCACTGGTTCACCCTGCAACTGGGGTTTGGCCTCTGCATGCAAAACATGCAGCTGCCTTCCCATTAATAACAATAATAATAATTTTATTTACATTTTAAATAAAGTTCAAGGAAAATCGGCTCACTTTAAAGTTTGCAGTAAATTGTCCATCAAACTGTAAACAGCCAATCAACACGCAGGATCTAAGAGACGATGACAATACTGGTGGGTGAACTTTCATTTGAAGTTATTTTTGGATGCTCTAGACTTTAAAGCCTCGTGCACAGCCCTCTCTCAGAAGGATGGACACACATCAGAAGACAACAGCTCTGCCTGAGACTGCATGTAGGATTTGATAAACTGATGAAATGTAACTTTTTACATTTTTTTACAAGGAAACACTTGAAGGAATACTGACTCTTTAAAGGACATTTTGTTGTGGCTAAAACTCTACGTTTGGTGAGAAAACACACTTATGGCAGATAACAATTCACTGGTTGGTAATGAACTCATGCATGTATCGATGAAGGATAATATGATTACTGTCCAGCTCCTGGTTATAATATTTCTGTTCATCAACTTGTTGCTCATCATAACCTTTTTTCAAAAAGAGTGTTTCTACACAACAACACGCTACATCTTATTTGCTGTTACATTACTATCTGATAGTTTGGTGTTATTCCTTTCTGATGTCCTTGGTATTTTGACCCAGTTTAATATCCTCATTCATGTTTGGTTGTGTGTCATTATCTGTGTTGTGGTAATTGTGTATATTACTGTTACACCAGTGACTCTGACAGCAATGACTCTGGAGCGTTATGTGGCTGTTTGTATGCCGCTGCATCATGGAGAGCTCTGCTCCACACGTAATACTATTAACTGTATCCTCATCATTCATGCTCTCAGCTCTGTGCCCTCTATTTTTATTTTTTCCACCTTCTTTGGATCTGCATCCCTAAAATTTTACACCAAATATCAGTTATGTTCTGTGGAAATATTTATGATTAATTTATGGCAGCAACATCTGAGGTCAGCTATATATCAATTACAGTTTTTGGTCATGTGCATCTTACTTGTTTTTTGCTATGTTAAAATAATGAAAGTGGCCAAAGCTGCATCAGGAGAGGATAAGCAGTCATCAAGGAAAGGGCTCAGGACAGTGGCTCTTCATGGTTTCCAGCTGCTGCTCTGTCTCATCCAGCTGTGGTGTCCCTTCATTGAATCTGCATTGTTTCATATTGATTTTGTTGTATTTTATTATGTCAGATACTTCAACTATATAGTATTTTATCTTACACCAAGATGTCTGAGCCCTCTCATTTATGGCCTCAGAGATGAGATTTTCTTTCATGCACTGAAAAGTTATCTCTCCTTTGGGTTGTATAAAGGAAATCTGAATTGATAAATCAAAGTCAGTGTGTGTCCGAGTCAGAGCATGTCGATCTGATCTTAATGAGCTGGTCCTCAAAAACAATGAGCCAGTGGGCCTCTAGGTTTTCTTTAACAAAACCACAGTATCAGTCAAAATGGATGAGTACCTGCATTTTAACATTTATCTTACTTTGGGCCTCTCTTCTTTGATGTGACAGACTTCTTGTGCATCACAGTCAGGTGAAAAAAAATTCCTCTGAAGATATTGGCAAGCAGTTGGTGGAGTAAACAATGACTTCTTACAGCTATGGTGTGATATTTGGTGATCAAATGGTGCGAGGAAAAAAATTAACGACTTATTGTGATGATGTTCATGATATATGTTCTTAAAATGAAAGAATGAAATAATGAGAGAGAGAATTCCATTGAAAGTCACTGACTAGTTGGTTCAGGGATGTCTTATGTTGTTAGCCAACAAAACAGTGACTCAGCAATACTTGTTTGGGTTCCTACGTTCCACATTTGATCTCAGGACAGTGTCCAAAAAATACCTCTCAAAAGTTAGATTCTTCACTCAAAAAACATTTCTGGTGAAAACTTTCTGCGGTAGTTTCAAATGTGGCTCCTTATTTTTTTTCCAAGAAGACAATCTGACTGGGAATGTGCAGTATTACCACTCTAGCTTGGTTCTGATTGGATAAATACAAGATATTACAACTGTCCCTGGTTTCCCCTACTGCTCATCTATTTTCTCCTTGGCTAATGAGTCTTCAACAAATGCTTACAGTAAAGACATCAGTGCCACTTTATACACTTTTCTATCAATCAGTTCCACTTGAAATAAAGAATAAGTTAGAATTATTAACGTCAAAGAGAGCATTACTATTAACAAGTTAACTGCAAAAGAAAATACTGCAAGCTTTATAAATTGACACTATTGATAGAAAAATATGATAATATATGTGTCCCAACATTCAGGGTGTCCATAAAGTCTCTTTACAATAAAAAAAATATTACAAAGGCAATTGAAGAGAGATCTTAATCAGATTTGTTGTATGTTCCTTTTAATCACATTGCATTTGTGTGTTTCAGGTAAAAGGTTGTGGTAAATGCCCTAACCCGAACCCTAACCCTGGGAAGGGATGGCCCAATTCCCCGGCCACCTCGTTCACCAGATATCACTCCCCTGGACTTCTTTCTGTGGGCTCATGTTAAAAGATATCGCGTATCCAACAAATATACAGAATATCAGTAATAATGCTGCCAAGGGAGTTGTTATCTTGTGCATGAAAACTGTTCCTTCTCTTTGTTCAGAGAGCTCCTCTCTCATCACTCTGTCGTGTGAGATTCTGTGCACAGCTTGAATAAAGAGACTTACTTCAAGAGATTGCTTGTGAGACAGCTGATTTCTTTCACCATCACTTTTGGTCCTTTTGAGCTGGATCCCAGAGACATTCATTTCTTCCAGTATAAGGCATCCGGTGAATGGAGAAGGACCTGACAGAGTAGCAGGATGAAATAATAGGTGAGAAGTTTGTTTCTTTGTCCACGGAAAACTGCGTTTTTTTCTTCTCAGTAATAAATGGAGTGTGTAAAGAACCTAAAAAGTATGTGAGGATCCAACCCCACATTTCTGCTCATAGACAAAATGATATTGTGTGTTGAAATGTTCCTACTACAAAGAGATAGTAGAGTATTAAGTGTACTTGATAAAACGCTCAACAAGACATGTACACGTAAAAAGAAAAATAGTAATCATGGGAACTAACCACAGCAAATTCATTCATTCATTCATTCATATTCTCGCACTTATTCATTTCTGGGTCATGGGGGATGCTGGAGCCAATGCCAGTGCCAATTGGGTGAGGGCAGGGTGCAACCTGGACAGGTCACCTGTCCATCACAGGGCCAAGAATGAAAGTCATATCATTCTTTAAATCAATAAAAATGAAATCACCGAATTACAGTTAAATGCAATTTAAAGCAACAAAAGTCATGTGAATGATTTTCCACATATTTTCCATTTGCTATATGCTAAAATTCAGCTAAACACGCTAATCCTAACCCGCCCACATGACTGATTGAAGGTAGCTGCTAACGAAGGATTTTAACTTTAAAAACATTCAAAGTATTAACATGTACATAAAAGACACACTCTTTTTGTAATGAATGAATTTATTGATCTCTTCACTGCTGTAAGAGCTTGTTAGAACTGACAGCTTTTTCATGAAATCATTCAAACAATCAACTTCAGACCATTCCTCTCAAACACCTGGATCCAGGTTCCTCAGTAAATACCCACATTTTCCAGAAGAACTATAGAACCAGTTTCCCCAAAAATTAATAGCACAGAACCAATCTGCCACCAATGTAACAGCAAATAAGTCAGCATCACTGTTTTTGAAAAAAAAATTCTGATGAGCAACAAGTTGATGCAGAGAAAAATTATTACCAGGACCTGAACAATCAAGACCTGCTCATTAATCTGTCGCTGCAGAAATTCACCAGCCAGTGAAGTGTTATCTGTCATGGCTCTTATGAGCTAAACCAAGTTTTCTGGGTGCTGTCAAAAGTCAAATCAAGTGCCATTCTTTTTACCAAATGATAATAGTTAAGCTCACTGTCCAACTTCTCTGAATCCAGCAGTTCAAACCCTTCAGGTTCTTATAAATACCTTCTGCTGAGCGCTGTGCTGCCCTCTGAGAAAGAGCTGTGTCAAATGATTTTAAAGAGTAGTCCATCCCAACACACCATTAAGTCTAACTCACCCCCCACTGCACTGTCGTCATCAGCACTGACTGCTGCTCCCTCTCACTGGCAAGGTGTTGTTTGTGACTCGATCATACTCTGGCTGTTCAGGCCTGACCTTAAGCCTCGGCCTGGTAGCGTACAGTCTGCACCCCTCAGCCCGAGGCAGCTGTCCTATTCCTTCCTTGTCCACAATCTGCATCGCAGGCTGATTAGTCATTTAAGAGAGATTTAATTTTCCAAAAAGAACGAACAAAGCATCACCTGATCATCATGAACATTACAAACACCACCGAATTTTAATAAAACCGTCACAACAATGAATATAAAAATATAATCTAAATATAACAATCCTGGAGCTGATAGTAGATAAATCTAGGTTCTGATTTCTAGCTCAGCTTGGAATGAATTTTTCTTTGTTATTGACTTCATCAATGTGGTGCTAGAGGTGGTTTTGTCTTTTTCTTCTTTCATTTCTTTGGTCGTATAGACGGATGATGGGCTGCAGCTTAGTCAAAGATGTGGAGGGACATTCAGGGTTATGTGATGCTCCCTCACTCACTGCAGAGAGGGGTGAGTGCTGCAGGCAGGGTGGTCTCACTGGGTTAGGATTAGAGCTTCAACAGCATGCAAAGATATATATGAGTTTTGCAAAACACAAAAAACATAACATTTCTAAATAACAAATGAACTCTAATGAAACGGAGCATACCTTTGAGACAAAGCAATCTTTACTGAAACACAGTCTCTCTTTTCAGAAGTCAGTCCTTCCTAATTGTTGCCAGATTAAAATGCTACAAGAGACCACAGTCCCTGATATTACTGATCACACAAAGGAACTCCACTATTCTGCGAGGGACAGTTACAGTGATATCATTCATTGTTCCTTTCAAATAGTCACGCACACAATAAATATTGGATGTTCCTCACAGAGTGATTTAAAACTGATATTTGCAGAATTTCTCAGCTAGCGTTTCTTTTAAATGAACTAATGCAGACATAGTTTTTCATTGCTTGAGAAAAAGCTTCATTTCTGAGGCCATATATGAGAGGATTCAGACATCTTGGTGCTAGATAAAACGTTACATAATTAAAGTATCTGACTTGAACAAATAATCTGAAATCAATATGAAACATCCAGCTCTCTACAAATGGACATAACAGCTGGATGAGACAGAGCAGCAGCTGGAAACCATGAAGAGCCACTGTCTTAAGTCCTTTGTTTGATGACTGCTTATCCTCTCCTGATGCAGTTTTGGCCACTTTCATTATTTTAACATAGGAGAAAACTATGATGATGCACATGATCAGGAAGAAGAGCAGTTGAATAGCTGACCTGACATGATCATGCCACAAATAAAGACTGAACATTTCTAATGAACATATCTTAGATTTCTTATAGAGAGTGAGAGATGCTGACACAAAAAACATTGAGAGAATAACAATACAGGGCAAAGAGCTGATGCCATGAATGATGAGGATACAGTGCACAGTGCTGCGTGTGGAGCAGATCTCTCCGTGACGCAGCGGCATACAAACAGCCACATAACGCTCCAGAGTCATTGCTGTCAGAGTCACTGGTGTGACTACAATATACATAAAAATCAAAATAGAGATAATGACACACAACCAAATTTGCATGGTAAAACGAAAATAGCTGAAGATGAGCAGCACATCAGAAATGAATAACACAAAACTATCTGCCACCAATGCAACAGCAAATAAGATGTAACGTGCAGTTGTGTAGAAATGCTCTTTTTGAAAAAAGATTATGATGAGCAACAAGTTGATGCAGAGAAAAATTATTACCAGGACCTGAACAATCAAGACCTGCTCATTAATCTGTCGCTGCAGAAATTCACCAGCCAGTGAAGTGTTATCTGCCATGGCATGCTGTTATATGCTACAAGAGTCCACAGTCCCTGATATTACTGATCACACAAAGCAGCTACAATTCTGTGAGGGATAATTACAATGATATCATTCATTGTTCAAATATTCACACACACAATACATATACGGAAAATGAAGCCCAAGTTCCTCATGAAGTGATTTACAGCTGTTATCTGCAGTAAGGTTCAATGAAATTAAAGTTTCAGTAAATGAATGCACTGGAAACGTTTTCAACTAGCACTTTGTGTAAATGAACTAATGCAGACGTGGTTTTTCATTGCTTGAGAAAAAACTTCATCAACAGTAGCGCATCTAAACACAACATCAAGTCAAACTCACTCCACACTGCACTGTCGTCATCAGCATTTATTGTTGCGCCCTGTCTCTGGCCACGTGTTGTTTGTGACTCACTCATATTATCTGGTCACAACATCAGGGATCTCTGCTTGATAATGGGGAGGGTCCAAGCCCCTCTACAAGCAGATTAATGACTACATCCAAGACCTGCCTCCCAAAGCATCTAGCAGTGCAGTCACAGGTACCACAACTGTGGCCATAGCAACTGAGCAGGCCATGAAAAGGCTTCAACTCCTTCTTCATCTCTACGACAGGATATTCTTCTATGGCCTGTAGTTTTCCATCAACTGGACACCACCACTCGTAAACAGCTCCACTGCACATAACTGATGTAACGTGTTTTTGTGTAGAAACACTCTTTTTGAAAAAGGTTCATGATGAGCAACAAGTTGGCACAGTGAAAAATCACCAGGTCTTGTTAACACAATATCTCATTAATACTTTGAGGTAATCTCTTTAAATTGAACAAAAACATAGATTATTACTCAAAAATTAAGTGATTTTTATTTGAACTGATTATACTCTCGCAGTCACAGGTCAGGGTCACCGTTAACTCACAAAAACCTGGGATGAATAACAACCTAAACTCAGGAGGTCACGGCAGCGTTGTTTCCAACTGTTGTACGTGCAGTCTATAAAGTCATCATCATGCACGGCCCTGGTTTAGAGCTCAGCTGACAACTTTAGTCGCTGGAGTGGAGAAACAGGATTTGGGAAAACTAACAATCCAACTTCATATCACTTTAAAGGGTACTTAAAATTGGACAGTAATCAAATTGTGTAAAGAACACATTTTTACAGTTTACAGGACTTGTTGCAGTGACTGAAGCTCCCGTTTCTTAGAAAATACAAAGATGGCAGATCATTTTTTCTTCACCATAACCTTTTTTTACGAAAGAGTGCTTCTACACAACTACATGCTATATTTAATTTGCTCTTACATTCATATCAGATAGTTTCTTACTATTCATGTCTGATATTCTTGTCATCTTTACCCAGTTTTATATTACAATTGAGGAGCCAATCCAAACTCACACTGGGTGAGGGCGGAGTACACCCTGGACAGGTCACCAGTCCATCGCAGGGCATAACATAGATATACCATATTTTGCAGACCATAAGGTGCACCGCATCATAAGGCTCAATATCAATGAAGGAGTCTAACTTCAGACATAAGGCGCATGATAAAACTTATATAAAGCAAAGCACAGTATGTACCGGTATTACAAAAAGTGGCGGAGGTAAGCGTACTGCATACTGTTCTCTGATTGGTTTATCGTTGCCAGCTGTAGCAAACAGCTGAAGTTAGTGTGACGTTGGAACAACGTTGTAAAACATTTGATTACAATTAGATTATCATCTGGATTTGAAAATTGGGTTTACGTTAAAAACCAAACGTTGGCTTGACATTTAAGGGTACATTGACTAAATGTTGGATGGTGGTTGGTTGCCAGTGTAGCAGCTGCAAGATGGTTGCTTACAGGCCAAACCAGTCACATCAGGGTTGAGGGTTCCTATCGGGTTTATTCTCTATAAGAGCAGCACAGGGGCAGTCAGGTTACACACACAGCAGCGTTTCTCTCTCCCTCTCTCCTGTGGTGAGTCACTCAATGTGCAAGTGAGCAAAGTCAGATTTAACTAAAGTTACGGCCGCTTTAGCGGACAAAATACACAGGCAAAATTCACTACTACACACATAAAGGACTACTGTTTCATTGAATTCAGTTTCAATCAAATAAATTACTTTTATGATGCTAGCTTAGAAGCTAAACACGGAGCGTCACAACACACGTCATACCAGTTCAGTTGTTACCGTAGTTTTGCCGGGACTTTGGACTGACGTCACAAATGCATCACTTGTGTCCCACTAACATAATTTAATTTAATCCAACCAAGGACCAATGTTAACACGACGTCCCTGTGCCAGCTGGGAATGCTCCGACAATCCATCAAGCGGAACGGCTTTGTCGCTCACCAAAGTCACACTAAAACATTTTGACAGATTTTTGAGCGCAGTGTGCCGCATAAAATTGGTTCAAGGTCAGTAAGCACAGCAAGATTTCATACATAAGGTGCACTGCTGATTTTTGAGAAAATTGAAGGATTTAAGTGCGTCTTATAGTGCGAAAAATACAGTATGTATACGTTTGTCGCTTGTTCTTTCAGCGTTTCCCTATTTGGGGTCGCCACAAAAAGTCAGCTCAGTGTCTTTCATGACTGATGGCCTCAGTTTTTACATTGGCTGCCATTCCTGTCACACCCTCTCCATTACTACAGCACAAGCATTCCACTGGTTCACCCTGCAACTGGGGTTTGGCCTCTGCATGCAAAACATGCAGCTGCCTTCCCATTAATAACAATAATAATAATTTTATTTACATTTTAAATAAAGTTCAAGGAAAATCGGCTCACTTTAAAGTTTGCAGTAAATTGTCCCTCAAACTGTAAACAGCCAATCAAAGACACGCAGGATCTCAGAGACGATGACAATACTGGTGGGTGAACTTTCATTTGAAGTTATTTTTGGATGCTCTAGACTTTAAAGCCTCGTGCACAGCCCTCTCTCAGAAGGATGGACACACATCAGAAGACAACAGCTCTGCCTGAGACTGCATGTAGGATTTGATAAACTGATGAAATGTAACTTTTTTAATTTTTTACAAGGAAACGATTGAAGGAATACTGACTCTTAAAGGACATTTTGTTGTGGCTAAAACTCTACGTTTGCTTAGAAAACACTCTTATGGCTGATAACAATTCACTGGTTGGTAATGAACCCATGCATGTATCGATGAAGGATAATATGATTACTGTCCAGTTCCTGGTTATATTATTTCTGTTCATCAACTTGTTGCTCATCATAACCTTTTTTCAAAAAGAGTGTTTCTACACAGCAACACGCTACATCTTATTTGCTGTTACATTACTATCTGATAGTTTGGTGTTATTCCTTTCTGATGTCCTTGCTATTTTGAACCAGTTTAATATCCTCATTCATGTTTGGTTGTGTATAATTTTCTGTGTTGTGGTAATTATGTATACTACACTCACACCAGTGACTCTGACAGCAATGACTCTGGAGCGTTATGTGGCTGTTTGTATGCCGCTGCGTCATGGAGAGCTCTGCTCCACACGTAATACTATTAACTGTATCCTCATCATTCATGCTCTCAGCTCTGTGCCCTCTATTTTTATTTTCTCCTCCTTCTTTGGATCTGCATCCCTAAAACTTTACACCCAATATCAGTTATGTTCTATGCAGATATTTATAATTTACTTATGGCAGCAACATCTGAGGTCAGCTATATATCAATTACAGTTTTTGATCATGTGCATCATAATTGTTTTTTGCTATGTTAAAATAATGAAAGTGGCCAAAGCTGCATCAGGAGAGGATAAGCAGTCATCAAGGAAAGGGCTCAGGACAGTGGCTCTTCATGGTTTCCAGCTGCTGCTCTGTCTCATCCAGCTGTGGTGTCCCTTCATTGAATCTGCATTGTTTCATATTGATTTTGTTGTATTTCATTATGTCAGATACTTCAACTATATAGTATTTTATCTTGTGCCAAAATGTCTGAGCCCTCTCATTTATGGCCTCAGAGATGAGATTTTCTTTCATGCACTGAAAAGTTATCTCTCCTTTGGGTTGTATAAAGGAAATCTGAATTGATAAATCAAAGTCAGTGTGTGTCCGAGTCAGAGCATGTCGATCTGATCTTAATGAGCTGGTCCTCAAAAACAATGAGCCAGTGGGCCTCTAGGTTTTCTTTAACAAAACCACAGTATCAGTCAAAATGGATGAGTACCTGCATTTTAACATTTATCTTACTTTGGGCCTCTCTTCTTTGATGTGACAGACTTCTTGTGCATCACAAAATGAATGACTTATTGTGATGATGTTCATGATATATGTTCTTAAAATGAAAGAATGAAATAATGAGAGAGAGAATTCCACTGAAAGTCACTGACTAGTTGGTTCAGGGATGTCTTATGTTGTTAGCCAACAAAACAGTGACTCAGTAATACTTGTTTGGGTTCCTACTGTCGACATTTGATCTCAGGACAGCATCCAAAAAATAAATCTGGAAAAACACTTTTGGTGAAAACTGGTGAAAATGTTTTAGCGCAAAATTTGTGTTCTAGTTTGTTTCTGATTCAGGGAATTTTTGTCCCTGGTTTCCCTTACTGCTCACATATTTTCTTGACTAATCAATCTTCAATAAATGCTTTCATTAAAATCATCTGTGCCTCTTCATACACATTCTTCCATCAGCTCACAAGATTCCATCATGTTATTTACACAAAAGAAAACATACCTATTAACATATGAACTAAGAGAAAAAACTATCCAAACAAACAAACAACAAAAACATGAGGATCAGTGTGGCCAGCCAGTGATGGAGAGAGTGAGAGAGACAAGAGATCAGGGACTCTCGGGATGAACGTGCTAACTTTGTTAGCTTTCTGTTTCTATAATCAGTCATAAAAACCCTAAAAACAATTGTTGATCATCCAATTCGTTTCTTACCTCTTGGTTACCTTGTTAGGCTTCCTTGTCCATGAAAATATTGGTTTTAAAGGTCTTTCTTTTTACATAAATCTCATTTTCAATATAAAGAAATGTCAAATGAACCTCAAGAGAATCATATAAATAAATAAAGTGCTGATATGTTACCTGGCTATTACTAAGGAGTATTAGAATACAGCTCTTAAATGTTCAAAAAAAACTTTATGTTTGAAATATTATTATCATAGGTTGAGCCAGAAACTTGGTTGAAACAAGTATCCAGTACAGATATGGCAATTTTGACGAATACGAGTACCATATGAGTAATACGAGTCAATATCCTGCTCGGGCTGAAGGAAAATCCTCCTCAGGGCGTCCTGTGATAGGACAGAGCGCAACGCGTCATTCTCCAAAATCCACGTCCACCGGAGGGGAAGACAATTGGTACAATTTAAATTACACTGTTCAGTAGTTTGCTTAAAACAATGAAACACAATGAAAATCTCACATATGTAGGTATCTCTCATTGACCCTTCTGTTTGCCTTCATTTTAATGGAGAAATGATCCCACTGAATGGCCGGAGATGACATATAATCAATATTTACTATGGTCGTGAACGATAAAGAAAATAAGACCGGATATTTGGTTTGACACGTGAGAGATACGGTTGCGTTGGTAGCAGCCTCCTGAATCGATACGAATCAGCCATGAATCCATAGATGAATCGATTGTAAAGTCATTGCAATGGGATCTAAAAATTGACGTGATTTAGTTGTTCTTTTTGAATTTTATTTTTGCCAGTGCTATACAGCAACAATGCTTGGGGATATGTGGTCTTCTACATATTTGAAAATACTGTAAGAATGTTACTTGTATAGAATTGGCTCCTTTATTTTATAATATATGATTAATGTCTACATCTACATCAACCGATGTTAACAGTAGAATCGAATCTTATCTACTCGTTCTGTTTTGAAAATATTGTGGCAGGAGGAGGAAAAACCAGGAGAGCTTTAACTTATTTAATCCTCCACCAACTGAAACAGGAACAACTTTACTCTTGAGCCCCTGGTGTCCATGACACAGCCCCCTACCTCAAATACCCAGAGGGGACTCCTGAGTGTGCTGGTTTAAGGCTATCAAGTGTAACACGCTCCCTACGCCCACCCATGATCAGCACAAAACTCTTAGAATCCGTCTCAAGAACCCGAAAAGGGCCATCTTATGGGGGTTGAAGGGGCAAGCGGTGAGCATCGTGTCTTACTAAAACAAACCGAGCCGACATGAGCTCTGCAGGCACAAACGACTGCGGAAAACAGTGGTGAATGAGGCCAAGTACACGAGTGCTGTCTGACTAAAATAGGATAAATGGCTGGACGAGGCCGAGGAACGGAGCCCCCAGGTGAAAATTCCCCAGGGATGAGGAGTGGCTGGCCAAGAACCAGCTCAGCAGGCGAAGCATCAAGGTCCTCCTTGGGTGCCGAATGCAATCTGAGCATAACCCAAGGTAAACGGTCCACCCAGTTACCATCTGAGAGCGAAGCACGCAGCGCTGCCTCCAGCAACCAGTGATATCACTCACACAAACCATTGGCCTGAGGGTGGCATGCGGTAGTGCGGTGCACTTGCACACCAAATGATTGCGCAAGTGCTGACCACAGCTCTGACACGAACTGGGGGCCTGGGTCTGAGGTGCTTTTGGGTCCTAATCACCCCAGTGTCAGTAAAAATGTGGCCAGACATGGACCCAGCAGACACCTCCTCTCCAACCTCTCGCCTAGCTTGAGTAGAGGACATGCTCCAGCAGCACAAGGCACAGCTTCAGGGCTGGAGCAGGCGCTAACCTTGCTAGCTGTCCAGGTTCAACAGATGGATACCGTCATGACTCAACAAGCTGCAGCCGCTGCAGCCCCGACCCCTCTGACATGACTCTGACTCCGGCTCCTGTGCTACTGCCGGGCATCACCTGATTGATGAGGAACTCGCCTATCAGCAGCATCAATCAGGTTCCCCCGTCTCATCCAGTGCCAGGCAGTACACCTCCTGGGGACTGTCACCCATCAGACCAAAGCTATTCCCATGCTCCTGTCCGGCAACCACCAAGAGACAGTCTGTTTCCTCAGCTTTCGAGTTACTGCAGGGGGCCAACATCTACACCAAGCTGGATCTCCACAATGCCTATCATTTGGTCCAGATTTGCAAGGGAGACGAACTTCCTGTTTGTCAAGGCAGAAAAGCACGAGTTCCATGTCCCCTCTGTTTCTTTCCTGGGATATTTAATTTTCCTGAACTGCATGGAGATGGACCCCGCCAAGGTCTCTGCTGTCGTCTCCTGGCTCGTCCCTGAATCCTGTAAACAGTTGCAACGCTTTCTGGGGTTCGCCAATTTTTACCAAACATTCATCCGGGGATACAACATTGTGGCTGCACTGCTCACCACCCTCACCTCCTCCAAGGTAACCTTTCGGTGGTCTCAAGCTTCACAGGAAGCGCTTCAACATATGATGGGACGGTTCAGCTCAGCCCCCATTCTCCTGGTTCCCGACCCCGAGAGACAGTTCGTTGTGGAGGTGGATGCTTTGGATGTAGGGGTGGGTGCCGTCCTTTCCCAACGCTCTGCTGAGGACCAGAAGCTTCACCCGTGCTTTCTTCTCCAGGCGTGTGTCCCCAGCAGAGAGGAATTACGAGATCAGGAACCAAGAACTGTCGGCTGTGAAACTGGTGCTGGAAGAATGGTGCCACTGGCTGGAGGTGACCAAGTCCCCTTTCCTTGTTTGGACAGATCATAAAAACGTGGAATAAATTCGCTCAGCAAAGAGACTTAACTCTCGACAGGCCAGGTGGGCTGTCTTTCCACCAGGTTTAACTTTTCACTCTCGTACCGTCCAGGCTGCCATAATGTCAAGCCCGACGCTCTGTCATGCCAGTTCCTGGTCGAGGAAGAGAACACTGGGGGAATGGACACCATCCTTCCCAGTTCCTGCCTGATGGCCTCACTCACCTGGCAAATGGAGGAACGGTTCGCCCTGCAGGACCAGCCGGGACCCAGTTCCAGTCCCCAGCATCAGCTGTTTGGCCTTCAGGAACTGAGGTCAGAGGTTCTGCAATGGGCCCACAACTCCAAGCTCACCTGCCATCCTGGGATCCAACGCACTATTGAGTTTCTGCAAAGACGATTCTGGTGACCCACTCTGTAGGACAACACCAGAGACGTCGTCAATGCCTGCCTGGTCTGTAACCAGCACAAGGTCCCCCGCCGGGCTCCTGCAGGCCACCTACAACCTCTGCCTGTCCCGCATCGAAAATGGTCTCACATCTCATTGGACTTTGTCACCGGGCTACAACGGTCTGGAGATCACACCACCATCCTGACTGTGGTAGACCGATTCAGCAAGATTTCTCACTTCATTCCCCTCCCCAAACTCCTGTCAGCTAAAGACTGCTGAACTGGTCCTTCAACACGTGTTCTGACTACATGGCCTTCCTACTGACAGGGTGTCGGAACGAGGGCCCCAGTTCACCTCACTGTTCTGGAGGGAGTTCTGTCGCCTCGTTGGAGCATCCGCCAGTCCGTCTTCTGGGTTTCATTGTTTCCATTATTTCCGACCCAGGAAAAAGAGACTTTCTGTCTATTCGTGGAGGCATTCATCTGCCGCTGCCACAAAAACTGGACCCAGGCCAGGTCCTCACTCCTTTAGGCAGCAGAACGGTATTCAACAGCTGCCAATCGCTGTCGCTCCCAGACCCCCCTCCTTACCAGGTGGGACAAAAGGTTTCTGTGCTGTTATGGGCTCTAAATCCTGACTAACTCTTCAAGCGAGCCGTTCCTATGCAGATGGTCATGTAATTGGTTTGCTATTAGTGCTGAGTAATATGAACTTCTAGCACTGTGGAGAGCTTATTTATATGTTTTTAAGCTTTCTTTTCAGGCTCTGTGAAACTCTTCCGAGTTACTGGAACGCCAAATTCTTTCTAATTTCCATGATGTCTGCTTTAAGGTAGGAATGTGAGAATTGTACCAGGGAGCCAGCCTCCTCTGTTTACAGACTGTACACTGTGTACAGAACTATCTGCCACCAATGTAACAGCAAATAAGTCAGCATCACTGTTTTTGAAAAAAGATTCTGATGAGCAACAAGTTGATGCAGAGAAAAATTATTACCAGGACCTGAACAATCAAGACCTGCTCATTAATCTGTCGCTGCAGAAATTCACCAGCCAGTGAAGTGTTATCTGTCATGGCTCTTATGAGCTAAACCAAGTTTTCTGGGTGCTGTCAAAAGTCAAATCAAGTGCCATTCTTTTTACCAAATGATAATAGTTAAGCTCACTGTCCAACTTCTCTGAATCCAGCAGTTCAAACCCTTCAGGTTCTTATAAATACCTTCTGCTGAGCGCTGTGCTGCCCTCTGAGAAAGAGCTGTGTCAAATGATTTTAAAGAGTAGTCCATCCCAACACACCATTAAGTCTAACTCACCCCCCACTGCACTGTCGTCATCAGCACTGACTGCTGCTCCCTCTCACTGGCAAGGTGTTGTTTGTGACTCGATCATACTCTGGCTGTTCAGGCCTGACCTTAAGCCTCGGCCTGGTAGCGTACAGTCTGCACCCCTCAGCCCGAGGCAGCTGTCCTATTCCTTCCTTGTCCACAATCTGCATCGCAGGCTGATTAGTCATTTAAGTAAGATTTCATTTTCCAAAAAGAACGCACAAAGCATCACCTGATCATCATGAACATTACAAACACCACCGAATTTTAATAAAACCGTCACAACAATGAATATAAAAATATAATCTAAATATAACAATCCTGGAGCTGATAGTAGATAAATCTAGGTTCTGATTTCTAGCTCAGCTTGGAATGAATTTTTCTTTGTTATTGACTTCATCAATGTGGTGCTAGAGGTGGTTTTGTCTTTTTCTTCTTTCATTTCTTTGGTCGTATAGACGGATGATGGGCTGCAGCTTAGTCAAAGATGTGGAGGGACATTCAGGGTTATGTGATGCTCCCTCACTCACTGCAGAGAGGGGTGAGTGCTGCAGGCAGGGTGGTCTCACTGGGTTAGGATTAGAGCTTCAACAGCATGCAAAGATATATATGAGTTTTGCAAAACACAAAAAACATAACATTTCTAAATAACAAATGAACTCTAATGAAACGGAGGATACCTTTGAGACAAAGCAATCTTTACTGAAACACAGTCTCTCTTTTCAGAAGTCAGTCCTTCCTAATTGTTGCCAGATTAAAATGCTACAAGAGACCACAGTCCCTGATATTACTGATCACACAAAGGAACTCCACTATTCTGCGAGGGACAGTTACAGTGATATCATTCATTGTTCCTTTCAAATAGTCACGCACACAATAAATATTGGATGTTCCTCACAGAGTGATTTAAAACTGATATTTGCAGAATTTCTCAGCTAGCGTTTCTTTTAAATGAACTAATGCAGACATAGTTTTTCATTGCTTGAGAAAAAGCTTCATTTCTGAGGCCATATATGAGAGGATTCAGACATCTTGGTGCTAGAAAAAACATTACATAATTAAAGTATCTGACTTCAACAAATAATCTGAAATCAATATGAAACATCCAGCTCTCTACAAATGGACATAACAGCTGGATGAGACAGAGCAGCAGCTGGAAACCATGAAGAGCCACTGTCTTAAGTCCTTTGTTTGATGACTGTTTATCCTCTCCTGATGCAGTTTTGGCCACTTTCATTATTTTAACATAGGAGAAAACTATGATGATGCACATGATCAGGAAGAAGAGCAGTTGAACAGCTGACCTGACATGATCATGCCACAAATAAAGACTGAACATTTCTAATGAACATATCTTAGATTGCTTATAGAGAGTGAGAGATGCTGACACAAAAAACATTGAGAGAATAACAATACAGGGCAAAGAGCTGATGCCATGAATGATGAGGATACAGTGCACAGTGCTGCGTGTGGAGCAGAGCTCTCCGTGACGCAGCGGCATACAAACAGCCACATAACGCTCCAGAGTCATTGCTGTCAGAGTCACTGGTGTGACTACGCTGTACATAAAAATCAAAATAGAGATAATGACACACAACCAAATTTGCATGGTAAAACGAAAATAGCTGAAGATGAGCAGCACATCAGAAATGAATAACACAAAACTATCTGCCACCAATGCAACAGCAAATAAGATGTAACGTGCAGTTGTGTAGAAATGCTCTTTTTGAAAAAAGATTATGATGAGCAACAAGTTGATGCAGAGAAAAATTATTACCAGGACCTGAATAACCAAGGCCTTAATCTGTCGCTGCAGAAATTCACCAGCCAGTGAAGTGTTATCTGCCATGGCATGCTGTTATATGCTACAAGAGTCCACAGTCCCTGATATTACTGATCACACAAAGCAGCTACAATTCTGTGAGGGATAATTACAATGATATCATTCATTGTTCAAATATTCACACACACAATACATATACGGAAAATGAAGCCCAAGTTCCTCATGAAGTGATTTACAGCTGTTATCTGCAGTAAGGTTCAATGAAATTAAAGTTTCAGTAAATGAATGCACTGGAAACGTTTTCAACTAGCACTTTGTGTAAATGAACTAATGCAGACGTGGTTTTTCATTGCTTGAGAAAAAACTTCATCAACAGTAGCGCATCTAAACACAACATCAAGTCAAACTCACTCCACACTGCACTGTCGTCATCAGCATTTATTGTTGCGCCCTGTCTCTGGCCACGTGTTGTTTGTGACTCACTTATATTATCTGGTCACAACATCAGGGATCTCTGCTTGATAATGGGGAGGGTCCAAGCCCCTCTACAAGCAGATTAATGACTACATCCAAGACCTGCCTCCCAAAGCATCTAGCACAATTACATGTTATATTTAATTTGCTCTTACATTCATATCAGATAGTTTCTTACTATTCATGTCTGATATTCTTGTCATCTTTACCCAGTTTTATATTGCAATTGAGGAGCCAATCCAAACTCACACTGGGTGAGGGCGGAGTACACCCTGGACAGGTCACCAGTCCATCGCAGGGCATAACATAGATATACCATATTTTGCAGACCATAAGGTGCACCGCATCATAAGGCTCAATATCAATGAAGGAGTCTAACTTCAGACATAAGGCGCATGATAAAACTTATATAAAGCAAAGCACAGTATGTACCGGTATTACAAAAAGTGGCGGAGGTAAGCGTACTGCATACTGTTCTCTGATTGGTTTATCGTTGCCAGCTGTAGCAAACAGCTGAAGTTAGTGTGACGTTGGAACAACGTTGTAAAACATTTGATTATAATTAGATTATTATCTGGATTTGAAAATTGGGTTTACGTTAAAAACCCAACGTTGGCCTGACGTCTAATGATCGGAAGGGTACTTTGACTAAATGTTGGATGGTGGTTGGTTGCCAGCACTATATTATTAGTTATCTAACATTGTCTGACTTTGTAACCCATATCCAACCAAGGACCAATGTTAACACGACGTCCCTGTGCCAGCTGGGAATCCTCCGACAATCCGCTTCATCGCTCACCAAAGTCACACTAAAACATTTTGACAGATTTTTTAGCGCAGTGTGCCGCATAAAATTTGTTCGAGGTCAGTAAGCACAGCAAGATTTCATACATAAGGTGCACTGCCGATTTTTGAGAAAATTGAAGGATTTAAGTCCGTCATATAGTGCGAAAAATACAGTATGTATACGTTTGTCGCTTGTTCTTTCAGCGTTTCCCTATTTGGGGTTGCCACAAAAAGTCAGCTCAGTGTCTTTCATGACTGATGGCCTCAGTTTTTACATTGGCTGCCATTCCTGTCACACCCTCTCCATTACTACAGCACAAGCATTCCACTGGTTCGCCCTGCAACTGGGGTTTGGCCTCTGCATGCAAAACATGCAGCTGCCTTCCCATTAATAACAATAATAATAATAATTTTATTTACATTTTAAATAAAGTTCAAGGAAAATCAGCTCACTTTAAAGTTTGCAGTAATTTGTCCATCAAACTGTAAACAGCCAATCAACACGCAGGATCTAAGAGACGATGACAATACTGGTGGGTGAACTTTCATTTGAAGTTATTTTTGGATGCTCTAGACTTTAAAGCCTCGTGCACAGCCCTCTCTCAGAAGGATGGACACACATCAGAAGACAACAGCTCTGCCTGAGACTGCATGTAGGATTTGATAAACTGATGAAATGTAACTTTTTACATTTTTTACAAGGAATCGATTGAAGGAATACTGACTCTTAAAGGACATTTTGTTGTGGCTAAAACTCTACGTTTGGTGAGAAAACACACTTATGGCTGATAACAATTCACTGGTTGGTAATGAACTCATGCATGTATCGATGAAGGATAATATGATTACTGTCCAGCTCCTGGTTATAATATTTCTGTTCATCAACTTGTTGCTCATCATAACCTTTTTTCAAAAAGAGTGTTTCTACACAACAACACGCTACATCTTATTTGCTGTTACATTACTATCTGATAGTTTGGTGTTATTCCTTTCTGATGTCCTTGCTATTTTGACCCAGTTTAATATCCCCATTCATGTTTGGTTGTGTGTCATTATCTGTGTTGTGATAATTGTGTATACTACTGTTACACCAGTGACTCTGACAGCAATGACTCTGGAGCGTTATGTGGCTGTTTGTATGCCGCTGCATCATGGAGAGCTCTGCTCCACACGTAATACTATTAACTGTATCCTCATCATTCATGCTCTCAGTTCTGTGCCCTCTATTTTTATTTTCTCCACTTTCTTTGGATCTGCATCCCTAAAATTTTACACCCAATATCAGTTATGTTCAGTGGAAATATTTATGATTACTTTATGGCAGCACCATCTGAAGGCAGCTATATATCAATTACAGTTTTTCATTATGTGCATCATACTTGTTTTTTGCTATGTTAAAATAATGAAAGTGGCCAAAGCTGCATCAGGAGAGGATAAGCAGTCATCAAGGAAAGGGCTCAGGACAGTGGCTCTTCATGGTTTCCAGCTGCTGCTCTGTCTCATCCAGCTGTGGTGTCCCTTCATTGAATCTGCATTGTTTCATATTGATTTTGTTGTATTTTATTATGTGAGATACTTCAACTATATAGTATTTTATCTTACACCAAGATGTCTGAGCCCTCTCATTTATGGCCTCAGAGATGAGATTTTCTTTCATGCACTGAAAAGTTATCTCTCCTTTGGGTTGTATAAAGGAAATCTGATTTGATAAATCAAAGTCAGTGTGTGTGTCCGAGTCAGAGCATGTCGATCTGATCTTAATGAGCTGGTCCTCAAAAACAATGAGCCAATGGGCTTCTAGGTTTTCTTTAACGAAACCACAGTATCAGTCAAAATGGATGAGTACCTGCATTTTAACATTTATCTTACTTTGGGCCTCTCTTCTTTGATGTGACAGACTTCTTGTGCATCACAGTCAGGTGAAAAAAATTCCTCTGAAGATATTGGCAAGCAGTTGTTGGAGTAAACAATGACTTCTTACAGCTATGGTGTGATATTTGGTGATCAAATGGTGCGAGGAAAAAAATGAATGACTTGTTGTGATGATGTTCATGATATATGTTGTCAAAATAAAGAATGAAATAATGAGAGAGAGAATTCCACTGAAAGTCACTGACTAGTTGGTTCAGGGATGTCTTATGTTGTTAGCCAACAAAACAGTGACTCAGTAATACTTGTTTGGGTTCCTACTGTCGACATTTGATCTCAGGACAGCATCCAAAAAATAAATCTGGAAAAACACTTTTGGTGAAAACTGGTGAAAATGTTTTCGCGCAAAATTTGTGTTCTAGTTTGTTTCTGATTCAGGGAATTTTTGTCCCTGGTTTCCCTTACTGCTCACATATTTTCTTGACTAATCAATCTTCAATAAATGCTTTCATTAAAATCATCTGTGCCTCTTCATACACATTCTTCCATCAGCTCACAAGATTCCATCATGTTATTTACACAAAAGAAAACATACCTATTAACATATGAACTAAGAGAAAAAACTATCCAAACAAACAAACAACAAAAACATGAGGATCAGTGTGGCCAGCCAGTGATGGAGAGAGTGAGAGAGACAAGAGATCAGGGACTGTCGGGATGAACGTGCTAACTTTGTTAGCTTTCTGTTTCTATAATCAGTCATAAAAACCCTAAAAACAATTGTTGATCATCCAATTCGTTTCTTACCTCTTGGTTACCTTGTTAGGCTTCCTTGTCCATGAAAATAAGTAAATAAATAAAGGGCTGATATGTTACCTGGCTATTACTAAGGAGTATTAGAATACAGCTCTTAAACGTTCAAAAAAACTTTATGTTTGAAATATTATTATCTTAGGTTGAATTTGGGGACAAGAAGCTCATTGTTTATCTGAGCTGCTCTGGCACAGGTGGCCTATAAAATGCTTAAGGGGAGAAGGGGGGAAGAAATTGGTTAAGGTTAGGATTGGGGCTAAAATAGTCGTGTGGGTTGAGGAGAGAAAGAGAGAGGGAGAGAGAGAAAAAAAAATTAATAACAATAATAGGGGAAAAAAGGTATATGATTAAAATGTTCATACCTTTCCGCAATTTAATATTTGAGCCAGATACTTGGTTGAAACAAGTATCCGGTACAGATATAGCAATTTTGACGAATACGAGTACCATATGAGTAATACGAGTCAATATCCTGCTCGGGCTGAAGGAAAATCCTCCTCAGGGCGTCCTGTGATAGGACAGAGCGCAACGCGTCATTCTCCAAAATCCACGTCCACCGGAGGGGAAAACAATTGGTACAATTTAAATTACACTGTTCAGTAGTTTGCTTAAAACAATGAAACACAATGAAAATCTCACATATGTAGGTATCTCTCATTGACCCTTCTGTTTGCCTTCATTTTAATGGAGAAATGATCCCACTGAATGGCCGGAGATGACATATAATCAATATTTACTATGGTCGTGAACGATAAAGAAAATAAGACCGGATATTTAGTTTGACACGTGAGAGATACGGTTGCGTTGGTAGCAGCCTCCTGAATCGATACGAATC
This sequence comes from Echeneis naucrates, assembly GCF_900963305.1. Classification (NCBI taxonomy): domain Eukaryota; kingdom Metazoa; phylum Chordata; class Actinopteri; order Carangiformes; family Echeneidae; genus Echeneis; species Echeneis naucrates. The sequence continues at coordinate 9,218,192 of NC_042523.1, read as the reverse complement.
AGCCATGAATCCATAGATGAATCGATTGTAGAGTCGTTGCAATGGGATCTAAAAATAAATATATTGACGTGATTTAGTTATTCTTTTTGAATTTTATTTTTGCCAGTGCTATACAGCAACAATGCTTGGGGATATGTGGTCTTCTACATATTTGAAAATACTGTAAGAATGTTACTTGTATAGAATTGGCTCCTTTATTTTATAATATATGATTAATGTCTACATCTACATCAACCGATGTTAACAGTAGAATCGAATCTTATCTACTCGTTCTGTATTGAAAATATTGTGGCAGGAGGAGTAAAAACCAGGAGAGCTTTAACTTATTTAGTCCTCCACCAACTGAAACAGGAACAACTTTACTCTTGAGCCCCTGGTGTCCATGACACAGCCCCCTACCTCAAATACCCAGAGGGGACTCCTGAGTGTGCTGGTTTAAGGCTATCAAGTGTAACACGCTCCCTTCGCCCACCCATATTCAGCACAAAACTCTTAGAATCCGTCTCAAGAACCCGAAAAGGGCCATCTTATGGGGGTTGAAGGGGCAAGCGGTGAGCATCGTGTCTTACTAAAACAAACCGAGCCGACATGAGCTCTGCAGGCACAAACGACTGCGGACAACAGTGGTGAATGAGGCCAAGTACACGAGTGCTGTCTGACTAAAATAGGATAAATGGCTGGACGAGGCCGAGGAACAGAGCCCCCAGGTGAAAATTCCCCAGGGATGAGGAGTGGCTGGCCAAGAACCAGCTCAGCAGGCGAAGCATCAAGGTCCTCCTTGGGTGCCAAATGCAATCTGAGCATAACCCAAGGTAAACGGTCCACCCAGTTACCATCTGAGAGCGAAGCACGCAGCGCTGCCTCCAGCAACCAGTGATATCACTCACACAAACCATTGGCCTGAGGGTGGCATGCGGTAGTGCGGTGCACTTGCACACCAAATGATTGCGCAAGTGCTGACCACAGCTCTGACACGAACTGGGGGCCTGGGTCTGAGGTGCTTTTGGGTCCTAATCACCCCAGTGTCAGTAAAAATGTGGCCAGACATGGACCCAGCAGACACCTCCTCTCCAACCTCTCGCCTAGCTCGAGTAGAGGACATGCTCCAGCAGCACAAGGCACAGCTTCAGGGCTGGAGCAGGCGCTAACCTTGCTAGCTGTCCAGGTTCAACAGATGGCTACCGTCATGACTCAACAAGCTGCAGCCGCTGCAGCCCCGACCCCTCTGACATGACTCTGACTCCGGCTCCTGTGCTACTGCCGGGCATCACCTGATTGATGAGGAACTCGCCTATCAGCAGCATCAATCAGGTTCCCACGTCTCATCCAGTGCCAGGCAGTACACCTCCTGGGGACTGTCACCCATCAGACCAAAGCTATTCCCATGCTCCTGTCCGGCAACCACCAAGAGACAGTCTGTTTCCTCAGCTTTCGAGTTACTGCAGGGGGCCAACATCTACACCAAGCTGGATCTCCACAATGCCTATCATTTGGTCCAGATTTGCAAGGGAGACGAACTTCCTGTTTGTCAAGGCAGAAAAGCACGAGTTCCATGTCCCCTCTGTTTCTTTCCTGGGATATTTAATTTTCCTGAACTGCATGGAGATGGACCCCGCCAAGGTCTCTGCTGTCGTCTCCTGGCCCGTCCCTGAATCCTGTAAACAGTTGCAACGCTTTCTGGGGTTCGCCAATTTTTACCAAACATTCATCCGGGGATACAACATTGTGGCTGCACTGCTCACCACCCTCACCTCCTCCAAGGTAACCTTTCGGTGGTCTCAAGCTTCACAGGAAGCGCTTCAACATATGATGGGACGGTTCAGCTCAGCCCCCATTCTCCTGGTTCCCGACCCCGAGAGACAGTTCGTTGTGGAGGTGGATGCTTTGGATGTAGGGGTGGGTGCCATCCTTTCCCAACGCTCTGCTGAGGACCAGAAGCTTCACCCGTGCTTTCTTCTCCAGGCGTGTGTCCCCAGCAGAGAGGAATTACGAGATCAGGAACCAAGAACTGTCGGCTGTGAAACTGGTGCTGGAAGAATGGTGCCACTGGCTGGAGGTGACCAAGTCCCCTTTCCTTGTTTGGACAGATCATAAAAACGTGGAATAAATTCGCTCAGCAAAGAGACTTAACTCTCGACAGGCCAGGTGGGCTGTCTTTCCACCAGGTTTAACTTTTCACTCTCGTACCGTCCAGGCTGCCATAATGTCAAGCCCGACGCTCTGTCATGCCAGTTCCTGGTCGAGGAAGAGAACACTGGGGGAATGGACACCATCCTTCCCAGTTCCTGCCTGATGGCCTCACTCACCTGGCAAATGGAGGAACGGTTCGCCCTGCAGGACCAGCCGGGACCCAGTTCCAGTCCCCAGCATCAGCTGTTCGGCCTTCAGGAACTGAGGTCAGAGGTTCTGCAATGGGCCCACAACTCCAAGCTCACCTGCCATCCTGGGATCCAACGCATTATTGAGTTTCTGCAAAGACGATTCTGGTGACCCACTCTGTAGGACAACACCAGAGACGTCGTCAATGCCTGCCTGGTCTGTAACCAGCACAAGGTCCCCCGCCGGGCTCCTGCAGGCCACCTACAACCTCTGCCTGTCCCGCATCGCCAATGGTCTCACGTTTCATTGGACTTTGTCACCGGGCTACAACGGTCTGGAGATCACACCACCATCCTGACTGTGGTAGACCGATTCAGCAAGATTTCTCACTTCATTCCCCTCCCCAAACTCCTGTCAGCTAAAGACTGCTGAACTGGTCCTTCAACACGTGTTCTGACTACATGGCCTTCCTACTGACAGGGTGTCGGAACGAGGGCCCCAGTTCACCTCACTGTTCTGGAGGGAGTTCTGTCGCCTCGTTGGAGCATCCGCCAGTCCGTCTTCTGGGTTTCATTGTTTCCATTATTTCCGACCCAGGAAAAAGAGACTTTCTGTCTATTCGTGGAGGCATTCATCTGCCGCTGCCACAAAAACTGGACCCAGGCCAGGTCCTCACTCCTTTAGGCAGCAGAACGGTATTCAACAGCTGCCAATCGCTGTCGCTCCCAGACCCCCCTCCTTACCAGGTGGGACAAAAGGTTTCTGTGCTGTTATGGGCTCTAAATCCTGACTAACTCTTCAAGCAAGCCGTTCCTATGCAGATAGTCATGTAATTGGTTTGCTACCGCTTTCTAAATGATTTTATAGATGAACAGAAGGTTCAATATGGGCCTGTAAACCTACAGTGCTGAAGAGAAACCTGTTTTTTTTTTTGTTTGTTTGTTTGTTTTCTTCTATTAGTGCTGAGTAATATGAACTTCTAGCACTGTGGAGAGCTTATTTATATGTTTTTAAGCTTTCTTTTCAGGCTCTGTGAAACTCTTCCGAGTTACTGGAACGCCAAATTCTTTCTAATTTCCATGATGTCTGCTTTAAGGTAGGAATGTGAGAATTATACCAGGGAGCCAGCCTCCTCTGTTTACAGACTGTACACTGTGTACAGAACTATCTGCCACCAATGTAACAGCAAATAAGTCAGCATCACTGTTTTTGAAAAAAGATTCTGATGAGCAACGAGTTGATGCAGAGAAAAATTATTACCAGGACCTGAACAATCAAGACCTGCTCATTAATCTGTCGCTGCAGAAATTCACCAGCCAGTGAAGTGTTATCTGTCATGGCTCTTATGAGCTAAACCAAGTTTTCTGGGTGCTGTCAAAAGTCAAATCAAGTGCCATTCTTTTTACCAAATGATAATAGTTAAGCTCACTGTCCAACTTCTCTGAATCCAGCAGTTCAAACCCTTCAGGTTCTTATAAATACCTTCTGCTGAGCGCTGTGCTGCCCTCTGAGAAAGAGCTGTGTCAAATGATTTTAAAGAGTAGTCCATCCCAACACACCATTAAGTCTAACTCACCCCCCACTGCACTGTCGTCATCAGCACTGACTGCTGCTCCCTCTCACTGGCAAGGTGTTGTTTGTGACTCGATCATACTCTGGCTGTTCAGGCCTGACCTTAAGCCTCGGCCTGGTAGCGTACAGTCTGCACCCCTCAGCCCGAGGCAGCTGTCCTATTCTTTCCTTGTCCACAATCTGCATCGCAGGCTGATTAGTCATTTAAGAGAGATTTAATTTTCCAAAAAGAACGAACAAAGCATCACCTGATCATCATGAACATTACAAACACCACCGAATTTTAATAAAACCGTCACAACAATGAATATAAAAATATAATCTAAATATAACAATCCTGGAGCTGATAGTAGATAAATCTAGGTTCTGATTTCTAGCTCAGCTTGGAATGAATTTTTCTTTGTTATTGACTTCATCACTGTGGTGCTAGAGGTGGTTTTGTCTTTTTCTTCTTTCATTTCTTTGGTCGTATAGACGGATGATGGGCTGCAGCTTAGTCAAAGATGTGGAGGGACATTCAGGGTTATGTGATGCTCCCTCACTCACTGCAGAGAGGGGTGAGTGCTGCAGGCAGGGTGGTCTCACTGGGTTAGGATTAGAGCTTCAACAGCATGCAAAGATATATATGAGTTTTGCAAAACACAAAAAACATAACATTTCTAAATAACAAATGAACTCTAATGAAACGGAGCATACCTTTGAGACAAAGCAATCTTTACTGAAACACAGTCTCTCTTTTCAGAAGTCAGTCCTTCCTAATTGTTGCCAGATTAAAATGCTACAAGAGACCACAGTCCCTGACATTACTGATCACACAAAGGAACTCCACTATTCTGCGAGGGACAGTTACAGTGATATCATTCATTGTTCCTTTCAAATAGTCACGCACACAATAAATATTGGATGTTCCTCACAGAGTGATTTAAAACTGAACTCAGTTAGCGTTTCTTTTAAATGAACTAATGCAGACATAGTTTTTCATTGCTTGAGAAAAAGCTTCATTTCTGAGGCCATATATGAGAGGATTCAGACATCTTGGTGCTAGAAAAAACATTACATAATTAAAGTATCTGACTTCAACAAATAATCTGAAATCAATATGAAACATCCAGCTCTCTACAAATGGACATAACAGCTGGATGAGACAGAGCAGCAGCTGGAAACCATGAAGAGCCACTGTCTTAAGTCCTTTGTTTGATGACTGTTTATCCTCTCCTGATGCAGTTTTGGCCACTTTCATTATTTTAACATAGGAGAAAACTATGATGATGCACATGATCAGGAAGAAGAGCAGTTGAACAGCTGACCTGACATGATCATGCCACAAATAAAGACTGAACATTTCTAATGAACATATCTTAGATTGCTTATAGAGAGTGAGAGGTGCTGACACAAAAAACATTGAGAGAATAACAACACAGGGCAAAGAGCTGATGCCATGAATGATGAGGATACAGTGCACAGTGCTGCGTGTGGAGCAGATCTCTCCGTGACGCAGCGGCATACAAACAGCCACATAACGCTCCAGAGTCATTGCTGTCAGAGTCACTGGTGTGACAACGCTGTACATAAAAATCAAAATAGAGATAATGACACACAACCAAATTTGCATGGTAAAACGAAAATAGCTGAAGATGAGCAGCACATCAGAAATGAATAACACAAAACTATCTGCCACCAATGCAACAGCAAATAAGATGTAACGTGCAGTTGTGTAGAAATGCTCTTTTTGAAAAAAGATTATGATGAGCAACAAGTTGACGCAGAGAAAAATTATTACCAGGACCTGAACAATCAAGACCTGCTCATTAATCTGTCGCTGCAGAAATTCACCAGCCAGTGAAGTGTTATCTGCCATGGCATGCTGTTATATGCTACAAGAGTCCACAGTCCCTGATATTACTGATCACACAAAGCAGCTACAATTCTGTGAGGGATAATTACAATGATATCATTCATTGTTCAAATATTCACACACACAATACATATACGGAAAATGAAGCCCAAGTTCCTCATGAAGTGATTTACAGCTGTTATCTGCAGTAAGGTTCAATGAAATTAAAGACGTGGTTTTTCATTGCTTGAGAAAAAACTTCATCAACAGTAGCGCATCTAAACACAACATCAAGTCAAACTCACTCCACACTGCACTGTCGTCATCAGCATTTATTGTTGCGCCCTGTCTCTGGCCACGTGTTGTTTGTGACTCACTCATATTATCTGGTCACAACATCAGGGATCTCTGCTTGATAATGGGGAGGGTCCAAGCCCCTCTACAAGCAGATTAATGACTACATCCAAGACCTGCCTCCCAAAGCATCTAGCAGTGCAGTCACAGGTACCACAACTGTGGCCATAGCAACTGAGCAGGCCATGAAAAGGCTTCAACTCCTTCTTCATCTCTACGACAGGATATTCTTCTATGGCCTGTAGTTTTCCATCAACTGGACACCACCACTCGTAAACAGCTCCACTGCACATAACTGACGTAACGTGTTTTTGTGTAGAAACACTCTTTTTGAAAAAGGTTCATGATGAGCAACAAGTTGGCACAGTGAAAAATCACCAGGTCTTGTTAACACAATATCTCATTAATACTTTGAGGTAATCTCTTTAAATTGAACAAAAACATAGATTATTACTCAAAAATTAAGTGATTTTTATTTGAACTGATTATACTCTCGCAGTCACAGGTCAGGGTCACCGTTAACTCACAAAAACCTGGGATGAATAACAACCTAAACTCAGGAGGTCACGGCAGCGTTGTTTCCAACTGTTGTACGTGCAGTCTATAAAGTCATCATCATGCACGGCCCTGGTTTAGAGCTCAGCTGACAACTTTAGTCGCTGGAGTGGAGAAACAGGATTTGGGAAAACTAACAATCCAACTTCATATCACTTTAAAGGGTACTTAAAATTGGACAGTAATCAAATTGTGTAAAGAACACATTTTTACAGTTTACAGGACTTGTTGCAGTGACTGAAGCTCCCGTTTCTTAGAAAATACAAAGATGGCAGATCATTTTTTCTTCACCATAACCTTTTTTTACCAAAGAGTGCTTCTACACAACTACATGCTATATTTAATTTGCTCTTACATTCATATCAGATAGTTTCTTACTATTCATGTCTGATATTCTTGTCATCTTTACCCAGTTTTATATTACAATTGAGGAGCCAATCCAAACTCACACTGGGTGAGGGCGGAGTACACCCTGGACAGGTCACCAGTCTATCTCGGTTCATAACATATATGTATGTATATGTTTGTCACTTGTTCTTTCAGCGTTTCCCTATTTGGGGTCGCCACAAAAAGTCAGCTCAGTGTCTTTCATGACTGATGGCCTCAGTTTTTACATTGGCTGCCATTCCTGTCACACCCTCTCCATTACTACAGCACAAGCATTCCACTGGTTCACCCTGCAACTGGGGTTTGGCCTCTGCATGCAAAACATGCAGCTGCCTTCCCATTAATAACAATAATAATAGTTTTATTTACATTTTAAATAAAATGAGCCGGAACATCGGCTCACTTTAAAGTTTGCAGTAATTTGTCCATCAAACTGTAAACAGCCAATCAACACGCAGGATCTCAGAGACGATGACAATACTGGTGGGTGAACTTTCATTTGAAGTTATTTTTGGATGCTCTAGACTTTAAAGCCTCGTGCACAGCCCTCTCTCAGAAGGATGGACACACATCAGAAGACAACAGCTCTGCCTGAGACTGCATGTAGGATTTGATAAACTGATTGAAACTACAAGGAAACACTTGAAGGAATACTGACTCTTAAAGGACATTTTGTTGTGGCTAAAACTCTACGTTTGCTTAGAAAACACACTTATGGCTGATAACAATTCACTGGTTGGTAATGAACTCATGCATGTATCGATGAAGGATAATATGATTACTGTCCAGCTCCTGGTTATAATATTTCTGTTCATCAACTTGTTGCTCATCATAACCTTTTTTCAAAAAGAGTGTTTCTACACAACAACACGCTACATCTTATTTGCTGTTACATTACTATCTGATAGTTTGGTGTTATTCCTTTCTGATGTCCTTGCTATTTTGACCCAGTTTAATATCCCCATTCATGTTTGGTTGTGTGTCATTATCTGTGTTGTGGTAATTGTGTATACTACAGTCACACCAGTCACTCTGACAGCAATGACTCTGGAGCGTTATGTGGCTGTTTGTATGCCGTTGCATCATGGAGAGCTCTGCTCCACACGTAATACTATTAACTGTATCCTCATCATTCATGCTCTCAGCTCTGTGCCCTCTATTTTTATTTTCTCCACCTTCTTTGGATCTGCATCCCTAAAATTTTACACCCAATATCAGTTATGTTCTATGCAGATATTTATGATTTACTTATGGCAGCGCCATCTGAGGTCAGCTATATATCAATTACAGTTTTTGGTCATGTGCATCATACTTGTTTTTTGCTATGTTAAAATAATGAAAGTGGCCAAAGCTGCATCAGGAGAGGATAAGCAGTCATCAAGGAAAGGGCTCAGGACAGTGGCTCTTCATGGTTTCCAGCTGCTGCTCTGTGTCATCCAGCTGTGGTGTCCCTTCATTGAATCTGCATTGTTTCATATTGATTTTGTTGTATTTTATTATGTCAGATACTTCAACTATATAGTATTTTATCTTACACCAAGATGTCTGAGCCCTCTCATTTATGGCCTCAGAGATGAGATTTTCTTTCATGCACTGAAAAGTTCTCTCTCCTTTGGGCTGTATAAAGGAAATCTGATTTGATAAATCAAAGTCAGTGTGTGTGTCCGAGTCAGAGCATGTCGATCTGATCTTAATGAGCTGGTCCTCAAAAACAATGAGCCAGTGGGCCTCTAGGTTTTCTTTAACAAAACCACAGTATCAGTCAAAATGGATGAGTACCTGTATTTTAACATTTATCTTACTTTGGGCCTCTCTTCTTTGATGTGACAGACTTCTTGTGCATCACAGTCAGGTGAAAAAAATTCCTCTGAAGATATTGGCAAGCAGTTGGTGGAGTAAACAATGACTTCTTACAGCTATGGTGTGATATTTGGTGATCAAATGGTGCGAGGGAAAAAAATGAATGACTTGTTGTGATGATGTTCATGATATATGTTGTCAAAATGAAAGAATGAAATAATGAGAGAGAGAATTCCACTGAAAGTCACTGACTAGTTGGTTCAGGGATGTCTTATGTTGTTAGCCAACAAAACAGTGACTCAGTAATACTTGTTTGGGTTCCTACTGTCGACATTTGATCTCAGGACAGCATCCAAAAAATAAATCTGGAAAAACACTTTTGGTGAAAACTGGTGAAAATGTTTTAGCGCAAAATTTGTGTTCTAGTTTGTTTCTGATTCAGGGAATTTTTGTCCCTGGTTTCCCTTACTGCTCACATATTTCTTCAATAAATGCTTTCATTAAAATCATCTGTGCCTCTTCATACACATTCTTCCATCAGCTCACAAGATTCCATCATGTTATTTACACAAAAGAAAACATACCTATTAACATATGAACTAAGAGAAAAAACTATCCAAACAAACAAACAACAAAAACATGAGGATCAGTGTGGCCAGCCAGTGATGGAGAGAGTGAGAGAGACAAGAGATCAGGGACTCTCGGGATGAACGTGCTAACTTTGTTAGCTTTCTGTTTCTATAATCAGTCATAAAAACCCTAAAAACAATTATTGATCATCCAATTCGTTTCTTACCTCTTGGTTACCTTGTTAGGCTTCCTTGTCCATGAAAATATTGGTTTTAAAGGTCTTTCTTTTTACATAAATATCATTTTCAACATAAAGAAATCAAATGAACCTCAGGAGAATCATATAAATAAATAAAGGGCTGATATGTTACCTGGCTATTACTAAGGAGTATTAGAATACAGCTCTTAAATGTTCAAAAAAACTTTATGTTTGAAATATTATTATCATAGGTTGAGCCAGAAACTTGGTTGAAACAAGTATCCAGTACAGATATAGCAATTTTGACAAGTACAAGTACCATATGAGTAATACGAGTCAATATCCTGCTCGGGCTGAAGGAAAATCCTCCTCAGGGCGTCCTGTGATAGGACAGAGCGCAACGCGTCATTCTCCAAAATCCACGTCCACCGGAGGGGAAAACAATTGGTACAATTTAAATTACACTGTTCAGTAGTTTGCTTAAAACAATGAAACACAATGAAAATCTCACATATGTAGGTATCTCTCATTGACCCTTCTGTTTGCCCTCATTTTAATGGAGAAATGATCCCACTGAATGGCCGGAGATGACATATAATCAATATTTACTATGGTCGTGAACGATAAAGAAAATAAGACCGGATATTTGGTTTGACACGTGAGAGATACGGTTGCGTTGGTAGCAGCCTCCTGAATCGATACGAATCAGCCATGAATCCATAGATGAATCGATTGTAGAGTCGTTGCAATGGGATCTAAAAATAAATATATTGACGTGATTTAGTTATTCTTTTTGAATTTTATTTTTGCCAGTGCTATACAGCAACAATGCTTGGGGATATGTGGTCTTCTACATATTTGAAAATACTGTAAGAATGTTACTTGTATAGAATTGGCTTCTTTATTTTATAATATATGATTAATGTCTACATCTACATCAACCGATGTTAACAGTAGAATCAAATCTTATCTACTCGTTCTGTATTGAAAATATTGTGGCAGGAGGAGGAAAAACCAGGAAAGCTTTAACTTATTTAATCCTCCACCAACTGAAACAGGAACAACTTTACTCTTGAGCCCCTGGTGTCCATGACACAGCCCCCTACCCTGAATACCCAGAGGGGACGCTATCAAGTGTAACACGCTCCCTACGCCCACCCATGATCAGCACAAAACTCTTAGAATCCGTCTCAAGAACCCGAAAAGGGCCATCTTATGGGGGTTGAAGGGGCAAGCGGTGAGCATCGTGTCTTACTAAAACAAACCGAGCCGACATGAGCTCTGCAGGCACAAACGACTGCGGAAAACAGTGGTGAATGAGGCCAAGTACACGAGTGCTGTCTGACTAAAATAGGATAAATGGCTGGACGAGGCCGAGGAACGGAGCCCCCAGGTGAAAATTCCCCAGGGATGAGGAGTGGCTGGCCAAGAACCAGCTCAGCAGGCGAAGCATCAAGGTCCTCCTTGGGTGCCGAATGCAATCTGAGCATAACCCAAGGTAAACGGTCCACCCAGTTACCATCTGAGAGCGAAGCACGCAGCGCTGCCTCCAGCAACCAGTGATATCACTCACACAAACCATTGGCCTGAGGGTGGCATGTGGTAGTGCGGTGCACTTGCACACCAAATGATTGCGCAAGTGCTGACCACAGCTCTGACACGAACTGGGGGCCTGGGTCTGAGGTGCTTTTGGGTCCTAACCACCCCAGTGTCAGTAAAAATCTGGCTAGACATGGACCCAGCAGACACCTCCTCTCCAACCTCTCGCCTAGCTCGAGTAGAGGACATGCTCCAGCAGCACAAGGCACAGCTTCAGGGCTGGAGCAGGCGCTAGCCTTGCTAGCCGTCCAGGTTCAACAGATGGCTACGGTCATGACTCAACAAGCTGCAGCCGCTGCAGCCCCGACCCCTCCGACACGACTCTGACTCCGGCTCCTGTGCTACCGCCGGGCATCACCTGATTGATGAGGAACTCGCCTATCAGCAGCATCAATCAGGTTCCCCCGTCTCGTCCAGTGCCAGGCAGTGCACCTCCTGGGGACTGTCACCCATCAGACCAAAGCTATTCCCATGCTCCTGTCCGGCAACCACCAAGAGACAGTCTGTTTCCACGTCCTAAAATCTAGGCTGGTCTACGGGGTCCAACCTACTGCCCCTACACCAACCGTCATAACCTGTTTGACCTCTGACCTTTCCAAGGTACCTGCAGACTACCATGAGTTTTCAAGAGGTGTTCAGCAAGGCGATGGCCATCTCCTTGCCCCCGCATCGGCCGCATGACTGAGCCATTGAACTTCTTCCCGGTACCACACCCCCAAGGGCCGGCTCTACTCCCTGTCTGCAGCTGAAAGAGAGGCCATGGAGACTTACATCAGCGACACCCTGGCTGCTGGGAATATCCATCCGTCCTCATCACTTGCTGGAGCAGGGTTGTTCTTCGTCTGCAAGCGGGACGGCTCCTTGAGGCCCTGCATCGACTACAGAGGATTGAATGAGATCACATTTAAAAACCGTTACCCTCTCCCCCTTATTGCCACAGCTTTCAAGTTACTGCAGGGGGCCAACATCTACACCAAGCTGGATCTCCACAATGCCTATCATTTGGTCCAGATTTGCAAGGGAGACGAACTTCCTGTTTGTCAAGGCAGAGAAGTACGAGTTCCATGTCCCCTCTGTTTCTTTCCTGGGATATTTAATTTTCCTGAACTGCATGGAGATGGACCCCGCCAAGGTCTCTGCTGTCGTCTCCTGGCCCGTCCCTGAATCCTGTAAACCGTTGCAACGCTTTCTGGGGTTCGCCAATTTTTACCAAACATTCATCCGGGGATACACTGTGGCTGCACTGCTCACCACCCTCACCTCCTCCAAGGTAACCTTTCGGTGGTCTCAAGCTTCACAGGAAGCGCTACAACATATGATGGGACGGTTCAGCTCAGCCCCCATTCTCCTGGTTCCCGACCCCGAGAGACAGTTCGTTGTGGAGGTGGACGCTTTGGATGTAGGGGGGGGTGTCGTCCTTTCCCAACGCTCTGCTGAGGACCAGAAGCTTCACCCGTGCTTTCTTCTCCAGGCGTGTGTCCCCAGCAGAGAGGAATTACGAGATCAGGAACCAAGAACTGTCGGCTGTGAAACTGGTGCTGGAAGAATGGTGCCACTGGCTGGAGGTGACCAAGTCCCCTTTCCTTGTTTGGACAGATCATAAAAACGTGGAATAAATTCGCTCAGCAAAGAGACTTAACTCTCGACAGGCCAGGTGGGCTGTCTTTCCACCAGGTTTAACTTTTCACTCTCGTACCGTCCAGGCTGCCATAATGTCAAGCCCGACGCTCTGTCATGCCAGTTCCTGGTCGAGGAAGAGAACACTGGGGGAATGGACACCATCCTTCCCAGTTCCTGCCTGATGGCCTCACTCACCTGGCAAATGGAGGAACGGTTTGCCCTGCAGGACCAGCCGGGACCCAGTTCCAGTCCCCAGCATCAGCTGTTCGGCCTTCAGGAACTGAGGTCAGAGGTTCTGCAATGGGCCCACAACTCCAAGCTCACCTGCCATCCTGGGATCCAACGCACTATTGAGTTTCTGCAAAGACGATTCTGGTGACCCACTCTGTAGGACAACACCAGAGACGTCGTCAATGCCTGCCTGGTCTGTAACCAGCACAAGGTCCCCCGCCGGGCTCCTGCAGGCCACCTACAACCTCTGCCTGTCCCGCATCGAAAATGGTCTCACATCTCATTGGACTTTGTCACCGGGCTACAACGGTCTGGAGATCACACCACCATCCTGACTGTTGTAGACCGATTCAGCAAGATTTCTCACTTCATTCCCCTCCCCAAACTCCTGTCAGCTAAAGACTGCTGAACTGGTCCTTCAACACGTGTTCTGACTACATGGCCTTCCTACTGACAGGGTGTCGGAACGAGGGCCCCAGTTCACCTCACTGTTCTGGAGGGAGTTCTGTCGCCTTGTTGGAGCATCCGCCAGTCCGTCTTCTGGGTTTCATTGTTTCCAATATTTCCGACCCAGGAAAAAGAGACTTTCTGTCTATTCGTGGAGGCATTCATCTGCCGCTGCCACAAAAACTGGACCCAGGCCAGGTCCTCACTCCTTTAGGCAGCAGAACGGTATTCAACAGCTGCCAATCGCTGTCGCTCCCAGACCCCCCTCCTTACCAGGTGGGACAAAAGGTTTCTGTGCTGTTATGGGCTCTAAATCCTGACTAACTCTTCAAGCGAGCCGTTCCTATGCAGATGGTCATGTAATTGGTTTGCTACCGCTTTCTAAATGATTTTATAGATGAACAGAAGGTTCAATATGGGTCTGTAGACCTACAGTGCTGAAGAGAAACCTGTTTTTTTTTTTTTTTGTTTGTTTGTTTTCTTCTATTAGTGCTGAGTAATATGAACTTCTAGCACTGTGGAGAGCTTATTTATATGTTTTTAAGCTTTCTTTTCAGGCTCTGTGAAACTCTTCCGAGTTACTGGAACACCAAATTCTTTCTAATTTCCATGATGTCTGCTTTAAGGTAGGAATGTGAGAATTGTACCAGGGAGCCAGCCTCCTCTGTTTACAGACTGTACACTGTGTACAGAACTATCTGCCACCAATGTAACAGCAAATAAGTCAGCATCACTGTTTTTGAAAAAAAAATTCTGATGAGCAACAAGTTGATGCAGAGAAAAATTATTACCAGGACCTGAACAATCAAGACCTGCTCATTAATCTGTCGCTGCAGAAATTCACCAGCCAGTGAAGTGTTATCTGTCATGGCTCTTATGAGCTAAACCAAGTTTTCTGGGTGCTGTCAAAAGTCAAATCAAGTGCCATTCTTTTTACCAAATGATAATAGTTAAGCTCACTGTCCAACTTCTCTGAATCCAGCAGTTCAAACCCTTCAGGTTCTTATAAATACCTTCTGCTGAGCGCTGTGCTGCCCTCTGAGAAAGAGCTGTGTCAAATGATTTTAAAGAGTAGTCCATCCCAACACACCATTAAGTCTAACTCACCCCCCACTGCACTGTCGTCATCAGCACTGACTGCTGCTCCCTCTCACTGGCAAGGTGTTGTTTGTGACTCGATCATACTCTGGCTGTTCAGGCCTGACCTTAAGCCTCGGCCTGGTAGCGTACAGTCTGCACCCCTCAGCCCGAGGCAGCTGTCCTATTCCTTCCTTGTCCACAATCTGCATCGCAGGCTGATTAGTCATTTAAGAGAGATTTAATTTTCCAAAAAGAACGAACAAAGCATCACCTGATCATCATGAACATTACAAACACCACCGAATTTTAATAAAACCGTCACAACAATGAATATAAAAATATAATCTAAAGGCTAGAGGTGGTTTTGTCTTTTTCTTCTTTCATTTCTTTGGTCGTATAGACAGATGATGGGCTGCAGCTTAGTCAAAGATGTGGAGGGACATTCAGGGTTATGTGATGCTCCCTCACTCACTGCAGAGAGGGGTGAGTGCTGCAGGCAGGGTGGTCTCACTGGGTTAGGATTAGAGCTTCAACAGCATGCAAAGATATATATGAGTTTTGCAAAACACAAAAAACATAACATTTCTAAATAACAAATGAACTCTAATGAAACGGAGGATACCTTTGAGACAAAGCAATCTTTACTGAAACACAGTCTCTCTTTTCAGAAGTCAGTCCTTCCTAATTGTTGCCAGATTAAAATGCTACAAGAGACCACAGTCCCTGATATTACTGATCACACAAAGGAACTCCACTATTCTGCGAGGGACAGTTACAGTGATATCATTCATTGTTCCTTTCAAATAGTCACGCACACAATAAATATTGGATGTTCCTCACAGAGTGATTTAAAACTGATATTTGCATAATTTCTCAGCTAGCATTTCTTTTAAATGAACTAATGCAGACATAGTTTTTCATTGCTTGAGAAAAAGCTTCATCTCTGAGGCCATATATGAGAGGATTCAGACATCTTGGTGCTAGATAAAACGTTACATAATTAAAGTATCTGACTTGAACAAATAATCTGAAATCAATATGAAACATCCAGCTCTCTACAAATGGACATAACAGCTGGATGAGACAGAGCAGCAGCTGGAAACCATGAAGAGCCACTGTCTTAAGTCCTTTGTTTGATGACTGTTTATCCTCTCCTGATGCAGTTTTGGCCACTTTCATTATTTTAACATAGGAGAAAACTATGATGATGCACATGATCAGGAAGAAGAGCAGTTGAACAGCTGACCTGACATGATCATGCCACAAATAAAGACTGAACATTTCTAATGAACATATCTTAGATTTCTTATAGAGAGTGAGAGATGCTGACACAAAAAACATTGAGAGAATAACAATACAGGGCAAAGAGCTGATGCCATGAATGATGAGGATACAGTGCACAGTGCTGCGTGTGGAGCAGATCTCTCCGTGACGCAGCGGCATACAAACAGCCACATAACGCTCCAGAGTCATTGCTGTCAGAGTCACTGGTGTGACTACGCTGTACATTAAAATCAAAACAGAGATAATGACACACAACCAAATTTGCATGGTAAAACGAAAATAGCTGAAGATGAGCAGCACATCAGAAATGAATAACACAAAACTATCTGCCACCAATGCAACAGCAAATAAGATGTAACGTGCAGTTGTGTAGAAATGCTCTTTTTGAAAAAAGATTATGATGAGCAACAAGTTGATGCAGAGAAAAATTATTACCAGGACCTGAACAATCAAGACCTGCTCATTAATCTGTCGCTGCAGAAATTCACCAGCCAGTGAAGTGTTATCTGCCATGGCATGCTGTTATATGCTACAAGAGTCCACAGTCCCTGATATTACTGATCACACAAAGCAGCTACAATTCTGTGAGGGATAATTACAATGATATCATTCATTGTTCAAATATTCACACACACAATACATATACGGAAAATGAAGCCCAAGTTCCTCATGAAGTGATTTACAGCTGTTATCTGCAGTAAGGTTCAATGAAATTAAAGTTTCAGTAAATGAATGCACTGGAAACGTTTTCAACTAGCACTTTGTGTAAATGAACTAATGCAGACGTGGTTTTTCATTGCTTGAGAAAAAACTTCATCAACAGTAGCGCATCTAAACACAACATCAAGTCAAACTCACTCCACACTGCACTGTCGTCATCAGCATTTATTGTTGCGCCCTGTCTCTGGCCACGTGTTGTTTGTGACTCACTCATATTATCTGGTCACAACATCAGGGATCTCTGCTTGATAATGGGGAGGGTCCAAGCCCCTCTACAAGCAGATTAATGACTACATCCAAGACCTGCCTCCCAAAGCATCTAGCAGTGCAGTCACAGGTACCACAACTGTGGCCACAGCAACTGAGCAGGCCATGAAAAGGCTTCAACTCCTTCTTCATCTCTACGACAGGATATTCTTCTATGGCCTGTAGTTTTCCATCAACTGGACACCACCACTCGTAAACAGCTCCACTGCACATAACTGACGTAACGTGTTTTTGTGTAGAAACACTCTTTTTGAAAAAGGTTCATGATGAGCAACAAGTTGGCACAGTGAAAAATCACCACCAGGTCTTGTTAACACAATATCTCATTAATACTTTGAGGTAATCTCTTTAAATTGAACAAAAACATAGATTATTACTCAAAAATTAAGTGTTTTTTATTTGAACTGATTATACTCTCGCAGTCACAGGTCAGGGTCACCGTTAACTCACAAAAACCTGGGATGAATAACAACCTAAACTCAGGAGGTCACGGCAGCGTTGTTTCCAACTGTTGTACGTGCAGTCTATAAAGTCATCATCATGCACGGCCCTGGTTTAGAGCTCAGCTGACAACTTTAGTCGCTGGAGTGGAGAAACAGGATTTGGGAAAACTAACAATCCAACTTCATATCACTTTAAAGGGTACTTAAAATTGGACAGTAATCAAATTGTGTAAAGAACACATTTTTACAGTTTACAGGACTTGTTGCAGTGACTGAAGCTCCCGTTTCTTAGAAAATACAAAGATGGCAGATCATTTTTTCTTCACCATAACCTTTTTTTACTAAAGAGTGCTTCTACACAACTACATGCTATATTTAATTTGCTCTTACATTCATATCAGATAGTTTCTTACTATTCATGTCTGATATTCTTGTCATCTTTACCCAGTTTTATATTACAATTGAGGAGCCAATCCAAACTCACACTGGGTGAGGGCGGAGTACACCCTGGACAGGTCACCAGTCTATCTCGGTTCATAACATATATGTATGTATATGTTTGTCACTTGTTCTTTCAGCATTTCCCTATTTGGGGTCGCCACAAAAAGTCAGCTCAGTGTCTTTCATGACTGATGGCCTCAGTTTTTACATTGGCTGCCATTCCTGTCACACCCTCTCCATTACTACAGCACAAGCATTCCACTGGTTCACCCTGCAACTGGGGTTTGGCCTCTGCATGCAAAACATGCAGCTGCCTTCCCATTAATAACAATAATAATAGTTTTATTTACATTTTAAATAAAGTTCAAGGAAAATCAGCTCACTTTAAAGTTTGCAGTAAATTGTCCATCAAACTGTAAACAGCCAAACAAAGACACGCAAGATCTAAGAGACGATGACAATACTGGTGGGTGAACTTTCATTTGAAGTTATTTTTGGATGCTCTAGACTTTAAAGCCTCGTGCACAGCCCTCTCTCAGAAGGATGGACACACATCAGAAGACTAACAGCTCTGCCTGAGACTGCATGTAGGATTTGATAAACTGATGAAATTGAACTTTTTACACTTTCTACAAGGAAACACTTGAAGGAATACTGACTCTTTAAAGGACATTTTGTTGTGGCTAAAACTCTACGTTTGCTTAGAAAACACACTTATGGCTGATAACAGTTCACTGGTTGGTAATGAACCTTTGTACCTGCTGATGAATGACCTGGTAACAGTTGTGCAGCTGCTGGTTATAATTTTTCTCTCTATCAACTTGTTGCTCATCATAACCTTTTTTCAAAAAGAGTGTTTCTACACAACAACACGCTACATCTTATTTGCTGTTACATTACTATCTGATAGTTTGGTGTTATTCCTTTCTGATGTCCTTGCTATTTTGACCCAGTTTAATATCCCCATTCATGTTTGGTTGTGCATCATTATCTCTATGGTGGTGTTTCTGTATACTACAGTCACACCAGTCACTCTGACAGCAATGACTCTGGAGCGTTATGTGGCTGTTTGTATGCCGCTGCATCATGGAGAGCTCTGCTCCACACGTAATACTATTAACTGTATCCTCATCATTCATGCTCTCAGCTCTGTGCCCTCTATTTTTATTTTCTCCACTTTCTTTGGATCTGCATCCCTAAAATTTTACACCAAGTATCAGTTATGTTCAGCAACATCTGAGGTCAGCTATATATCAATTACAGTTTTTGGTCATGTGCATCATACTTGCTTTTTCCTATGTTAAAATAATGAAAGTGGCCAAAGCTGCATCAGGAGAGGATAAGCAGTCATCAAGGAAAGGGCTCAGGACAGTGGCTCTTCATGGTTTCCAGCTGCTGCTCTGTGTCATCCAGCTGTGGTGTCCCTTCATTGAATCTGCATTGTTTCATATTGATTTTGTTGTATTTTATAATGTGAGATACTTCAACTATATAGTATTTTATCTTACACCAAGATGTCTGAGCCCTCTCATTTATGGCCTCAGAGATGAGATTTTCTTTCATGCACTGAAAAGTTATCTCTCTTTTGGGTTGTATAAAGGAAATCTGAATTGATAAATCAAAGTCAGTGTGTGTGTCCGAGTCAGAGCATGTCGATGTGATCTTAATGAGCTGGTCCTCAAAAACAATGAGCCAGTGGGCCTCTAGGTTTTCTTTAACAAAACCACAGTATCAGTCAAAATGGATGAGTACCTGCATTTTAACATTTATCTTACTTTGGGCCTCTCTTCTTTGATGTGACAGACTTCTTGTGCATCACAGTCAGGTGAAAAAAATTCCTCTGAAGATATTGGCAAGCAGTTGTTGGAGTAAACAATGACTTCTTACAGCTATGGTGTGATATTTGGTGATCAAATGGTGCGAGGAAAAAAATGAATGACTAATTGTGATGATGTTCATGATATATGTTCTTAAAATGAAAGAATGAAATAATGAGAGAGAGAATTCCACTGAAAGTCACTGACTAGTTGTTTCAGGGATGTCTTATGTTTTCAGCCAACAAAACAGTGACTCTGTAATACTTGTCGTTGCAATGGGATCTAAAAATAAATATATTGACATGATTTTGTTGTTCTTTTTTGAATTTTATTTTTGCCAGTGCTATACAGCAACAATGCTTGGGGATATGTGGTCTTCTACATATTTGAAAATACAGTAAGAATGTTACTTGTATAGAATTGGCTTCTTTATTTTATAATATATGATTAATGTCTACATCTACATCAACCGATGTTAACAGTAGAATCGAATCTTATCTACTCGTTCTGTATTGAAAATATTGTGGCAGGAGGAGGAAAAACCAGGAGAGCTTTAACTTATTTAATCCTCCACCAACTGAAAAAGGGACAACTTTACTCTTGAGCCCCTGGTGTCCATGACACAGTCCTCTACCCTGAATACCCAGAGGGGACTCTTGGAAAAAAAAATCAGTCTCTCACTCAGGGCTTGAGCAACTTGCCATTAGGGCTGCACCTTGTCCCAGCCAAAACTGCAGGAGAAAAACAGTTCAATGCTGGCTGAGAAGTAGAATGCTGAACCTGTGAAGGTACTGCTGGGGGCCTGGAAGGAGGGCGACCCCGACGGGGAACCTGGGCCGGAAACACAACTTCGTCTGCCACTAAGTGCGCTGGTTTAAGGCTATCAAGTGTAACAAACTCACACCTATACCCACCCATGTTCAGCACAAAACTCTTAGAACCCGTCTCAAGAACCCAAAAAGTGCCATCTTATGGGGGTTAGAATCATGTCTTCCAAAAACAAACCGAGCCAACATGAGCTCTGCAGGCACAAACGACCGCGGAAAACAGTGGTGAATGAGGCCAAGTACACGACTGCTGTCTGACTAAAATAAGATAAATGACTGGACGAGGCCGAGGAACGGAGCCCCCAGGCAAAATTCCCCAGGGATGAGGAGTGGCTGGCCAAGAACCAGCTCAGCAGGTGAAGCATCAAGGTCCTCCTTAGGTGCCGAATGCAACCTGAGCATAACCCAAGGTAAACGGTCCACCCAGTTACCATCTGAGAGTGCAGCACGCAGCCCTGACTTTCATGACAGGTGAAATCGCTCACACAAACCATTGGCCTGAGGGTGGTACGCGGTAGTGCGGTGCACCTGCACACCAAATGATTGCAAAAGTGCTGACCACAGCTCTGACACAAACTGGGGGCCTGGGTCCGAGGTGACATCTGACGGAGTACCAAAACGGGCGACCCAGGAGGACAGTGTGATGTCCAAGGATGTTGTGGAGGACAGAGGAACGACCTCTGGCCACCTGGTGGTCTCATCCACCATTGTAGGAACGTCTGTAAACCCTGCAAAGGAGGTCCACATGCACGTGGTCGAAGTGTCTAACCAGGATGGGAAACGGTTTGAGGGGCAACTTAGTGTGCTGGTGGACCTTAGCACCCTGGCATGCCACAAATGCAGACACCCATGCCTTGACATCTTTACGGAGGCCAGGCCAGATGAACTTGGAACTGACCAACTTCACCAATGCTCGAACTTCAGGGTGTGAGAGGGAGTGCATCGACTCGAAAACTTGATGGTGCCAATGGAGACAGCGCACGGAAAGGCGGGGCTGCCTTCCTGCATCACCGTATCCTCTAGTTTGAGACTGGTGTCCATTGTTCTAAGGCCGAGGACATCCGAGTCTCCAGGCTGGTTGGCAGCTAAAGCAGAGAAATCCACCCCCAGGTGCACAGGACACAGACAATCAGCAACAGGGTTTAACTTCCTGGCCACATGCTGAATGTCCGTTGTGAACTCAGAGATGACCGCTAGATGGCGCTGCTGACGAGTCAGTCAGTCAGTGGTTTATGATACACACAAGCCGTGAAGGAGCGACCTTCCAGCAGGAAGCAGAATGACATGTTGCCAGGTGCAGTGCCAACAGCTACCGGTCAAAAATGACGTACTTGCCCTTGCTATTTGACAGTTTTCGGCTGAGACATGCAAGTGGCTGCCACGCATTTGCAACATGCTGCTCAACCACTGCCCCCACAGCTATGTCCGACGCGTCAGTCGTTAAAGCTATGGGTCCAGCGGGTTAGGGATAGGCGAGAAAGGCAGCCTTAGTGAGGGCATTCTTAGCTCCTTCAAAGGCCTGGACACATTCAGAAGTCCAGTTGACAGGGTCATTTGCCTTCTTAAGCCACAGGGCTCCGTACAGTGGCTGAAGGAGGTGGGAAGCATGAGGGAGGAAACGATTATAGAAATTCACCAAGCCCAAGAACTCCTCCAATGTCTTCACGGCTGTCCCGTGCTGCCCCCTTCAAGCCAAAAGGAATGTGAATGAACTCAAAAAGTCGGAATGCAATCACCACGGCACGCACAGGAACCTGTTGATATCCCCTCACCAGGTCCACCTTTGAGAAAATAGTGGTACCCACCAGGTGCGTAGTGAAGTCCTGTATGTGGAGGATAGGATAGCGATCATTGTCAGTCACGTTGTTAAACCGACGAAAGTCACTGTACGGCAGTGACCCATCTGCCTGAGGCACCATGTAAAGTGGCAAAGCCCACCGATTGTTTGAACGCCTCAGTATTACAAGACGCTCCATAGAAGCAAACTCCTCTTTAGCCATGGCCAATTTTACCATGTCGAGATGCCACGCACGTCACCGGCGGTCCAACAGTGGGAATGAAATGTTATACACCATGTTTTGTGACAACGGCGGAAAAGGCAGCGGTAGTTTGCGAAGGAAAGTCTGCTAGCAAGCATTGAAAAGCATCACCTGACGCTGAAAATTATTATTGTTATCGGCCTGGCTCATCCTGTCTCGTACGGAAAAGTGGCAAAGGACACAGGATCAATTAAACAGTGGATTGCAACATTGACAAGCAGACCATTTGCACACAAAAAATCTGTGCCGATAATGGGAACAGTAATGGAGGCCACAAAAAAGTCCCACTCAAAATGGTGCCCGTCAAACAAACAGTCACCAACCTCGTGCCAAATGCCGCAGTCAGTAGCGTGCCGCTGCCTTTGATGGACCTGTCTCTGCTAGCTGGAGGGAGGAGGCTGTTTTGCGAGCCGTAGTCCACCAGTAACCGTCTTCCTGACTTCCTTGATGATGAGCAGCCCGCTACGTCCACCAGCGCCCA
This sequence comes from Echeneis naucrates, assembly GCF_900963305.1. NCBI lineage: Eukaryota > Metazoa > Chordata > Actinopteri > Carangiformes > Echeneidae > Echeneis > Echeneis naucrates. The sequence continues at coordinate 9,195,306 of NC_042523.1, read as the reverse complement.
GCCTTGCTACCGAACTGCTGGTGGAAAAAGCAGACGTCATTTCCGCGCCGTCTCTGGGCAGTCACTCCATCCACCACAGCAGGATCCGCATCCACCGACACCATCGGCAAGGGCTCCGATTTGACGAACTGGACAGCGAACTGTCTGGTAGCTAGCACAACCCGATCGGCTTCAGCCAAACCTCGGCAAGCACCAGCAGCCAGACATGGGGAGTTAGCCAGAGCCAATCGCCCAATCCGGGTAGGGAAAGGATCCTATCTACCCTCGCCGAGGCAGATAGGCTGTACCGGCTGAAAAGAAGCTGTTTGAGGGCGACGGATCTTCTGTATCGTGAGGGGGTGCGAACAGCTGCATGACCCGGCGTGTGGACTGCTGGTCCAGCACAGCAATGACCAAAAAGTACTTGTAGTCGTCCATGGTGATACCACGCAGGTGGAACAGCGCCTCAACATGCTGGAAACATGAAGCTGGGTAGCTTCATAGCTGCGGTGAGAAGGGCCGGCTGTAAGTTGGTTACAGCTACAGTTGTAAGTTGTTTATGGCCAAAGTGGAGTCACACTCTTCATCTGCTCCAAACATATCCAATTCGGGGCCACCAATGTGGCACGATGAGGAAAAACCCGGAGACAAAGGCAAGTTTCCAACTTTTTAATTCTCAACCAAAAACCAACTAAATCAGGAACAACCTCCTCTTGAGCCTGGGAACGTAAACCACACCTCCGGCTCAAAGCCCTGCTGGTGTCCTCCATAACATATTGTGTTTGAATATTATCATAACTTGTGTATCTAGATGCGCATCAAATCGTCTGGAACAGAGATGTGTAACACGAATAATTACATAATAAGGAATTTATTTACACGTTGTTAACAATAACAAAATTTTTTTGTGCATAAGCATTTTTTTTTTTTTATAAAAGAATGCTTCTACACAACTACATGCTATATTTAATTTGCTCTTACATTCATATCAGATAGTTTCTTACTATTCATGTCTGATATTCTTGTCATCTTTACCCAGTTTTATATTACAATTGAGGAGCCAATCCAAACTCACACTGGGTGAGGGCAGAGTACACCCTGGACAGGTCACCAGTCTATCCCGTTTCATAACATATATGTATGTATACGTTTGTCACTTGTTCTTTCAGCGTTTCCCTATTTGGGGTCGCCACAAAAAGTCAGCTCAGTGTCTTTCATGACTGATGGCCTCAGTTTTTACATTGGCTGCCATTCCTGTCACACCCTCTCCATTACTACAGCACAAGCATTCCACTGGTTCACCCTGCAACTGGGGTTTGGCCTCTGCATGCAAAACATGCAGCTGCCTTCCCATTAATAACAATAATAATAATAATTTTATTTACATTTTAAATAAAGTTCAAGGAAAATCGGCTCACTTTAAAGTTTGCAGTAAATTGTCCCTCAAACTGTAAACAGCCAATCAAAGACACGCAGGATCTCAGAGACGATGACAATACTGGTGGGTGAACTTTCATTTGAAGTTATTTTTGGATGCTCTAGACTTTAAAGCCTCGTGCACAGCCCTCTCTCAGAAGGATGGACACACATCAGAAGACAACAGCTCTGCCTGAGACTGCATGTAGGATTTGATAAACTGATGAAATGTAACTTTTTACATTTTTTACAAGGAATCGATTGAAGGAATACTGACTCTTAAAGGACATTTTGTTGTGGCTAAAACTCTACGTTTGCTTAGAAAACACACTTATGGCTGATAACAATTCACTGGTTGGTAATGAACTCATGCATGTATCGATGAAGGATAATATGATTACTGTCCAGCTCCTGGTTATAATATTTCTGTTCATCAACTTGTTGCTCATCATAACCTTTTTTCAAAAAGAGTGTTTCTACACAACAACACGCTACATCTTATTTGCTGTTACATTACTATCTGATAGTTTGGTGTTATTCCTTTCTGATGTCCTTGCTATTTTGGCCCAGTTTAATATCCCCATTCATGTTTGGTTGTGTGTCATTATCTGTGTTGTGGTAATTGTGTATATTACTGTTACACCAGTGACTCTGACAGCAATGACTCTGGAGCGTTATGTGGCTGTTTGTATGCCGTTGCATCATGGAGAGCTCTGCTCCACACGTAATACTATTAACTGTATCCTCATCATTCATGCTCTCAGCTCTGTGCCCTCTATTTTTATTTTCTCCACTTTCTTTGCATCTGCAGTCCTAAAATTTTACACCAAATATCAGTTATGTTCTGTGGATATATTTATGATTCATTTATGGCAGCACCATCTGAAGGCAGCTATATATCAAATACAGTTTTTGATCATGTGCATCATACTTGTTTGTTGCTATGTTAAAATAATGAAAGTGGCCAAAGCTGCATCAGGAGAGGATAAGCAGTCATCAAGGAAAGGGCTCAGGACAGTGGCTCTTCATGGTTTCCAGCTGCTGCTCTGTCTCATCCAGCTGTGGTGTCCCTTCATAGAATCTACATTGTTTCATATTGATCTTTTTGTATTTTATTATGTCAAATACTTAAACTATATACTATTTTATCTTGTGCCAAAATGTCTGAGCCCTCTCATTTATGGCCTCAGAGATGAGATTTTCTTTCATGCACTGAAAAGTTATCTCTCCTTTGGGTTGTATAAAGGAAATCTGAATTGATAAATCAAAGTCAGTGTGTGTGTCCGAGTCAGAGCATGTCGATCTGATCTTAATGAGCTGGTCCTCAAAAACAATGAGCCAGTGGGCCTCTAGGTTTTCTTTAACAAAACCACAGTATCAGTCAAAATGGACGAGTACCTGCATTTTAACATTTATCTTACTTTGGGCCTCTCTTCTTTGATGTGACAGACTTCTTGTGCATCACAGTCAGGTGAAAAAAATTCCTCTGAAGATATTGGCAAGCAGTTGGTGGAGTAAACAATGACTTCTTACAGCTATGGTGTGATATTTGGTGATCAAATGGTGCGAGGAAAAAAAAAGAATGACTTATTGTGATGATGTTCATGATATATGTTGTCAAATTAAATAATGAAATAATGAGAGAGAGAATTCCACTGAAAGTCACTGACTAGTTGGTTCAGGGACGGTTATAATGCCTTGTTATAACCGTGTGACCAGTTGTGTTTTCACCTCATGACAACTAGTCTGACCATCAGCTTGACAGTTCTTAGTCTTTTATATCTGTAGCTGACTAAACAGTGACTCAGCAATACTTGTTTGGGTTCCTACGTTCCACATTTGATCTCAGGACAGTGTCCAAAAAATACCTCTCAAAAGTTAGATTCTTCACTCAAAAAACATTTCTGGTGAAAACTTTCTGCAGTAGTTTCAAATGTGGCTCCTTATTTTTTTTCCAAGAAGACAATCTGACTGGGAATGTGCAGTATTACCACTCTAGCTTGGTTCTGATTGGAGAAATACAAGATATTACAACTGTCCCTGGTTTCCCCTACTGCTCATCTATTTTCTCCTTGGCTAATGAGTCTTCAACAAATGCTTACAGTAAAGACATCAGTGCCACTTTATACACTTTTCTATCAATCAGTTCCACTTGAAATAAAGAATAAGTTAGAATTATTAACGTCAAAGAGAGCATTACTATTAACAAGTTAACTGCAAAAGAAAATACTGCAAGCTTTATAAATTAACACTATTGATAGAAAAATATGATAATGTATGTGTCCCAACATTCAGGGTGTCCATAAAGTCTCTTTACAATAAAAAAAATATTACAAAGGCAATTGAAGAGAGATCTTAATCGGATTTGTTGTATGTTCCTTTTAATCACATTGCATTTGTGTGTTTCAGGTAAAAGGTTGTGGTAAATGCCCTAACCCGAACCCTAACCCTGGGAAGGGATGGCCCAATTCCCCGGCCACCTCGTTCACCAGATATCACTCCCCTGGACTTCTTTCTGTGGGCTCATGTTAAAAGATATCGCGTATCCAACAAATATACAGAATATCAGTAATAATGCTGCCAAGGGAGTTGTTATCTTGTGCATGAAAACTGTTCCTTCTCTTTGTTCAGAGAGCTCCTCTCTCATCACTCTGTCGTGTGAGATTCTGTGCACAGCTTGAATAAAGAGACTTACTTCAAGAGATTGCTTGTGAGACAGCTGATTTCTTTCACCATCACTTTTGGTCCTTTTGAGCTGGATCCCAGAGACATTCATTTCTTCCAGTATAAGGCATCCGGTGAATGGAGAAGGACCTGACAGAGTAGCAGGATGAAATAATAGGTGAGAAGTTTGTTTCTTTGTCCACGGAAAACTGCGTTTTTTTGTGTGTAAAGAACCTAAAAAGTATGTGAGGATCTAACCCCCACATTTCTGCTCATAGACAAAATTATATTGTGTGTTGAAATGTTCCTACTACAGAGAGATAGTAGAGTATTAAGTGTACTTGATAAAATGCTCAAGTCACGCTCAGGTCACGCAACAGAGTCCATCAGCCTCTGGAAGGTTTTTGCTGCCCCCTTCAAGCCAAAAGGAATGTGCATGAACTCAAAGAGCCCGAACACGATCACTGCGGTCTTGGGCACGTCCTCTGCACACACGGGAACCCGTCACAGCCGAGCACCAGGTCCATCTTCGAGAAAATAGTGGTACCCGCCAGGTGCGTGGAGAAGTCCTGTATGTAAGCCCACCGATTGTTTGAACGCCTCAGTATAACAAGACGCTCCATAGAAGCAAACTCCTCTTTAGCCATGGCCAATTTTACCATGTCGAGATGCCACGCACGTCACCGGCGGTCCAACAGTGGGAATGAAATGTTCTACACCATGTTTCATGACAGCGGTGGAAAAGGCAGGCATAGTTGGCGAAAGAAAGTTTGCTAGCAGACGCCGAAAAGCATCATCTGATGCTAAAAAGTTAGCATGTGCTAACAGCCTGGCTCTTCCTGTCTCGCACTGAAAAGTGGCGAAGGACACAGCATCAATTAAACAATGGTTTACAACATTGACAAGCAGACCATTTGCAGACAGAAAACCAGTGCAGATAATGGAAACAACAATGGAGGCCACTAAAAAGTCCCACTCAAAATGGCGCCCATGGAAACAAACAGTCACCAGCCTCGTGCCAAATGTTGCAATGGGCGAACCGTTTGCTGCACTCAGCAGTGGGCCGCCCCCTTCGGCACTCAAAGAGACACAGATCATTAAAGGAAGCTTATCAGCAGGTGTTTAAACTAAACCTAAGGCATGCTGAGGCCAATAACCTCAGATGAAAACTTTGGCAACATTCTTTGGTAACTTCAGAATAACTGTCAAATTTAAGTGAACATTTTCTTTGGTATTTTCTTTGGTATCTGCAGTGCTCAGTGTTTCTGTCCAACCACAGACAGCCAATCAGAGACGGACGGCTGTAAGAGTCAATGACGACATTGGTGAGGGAGATTTCATTTGGTGTTATTTTTGGATAGTCTAATCTTTAAAGTCCTCATCATGCACGGTGCTGTCTCACTGAGCTGCACAGAGCTCAGCAGTCATTACTGCTTTCTGTCACATTGGGATTCATGAAAACACTATTTAATCCACCATTGTCTTATTGCAATCTCTTTTTGATATTGACTCTTTATTGGACTTTTTGTTGTGGCTAAAACTCATCTTTCTTTGCTTAGAAAACACATTTATGGCTGGTAACACTTCACTGGTGGATTTTGAGCTTGTTCAGCAGAGCGACGAGCAGATTTTCACTGTTCAGGTCTTGGTAATGATTTTTCTCTGCATGAACTTGTTGCTCATCACAACCTTTTTTCAAAAACAGTGTTTCTATGCAACCACACGTTACATCTTATTTGCTGTTTCTTTACTGTCGGATAGTTTGTTATTATTCTTATCTGATATCCTCCTTTTGCTTGCCAATTATAATGTTGTGATTCAGGTTTGGTTGTGTGTCATTATCAGTGTTGTCACACTTGTGTATACTACAGTTACACCAGTGACTCTGACAGCAATGACTCTGGAGCGTTATGTGGCTGTTTGTATGCCGCTGCGTCACGGAGAGCTCTGCTCCACACGTAATAATGTAAATATTGTCCTCTTCATTCATGCTCTCAGCTCTGTGCCCTGCATTGTTATTCTCTCCACCATCTTTGGATCTGCATCCCTAAAATTTTACACCCAATTTCAGTTATGTGCAGTGGAGTTTCTTTTCATTTACTTATGGCAACACCATCTCAGGTCAGCTATAAGTCAGTTTTACTTCTTGATCATGCTAATAACTGTTGTGATTTCCTATGTTAAAATAATGAAAGTGGCCAAAGCTGCATCAGGAGAGGATAAGCAGTCATCAAGGAAAGGGCTCAGGACAGTGGCTCTTCATGGTTTCCAGCTGCTGCTCTGTCTCATCCAGCTGTGGTGTTCGTTCATAGAAGCTGCATTGCTTCAGATTGATGTTGTTGTGTTTTATCATGTGAGATATTTCAACTATATATTATTTTATCTTGTACCAAAATTCTTGAGTCCTCTCATTTATGGTCTCAGAGATGAAGTTTTCTTTCATGCACTGAAAAAATATGTCTCCTTTGGGTTGTATAAAGGAAATAACATTGGATAAATCACAGTCGGTAGCTGTGTCTGCTATTTAACTAAATTATAGTCATAGTCTGTGTTTAAGTGTTCATCAACTTTGGATTTGGAACTGGACTTAATGGGCTGCTGCTTACAGAAAAAAGGTGTTTTGTTTTTTTTTGTTTTTTTTAAACAAAACTACATATCAGTGATGATGGGCCACTCTGTGGCTTCAGTAAGTGTCCCTGTGTTCATGTTGTTGAGGCTGAGTTGCTTTTCTTCTTGTCAGAACTAGATCATTTTAACTCATGTCACTCAGAAACACTTAAAATATGGATTCTTGTTTGTGAACTCTGTGAGTAATGCAGCAAAATGTCCTGAAGATGGAATTTATTCATAAAATGTAAAAGAGTTAATAGTTCAATGCATTTTATGTCCCAAACTGTCAACATTAATATAATTACATAATAAGTAATTTATTTGCATGTTGTTAAGAATAAATAACGATATCAAATGAAATCTATTTTTTGCAAACAGGATGGTTTGTAAGCTGCATATGTGAACATTATCTCACTGAAAACGGAGGACTTGGCCACTCATTACAATAGTAAATCTGCTTTAATTGGCTTTTTGCAACACTTGTAAAAGTAAATCCACACACTTTCAGTTCTTTTCATTTTTCTGTAATAACACTGTGTGTACTTGACACAGATGATCAGAGCAGTTCACTGGTTGCTTGATGACGTAGACCATGTATTTATCCAAAAATATGAATTTGTTCATGAAGTGAACACTGGAAATAAGTGATGTCGGTACAAGCAGGGGGCAGCACGGCAGCATAGTGTTTAGCGTTGTTGCCCCACAATAAGAAGGTTTGGTTCCCGGCCTGGGGCCTTTCTGTGCTGAGTTTGCATGCTCTCCCTGTGCTTGGGTGGGTTTCCTCCCACCGTCTTAAGACATCATGTTTGGGTTAAATGCTGACTGTAAATTGCCCGTAGGTCTGAGTGTGAGCGGTTGTTGTTGTGTCTCTGTATGTTGGCCTTGCGATGGACTGGCGACCTGTCCACAGTGTACTCTGCCCTCACCCAATGTGAGCGGTAGAAGATGAGTGAGTGAGTTAGTGTACAAGCAGCAGTTGGAACTGAAACAAGCCTCATCATCTGGGGCAGTAAGAGAGTTTAGAGATTGGAAGATAGACAGAGTTAGCAGTCTGAAACAGGCTGGTGGCTCAGGAAATGGGAGACTACGTGGTGACGAGCAGACTTGGAGCTTACTAGCCAGCAGGCCAATGACGGGCAAGCTGGACAGTAACGGGCTGGAAGATTACTAAAAGATATTTTGCCAAATGTTCACGTTAAAATGTTGCAGTCTTAACCAACTGAAATTCAAAACTGTAAATGGAAGCCAAGATAAATTTTATGTTTCATATTTATGACAGCTGAACTCTTTGGCAATATTCTTTGTTAACTTCAGAATAACTGTCAAATTTAAGTGACCGTTTTCTTTGGTATTTTCTTTGGTATCTGCAGTGCTCAGTGTTTCTGTCCAACCACAGACAGCCAATCAGAGACGGACGGCTGTAAGAGTCAATGACGACATTGGTGAGGGAGATTTCATTTGGTGTTATTTTTGGATAGTCTAATCTTTAAAGTCCTCATCATGCACGGTGCTGTCTCACTGAGCTGCACAGAGCTCAGCAGTCATTACTGCTTTCTGTCACATTGGGATTCATGAAAACACTATTTAATCCACCATTGTCTTATCGCAATCTCTTTTTGATATTGACTCTTTATTGGACTTTTTGTTGTGGCTAAAACTCATCTTTCTTTGCTTAGAAAACACATTTATGGCTGGTAACACTTCACTGGTGGATTTTGAGTTTGAACGGCAGAGCGACGAGCAGATTTTCACTGTTCAGGTCTTGGTAATGATTTTTCTCTGCATCAACTTGTTGCTCATCACAACCTTTTTTCAAAAACAGTGTTTCTATGCAACCACACGTTACATCTTATTTGCCGTTTCTTTACTGTCGGATAGTTTGTTATTATTCTTATCTGATATCCTCCTTCTCCTCACCCATTATAATGTTGTGATTCAGGTTTGGTTGTGTGTCATTATCTGTGTTGTGACACTTGTGTATACTACTGTTACACCAGTGACTCTGACAGCAATGACTCTGGAGCGTTATGTGGCTGTTTGTATGCCGCTGCGTCACGGAGAGCTCTGCTCCACACGTAATAATGTAAATATTGTCCTCTTCATTCATGCTCTCAGCTCTGTGCCCTGCATTGTTATTCTCTCCACCATCTTTGGATCTGCATCCCTAAAATTTTACACCCAATTTCAGTTATGTGCAGTGGAGCTTCTTTTCATTTACTTATGGCAACACCATCTCAGGTCAGTTATAAGTCAGTTTTACTTCTTGATCATGCTAATACCTGTTGTGATTTCCTATGTTAAAATAATGAAAGTGGCCAAAGCTGCATCAGGAGAGGATAAGCAGTCATCAAGGAAAGGGCTCAGGACAGTGGCTCTTCATGGTTTCCAGCTGCTGCTCTGTCTCATCCAGCTGTGGTGTCCCTTCATAGAAGCTGCTATTGTTCAGATTAGTTTTACTTTATTCCACAATGTCAGGTATTTTAACTACATATTATTTTATCTTGTACCAAAATTCTTGAGTCCTCTCATTTATGGTCTCAGAGATGAAGTTTTCTTTCATGCACTGAAAAAATATGTCTCCTTTGGGTTGTATAAAGGAAATAACATTGGATAAATCACAGTCGGTAGCTGTGTCTGCTATTTAACTAAATTATAATCATAGTCTGTGTTTAAGTGTTCATCAACCTTGGACTTATGGTGGTTATAAAGAAAAAAGGTGTTTATCTCCAGAATTACAATATCAGTGATGTTCGGCCACTCTGTACCTCCAGTTAATGTTACTCTGTTCATGTTATTGGGTCTAAATTATTTTATTTCCACTCAATCAACAAAATTGATTTTTGCTTATGAACTTTTTCTGTAAGTAGTGGAGCAGAACATCCTCAAACAGGAATCAAAGAAAAAAGGAAGAAATCTGGTTTTTTGGTGTTGGTATTTTTTATGTATATCACAGAAAAAGGTGTGAATAGTTATATGAAATCATACATCTCCCAAACTCTCATTGTCAATTAAAACTATATAAAAGTCATATGTCATAATATATCTATATATAATATATAATATATCTCATATCAAGATACATTCAGCCTGCAGTGATTCTCATGGCAAATTATCCAGAAAAGAAAACAGGCCGATGTTACAGTGAATTTGGTCAACCAGCAGATTCTGTGACCCCAAGTACTCAGATTACCTAAGCAAAGGTATCGATGCCACATGTAAAAATACTTCATTACAAATAAAATCCTACCTACACTGCTCGATTTTCTGCAACGTTAGTACCAGTGTGTGTGTGTGTGTGGTTAGCTAGCTAGCAATCGTTATTGATAGCAATAGCTAATGTTAGCCAAGATTAATTCAATATAAACTTACTAACCAGAGCATGACAAAACAACAACACATGTTTGACACAAGACACAGACAACACATATATAATGTTTGTGTGTTTACATGTCTGTTTGGTGGCGCCAGAGCTTGATGCGCTGAGCAACTTCCGGGGCACTGAGTGAGCTCTCCAGCAATGGAGCCGTCACTCAAAAACTCATTAGCCAACAGCGAGGCACCCCTTAAAGAACCCGCCCACCTGAGAGGTTTGTGTCAGAAATCCAAAAGATCAGGAAAAACAACTGCAAAGCCAGCAGTGAGAAAGACGCAAAGGGAACTGTAAACAAAAGGACATAAAATGAAAAGACTAATACTTTACTTTACTTCCAATACTTCCAATACACAATAAGCCAGATAATTTGTTTGCAACTCATGAGTTTTAATTTTCAGATTAGTTTGTTTTTGGCTTGGTTTTGTTTTATTCTCTCTCAAATTTGTATTTTTGTTTGCTATTTTAGAAAATTTGTTTGCATATTTTGGTTCAAAAGTACCGTATTTTGTGGACCATAAGGGGCACCGCATTATAAGGTGCAATATTAATGAACAGGTCTATTTTCATACATAAGGCACACCGGCTTATAAGGTGCATGATAAAACATATATAAAGTGAAACAACAGTCAGGTAAGTCGAACTTGCACTACATAATTAGTTATCTAACGTTGTCAACCCATATCCAACCAAGGACCACCGTTAACACAACGCCCCTGTGCCATCTGAGAATGCTCCCACAATCCATCAAGTGGAACGGCTTCGTCGCTTACCAAAGTCGCAATAAAACATTTTGACAGATTTTTGAGCGCAGTGTGCCACATAAAGTTGGTTTGAGGTCAGTAAGCACAGCAAGATTTCATACATAAGACGCACTGCCTTAAATTTAAGGATTTAAGTGCATCTTATAGTGCGAAAAATATGGTAATTCCATACCATCCATCCCCTCTGAGGGAATCTTCTCAAAAACACGGCAAATAATTAAAGAGAAGGAACAGAATCGGCACTTGGCCTTTCTCAGTACCAGTCTTCTCTAAAGGCGAGCTGAAACTGTTACCTGGATGCTGCTTTTTCCTTTTTGTTTTCAATATTTTTATTTATGTTTTGTTATAACATTGGATACCTTTATACGCTTGTGATTGTGATTGTGATTGTGTCATTGTTTTTATTTGTTCTTTTTGTGTTTATTGTTGTTTCACACTAAATAAATAAATAAATATACATTCAGAGATTGGACCTTTTGTCTAATTGAGATGGGACCACCATCTTGTCGAAGAATGGTCATTCACAGCTCTGCAAACAGGAAGAGCTTAGCCAAACACTTCTTGTAGACATCAGTAACCTGCTCTGATTCTCTGCTTCATTTGTATTTTATTAAAACATCAAAAAAAGATGGGTGAGATCATTTTATTTTTAAAGTTTCCAGGTGTTCCAAAGAAAGTACATTAAAAGGCCAAAGTCTTTAATATGCAGCTCCAAACTACAATTCAAAAACTATGATGGTATACAAACTATTAATGAGGGAAGCAAAACATGAGCTTAAACGATTAAATCATGAAGACTTTAGAAGATTTAATACAGATGAAACTACAGATTTAAATTTCCTCTCAGCCTTTGTGTCAGTGGTTCAGATTGAGGACAAAGGCAGGCTGAATTCTGTAACTGATGACACATCAGCTTTTTACAGATTAAATAGGACCATCAGTATCTGATTTATCAAAACAAAACGTAAGACCATGAAGCAAAGACACGTTCTGCCTTAAACTTACAACAAAACAACAACGTACACAACAAAAAAAAACATAACTGTTCTGCACTATTCATAAAAAAGTAATGAATAGTTGCTCATCATCTGATTCAATATCAATGCCAATTACAATTACAATAATGTGAACACACCCATAAAGCCCATTTCAATCCATGCAAGACGTGTTTATATCTACACACAGGAAGCCAATAACTGTTATTCAAATTGATCAAATAGTATTTTGCACCTACGAGCCAAAGGAGACACAGTATTTGAGGGCATCAAAGAAAACCTCATGTGAAGCCGTAGATGAGAGGACTCAAACAAGCAAAGGTTTTACTACATGTTAGACAACATCAGGTGTATCATATATGCTAAAGATTTACACCATCTAATATGCTGTTTTAAAGACTCAAATCCCAAAACCAATAACTCTGTGACTTCAATGACATCAATATAAAGATATTAACTGGAGAATTTGATCACGTGCTGCATTTCATACCCCAATCTATCACTATGCTGCTCTATGTACATAGATTTTACTGATGGCTGTGAAATAGCCCACTAAATGTTAACACATGAAATAGGACCTGATCTCTTAAAGTAAAAACAAGACTGTGGTTTTCAGGAAAAAGAGATAGAAGTTCACTGGCACGTTGTTCATGAGCATCATCCACGTCTGTTATAAATGCTGAAAGGAAGAGAAATTCTAACATATTAAATAATGTCTCTTTTACACAAGCCAAATGAGGCAAAGTATTTCAGAGAATTAAAAAAAACCTCATCTCTCAGGCCATAAATGAGAGGACTCATACATCTGGGTGCAAGATAACATAATATGTAGTTAAAATACCTGACATTGTTAAATAAAGTAAAACTAATCTGGAACAAAGCAGCTTCAATGAAGGGAAACCACAGCTGGATGAGACAGAGCAGCAGCTGGAAACCATGAAGAGCCACTGTCCTGAGCCCTTTCCTTGATGACTGCTTATCCTCTCCTGATGCAGCTTTGGACACTTTCATTATTTTAACATAAGAAAAAACAAGTATGATGCACATGATCAAAAACTGTAATTGATATATAGCTGACCTCAGATGTTGCTGCCATAAGTGAATCATAAATATTTCCACTGAACAGATGTGATATTGGGTGTAAAACTTTAGGGATGCAGATCCAAAGAAAGTGGAGAAAATAAAAATAGAGGGCACAGAGCTGAGAGCATGAATGATGAGGATACAGTTAATAGTATTACGTGTGGAGCAGAGCTCTCCATGATGCAGCGGCATACAAACAGCCACATAACGCTCCAGAGTCATTGCTGTCAGAGTCACTGGTGTGACTGTAGTATACAGAAACACCACCATAGAGATAATGAGGCACAGCCACGTTTGAAAGGCAATACGAAAATGGTTGAGGATGAGAACGATATCAGACATGAATAACAACAAACTATCTGACAGTAATGTAACAGCAAATAGCATATAACGTGCGGTTGTGTAGAAACACTCTTTTTGAAAAAAGGTTACAATGAGCAAAAAGTTGATGCTGAGAAAAATCATCACAAGGAGCTGCACAATAATGACCTTTTCATTTATGTGCCGCTGCAGCGATTCAAGAAGAACAAGAGAATTGTTGTCTGCCATAAGTGTGTTTTCTAAGCAAGCACGCAGAAGTTTGTGTCACCCCAAAAAGTCCCTTAAATTGTCATTAACAAAAACAAAAACTGGATTATTCACCCAAAGCTTTTATCCACTCCTCTCTGAAGTGATATTGTGGTACACTGAACACAGCAATTTCCAAAATCCTGTCTACTGCAACTGGGAGGAATGCTGCTCACTGAGCTCTGTGCAGCCTGAAGATGGAGGGCTACGCATGCTGACTTTAAAGACTGGGACAGTGAAAATTAACACCATGTCGCCCCCCATCAGCTGTGCCCTGCGCACAAATGGAGTACTGCAGTGTCCTTGTTTTTGTTTAGAAATTCAAATGACAATTTCCTTTAAAATTACTAATATGTTGCTTTAACTGAGATTGCTGTATATAAACTACTAAACTGCCACCAAAGCCCTGAAAATATGGAAAGAAAGGGATAGAATCCTCAAAGTCCATAAAATCTAAATGCATAAATAATAAATGCTTTGGAATAGTTTTCAGTTGGCACTTGATAAAATGTTGATAGAATGGCACTGCAGGAAGCAAAAGCATCTCTTAGGCATACAGAGATTGTGGGTAATGTACAGATAGGCCTGGGAGGCTTGGGGCTTGGCCCAGGCAAACCGGTGTGGAGTAGAGCAGATCCCAAAGAGAAGAGGAAGCTAATTGTAGAGCAGGTTCGTAGACAGGAGGAAATATTAAGGAGTGCGAGGGCAGTGGCTCAGGATAAGCAGGGACAGTGGTTGAACTGGGAAGGTGTAGAGAAGAAAAAGCTTAGTTGGAAAGAGCTGTGGAGTATGGAGGAAAGTACTGTTAGATTTTTGATAGGGGCAACATATGACGTATTGCCAACTCCCCAGAACCTAAAACTCTGGGTAAATGGAGACCCGTTATGTTCGTTGTGTTCAGGTGCTGCAGCTCTAAAACACATCTTGTCCGGTTGTAAGATTAGTCTCTCACAAGGCCGATATACGTGGCGACATAACCTTTTTAAAACCGTTTTAAAAAGCTTAGCTGCAGGCATTGAAGATATACGGAGGAAGGCAATTTTAGGAGGGTCTAAGACAAAGAGAGTTGCAATACAGTTTGTTCAGGAAGGAGAGAAAGTTAATAAGATAATAAGGAAGCAAGGCAGCTTGGGGGATGCTAGTGACTGGGAGATGCAGGTAGATTTAGGAGGAAAGCTTGTTGTTCCCCAGGAAATAGCCTACACAAAGCTAAGGCCTGATTTCATTTTGTGGTCTAGGAGTAGAAAGAAAGTATATTTCATAGAGCTGACTGTAGGTAAGGATGCTGAGCAGCGAGGATGGAAGGTCAGGATTTGTCCAGTGGAAGTAGGATGTAGAGGGTTTGTAGCAAGATCTGCTGTTGCTTTGTTGAAGGAGTTAGGAGGAAGCGGACTGAGGGTGAGGAAAATAGTGAAGGAAATGACAGATGAGGCAGTAAGATCCAGTCAGTGGATTTGGGTTAGAAGAAGTAATAGTAGCTGGGGGACCAGCAGGCCGAGCTCTTCAGATAGACAGACTCTAGGGAGAAGCAGAGGAAGAAATCCAGGAAGAGGAAGTGTATTTAAGTGGAGGGTGTGGCCTGTTTGAGCCTCTTTGACACCGTGCAGTTAGTCCAGGTGAGTTGGCCTGGGTTGGTGTGTTAGTTTTGTTTGAGTATAGGACTGTTCAGGTGAGTTTAGTTGCTGAATCTGCTAGTGTAGCTTGTATTGCCTCCACCTCCTGCACCCTCTACCCGAACCAGGGTCTGTATCCCATCCGTACTTTTCTCTCCACCTCTTCTATTTCTCCCCCCTACCCGAACCAGGGTCTGTACCCCCACCCCGCTTTCACTGGTGCAGTTGGTGAGAGGTTAGAGTAGTTGATAGTCGTGCTGTTGGAGATAGTTGTCTTTGTGTGAGGAGTGGTGATGGCTGGCATTTGGGGGTGACTCTGGGACGCCAGTGTTCACGGTCCAGCCTCCTGGAGGTGTTGTGGGCCTAACTAGACGAAACAACGATGAAAGGAGGTTCCCACCTGATGACCCCAAAGACATGATAGTTATCACCACTCACTGGCCTAGTTGGATATTATCTGTAGGGAACATAGAGCAGGGTGAAAGTTTGTCTGGCCCATTTTTTTGTCACACAAGTTTCTTGTGTTTTCTCTAAATAAATGGTGACATATTAAAGTCATCTGTGTTCTGATAAATCATAAAGAGCTCTGATAAACATTTCAACTTTCTCCCCGGGCCGCTGTACTCTCTGGTGGAAACAGGCGCGCTCGTGGATTACATTCCGTTTGGGGAAAAAGTACTCGTCTTTTCCTAACAAACATCTTTTGATCATCCCCAGCTAACACGAATGACTTGAAAATGTTTTCAGCCTTCGGGCCCGTAGCATATATCAGGGAACTGACCTGAACTTCTCCATCCTCTCTGCTTAGTTCTGTCACCAAACAAAAGCGTTGGAAACGCTGCTTCCAGTCTCCCAATTTATTTGGACGATCAAACGCAAAACTATCCGGAGGATTAAACTTTGCCATCTTTCTGAAGCGCTGCGTCTGTCAAGTGAATCTGACACCATGTAAAGTGATTCAATGTCCACACAAAGGTTATTATCCAATACTAGAACTTTACTGTGTAACTTGGAGCTGGGTAATAATGCCCGTGTGGTCACCACGTGTGACTCACCTGGAACACCTGCTTTATGGCATTGTCGTCAACTCTCTATTAAAGGCACACACACATATACAGCATATACAACACCAATGACGGGCAAGCTGGACAGTAACGGGCTGGAAGATTACTAAAAGATATTTTGCCAAATGTTCATGTTAAAATGTTGTGATCTTAACCAACCGAAATTCAAAACTGTAAATGGAAGCCAAGATAAACTTTTTGTTTCATATTTATGACAGCTGAACTGCATATTCATTAGATAAATAAGATGTGCAATACCCATTACTTTTTTGTGCAATACAATTATTTTTACCGTGACATGCAATAAGAGCTAGCAGGCTCTTCTCCCCATTGCTTATAACTTGTGTTTGTATTTATATTTATATTTTTAAATTCCTTTTTTTTACTTTTCACGTTTATCCCTTTTAGATCTTTATCTATTTATATTACTTCCTCTGCACTGTAAGTTGACACCTTAATTTCGTTGTGCAATGTCACGTTGACACATTGACAAAGTTTTCTGAATCTGATTCTGATATTTGGTTGGTTTTTGAATTGAGTTAATAAGTAACAGAAATCCAATGTTGCCACACACAGACACAGACTGGATCAACAATTAGCGTTCGTACCCAGGGTAATTCAAAGTGCTTGACAGATGGAGAAAAAATTACAAGAAGGCAGATAGAATCATTACATAAATCATTCAAGAAAAAAATCATTCAATGCATTAAAAGCTAATCTGAAATCATCTTCTGAAAGACTGTTCCAGATTTTAGCAGCATAAAACTGGAACGCAGCCTCACCATGTTTAGTCCTGACCCTGGGCACCACCAGGAGACCACTCCCTGAGGTTCTCATATGGCTCTACCATGTCAGAGATGTACTTTGGTGCTAGACCATGAAGAGACTTGTACACAAGCAGAGCTGTTTTAAAGTCTATTCTCTGAGCGTCAGGAGGCCAGCGCAGAGACCTGAGCACTGGACTAATGTGGTTGTATTTCCTGATTCTAGTCAGGACTCGAGCAGCAGCATTCTGGATGTACTGCAGCTGTCTTACAGCTTGTTTAGAGAGTCCAGTGAGCAGACCGTTACAGTAGTCTAACCTGCTGGATGGATTATTCTCTCCAAATCTGGTTTAGACACTATACCTTTGATTCTGCCAGTGTTTTTCAGATGATAAAAAGCTGCTGATGTCATTGATTTAATGTGGCTGTTAAAGTTCAAGTCTGAGTCGAAAATTATCCTTAGATTTCTAACCTAACGTAGATCTGAGTGTCATCTGCATAGTTGTGGTAGGACACATTATAACTGCATATTAGCTGGCCTAATGGAAGCATGTACAGATTAAACAATAGGGGTCCCAGAATTGACCCCTGGGGAACCCAACAGGTCATAGCCATTTGGTCTGAGACACATGTGCCAGTTTTAACCAAGTACGTCTGTCACAGTCTGCTGCTGTCTCTCACCCTGGACTCAGTACCTTTCCACTACTCACACCACACCTGCTCTCACTCAGCCATCAGCACACCTGCAGCACATCACCCACAATCAACCCAGGTATATATTCACTAGCTCCACACTCACTCCACACTCACTCCTTGCCAGATTGTTCTTTGTGCCATGCGAGACTATCCAGCGATTACATGTCAGATCTCCCAACCCTGCCTACCTGTTCCCGGACCTGCTCTCCACGTCTGCTCCCCGTTGTACCTGCCTGCCTTTCGTCTCCGACCAAGAGTTCTGCCTCAGTGTCCTGGGCTTCTGTCTGCTCTCCTGGTTCTGACCTATCCGCCTGTCCTCGGCTCATCCTCTGCCTGCTCCCTGTCAGTACCTGCACCTTCTCGCACTGCTCTCCCGGCTTCGACCACTCCTCCTGTCTCTGACCGCTCCTCTGCTCTCTCCTTGTCGGCACTTCAGAATCAGGTATTGACTCTACAGATCCTGCTCTTTACCTGTCCCTGGCAATTAAAGTCATTGCCGACTGTGTTCTGCTTTTGGGTCCTAACCACCCAGTGTCATAAAAAATCTGGCCAGACATGGACCCAGCAGACACCTCCTCTCCAACCTCTCGCCTAGCTCGAGTAGAGGACATGCTCCAGCGGCACAAGGCACAGCTTCAGGGCTGGAGCAGGCGCTAACCTTGCTAGCCGTCCAGGTTCAACAGATGGCTACCGTCATGACTCAACAAGCTGCAGCCGCTGCAGCCCTGACCCCTCTGACACGACTCTGACTCCGGCTCCTGTGCTACCGCCGGGCATCACCTGATTGATGAGGAACTCGCCCATCAGCAGCATCAATCAGGTTCTCCTGTCTCGTCCAGTGCCAGGCAGTGCACCTCCTGGGGACTGTCACTCATCAGACCAAAGCTATTCCCATGCTCCTGTCCTGCAACCACCAAGAGACAGTCTGTTTCCACGTCCTAAAATCTAGACTGGTCTACGGGGTCCAACCTACTGCCCCTACACCCACATCAGCACCTGTTTGACCTCTGACCTTTTCAAGGTACCTGCAGACGACCATGAGTTTTCAAGAGGTGTTCAGCAAGTGTGCTGACTACATGGCCTCCCTACTGACAGGGTGTCAGACGGAGGGCCCCAGTTCACCTCACTGTTCTGGAGGGAGTTCTGTCGCCTCGTTGGAGCATCCGCCAGTCCGTCTTCTGGGTTTCATTGTTTCCATTATTTCCGACCCAGGAAAAAGAGACTTTCTGTCTATCCGTGGAGGCATTCATCCGCCGCTGTTGCCAAAACTGGGGCCAGGCCAGGTCCTCACTCCTTTAGGCAGCAGAACGGTATTCAACAGCTGCCAATCGCTGTCGCTCCCAGACCCCCCCCCTTACCAGGTGGGACAAAAGGTATGGCTGTCCACCCGAACCTACCACTGGGGGTGGAGTCTAAGAAACTGGCTCCTAAATTCACCGTTCATCTCTGGTGTTGAATGCAGCACTAACATATAACAGGAGAAGTATGAAGGCTGATGCATTATCTGAAGACATTAGAATATCATTGGAGACTTGAACCAGTGCTGTTTCTGTGCTGTTATGGGCTCTAAATCCTGACTAACTCTTTGAGCAAACCGGTCATGTAAGTGGTTTGCTACCGCTTTCTAAATGATTTTATAGATGGACAGAAGGTTCAATATTGATCTGTAGATGGCCAAAACATCTGGAACAAGATTTGGCTTTTTCAGTTGAAGTTTCATGACTGCGGTCTTAAGAGTCTGCGGTACATAACCCAAAGATAAGGTAAAATTAATCAGGTCTAGGATGAATGACTGAAAGAATGATTCCAGATGTACAACAGGCATTGCAGGTGATTCAGGAGTTGCTGTATTCAGTAGAAGATTATTGTCTAATGGAGGTAAGAGCTGATGAATTCTTTCTCTGATTGTTACAGTTTTATCTGTAAAGTCCATAAAGTCATCGCTGCTCAAAGCTCAGGGGATCACTGGTTCAACTGAGCTATGACTCTGTGTCAGCCTGGCTACAGTGCTGAAGAGAAACCTGTTTTGTTTTGTTTTTGTTTTTTTTTTTTTGTTTTGTTTTGTTTTCTTCTATTAGTGCTGAGTAATATGAACTTCTAGCACTGTGGAGAGCTTATTTATATGTTTTTAAGCTTTCTTTTCAGGCTCTGTGAAACTCTTCCGAGTTACTGGAACACCAAATTCTTTCTAATTTCCTTGATGTCTGCTTTAAGGTAGGAATGTGAGAATTGTACCAGGGAGCCAGCCTCCTCTGTTTTATGACTTTCTTTTTGAGAGGGGCAGCATCATCAAGATTTAAACACAGTGTGGCCTTAGTGCGAATCACAAGGTTTCAACCTGTGTATGGGAGAAAACCTCATTTGAATTTAGATATGGCATTGCTGCAAATGATGACCGAACGTTATCTTTAAATCTTGCCACAGCATCTTCAGATAAACATCTTCTAAAGCCGAATTTATTCCTCGATGCTGTGCTCCCAGTATAATGATTTTATCTCTACTGAGTAGACAGTCAAACTCACTCCACACTGCACTGTCATCATCAGCATTTATTGTTGCGCCCTGTCTCTGGCCACATGTTGTTTGTGACTCATATTATCTGGTCACAACATCAGGGATCTCTGCTTGATAATGGGGAGGGTCCAAGCCCCTCTACAAGCAGATTAATGACTACATCCAAGACCTGCCTCCCAAAGCATCTAGCAGTGCAGTCACAGGTACCACAACTGTGGCCATAGCAACTGAGCAGGCCATGAAAAGGCTTCAACTCCTTCTTCATCTCTACGACAGGATATTCTTCTATGGCCTGTAGTTTTCCATCAACTGGACACCACCACTCGTAAACAGCTCCACTGCACATAACTGATGTAACGTGTTTTTGTGTAGAAACACTCTTTTTGAAAAAGGTTCATGATGAGCAACAAGTTGGCACAGTGAAAAATCACCAGGTCTTGTTAACACAATATCTCATTAATACTTTGAGGTAATCTCTTTAAATTGAACAAAAACATAGATTATTACTCAAAAATTAAGTGATTTTTATTTGAACTGATTATACTCTCGCAGTCACAGGTCAGGGTCACCGTTAACTCACAAAAACCTGGGATGAATAACAACCTAAACTCAGGAGGTCACGGCAGCGTTGTTTCCAACTGTTGTACGTGCAGTCTATAAAGTCATCATCATGCACGGCCCTGGTTTAGAGCTCAGCTGACAACTTTAGTCGCTGGAGTGGAGAAACAGTACCCTTTAAAGGGTACTTAAAATTGGACAGTAATCAAATTGTGTAAAGAACACATTTTTACAGTTTACAGGACTTGTTGCAGTGACTGAAGCTCCCGTTTCTTAGAAAATACAAAGATGGCAGATAATTTTTTCTTCACCATAACCTTTTTTTACTAAAGAGTGCTTCTACACAACTACATGCTATATTTAATTTGCTCTTACATTCATATCAGATAGTTTCTTACTATTCATGTCTGATATTCTTGTCATCTTTAACCAGTTTTATATTACAATTGAGGAGCCAATCCAAACTCACACTGGGTGAGGGCGGAGTACACCCTGGACAGGTCACCAGTCTATCTCGGTATATGTATGTATATGTTTGTCACTTGTTCTTTCAGCATTTCCCTATTTGGGGTCGCCACAAAAAGTCAGCTCAGTGTCTTTCATGACTGATGGCCTCAGTTTTTACATTGGCTGCCATTCCTGTCACACCCTCTCCATTACTACAGCACAAGCATTCCACTGGTTCACCCTGCAACTGGGGTCTGGCCTCTGCATGCAAAACATGCAGCTGCCTTCCCATTAATAACAATAATAGTTTTATTTACATTTTAAATAAAGTTCAAGGAAAATCAGCTCACTTTAAAGTTTGCAGTAAATTGTCCATCAAACTGTAAACAGCCAAACAAAGACACGCAAGATCTAAGAGACGATGACAATACTGGTGGGTGAACTTTCATTTGAAGTTATTTTTGGATGCTCTAGACTTTAAAGCCTCGTGCACAGCCCTCTCTCAGAAGGATGGACACACATCAGAAGACTAACAGCTCTGCCTGAGACTGCATGTAGGATTTGATAAACTGATGAAATTGAACTTTTTACACTTTCTACAAGGAAACACTTGAAGGAATACTGACTCTTTAAAGGACATTTTGTTGTGGCTAAAACTCTACGTTTGCTTAGAAAACACACTTATGGCTGATAACAGTTCACTGGTTGGTAATGAACCTTTGTACCTGCTGATGAATGACCTGGTAACAGTTGTGCAGCTGCTGGTTATAATTTTTCTCTCTATCAACTTGTTGCTCATCATAACCTTTTTTCAAAAAGAGTGTTTCTACACAACAACACGCTACATCTTATTTGCTGTTACATTACTATCTGATAGTTTGGTGTTATTCCTTTCTGATGTCCTTGCTATTTTGACCCAGTTTAATATCCCCATTCATGTTTGGTTGTGCATCATTATCTCTATGGTGGTGTTTCTGTATACTACTGTTACACCAGTGACTCTGACAGCAATGACTCTGGAGCGTTATGTGGCTGTTTGTATGCCGCTGCGTCATGGAGAGATCTGCTCCACACGTAATACTATTAACTGTATCCTCATCATTCATGCTCTCAGCTCTGTGCCCTCTATTTTTATTTTCTCCACTTTCTTTGCATCTGCAGCCCTAAAATTTTACACCCAATATCAGTTATGTTCTGTGGAAATATTTATGATTAATTTATGGCAGCAACATCTGAGGTCAGCTATATATCAAATACAGTTTTTGATCATGTGCATCATACTTGTTTGTTGCTATGTTAAAATAATGAAAGTGGCCAAAGCTGCATCAGGAGAGGATAAGCAGTCATCAAGGAAAGGGCTCAGGACAGTGGCTCTTCATGGTTTCCAGCTGCTGCTCTGTGTCATCCAGCTGTGGTGTCCCTTCATTGAATCTACATTGTTTCATATTGATCTTTTTGTATTTTATTATGTCAAATACTTAAACTATATACTATTTTATCTTGTGCCAAAATGTCTGAGCCCTCTCATTTATGGCCTCAGAGATGAGATTTTCTTTCATGCACTGAAAAGTTATCTCTCCTTTGGGTTGTATAAAGGAAATCTGATTTGATAAATCGAAGTCAGTGTGTGTCCGAGTCAGAGCATGTCGATCTGATCTTAATGAGCTGGTCCTCAAAAACAATGAGCCAGTGGGCCTCTAGGTTTTCCTTAACAAAACCACAGTATCAGTCAAAATGGATGAGTACCTGCATTTTAACATTTATCTTACTTTGGGCCTCTCTTCTTTGATGTGACAGACTTCTTGTGCATCACAGTCAGGTGAAAAAAATTCCTCTGAAGATATTGGCAAGCAGTTGGTGGAGTAAACAATGACTTCTTACAGCTATGGTGTGATATTTGGTGATCAAATGGTGCGAGGAAAAAAAATGAATGACTTATTGTGATGATGTTCATGATATATGTTGTCAAAATGAAAGAATGAAATAATAAGAGAGAGAATTCCACTGAAAGTCACTGACTAGTTGGTTCAGGGACGGTTATAATGCCTTGTTATAACCGTGTGACCAGTTGTGTTTTCACCTCATGACAACTAGTCTGACCATCAGCTTGACAGTTCTTAGTCTTTTATATCTGTAGCTGACTAAACAGTGACTCAGCAATACTTGTTTGGGTTCCTACGTTCCACATTTGATCTCAGGACAGTGTCCAAAAAATACCTCTCAAAAGTTAGATTCTTCGCTCAAAAAACATTTCTGGTGAAAACTTTCTGCGTTAGTTTCAAATGTGGCTCCTTATTTTTTTTCCAAGAAGACAATCTGACTGGGAATGTGCAGTATTACCACTCTAGCTTGGTTCTGATTGGATAAATACAAGATATTACAACTGTCCCTGGTTTCCCCTACTGCTCATCTATTTTCTCCTTGGCTAATGAGTCTTCAACAAATGCTTACAGTAAAGACATCAGTGCCACTTTATACACTTTTCTATCAATCAGTTCCACTTGAAATAAAGAATAAGTTAGAATTATTAACGTCAAAGAGAGCATTACTATTAACAAGTTAACTGCAAAATAAAATACTGCAAGCTTTATAAATTAACACTATTGATAGAAAAATATGATAATGTATGTGTCCCAACATTCAGGGTGTCCATAAAGTCTCTTTACAATAAAAAAAATATTACAAAGGCAATTGAAGAGAGATCTTAATCAGATTTGTTGTATGTTCCTTTTAATCACATTGCATTTGTGTGTTTCAGGTAAAAGGTTGTGGTAAATGCCCTAACCCGAACCCTAACCCTGGGAAGGGATGGCCCAATTCCCCGGCCACCTCGTTCACCAGATATCACTCCCCTGGACTTCTTTCTGTGGGCTCATGTTAAAAGATATCGCGTATCCAACAAATATACAGAATATCAGTAATAATGCTGCCAAGGGAGTTGTTATCTTGTGCATGAAAACTGTTCCTTCTCTTTGTTCAGAGAGCTCCTCTCTCATCACTCTGTCGTGTGAGATTCTGTGCACAGCTTGAATAAAGAGACTTACTTCAAGAGATTGCTTGTGAGACAGCTGATTTCTTTCACCATCACTTTTGGTCCTTTTGAGCTGGATCCCCGAGACATTCATCTCTTCCAGTATAAGGCATCCGGTGAATGGAGAAGGACCTGACAGAGTAGCAGGATGAAATAATAGGTGAGAAGTTTGTTTCTTTGTCCAAGGAAAACTGCGTTTTTTTCTTCTTAGTAATAAATGGAGTGTGTAAAGAACCTAAAAAGTATGTGAGGATCCAACCCCACATTTCTGCTCATAGACAAAATGATATTGTGTGTTGAAATGTTCCTACTACAGAGAGATAGTAGAGTATTAAGTGTACTTGATAAAACGCTCAACAAGACATGTACACGTAAAAAGAAAAATAGTAATCATGGGAACTAACCACAGCAAATTCATTCATTCATTCATTCATATTCTCGCACTTATTCATTTCTGGGTCATGGGGGATGCTGGAGCCAATGCCAGTGCCAATTGGGTGAGGGCAGGGTGCAACCTGGACAGGTCACCTGTCCATCACAGGGCCAAGAATGAAAGTCATATCATTCTTTAAATCAATAAAAATGAAATCACCTAATTACAGTTAAATGCAATTTAAAGCAACAAAATTCATGTGAATGATTTTCCACATAATTTCCATTTGCTATATGCTAAAATTCAGCTAAACACGCTAATCCTAACCCGCCCACATGACTGATTGAAGGTAGTTGCTAACGAAGGATTTTAACTTTAAAAACATTCAAAGTATTAACATGTACATAAAAGACACACTCTTTTTGTAATGAATGAATTTATTGATCTCTTCACTGCTGTAAGAGCTTGTTAGAACTGACAGCTTTTTCATGAAATCATTCAAACAATCAACTTCAGACCATTCCTCTCAAACACCTGGATCCAGGTTCCTCAGTAAATACCCACATTTTCCAGAAGAACTATAGAACCAGTTTCCCCAAAAATTAATAGCACAGAACCAATCTGCCACCAATGTAACAGCAAATAAGTCAGCATCACTGTTTTTGAAAAAAGATTCTGATGAGCAACAAGTTGATGCAGAGAAAAATTATTACCAGGACCTGAACAATCAAGACCTGCTCATTAATCTGTCGCTGCAGAAATTCACCAGCCAGTGAAGTGTTATCTGTCATGGCTCTTATGAGCTAAACCAAGTTTTCTGGGTGCTGTCAAAAGTCAAATCAAGTGCCATTCTTTTTACCAAATGATAATAGTTAAGCTCACTGTCCAACTTCTCTGAATCCAGCAGTTCAAACCCTTCAGGTTCTTATAAATACCTTCTGCTGAGCGCTGTGCTGCCCTCTGAGAAAGAGCTGTGTCAAATGATTTTAAAGAGTAGTCCATCCCAACACACCATTAAGTCTAACTCACCCCCCACTGCACTGTCGTCATCAGCACTGACTGCTGCTCCCTCTCACTGGCAAGGTGTTGTTTGTGACTCGATCATACTCTGGCTGTTCAGGCCTGACCTTAAGCCTCGGCCTGGTAGCGTACAGTCTGCACCCCTCAGCCCGAGGCAGCTGTCCTATTCCTTCCTTGTCCACAATCTGCATCGCAGGCTGATTAGTCATTTAAGAGAGATTTAATTTTCCAAAAAGAACAAACAAAGCATCACCTGATCATCATGAACATTACAAACACCACCGAATTTTAATAAAACCGTCACAACAATGAATATAAAAATATAATCTAAATATAACAATCCTGGAGCTGATAGTAGATAAATCTAGGTTCTGATTTCTAGCTCAGCTTGGAATGAATTTTTCTTTGTTATTGACTTCATCACTGTGGTGCTAGAGATGGTTTTGTTTTTTTCTTCTTTCATTTCTTTGGTCGTATAGACGGATGATGGGCTGCAGCTTAGTCAAAGATGTGGAGGGACATTCAGGGTTATGTGATGCTCCCTCACTCACTGCAGAGAGGGGTGAGTGCTGCAGGCAGGGTGGTCTCACTGGGTTAGGATTAGAGCTTCAACAGCATGCAAAGATATATATGAGTTTTGCAAAACACAAAAAACATAACATTTCTAAATAACAAATGAACTCTAATGAAACGGAGGATACCTTTGAGACAAAGCAATCTTTACTGAAACACAGTCTCTCTTTTCAGAAGTCAGTCCTTCCTAATTGTTGCCAGATTAAAATGCTACAAGAGACCACAGTCCCTGATATTACTGATCACACAAAGGAACTCCACTATTCTGCGAGGGACAGTTACAGTGATATCATTCATTGTTCCTTTCAAATAGTCACGCACACAATAAATATTGGATGTTCCTCACAGAGTGATTTAAAACTGATATTTGCAGAATTTCTCAGCTAGCGTTTCTTTTAAATGAACTAATGCAGACATAGTTTTTCATTGCTTGAGAAAAAGCTTCATTTCTGAGGCCATATATGAGAGGATTCAGACATCTTGGTGCTAGAAAAAACATTACATAATTAAAGTATCTGACTTCAACAAATAATCTGAAATCAATATGAAACATCCAGCTCTCTACAAATGGACATAACAGCTGGATGAGACAGAGCAGCAGCTGGAAACCATGAAGAGCCACTGTCTTAAGTCCTTTGTTTGATGACTGTTTATCCTCTCCTGATGCAGTTTTGGCCACTTTCATTATTTTAACATAGGAGAAAACTATGATGATGCACATGATCAGGAAGAAGAGCAGTTGAACAGCTGACCTGACATGATCATGCCACAAATAAAGACTGAACATTTCTAATGAACATATCTTAGATTGCTTATAGAGAGTGAGAGATGCTGACACAAAAAACATTGAGAGAATAACAATACAGGGCAAAGAGCTGATGCCATGAATGATGAGGATACAGTGCACAGTGCTGCGTGTGGAGCAGAGCTCTCCGTGACGCAGCGGCATACAAACAGCCACATAACGCTCCAGAGTCATTGCTGTCAGAGTCACTGGTGTGACTACGCTGTACATAAAAATCAAAATAGAGATAATGACACACAACCAAATTTGCATGGTAAAACGAAAATAGCTGAAGATGAGCAGCACATCAGAAATGAATAACACAAAACTATCTGCCACCAATGCAACAGCAAATAAGATGTAACGTGCAGTTGTGTAGAAGCACTGTTTTTGAAAAAAGATTATGATGAGCAACAAGTTGATGCAGAGAAAAATTATTACCAGGACCTGAATAACCAAGGCCTTAATCTGTCGCTGCAGAAATTCACCAGCCAGTGAAGTGTTATCTGCCATGGCATGCTGTTATATGCTACAAGAGTCCACAGTCCCTGATATTACTGATCACACAAAGCAGCTACAATTCTGTGAGGGATAATTACAATGATATCATTCATTGTTCAAATATTCACACACACAATACATATACGGAAAATGAAGCCCAAGTTCCTCATGAAGTGATTTACAGCTGTTATCTGCAGTAAGGTTCAATGAAATTAAAGTTTCAGTAAATGAATGCACTGGAAACGTTTTCAACTAGCACTTTGTGTAAATGAACTAATGCAGACGTGGTTTTTCATTGCTTGAGAAAAAACTTCATCAACAGTAGCGCATCTAAACACAACATCAAGTCAAACTCACTCCACACTGCACTGTCGTCATCAGCATTTATTGTTGCGCCCTGTCTCTGGCCACGTGTTGTTTGTGACTCACTCATATTATCTGGTCACAACATCAGGGATCTCTGCTTGATAATGGGGAGGGTCCAAGCCCCTCTACAAGCAGATTAATGACTACATCCAAGACCTGCCTCCCAAAGCATCTAGCACAATTACATGTTATATTTAATTTGCTCTTACATTCATATCAGATAGTTTCTTACTATTCATGTCTGATATTCTTGTCATCTTTACCCAGTTTTATATTGCAATTGAGGAGCCAATCCAAACTCACACTGGGTGAGGGCGGAGTACACCCTGGACAGGTCACCAGTCCATCGCAGGGCATAACATAGATATACCATATTTTGCAGACCATAAGGTGCACCGCATCATAAGGCTCAATATCAATGAAGGAGTCTAACTTCAGACATAAGGCGCATGATAAAACTTATATAAAGCAAAGCACAGTATGTACCAGTATTACAAAAAGTGGCGGAGGTAAGCGTACTGCATACTGTTCTCTGATTGGTTTATCGTTGCCAGCTGGAGCAAACAGCTGAAGTTAGTGTGACGTTGGAACAACGTTGTAAAACATTTGATTATAATTAGATTATTATCTGGATTTGAAAATTGGGTTTACGTTAAAAACCCAACGTTGGCCTGACGTCTAATGATCGGAAGGTTACTTTGACTAAATGTTGGATGGTGGTTGGTTGCCAGCACTATATTATTAGTTATCTAACATTGTCTGACTTTGTAACCCATATCCAACCAAGGACCAATGTTAACACGACGTCCCTGTGCCAGCTGGGAATGCTCCGACAATCCGCTTCATCGCTCACCAAAGTCACACTAAAACATTTTGACAGATTTTTTAGCGCAGTGTGCCGCATAAAATTTGTTCGAGGTCAGTAAGCACAGCAAGATTTCATACATAAGGTGCACTGCCGATTTTTGAGAAAATTGAAGGATTTAAGTCCGTCATATAGTGCGAAAAATACAGTATGTATACGTTTGTCGCTTGTTCTTTCAGCGTTTCCCTGTTTGGGGTCGCCACAAAAAGTCAGCTCAGTGTCTTTCATGACTGATGGCCTCAGTTTTTACATTGGCTGCCATTCCTGTCACACCCTCTCCATTACTACAGCACAAGCATTCCACTGGTTCGCCCTGCAACTGGGGTTTGGCCTCTGCATGCAAAACATGCAGCTGCCTTCCCATTAATAACAATAATAATAATTTTACTTACATTTTAAATAAAGTTCAAGGAAAATCGGCTCACTTTAAAGTTTGCAGTAATTTGTCCATCAAACTGTAACCAGCCAATCAACACGCAGGATCTAAGAGACGATGACAATACTGGTGGGTGAACTTTCATTTGAAGTTATTTTTGGATGCTCTAGACTTTAAAGCCTTGTGCACAGCCCTCTCTCAGAAGGATGGACACACATCAGAAGACAACAGCTCTGCCTGAGACAGCATGTAGGATTTGATAAACTGATGAAATGTAACTTTTTACATTTTTTTACAAGGAAACACTTGAAGGAATACTGACTCTTAAAGGACATTTTGTTGTGGCTAAAACTCTACGTTTGGTGAGAAAACACACTTATGGCTGATAACAATTCACTGGTTGGTAATGAACTCATGCATGTATCGATGAAGGATAATATGATTACTGTCCAGCTCCTGCTTATAATATTTCTGTTCATCAACTTGTTGCTCATCATAACCTTTTTTCAAAAAGAGTGTTTCTACACAACAACACGCTACATCTTATTTGCTGTTACATTACTATCTGATAGTTTGGTGTTATTCCTTTCTGATGTCCTTGCTATTTTGACCCAGTTTAATATCCCCATTCATGTTTGGTTGTGTGTCATTATCTGTGTTGTGATAATTGTGTATACTACTGTTACACCAGTGACTCTGACAGCAATGACTCTGGAGCGTTATGTGGCTGTTTGTATGCCGCTGCATCATGGAGAGCTCTGCTCCACACGTAATACTATTAACTGTATCCTCATCATTCATGCTCTCAGCTCTGTGCCCTCTATTTTTATTTTCTCCACTTTCTTTGGATCTGCATCCCTAAAATTTTACACCCAATATCAGTTATGTTCAGTGGAAATATTTATGATTACTTTATGGCAGCACCATCTGAAGGCAGCTATATATCAATTACAGTTTTTCATTATGTGCATCATACTTGTTTTTTGCTATGTTAAAATAATGAAAGTGGCCAAAGCTGCATCAGGAGAGGATAAGCAGTCATCAAGGAAAGGGCTCAGGACAGTGGCTCTTCATGGTTTCCAGCTGCTGCTCTGTCTCATCCAGCTGTGGTGTCCCTTCATAGAAGCTGCATTGTTTCATATTGATTTTGTTGTATTTTATTATGTGAGATACTTCAACTATATAGTATTTTATCTTACACCAAGATGTCTGAGCCCTCTCATTTATGGCCTCAGAGATGAGATTTTCTTTCATGCACTGAAAAGTTATCTCTCCTTTGGGTTGTATAAAGGAAATCTGATTTGATAAATCAAAGTCAGTGTGTGTCCGAGTCAGAGCATGTCGATCTGATCTTAATGAGCTGGTCCTCAAAAACAATGAGCCAGTGGGCCTCTAGGTTTTCTTTAACAAAACCACAGTATCAGTCAAAATGGATGAGTACCTGCATTTTAACATTTATCTTACTTTGGGCCTCTCTTCTTTGATGTGACAGACTTCTTGTGCATCACAGTCAGGTGAAAAAAATTCCTCTGAAGATATTGGCAAGCAGTTGGTGGAGTAAACAATGACTTCTTACAGCTATGGTGTGATATTTGGTGATCAAATGGTGCGAGGAAAAAAATGAATGACTTGTTGTGATGATGTTCATGATATATGTTGTCAAAATGAAAGAATGAAATAATAAGAGAGAGAATTCCACTGAAAGTCACTGACTAGTTGGTTCAGGGATGTCTTATGTTGTTAGCCAACAAAACAGTGACTCTGTAATACTTGTTTGGGTTCCTACTGTCGACATTTGATCTCAGGACAGCATCCAAAAAATAAATCTGGAAAAACACTTTTGGTGAAAACTGGTGAAAATGTTTTTGTGCAAAATTTGTGTTCTAGTTTGTTTCTGATTCAGGGAATTTTTGTCCCTGGTTTCCCTTACTGCTCACATATTTTCTTGACTAATCAATCTTCAATAAATGCTTTCATTAAAATCATCTGTGCCTCTTCATACACATTCTTCCATCAGCTCACAAGATTCCATCATGTTATTTACACAAAAGAAAACATACCTATTAACATATGAACTAAGAGAAAAAACTATCCAAACAAACAAACAACAAAAACATGAGGATCAGTGTGGCCAGCCAGTGATGGAGAGAGTGAGAGAGACAAGAGATCAGGGACTCTCGGGATGAACGTGCTAACTTTGTTAGCTTTCTGTTTCTATAATCAGTCATAAAACCCTAAAAACAATTGTTGATCATCCAATTCGTTTCTTACCTCTTGGTTACCTTGTTAGGCTTCCTTGTCCATGAAAATAAGTAAATAAATAAAGGGCTGATATGTTACCTGGCTATTACTAAGGAGTATTAGAATACAGCTCTTAAACGTTCAAAAAAACTTTATGTTTGAAATATTATTATCTTAGGTTGAATTTGGGGACAAGAAGCTCATTGTTTATCTGAGCTGCTCTGGCACAGGTGGCCTATAAAATGCTTAAGGGGAGAAGGGGGGAAGAAATTGGTTAAGGTTAGGATTGGGGCTAAAATAGTCGTGTGGGTTGAGGAGAGAAAGAGAGAGGGAGAGAGAGAAAAAAAAAATTAATAACAATAATAGGGGAAAAAAGGTATATGATTAAAATGTTCATACCTTTCCGCAATTTAATATTTGAGCCAGATACTTGGTTGAAACAAGTATCCGGTACAGATATAGCAATTTTGACGAGTACAAGTACCATATGAGTAATACGAGTCAATATCTTGCTCGGGCTGAAGGAAAATCCTCCTCAGGGCGTCCTGTGATAGGACAGAGCGCAACGCGTCATTCTCCAAAATCCACGTCCACCGGAGGGGAAAACAATTGGTACAATTTAAATTACACTGTTCAGTAGTTTGCTTAAAACAATGAAACACAATGAAAATCTCACATATGTAGGTATCTCTCATTGACCCTTCTGTTTGCCCTCATTTTAATGGAGAAATGATCCCACTGAATGGCCGGAGATGACATATAATCAATATTTACTATGGTCGTGAACGATAAAGAAAATAAGACCGGATATTTGGTTTGACACGTGAGAGATACGGTTGCGTTGGTAGCAGCCTCCTGAATCGATACGAATCAGCCATGAATCCATAGATGAATCGATTGTAGAGTCGTTGCAATGGGATCAAAAATAAATATATTGACGTGATTTAGTTATTCTTTTTGAATTTTATTTTTGCCAGTGCTATACAGCAACAATGCTTGGGGATATGTGGTCTTCTACATATTTGAAAATACTGTAAGAATGTTACTTGTATAGAATTGGCTCCTTTATTTTATAATATATGATTAATGTCTACATCTACATCAACTGATGTTAACAGTAGAATCGAATCTTATCTACTCGTTCTGTATTGAAAATATTGTGGCAGGAGGAGGAAAAACCAGGAGAGCTTTAACTTATTTAATCCTCCACCAACTGAAACAGGAACAACTTTACTCTTGAGCCCCTGGTGTCCATGACACAGCCCCCTACCTCAAATACCAAGAGGGGACTCCTGAGTGTGCTGGTTTAAGGCTATCAAGTGTAACACGCTCCCTTCGCCCACCCATATTCAGCACAAAACTCTTAGAATCCGTCTCAAGAACCCGAAAAGGGCCATCTTATGGGGGTTGAAGGGGCAAGCGGTGAGCATCGTGTCTTACTAAAACAAACCGAGCCGACATGAGCTCTGCAGGCACAAACGACTGCGGAAAACAGTGGTGAATGAGGCCAAGTACACGAGTGCTGTCTGACTAAAATAGGATAAATGGCTGGGCGAGGCCGAGGAACAGAGCCCCCAGGTGAAAATTCCCCAGGGATGAGGAGTGGCTGGCCAAGAACCAGCTCAGCAGGCGAAGCATCAAGGTCCTCCTTGGGTGCCAAATGCAATCTGAGCATAACCCAAGGTAAACGGTCCACCCAGTTACCATCTGAGAGCGAAGCACGCAGCGCTGCCTCCAGCAACCAGTGATATCACTCACACAAACCATTGGCCTGAGGGTGGCATGCGGTAGTGCGGTGCACTTGCACACCAAATGATTGCGCAAGTGCTGACCACAGCTCTGACACGAACTGGGGGCCTGGGTCTGAGGTGCTTTTGGGTCCTAATCACCCCAGTGTCAGTAAAAATGTGGCCAGACATGGACCCAGCAGACACCTCCTCTCCAACCTCTCGCCTAGCTCGAGTAGAGGACATGCTCCAGCAGCACAAGGCACAGCTTCAGGGCTGGAGCAGGCGCTAACCTTGCTAGCCGTCCAGGTTCAACAGATGGCTACCGTCATGACTCAACAAGCTGCAGCCGCTGCAGCCCCAACCCCTCCGACACGACTCTGACTCCGGCTCCTGTGCTACCGCCGGGCATCACCTGATTGATGAGGAACTCGCCTATCAGCAGCATCAATCAGGTTCCCCCGTCTCATCCAGTGCCAGGCAGTACACCTCCTGGGGACTGTCACCCATCAGACCAAAGCTATTCCCATGCTCCTGTCCGGCAACCACCAAGAGACAGTCTGTTTCCTCAGCTTTCGAGTTACTGCAGGGGGCCAACATCTACACCAAGCTGGATCTCCACAATGCCTATCATTTGGTCCAGATTTGCAAGGGAGACGAACTTCCTGTTTGTCAAGGCAGAAAAGCACGAGTTCCATGTCCCCTCTGTTTCTTTCCTGGGATATTTAATTTTCCTGAACTGCATGGAGATGGACCCCGCCAAGGTCTCTGCTGTCGTCTCCTGGCCCGTCCCCAAACGCTTTCTGGGGTTTGCCAATTTTTACCAAACATTCATCCGGGGATACACTGTGGCTGCACTGCTCACCACCCTCACCTCCTCCAAGGTAACCTTTCGGTGGTCTCAAGCTTCACAGGAAGCGCTTCAACATATGATGGGACGGTTCAGCTCAGCCCCCATTCTCCTGGTTCCCGACCCCGAGAGACAGTTCGTTGTGGAGGTGGATGCTTTGGATGTAGGGGTGGGTGCCGTCCTTTCCCAACGCTCTGCTGAGGACCAGAAGCTTCACCCGTGCTTTCTTCTCCAGGCGTGTGTCCCCAGCAGAGAGGAATTACGAGATCAGGAACCAAGAACTGTCGGCTGTGAAACTGGTGCTGGAAGAATGGTGCCACTGGCTGGAGGTGACCAAGTCCCCTTTCCTTGTTTGGACAGATCATAAAAACGTGGAATAAATTCGCTCAGCAAAGAGACTTAACTCTCGACAGGCCAGGTGGGCTGTCTTTCCACCAGGTTTAACTTTTCACTCTCGTACCGTCCAGGCTGCCATAATGTCAAGCCCGACGCTCTGTCATGCCAGTTCCTGGTCGAGGAAGAGAACACTGGGGGAATGGACACCATCCTTCCCAGTTCCTGCCTGATGGCCTCACTCACCTGGCAAATGGAGGAACGGTTCGCCCTGCAGGACCAGCCGGGACCCAGTTCCAGTCCCCAGCATCAGCTGTTCGGCCTTCAGGAACTGAGGTCAGAGGTTCTGCAATGGGCCCACAACTCCAAGCTCACCTGCCATCCTGGGATCCAACGCATTATTGAGTTTCTGCAAAGACGATTCTGGTGACCCACTCTGTAGGACAACACCAGAGACGTCGTCAATGCCTGCCTGGTCTGTAACCAGCACAAGGTCCCCCGCCGGGCTCCTGCAGGCCACCTACAACCTCTGCCTGTCCCGCATCGCCAATGGTCTCACATTTCATTGGACTGTGTCACCGGGCTACAACGGTCTGGAGATCACACCACCATCCTGACTGTGGTAGACCGATTCAGCAAGATTTCTCACTTCATTCCCCTCCCCAAACTCCTGTCAGCTAAAGACTGCTGAACTGGTCCTTCAACACGTGTTCTGACTACATGGCCTTCCTACTGACAGGGTGTCGGAACGAGGGCCCCAGTTCACCTCACTGTTCTGGAGGGAGTTCTGTCGCCTCGTTGGAGCATCCGCCAGTCCGTCTTCTGGGTTTCATTGTTTCCATTATTTCCGACCCAGGAAAAAGAGACTTTCTGTCTATTCGTGGAGGCATTCATCTGCCGCTGCCACAAAAACTGGACCCAGGCCAGGTCCTCACTCCTTTAGGCAGCAGAACGGTATTCAACAGCTGCCAATCGCTGTCGCTCCCAGACCCCCCTCCTTACCAGGTGGGACAAAAGGTTTCTGTGCTGTTATGGGCTCTAAATCCTGACTAACTCTTCAAGCAAGCCGTTCCTATGCAGATGGTCATGTAATTGGTTTGCTACCGCTTTCTAAATGATTTTATAGATGAACAGAAGGTTCAATATGGGCCTGTAAACCTACAGTGCTGAAGAGAAACCTGTTTTTTTTTTGTTTGTTTGTTTGTTTTCTTCTATTAGTGCTGAGTAATATGAACTTCTAGCACTGTGGAGAGCTTATTTATATGTTTTTAAGCTTTCTTTTCAGGCTCTGTGAAACTCTTCCGAGTTACTGGAACGCCAAATTCTTTCTAATTTCCATGATGTCTGCTTTAAGGTAGGAATGTGAGAATTATACCAGGGAGCCAGCCTCCTCTGTTTACAGACTGTACACTGTGTACAGAACTATCTGCCACCAATGTAAATAAGTCAGCATCACTGTTTTTGAAAAAAGATTCTGATGAGCAACAAGTTGATGCAGAGAAAAATTATTACCAGGACCTGAACAATCAAGACCTGCTCATTAATCTGTCGCTGCAGAAATTCACCAGCCAGTGAAGTGTTATCTGTCATGGCTCTTATGAGCTAAACCAAGTTTTCTGGGTGCTGTCAAAAGTCAAATCAAGTGCCATTCTTTTTACCAAATGATAATAGTTAAGCTCACTGTCCAACTTCTCTGAATCCAGCAGTTCAAACCCTTCAGGTTCTTATAAATGCTGCTGAGCGCTGTGCTGCCCTCTGAGAAAGAGCTGTGTCAAATGATTTTAAAGAGTAGTCCATCCCAACACACCATTAAGTCTAACTCACCCCCCACTGCACTGTCGTCATCAGCACTGACTGCTGCTCCCTCTCACTGGCAAGGTGTTGTTTGTGACTCGATCATACTCTGGCTGTTCAGGCCTGACCTTAAGCCTCGGCCTGGTAGCGTACAGTCTGCACCCCTCAGCCCGAGGCAGCTGTCCAATTCTTTCCTTGTCCACAATCTGCATCGCAGGCTGATTAGTCATTTAAGAGAGATTTAATTTTCCAAAAAGAACGAACAAAGCATCACCTGATCATCATGAACATTACAAACACCACCGAATTTTAATAAAACCGTCACAACAATGAATATAAAAATATAATCTAAATATAACAATCCTGGAGCTGATAGTAGATAAATCTAGGTTCTGATTTCTAGCTCAGCTTGGAATGAATTTTTCTTTGTTATTGACTTCATCACTGTGGTGCTAGAGGTGGTTTTGTCTTTTTCTTCTTTCATTTCTTTGGTCGTATAGACAGATGATGGGCTGCAGCTTAGTCAAAGATGTGGAGGGACATTCAGGGTTATGTGATGCTCCCTCACTCACTGCAGAGAGGGGTGAGTGCTGCAGGCAGGGTGGTCTCACTGGGTTAGGATTAGAGCTTCAACAGCATGCAAAGATATATATGAGTTTTGCAAAACACAAAAAACATAACATTTCTAAATAACAAATGAACTCTAATGAAACGGAGGATACCTTTGAGACAAAGCAATCTTTACTGAAACACAGTCTCTCTTTTCAGAAGTCAGTCCTTCCTAATTGTTGCCAGATTAAAATGCTACAAGAGACCACAGTCCCTGATATTACTGATCACACAAAGGAACTCCACTATTCTGCGAGGGACAGTTACAGTGATATCATTCATTGTTCCTTTCAAATAGTCACGCACACAATAAATATTGGATGTTCCTCACAGAGTGATTTAAAACTGATATTTGCAGAATTTCTCAGCTAGCGTTTCTTTTAAATGAACTAATGCAGACATAGTTTTTCATTGCTTGAGAAAAAGCTTCATCTCTGAGGCCATATATGAGAGGATTCAGACATCTTGATGCTAGATAAAACATTACATAATTAAAGTATCTGACTTGAGAAAATAATCTGGAATCAATATGAAACATCCAGCTCTCTATAAATGGACATAACAGCTGGATGAGACAGAGCAGCAGCTGGAAACCATGAAGAGCCACTGTCTTAAGTCCTTTGTTTGATGACTGCTTATCCTCTCCTGATGCAGTTTTGGCCACTTTCATTATTTTAACATAGGAGAAAACTATGATGATGCACATGATCAGGAAGAAGAGCAGTTGAACAGCTGACCTGACATGATCATGCCACAAATAAAGACTGAACATTTCTAATGAACATATCTTAGATTTCTTATAGAGAGTGAGAGATGCTGACACAAAAAACATTGAGAGAATAACAATACAGGGCAAAGAGCTGATGCCATGAATGATGAGGATACAGTGCACAGTGCTGCGTGTGGAGCAGATCTCTCCGTGACGCAGCGGCATACAAACAGCCACATAACGCTCCAGAGTCATTGCTGTCAGAGTCACTGGTGTGACTACGCTGTACATAAAAATCAAAATAGAGATAATGACACACAACCAAATTTGCATGGTAAAACGAAAATAGCTGAAGATGAGCAGCACATCAGAAATGAATAACACAAAACTATCTGCCACCAATGCAACAGCAAATAAGATGTAACGTGCAGTTGTGTAGAAGCACTGTTTTTGAAAAAAGATTATGATGAGCAACAAGTTGATGCAGAGAAAAATTATTACCAGGAACTGAATAACCAAGGCCTTAATCTGTCTCTGCAGAAATTCACCAGCCAGTGAAGTGTTATCTGCCATGGCATGCTGTTATATGCTACAAGAGTCCACAGTCCCTGATATTACTGATCACACAAAGCAGCTACAATTCTGTGAGGGATAATTACAATGATATCATTCATTGTTCAAATATTCACACACACAATACATATACGGAAAATGAAGCCCAAGTTCCTCATGAAGTGATTTACAGCTGTTATCTGCAGTAAGGTTCAATGAAATTAAAGTTTCAGTAAATGAATGCACTGGAAACGTTTTCAACTAGCACTTTGTGTAAATGAACTAATGCAGACGTGGTTTTTCATTGCTTGAGAAAAAACTTCATCAACAGTAGCGCATCTAAACACAACATCAAGTCAAACTCACTCCACACTGCACTGTCGTCATCAGCATTTATTGTTGCGCCCTGTCTCTGGCCACGTGTTGTTTGTGACTCACTCATATTATCTGGTCACAACATCAGGGATCTCTGCTTGATAATGGGGAGGGTCCAAGCCCCTCTACAAGCAGATGAATGACTACATCCAAGACCTGCCTCCCAAAGCATCTAGCAGTGCAGTCACAGGTACCACAACTGTGGCCATAGCAACTGAGCAGGCCATGAAAAGGCTTCAACTCCTTCTTCATCTCTACGACAGGATATTCTTCTATGGCCTGTAGTTTTCCATCAACTGGACACCACCACTCGTAAACAGCTCCACTGCACATAACTGATGTAACGTGTTTTTGTGTAGAAACACTCTTTTTGAAAAAGGTTCATGATGAGCAACAAGTTGGCACAGTGAAAAATCACCAGGTCTTGTTAACACAATATCTCATTAATACTTTGAGGTAATCTCTTTAAATTGAACAAAAACATAGATTATTACTCAAAAATTAAGTGTTTTTTATTTGAACTGATTATACTCTCGCAGTCACAGGTCAGGGTCACCGTTAACTCACAAAAACCTGGGATGAATAACAACCTAAACTCAGGAGGTCACGGCAGCGTTGTTTCCAACTGTTGTACGTGCAGTCTATAAAGTCATCATCATGCACGGCCCTGGTTTAGAGCTCAGCTGACAACTTTAGTCGCTGGAGTGGAGAAACAGGATTTGGGAAAACTAACAATCCAACTTCATATCACTTTAAAGGGTACTTAAAATTGGACAGTAATCAAATTGTGTAAAGAACACATTTTTACAGTTTACAGGACTTGTTGCAGTGACTGAAGCTCCCGTTTCTTAGAAAATACAAAGATGGCAGATCATTTTTTCTTCACCATAACCTTTTTTTACTAAAGAGTGCTTCTACACAACTACATGCTATATTTA
The DNA here is from genome assembly GCF_900963305.1 of Echeneis naucrates. NCBI lineage: Eukaryota > Metazoa > Chordata > Actinopteri > Carangiformes > Echeneidae > Echeneis > Echeneis naucrates. The sequence goes on along the minus strand of NC_042523.1, from coordinate 9,156,185 downwards.
ATTTGCTCTTACATTCATATCAGATAGTTTCTTACTATTCATGTCTGATATTCTTGTCATCTTTACCCAGTTTTATATTACAATTGAGGAGCCAATCCAAACTCACACTGGGTGAGGGCGGAGTACACCCTGGACAGGTCACCAGACTGTATATAGTACATTGTAGATGGACTGGTGACCTGTCCAGGGTGTACTCCGCCCTCACCCAGTGTGAGTTTGGATTGGCTCCAGTAGCCCTGCGACCGGATACAGATAAAGTGGATGAAGACGATGACTAAGTGAGTGAGTGAGTACATTGTATAAATTGTAAACAGCCAATCAAAGACACGCATGATCTCAGAGACGATGACAATACTGGTGGGTGAACTTTCATTTGAAATTATTTTTGGATGCTCTAGACTTTAAAGCCTCGTGCACAGCCCTCTCTCAGAAGGATGGACACACATCAGAAGACAACAGCTCTGCCTGAGACTGCATGTAGGATTTGATAAACTGATTGAAACTACAAGGAAACACTTGAAGGAATACTGACTCTTAAAGGACATTTTGTTGTGGCTAAAACTCTACGTTTGGTGAGAAAACACACTTATGGCTGATAACAATTCACTGGTTGGTAATGAACTCATGCATCTATCGATGAAGGATAATATGATTACTGTCCAGCTCCTGGTTATAATATTTCTGTTCATCAACTTGTTGCTCATCATAACCTTTTTTCAAAAAGAGTGTTTCTACACAACAACACGCTACATCTTATTTGCTGTTACATTACTATCTGATAGTTTGATGTTATTCCTTTCTGATGTCCTTGCTATTTTGACCCAGTTTAATATCCCCATTCATGTTTGGCTGTGTGTCATTATCTGTGCCGTGCTACTTGTATATGCTACAGTCACACCAGTGACTCTGACAGCAATGACTCTGGAGCGTTATGTGGCTGTTTGTATGCCGCTGCATCATGGAGAGCTCTGCTCCACACGTAATACTATTAACTGTATCCTCATCATTCATGCTCTCAGCTCTGTGCCCTCTATTTTTATTCTCTCCACCTTCTTTGGATCTGCATCCCTAAAATTTTACACCCAATATCAGTTATGTTCTATGGAAATATATATGATTTACTTATGGCAGCGCCATCTAAGGTCAGCTATATATCAATTACAGTTTTTGATCATGTGCATCATACTTGTTTTTTGCTATGTTAAAATAATGAAAGTGGCCAAAGCTGCATCAGGAGAGGATAAGCAGTCATCAAGGAAAGGGCTCAGGACAGTGGCTCTTCATGGTTTCCAGCTGCTGCTCTGTGTCATCCAGCTGTGGTGTCCCTTCATTGAATCTACATTGTTTCATATTGATTTTGTTGTATTTCATTATGTCAGATACTTCAACTATATAGTATTTTATCTTGTTCCAAAATGTCTGAGCCCTCTCATTTATGGCCTCAGAGATGAGATTTTCTTTCATGCACTGAAAAGTTATCTCTCCTTTGGGTTGTATAAAGGAAATCTGAATTGATAAATCAAAGTCAGTGTGTGTGTCCGAGTCAGAGCATGTCGATCTGATCTTAATGAGCTGGTCCTCAAAAACAATGAGCCAGTGGGCCTCTAGGTTTTCTTTAACAAAACCACAGTATCAGTATCAGTATCAGTACCAAAAAAATGAATGACTTATTGTGATGATGTTCATGATATATGTTGTCAAAATAAAGAATGAAATAATGAGAGAGAGAATTCCACTGAAAGTCACTGACTAGCTGTTTCAGGGATGTCTTGTATTTTTAGCCAACAAAACAGTGACTCTGTAATACTTGTTTGGGTTCCTACTGTCGACATTTGATCTCAGGACAGCATCCAAAAAATAAATCTGGAAAAACACTTTTGGTGAAAACTGGTGAAAATGTTTTAGCGCAAAATTTGTGTTCTAGTTTGTTTCTGATTCAGGGAATTTTTGTCCCTGGTTTCCCTTACTGCTCACATATTTTCTTGACTAATCAATCTTCAATAAATGCTTTCATTAAAATCATCTGTGCCTCTTCATACACATTCTTCCATCAGCTCACAAGATTCCATCATGTTATTTACACAAAAGAAAACATACCTATTAACATATGAACTAAGAGAAAAAACTATCCAAACAAACAAACAACAAAAACATGAGGATCAGTGTGGCCAGCCAGTGATGGAGAGAGTGAGAGAGACAAGAGATCAGGGACTCTCGGGATGAACGTGCTAACTTTGTTAGCTTTCTGTTTCTATAATCAGTCATAAAAACCCTAAAAACAATTATTGATCATCCAATTCGTTTCTTACCTCTTGGTTACCTTGTTAGGCTTCCTTGTCCATGAAAATATTGGTTTTAAAGGTCTTTCTTTTTACATAAATATCATTTTCAATATAAAGAAATGTCAAATGAACCTCAGGAGAATCATATAAATAAATAAAGGGCTGATATGTTACCTGGCTATTACTAAGGAGTATTAGAATACAGCTCTTAAATGTTCAAAAAAACTTTCTGTTTGAAATATTATTATCATAGGTTGAGCCAGAAACTTGGTTGAAACAAGTATCCAGTACAGATATAGCAATTTTGACGAGTACAAGTACCATATGAGTAATACGAGTCAATATCCTGCTCGGGCTGAAGGAAAATCCTCCTCAGGGCGTCCTGTGATAGGACAGAGCGCAACGCGTCATTCTCCAAAATCCACGTCCACCGGAGGGGAAAACAATTGGTACAATTTAAATTACACTGTTCAGTAGTTTGCTTAAAACAATGAAACACAATGAAAATCTCACATATGTAGATATCTCTCATTGACCCTTCTGTTTGCCTTCATTTTAATGGAGAAATGATCCCACTGAATGGCCGGAGATGACATATAATCAATATTTACTATGGTAGTGAACGATAAAGAAAATAAGACCGGATATTTGGTTTGACATGTGAGAGATACAGTTGTGTTGGTAGCAGCCTCCTGAATCGATACGAATCAGCCATGAATCCATAGATGAATCGATTGTAGAGTCGTTGCAATGGGATCTAAAAATAAATATATTGACGTGATTTAGTTGTTCTTTTTGAATTTTATTTTTGCCAGTGCTATACAGCAACAATGCTTGGGGATATGTGGTCTTCTACATATTTGAAAATACTGTAAGAATGTTACTTGTATAGAATTGGCTTCTTTATTTTATAATATATGATTAATGTCTACATCTACATCAACCGATGTTAACAATAGAATCGAATCTTATCTACTCGTTCTGTATTGAAAATATTGTGGCAGGAGGAGTAAAAAACCAGGAGAGTTTTAACTTATTTAATCCTCCACCAACTGAAACAGGAACAACTTTACTCTTGAGCCCCTGGTGTCCATGACACAGCCCCCTACCTCAAATACCAAGAGGGGACTCCTGAGTGTGCTGGTTTAAGGCTATCAAGTGTAACACGCTCCCTTCGCCCACCCATATTCAGCACAAAACTCTTTGAATCCGTCTCAAGAACCCGAAAAGGGCCATCTTATGGGGGTTGAAGGGGCAAGCGGTGAGCATCGTGTCTTACTAAAACAAACCGAGCCGACATGAGCTCTGCAGGCACAAACGACTGCGGAAAACAGTGGTGAATGAGGCCAAGTACACGAGTGCTGTCTGACTAAAATAGGATAAATGGCTGGACGAGGCCGAGGAACAGAGCCCCCAGGTGAAAATTCCCCAGGGATGAGGAGTGGCTGGCCAAGAACCGGCTCAGCAGGCGAAGCATCAAGGTCCTCTTTGGGTGCCGAATGCAATCTGAGCATAACCCAAGGTAAACGGTCCACCCAGTTACCATCTGAGAGCGAAGCACGCAGCGCTGCCTCTAGCAACCAGTGATATCACTCACACAAACCATTGGCCTGAGGGTGGCATGCGGTAGTGCGGTGCACTTGCACACCAAATGATTGCGCAAGTGCACGACCTGGGGGCCTCGGTCCAAGGTGACATCTGACAGAGTACCAAAACGGGCAACCCAAGAGGACACGCACGTGCGATGTCCAAGGATGTCGTGGAAGACAGAGGAGCAACCTCTGGCCACCTGGTGGTCTGATCCACTATTGTGGGAATGTGCGTAAAGCCCTGCGAAGTGCACATGCACGTTGTCGAAGTGTCTAACCGGGATGGGAAACAGTTCGAGAGGCGACTTAGTGTATTGGTGGACCTTAGCACGCTGGAACACCACACATTCAGCCGTCCATGCCTTGACATCTTTACGGAGGCCAGGCCAGATGAACTTGGAACTGACTAACTTCACCGATGTACGAACTCCAGGGTGTGAGAGGGAGTGCATCGACTTGAAAACTTGACGGCGCCAGGCCACCGGAACGGGGCGGGGATTGCCAGTGGAGACATCGCAGAGAAGGGTGGGGCTGCCTTCCTGCATCACTGTATCTTCTAGTTTTAGACTGGTGCCCATTGTTCTAAGGGCAAGGACATCCGGGTCTCCAGGCTGGTCAGCATACACAAGCCGTGAAGGAGGGACCCTCCAGCAGGAAGCAGAATGACCGGTTGCAAGATGCAGTGCCAACAGCTACCGGTCAAAATGCTGTACTTGCACTTGCTATATCACAGTTTTTGGCTGAGAAATGCAAGTGGCTGCCACACATTTGCAACACGCTGCTCAACCACTGCCCCCACAGCTATGTCTGACACGTCAGTTGTTAAAACTATGGGTGCAGCGGGTTTGGGATAGGCGAGAAAGGCAGCATTAGCGAGGGCGCTCTTAGCTCCTTCAAAGCCCTGGACATGTTCAGAAGTCCAGTCGACAGGGTCGTTTGCCTTCTTAAGCCACAGGGCTCCGTACAGTGGCTGAAGGAGGTGGGAAGCACGAGGGAGGAAACGATTATAGAAATTCACCATGCCCAAGAACTCCTGCAATGCCTTGACGGTTGTGAGAGACACTTGGCCAGGTTGACCATCATGCCGGATTCGTCCAAAACAATGAAAAACCTGTTTCAGGTGCGTTAGATGCTCTTTGGCTTACAGACTAGCCACCAACATGTCATCCAGATAAATGAAAACAAAGGCCAGGTCACACATCACAGAGTCCATCTACCTCTGGAAGGTTTTTGCTGCCCCCTTCAAGCCAAAAGGAATTTGCATGAACTCAAAAAGCCCAAATACAATCACCACGGTCTTGGGCACATCCTCTGCATGCACGGGAACCTGTTGATAGCCACTCACCAGATCCATAGCAGTGACAGCATATTGTCAATGAGATCCATGGGAGTACCGTCGCCCAATCTGGAAAGGGAAAGGATCCTATCTACCCTCTCCGAGGCAGATTGTTTGAGGGCGACGTATCTTGGGGGGGTGCGCAACAGCTGCATGACCCGGCGTGTGGACTGCTGGTCCAGCACAGCAATGACCAAAAAGTACTTGTAGTCTTTCATGGTGATACCTCAACATGCTGGAAACATGAAGCTGGGTAGCTTCATAGCTGCGGTGAGAAGGGCCGGCTGTAAGTTGGTTACAGCTACAGTTGTAAGTTGTTTATGGCCAAAGTGGAGTCACACTCTTCATCTGCTCCAAACATATCCAATTCGGGTCACCAATGTGGCACGATGAGGAAAAACCAGGAGACAAAGGCAAGTTTCCAACTTTTTAATTCTCAACCAAAAACCAACTAAATCAGGAACAACCTCCTCTTGAGCCTGGGAATGTAAACCACACCTCCGGCTCACAGCCCTGCTGGTGTCCTCCAAAACATATTGTGTTTGAATATTACCATAACTTGTGTATCTAGATGCGCATCAAATCGTCTGGCACAGAGATGTGTAACACGAATAATTACATAATAAGGAATTTTTTTACACGCTGTTAATAATAAATAACAATATCAAATGAAATATATGGGATGGTTTGTAAGTTTGTAAGCTATTTAATCCGACATTGTCTTATTGTCTCCCCGTGCTTGGGTGGGTTTCCTCCCACCGTCCAAAGACATCATGTTTGGGTTAAATGCTGACTGTAAATTGCCCGTAGGTCTGAGTGTGAGCGGTTGTTGTTGTGTCTCTGTATGTTGGCCTTGCGATGGACTGGCGACCTGTCCACAGTGTACTCTGCCCTCACCCAATGTGAGCGGTAGAAGATGAGTGAGTGAGTTAGTGTACAAGCAGCAGTTGGAACTGAAACAAGCCTCATCATCTGGGGCAGTAAGAGAGTTTAGAGATTGGAAGATAGACAGAGTTAGCAGTCTGAAACAGGCTGGTGGCTCAGGAAATGGGAGACTACGTGGTGACGAGCAGACTTGGAGCTTACTAGCCAGCAGGCCAATGACGGGCAAGCTGGACAGTAACGGGCTGGAAGATTACTAAAAGATATTTTGCCAAATGTTCATGTTAAAATGTTGTGATCTTAACCAACCGAAATTCAAAACTGTAAATGGAAGCCAAGATAAATTTTATGTTTCATATTTATGACAGCTGAACTCTATTTGGTTGGTTTTGAATTGAGTTAATAAGTAACATAAATCCAATGTTGCCTCACAGAGACACATACACATGGAGACTGGATCAACTTCTGATACCTTTACAACATACACAATCATATTTTGTCTTCTTTACAACTCTCTTTTTAAGAAGCCAAGAAAATGTGAAAGAAGTATTTCCAACCAAGTCTAAATTAGTGAATACACAAATTCAATCCCACTCAAAGAGACACAGATCATTAAAGGAAGCTTGTCAGCAGGTGTTTAAACTAAACCTAAGGCATGCTGAGGCCAATAACCTCAGATGAAAACTTTGGCAACATTCTTTGGTAACTTCAGAATAACTGTCAAATTTAAGTGACCGTTTTCTTTGTTATTTTCTTTGGTATCTGCAGTGCTCAGTGTTTCTGTCCAACCACAGACAGCCAATCAGAGACGGACGGCTGTAAGAGTCAATGACGACATTGGTGAGGGAGATTTCACTTGGTGTTATTTTTGGATAGTCTAATCTTTAAAGTCCTCATCATGCACGGTGCTGTCTCACTGAGCTGCACAGAGCTCAGCAGTCATTACTGTTTTCTATAACAATCCTGACAATCCCGAGTCGAGACCAGGAGGCAGAGCCGCAGTTTAACACGCTCCTCTGCGCCTCAGTCAGAGCGGTCACCTGCCGAGAATAGAATAGAGTCTCTGTCTATGTTTAGGTCTATAGAAACTGTGTCTGTCCCCCGACCACCTAAATTTAGGAAAGTTAATAAACCCAAATTAAACAGAAGAGGAGCTAAAAACAAAAACTTAACTGAAATCAAAACAGCCACAGAGTCAGTCTCAAATAACACTGCGATCAAATGTGGACTGTTGAACATTCGATCATTATCATCAAAATGTCTACTAGTAAATGATCTCATTGCTGATCATCGTATTGATTTATTTTGTATAACAGGAACGTGGCTGCAGCAGGATGAGTATGTTAGCATTAATGAAGCTACACCCCCAACTCATGTTAACTTTCATACCCCTCGTACCACAGGTCGAGGAGGGGGGGTGGCTGTGATATTTCAGTCAAGCCTATTAATCAGCCCCAGACCAAAATCTGGCTGCAGGTCTTTTGAAAGCCTCACTCTTAGTCTTTCCCACTCAGACTGGAAAGGTGAAAAACCAGTTCTGTTAGTCACAGTATACCGTCCACCTGGTCCGTACTCAGAATTCCTGTCAGAGTTTTCTGAGTTTATATCAGAGTTAGTACTCAGTACAGATAAAATCATTATTCTGGGAGATTTCAATATACATGTTGATGTAGAAAGCGACAGCCTGTGTTCTGGGTTTCTTTCCCTGCTAGACTCAATTGGCTTTTCCCAGCATGTGAATGAACCCACTCACTTCTACAATCATATCCTTGATCTTGTTCGAATATATGGCATTGAAAATTACAAGCTAACAATTCTTCCCCAAAATTCTCTCCTGTCTGACCATTACCTTATTACATTTGAGTTTACTTTAATGGGCTCCACAGCATTGAGGAATAAATTCAGCTATAGAAGATGTTTATCTGAAGATGCTGTGGCTAAATTTAAAGAGAACATTTGGTCATCATTCCCAACAACTATATCTAAATTCAAATGAGGTTTTCTCCCATACACAGGTTGAAACCTTGTGATTGGCACTAAGGCCGCACTGTGTTTAAATCTCTATCAATGCCGCCCCTATCAAAAAGAAAGTATTTAAACTGAGGAGGCTGGCTCCCTGGTATAATTCCCAAATCCATGCCTTAAAGCAGCAAGGAAATTTGAAAGAAATTGGCGTTCCAGTAAATCAGAAGAGTCTCACAGAGCCTGAAAAGAAAGCTTAAAAACGTATAAATAAGCTCTCCACAGTGCTAGAAGTTCATATAACTCAGCACTAATAGAAGAAAACAAGAACAACCCCAGGTTTCTCTTCAGCAAAAGCTAAAGCTCTGCTCCACACGTAATAATGTAAACATTGTCATCATTCATGCTCTCAGCTCTGTCCCTCTATTTTTATTTTCTCCACTTTCTTTGGATCTGCATCTCTAAAATTTTACACCCAATTTCAGTTATGTGCAGTGGAGCTGTTTACAATTTACTTATGGCAACAACATTTCTGGTCAGGTATATATCAATTACAGTTTTTGATCATGTGCATCATTATTGTTTGTTGCTATGTTAAAATAATGAAAGTGGCCAAAGCTGCATCAGGAGAGGATAAGCAGTCATCAAGGAAAGGGCTCAGGACAGTGGCTCTTCATGGTTTCCAGCTGCTGCTCTGTCTCATCCAGCTGTGGTGTCCCTTCATAGAAGCTGCTATTGTTCAGATTAGTTTTACTTTATTCTATAACATCAGGTATTTTAACTATATAATGTTTTATCTTGCACCCAGATGTCTGAGTCCTCTCATTTATGGTCTCAGAGATGAAGTTTTCTTTCATGCACTGAAAAAATATGTCTCCTTTGGGTTGTATAAAGGAAATAACATTGGATAAATCACAGTCGGTAGCTGTGTCTGCTATTTAACAAAATTATAATCATAGTCTGTGTTGAAGTGTTCATTAACTTTGGACTTAATGGACTGGTGCTTATAAAGAAAAAAGGTGTTTATCTCCAGAATTACAATATCAGTGATGTTCGGCCACTCTGTGCCTCCAGTTAATGTTACTCTGTTCATGTTATTGGGTCTAAATTATTTTATTTCCACTCAATCAACAAAATTGATTTTTGCTTATGAACCTTTTCTGTAAGTAGTCTCATTGTCAATTAAAACTATATAAAAGTCATATGTCATAATATATCTATATATAATATATAATATATCTCATATCAAGATACATTCAGCCTGCAGTGATTCTCATGGCAAATTATCCAGAAAAGAAAACAGGCCGATGTTACAGTGAATTTGGTCAACCAGCATATTCTGTGACCCCAAGTACTCAGATTACCTAAGCAAAGGTATCGATGCCACATGTAAAAATACTTCATTACAAATAAAATCCTACCTACACTGCTCGATTTTCTGCAACGTTAGTACCAGTGTGTGTGTGTGTGTGGTTAGCTAGCTAGCAATCGTTATTGATAGCAATAGCTAATGTTAGCCAAGATTAATTCAATATAAACTTACTAACCAGAGCATGACAAAACAACAACACGTTTGACACAAGACACAGACAACACATATATAATGTTTGTGTGTTTACATGTCTGTTTGGTGGCGCCAGAGCTTGATGCGCTGAGCAACTTCCGGGGCACTGAGTGAGCTCTCCAGCAATGGAGCCGTCACTCAAAAACTCATTAGCCAACAGCGAGGCACCCCTTAAAGAACCCGCCCACCTGAGAGGTTTGTGTCAGAAATCCAAAAGATCAGGAAAAACAACTGCAAAGCCAGCAGTGAGAAAGACGCAAAGGGAACTGTAAACAAAAGGACATAAAATGAAAAGACTGATACTTTACTTTACTTCCAATACTTCCAATACACAATAAGCCAGATAATTTGTTTGCGACTCATGAGTTTTAATTTTGAGATTAGTTTGTTTTTGGCTTGGTTTTGTTTTATTCTCTCTCAAATTTGTATTTTTGTTTGATATTTTATAAAATTAGTTTGCATATTTTGGTTCAAAAGTACCGTATTTTGTGGACCATAAGGTGCACCGCATTATAAGGTGCAATATCAATGAACAGGTCTATTTTCATACATAAGGCACACCGGCTTATAAGGTGCATGATAAAACATATATAAAGTGAAACAACAGTCAGGTAAGTCGAACTTGCACTACATAATTAGTTATCTAACGTTGTCAACCCATATCCAACCAAGGACCACCGTTAACACAACGCCCCTGTGCCATCTGAGAATGCTCCCACAATCCATCAAGTGGAACGGCTTCGTCGCTTACCAAAGTCGCAATAAAACATTTTGACAGATTTTTGAGCGCAGTGTGCCACATAAAGTTGGTTCGAGGTCAGTAAGCACAGCAAGATTTCATACATAAGGCGCACTGCCTTAAATTTAAGGATTTAAGTGCATCTTATTGTGCGAAAAATATGGTAATTCCATACCATCCATCCCCTCTGAGGGAATCTTCTCAAAAACACGGCAAATAATTAAAGAGAAGGAACAGAATCGGCACTTGGCCTTTCTCAGTACCAGTCTTCTCTAAAGGCGAGCTGAAACTGTTACCTGGATGCTGCTTTTTCCTTTTGTTTTCCATATTTTTATTTATGTTTTGTTATAACATTGGATACCTTTATACGCTTTTTTAATTGTGATTGTGTTATTGTTTTTATTTGTTCTTTTTGTGTTTATTGTTGTTTCACACTAAATAAATAAATAAATATACATTCAGAGATTGGACCTTTTGTCTAATTGAGATGGGACCACCATCTTGTCGAAGAATGGTCATTCACAGCTCTGCAAACAGGAAGAGCTTAGCCAAACACTTCTTGTAGACATCAGTAACCTGCTCTGATTCTCTGCTTCATTTGTATTTTATTAAAACATCAAAAAAAAGATGGGTGAGATCATTTTATTTTTAAAGTTTCCAGGTGTTCCAAAGAAAGTACATTAAAAGGCCAAAGTCTTTAATATGCAGCTCCAAACTACAATTCAAAAACTATGACGGTATACAAACTATTAATGAGGGAAGCAAAACATGAGCTTAAACGATTAAATCATGAAGACTTTAGAAGATTTAATACAGATGAAACTACAGATTTAAATTTCCTCTCAGCCTTTGTGTCAGTGGTTCAGATTGAGGACAAAGGCAGGCTGAATTCTGTAACTGATGACACATCAGCTTTTTACAGATTAAATAGGACCATCAGTATCTGATTTATCAAAACAAAACGTAAGACCATGAAGCAAAGACACGTTCTGCCTTAAACTTACAACAAAACAACAACGTACACAACAAAAAAAAAACAACTGTTCTGCACTATTCATAAAAAAGTAATGAATAGTTGCTAATCATCTGATTCAATATCAATGCCAATTACTATTACAATAATGTGAACACACCCATAAAGCCCATTTCAATCCATGCAAGACGTGTTTATATCTACACACAGGAAGCCAATAACTGTTATTCAAATTGATCAAATAGTATTTTGCACCTACGAGCCAAAGGAGACACAGTATTTGAGGGCATCAAAGAAAACCTCATGTGAAGCCGTAGATGAGAGGACTCAAACAAGCAAAGGTTTTACTACATGTTAGACAACATCAGGTGTATCATATATGCTAAAGATTTACACCATCTAATATGCTGTTTTAAAGACTCAAATCCCAAAACCAATAACTCTGTGACTTCAATGACATCAATATAAAGATATTAACTGGAGAATTTGATCACGTGCTGCATTTCATACCCCAATCTATCACTATGCTGCTCTATGTACATAGATTTTACTGATGGCTGTGAAATAGCCCACTAAATGTTAACACATGAAATAGGACCTGATCTCTTAAAGTAAAAACAAGACTGTGGTTTTCAGGAAAAAGAGATAGAAGTTCACTGGCACGTTGTTCATGAGCATCATCCACGTCTTTTATAAATGCTGAAAGGAAGAGAAATTCTAACATATTAAATAATGTCTCTTTTACACAAGCCAAATGAGGCAAAGTATTTCAGAGAATTAAAAAAAACCTCATCTCTCAGGCCATAAATGAGAGGACTCATACATCTGGGTGCAAGATAAAATAATATGTAGTTAAAATACCTGACATTGTTAAATAAATTAAAACTAATCTGGAACAAAGCAGCTTCTATGAAGGGACACCACAGCTGGATAAGACAGAGCAGCAGCTGGAAACCATGAAGAGCCACTGTCCTGAGCCCTTTCCTTGATGACTGCTTATCCTCTCCTGATGCAGCTTTGGCCACTTTCATTATTTTAACATAGCAAAAAACTATAATGATGCACATAATGAAAAACTGTAATTGATATATAGCTGACCTCAGATGTTGCTGCCATAAGTGAATCATAAATATTTCCACTGAACAGATGTGATATTGGGTGTAAAGTTTTAGGGATGCAGATCCAAAGAAAGTGGAGAAAATAAAAATAGAGGGCACAGAGCTGAGAGCATGAATGATGAGGATACAGTTAATAGTATTACGTGTGGAGCAGAGCTCTCCATGATGCAGCGGCATACAAACAGCCACATAACGCTCCAGAGTCATTGCTGTCAGAGTCACTGGTGTGACTGTAGTATACAGAAACACCACCATAGAGATAATGATGCACAGCCACATTTGAAAGGCAATACGAAAATGGTTGAGGATGAGAACGATATCAGACATGAATAACAACAAACTATCTGACAGTAATGTAACAGCAAATAGCATATAACGTGCGGTTGTGTAGAAACACTCTTTTTGAAAAAAGGTTACAATGAGCAAAAAGTTGATGCTGAGAAAAATCATCACAAGGAGCTGCACAATAATGACCTTGTTACTCATCTGCCGCTGCAGCGATTCAAGAAGAACAAGAGAATTGTTGTCTGCCATAAGTGTGTTTTCTGAGCAAGCACGCAGAAGTTTGTGTCACCCCAAAAAGTCCCTTAAATTGTCATTAACAAAAACAAAAACTGGATTATTCACCCAAAGCTTTTATCCACTCCTCTCTGAAGTGATATTGTGGTACACTGAACACAGCAATTTCCAAAATCCTGTCTACTGCAACTGGGAGGAATGCTGCTCACTGAGCTCTGTGCAGCCTGAAGATGGAGGGCTACGCATGCTGACTTTAAAGACTGGGACGGTGAAAATTAACACCATGTCGCCCCCCATCAGCTGTGCCCTGCGCACAAATGGAGTACTGCAGTGTCCTTGTTTTTGTTTAGAAATTCAAATGACAATTTCCTTTAAAATTACTAATATGTTGCTTTAACTGAGATTGCTGTATATAAACTACTAAACTGCCACCAAAGCCCTGAAAATATGGAAAGAAAGGGATAGAATCCTCAAAGTCCATAAAATCTAAATGCATAAATAATAAATGCTTTGGAATAGTTTTCAGTTGTCACTTGATAAAATGTTGATAGAATGGCAGTGCAGGAAGCAAAAGCATCTCTTAGGCATACAGAGATTGTGGGTAATGTACAGATAGGCCTGGGAGGCTTGGGGCTTGGCCCAGGCAAACCGGTGTGGAGTAGAGCAGAGCCCAAAGAGAAGAGGAAGCTAATTGTAGAGCAGGTTCGTAGACAGGAGGAAATATTAAGGAGTGCGAGGGCAGTGGCTCAGGATAAGCAGGGACAGTGGTTGAACTGGGAAGGTGTAGAGAAGAAAAAGCTTAGTTGGAAAGAGCTGTGGAGTATGGAGGAAAGTACTGTTAGATATTTGATAGGGACAACATATGACGTATTGCCAACTCCCCAGAACCTAAAACTCTGGGTAAATGGAGACCCGTTATGTTCGTTGTGTTCAGGTGCTGCAGCTCTAAAACACATCTTGTCCGGTTGTAAAATTAGTCTCTCACAAGGCCGATATACGTGGCGACATAACCTGGTTTTAAAAAGCTTAGCTGCAGGCATTGAAGATATACGGAGGAAGGCAATTTTAGGAGGGTCTAAGACAAAGAGAGTTGCAATACAGTTTGTTCAGGAAGGAGAGAAAGTTAATAAGATAATAAGGAAGCAAGGCAGCTTGGGGGATGCTAGTGACTGGGAGATGCAGGTAGATTTAGGAGGAAAGCTTGTTGTTCCCCAGGAAATAGCCTACACAAAGCTAAGGCCTGATTTCATTTTGTGGTCTAGGAGTAGAAAGAAAGTATATTTCATAGAGCTGACTGTAGGTAAGGATGCTGAGCAGCGAGGATGGAAGGTCAGGATTTGTCCAGTGGAAGTAGGATGTAGAGGGTTTGGGGCAAGATCTGCTGTTGCTTTGTTGAAGGAGTTAGGAGGAAGCGGACTGAGGGTGAGGAAAATAGTGAAGGAAATGACAGATGAGGCAGTAAGGTCCAGTCAGTGGATTTGGGTTAGAAGAAGTAATAGTAGCTGGGGGCCCAGCAGACCGAGCTCTTCAGATAGACAGACTCTAGGGAGAAGCAGAGGAAGAAATCCAGGAAGAGGAAGTGTATTTAAGTGGAGGGTGTGGCCTGTTTGAGCCTCTTTGACACCGTGCAGTTAGTCCAGGTGAGTTGGCCTGGGTTGGTGTGTTAGTTTTGTTTGAGTATAGGACTGTTCAGGTGAGTTTAGTTGCTGAATCTGCTAGTGTAGCTTGTATTGCCTCCACCTCCTGCACCCTCTACCCGAACCAGGGTCTGTATCCCATCCGTACTTTTCTCTCCACCTCTTCTATTTCTCCCCCCTACCCGAACCAGGGTCTGTACCCCCACCCCGCTTTCACTGGTGCAGTTGGTGAGAGGTTAGAGTAGTTGATAGTCGTGCTGTTGGAGATAGTTGTCTTTGTGTGAGGAGTGGTGATGGCTGGCATTTGGGGGTGACTCTGGGACGCCAGTGTTCACGGTCCAGCCTCCTGGAGGTGTTGTGGGCCTAACTAGACGAAACAACGATGAAAGGAGGTTCCCACCTGATGACCCCAAAGACATGATAGTTATCACCACTCACTGGCCTAGTTGGATATTATCTGTAGGGAACATAGAGCAGGGTGAAAGTTTGTCTGGCCCATTTTTTTGTCACACAAGTTTCTTGTGTTTTCTCTAAATAAAATGGTGACATATTAAAGTCATCTGTGTTCTGATAAATCATAAAGAGCTCTGATAAACATTTCAACTTTCTCCCCGGGCCGCTGTACTCTCTGGTGGAAACAGGCGCGCTCGTGGATTACATTCCGTTTGGGGAAAAAGTACTCGTCTTTTCCTACCAAACATCTTTTGATCATCCCCAGCTAACACGAATGACTTGAAAATGTTTTCAGCCTTCGGGCCCGTAGCATATATCAGGGAACTGACCTGAACTTCTCCATCCTCTCTGCTTAGTTCTGTCACCAAACAAAAGCGTTGGAAACGCTGCTTCCAGTCTCCCAATTTATTTGGACGATCAAACGCAAAACTTTCCGGAGGATTAAACTTTGCCATCTTTCTGAAGCGCTGTCTGTCTGTCTGTCAAGTGAATCTGACACCATGTAAAGTGATTCAATGTCCACACAAAGGTTATTATCCAATACTAGAACTATACTGTGTAACTTGGAGCTGGGTAATAATGCCCGTGTGGTCACCACGTGTGACTCACCTGGAACACCTGCTTTATGGCATTGTCGTCAACTCTCTATTAAAGGCACACACACATATACAGCATATACAACACCAATGACGGGCAAGCTGGACAGTAACGGGCTGGAAGATTACTAAAAGATATTTTGCCAAATGTTCATGTTAAAATGTTGTGATCTTAACCAACCGAAATTCAAAACTGTAAATGGAAGCCAAGATAAACTTTTTGTTTCATATTTATGACAGCTGAACTGCATATTCATTAGATAAATAAGATGTGCAATACCCATTACTTTTTTGTGCAATACAATTATTTTTACCGTGACATGCAATAAGAGCTAGCAGGCTCTTCTCCCCATTGCTTATAACTTGTGTTTGTATTTATATTTATATTTTTAAATTCCTTTTTTTTACTTTTCACGTTTATCCCTTTTAGATCTTTATCTATTTATATTACTTCCTCTGCACTGTAAGTTGACACCTTAATTTCGTTGTGCAATGTCACGTTGACACATTGACAAAGTTTTCTGAATCTGATTCTGATATTTGGTTGGTTTTTGAATTGAGTTAATAAGTAACAGAAATCCAATGTTGCCACACACAGACACATGGAGACTGGATCAACAATTAGCGTTCGTACCCAGGGTAATTCAAAGTGCTTGACAGATGGAGAAAAAATTACAAGAAGGCAGATAGAATCATTACATAAATCATTCAAGAAAAAAATCATTCAATGCATTAAAAGCTAATCTGAAATCATCTTCTGAAAGACTGTTCCAGATTTTAGCAGCATAAAACTGGAACGCAGCCTCACCATGTTTAGTCCTGACCCTGGGCACCACCAGGAGACCACTCCCTGAGGTTCTCATATGGCTCTACCATGTCAGAGATGTACTTTGGTGCTAGACCATGAAGAGACTTGTACACAAGCAGAGCTGTTTTAAAGTCTATTCTCTGAGCGTCAGGAGGCCAGCGCAGAGACCTGAGCACTGGACTAATGTGGTTGTATTTCCTGATTCTAGTCAGGACTCGAGCAGCAGCATTCTGGATGTACTGCAGCTGTCTTACAGCTTGTTTAGAGAGTCCAGTGAGCAGACCATTACAGTAGTCTAACCTGCTGGATGGATTATTCTCTCCAAATCTGGTTTAGACACTATTCCTTTGATTCTGCCAGTGTTTTTCAGATGATAAAAAGCTGCTGATGTCATTGATTTAATGTGGCTGTTAAAGTTCAAGTCTGAGTCGAAAATTATCCTTAGATTTCTAACCTAACGTAGATCTGAGTGTCATCTGCATAGTTGTGGTAGGACACATTATAACTGCATATTAGCTGGCCTAATGGAAGCATGTACAGATTAAACAATAGGGGTCCCAGAATTGACCCCTGGGGAACCCAACAGGTCATAGCCATTTGGTCTGAGACACGTGCCAGTTTTAACCAAGTACGTCTGTCACAGTCTGCTGCTGTCTCTCACCCTGGACTCAGTACCTTTCCACTACTCACACCCACCTGCTGTCACTCAGCCATCAGCACACCTGCAGCACATCACCCACAATCAACCCAGGTATATATTCACTAGCTCCACACTCACTCCACACTCACTCCTTGCCAGATTGTTCTTTGTGCCATGCGAGACTATCCAGCGATTACATGTCAGATCTCCCAACCCTGCCTACCTGTTCCCGGACCTGCTCTCCACGTCTGCTCCCCGTTGTACCTGCCTGCCTTTCGTCTCCGACCAAGAGTTCTGCCTCAGTGTCCTGGGCTTCTGTCTGCTCTCCTGGTTCTGACCTATCCGCCTGTCCTCGGCTCATCCTCTGCCTGCTCCCTGTCAGTACCTCCACCTTCTCGCACTGCTCTCCCGGCTTCGACCACTCCTCCTGTCTCTGACCGCTCCTCTGCTCTCTCCTTGTCGGCACTTCAGAATCAGGTATTGACTCTACAGATCCTGCTCTTTACCTGTCCCTGGCAATTAAAGTCATTGCCGACTGTGTTCTGCTTTTGGGTCCTAACCACCCAGTGTCATAAAAAATCTGGCCAGACATGGACCCAGCAGACACCTCCTCTCCAACCTCTCGCCTAGCTCGAGTAGAGGACATGCTCCAGCGGCACAAGGCACAGCTTCAGGGCTGGAGCAGGCGCTAACCTTGCTAGCCGTCCAGGTTCAACAGATGGCTACCGTCATGACTCAACAAGCTCCAGCCGCTGCAGCCCTGACCCCTCTGACACGACTCTGACTCCGGCTCCTGTGCTACCGCCGGGCATCACCTGATTGATGAGGAACTCGCCCATCAGCAGCATCAATCAGGTTCTCCTGTCTCGTCCAGTGCCAGGCAGTGCACCTCCTGGGGACTGTCACTCATCAGACCAAAGCTATTCCCATGCTCCTGTCCGGCAACCACCAAGAGACAGTCTGTTTCCACGTCCTAAAATCTAGACTGGTCTGCGGGGTCCAACCTACTGCCCCTACACCCACATCAGCACCTGTTTGACCTCTGACCTTTTCAAGGTACCTGCAGACGACCATGAGTTTTCAAGAGGTGTTCAGCAAGTGTGCTGACTACATGGCCTCCTTACTGACAGGGTGTCAGACGGAGGGCCCCAGTTCACCTCACTGTTCTGGAGGGAGTTCTGTCGCCTCGTTGGAGCATCCGCCAGTCCGTCTTCTGGGTTTCATTGTTTCCATTATTTCCGACCCAGGAAAAAGAGACTTTCTGTCTATCCGTGGAGGCATTCATCTGCCGCTGTTGCCAAAACTGGGGCCAGGCCAGGTCCTCACTCCTTTAGGCAGCAGAACGGTATTCAACAGCTACCAATCGCTGTCGCTCCCAGACCCCCCCTCCTTACCAGGTGGGACAAAAGGTATGGCTGTCCACCCGAACCTACCACTGGGGGTGGAGTCGAAGAAACTGGCTCCTAAGTTCACCGTTCATCTCTGGTGTTGAATGCAGCACTAACATATAACAGGAGAAGTATGAAGGCTGGTGCATTATCTGAAGCCATTAGAATATCATTGGAGACTTGAACCAGCGCTGTTTCTGTGCTGTTATGGGCTCTAAATCCTGACTAACTCTTTGAGCAAACCGGTCATGTAAGTGGTTTGCTACCGCTTTCTAAATGATTTTATAGATGGACAGAAGGTTCAATATTGATCTGTAGATGGCCAAAACATCTGGAACAAGATTTGGCTTTTTCAGTTGAAGTTTCATGACTGCGGTCTTAAGAGTCTGAGGTACATAACCCAAAGATAAGGTAAAATTAATCAGGTCTAGGATGAATGACTGAAAGAATGATTCCAGATGTACAACAGGCATTGCAGGTGATTCAGGAGTTGCTGTATTCAGTAGAAGATTATTGTCTAATGGAGGTAAGAGCTGATGAATTCTTTTTTCTGATTGTTACAGTTTTATCTGTAAAGTCCATAAAGTCATCGCTGCTCAAAGCTCAGGGGATCACTGGTTCAACTGAGCTATGACTCTGTGTCAGCCTGGCTACAGTGCTGAAGAGAAACCTGTTTTTTTTTTTTTTTTTTTTTTTTTTGTTTTGTTTTCTTCTATTAGTGCTGAGTAATATGAACTTCTAGCACTGTGGAGAGCTTATTTATATGTTTTTAAGCTTTCTTTTCAGGCTCTGTGAAACTCTTCCGAGTTACTGGAACACGAAATTCTTTCTAATTTCCATGATGTCTGCTTTAAGGTAGGAATGTGAGAATTGTACCAGGGAGCCAGCCTCCTCTGTTTTATGACTTTCTTTTTGAGAGGGGCAGCATCATCAAGATTTAAACACAGTGTGGCCTTAGTGCCAATCACAAGGTTTCAACCTGTGTATGGGAGAAAACCTCATTTGAATTTAGATATGGCATTGCTGCAAATGATGACCGAACGTTATCTTTAAATTTAGCCACAGCATCTTCAGATAAACATCTTCTAAAGCCGAATTTATTCCTCAATCCTGTGCAGTCAATCAAAGTAAACTCAAACGTAATGAGCTAGTGGTTAGTCAAAAGAGAGTTTTGAGGAAAGAGTGTGAACTTGCCAATTTCAAGGCCATATGTTAGAACAAGATAAAGGATATGATTGAAGCAGTGAGTGGGTTCATTCACATGCTGGGAAAAGCCAATTGAGGCTACTAAGAAAAGAAACCCAGAACTAAGGCTGTCGCTTTCTACGTCTGCGTGAATATTGAAATCTCCCAGTATAATGATTTTATCTCTACTGAGTAGACAGTCAAACTCACTCCACACTGCACTGTCATCATCAGCATTTATTGTTGCGCCCTGTCTCTGGCCACGTGTTGTTTGTGACTCATATTATCTGGTCACAACATCAGGGATCTCTGCTTGATAATGGGGAGGGTCCAAGCCCCTCTACAAGCAGATTAATGACTACATCCAAGACCTGCCTCCCAAAGCATCTAGCAGTGCAGTCACAGGTACCACAACTGTGGCCATAGCAACTGAGCAGGCCATGAAAAGGCTTCAACTCCTTCTTCATCTCTACGACAGGATATTCTTCTATGGCCTGTAGTTTTCCATCAACTGGACACCACCACTCGTAAACAGCTCCACTGCACATAACTGACGTAATGTGTTTTTGTGTAGAAACACTCTTTTTGAAAAAGGTTCATGATGAGCAACAAGTTGGCACAGTGAAAAATCACCAGGTCTTGTTAACACAATATCTCATTAATACTTTGAGGTAATCTCTTTAAATTGAACAAAAACATAGATTATTACTCAAAAATTAAGTGATTTTTATTTGAACTGATTATACTCTCGCAGTCACAGGTCAGGGTCACCGTTAACTCACAAAAACCTGGGATGAATAACAACCTAAACTCAGGAGGTCACGGCAGCGTTGTTTCCAACTGTTGTACGTGCAGTCTATAAAGTCATCATCATGCACGGCCCTGGTTTAGAGCTCAGCTGACAACTTTAGTCGCTGGAGTGGAGAAACAGGATTTGGGAAAACTAACAATCCAACTTCATATCACTTTAAAGGGTACTTAAAATTGGACAGTAATCAAATTGTGTAAAGAACACATTTTTACAGTTTACAGGACTTGTTGCAGTGACTGAAGCTCCCGTTTCTTAGAAAATACAAAGATGGCAGATCATTTTTTCTTCCCCATAACCTTTTTTTACTAAAGAGTGCTTCTACACAACTACATGCTATATTTAATTTGCTCTTACATTCATATCAGATAGTTTCTTACTATTCATGACTGTATTCTTGTCATCTTTACCCAGTTTTATATTACAATTGAGGAGCCAATCCAAACTCACACTGGGTGAGGGCGGAGTACACCCTGGACAGGTCACCAGTCTATCTCGGTTCATAACATATATGCATGTATATGTTTGTCACTTGTTCTTTCAGCGTTTCCCTATTTGGGGTCGCCACAAAAAGTCAGCTCAGTGTCTTTCATGACTGATGGCCTCAGTTTTTACATTGGCTGCCATTCCTGTCACACCCTCTCCATTACTACAGCACAAGCATTCCACTGGTTCACCCTGCAACTGGGGTTTGGCCTCTGCATGCAAAACATGCAGCTGCCTTCCCATTAATAACAATAATAATAATTTTATTTACATTTTAAATAAAGTTCAAGGAAAATCAGCTCACTTTAAAGTTTGCAGTAATTTGTCCATCAAACTGTAAACAGCCAATCAACACGCAGGATCTAAGAGACGATGACAATACTGGTGGGTGAACTTTCATTTGAAATTATTTTTGGATGCTCTAGACTTTAAAGCCTCGTGCACAGCCCTCTCTCAGAAGGATGGACACACATCAGAAGACAACAGCTCTGCCTGAGACTGCATGTAGGATTTGATAAACTGATGAAATTGAACTTTTTACACTTTCTACTAGGAAACACTTGAAGGAATACTGACTCTTTAAAGGACATTTTGTTGTGGCTAAAACTCTACGTTTGCTTAGAAAACACACTTATGGCTGATAACAGTTCACTGGTTGGTAATGAACCTTTGTACCTGCTGATGAATGACCTGGTAACAGTTGTGCAGCTGCTGGTTATAATTTTTTTCTCTATCAACTTGTTGCTCATCATAACCTTTTTTCAAAAAGAGTGTTTCTACACAACAACACGCTACATCTTATTTGCTGTTACATTACTATCTGATAGTTTGGTGTTATTCCTTTCTGATGTCCTTGCTATTTTGACCCGGTTTAATATCCCCATTCATGTTTGTTTGTGTGTCATTATCTGTGTTGTGGTAATTGTGTATATTACTGTTACACCAGTGACTCTGACAGCAATGACTCTGGAGCGTTATGTGGCTGTTTGTATGCCGCTGCATCATGGAGAGCTCTGCTCCACACGTAATACTATTAACTGTATCCTCATCATTCATGCTCTCAGCTCTGTGCCCTCTATTTTTATTTTCTCCACTTTCTTTGGATCTGCATCCCTAAAATTTTTCACCAAATATCAGTTATGTTCTGTGGAAATATTTATGATTTATTTATGGCAGCAACATCTGAGGTCAGCTATATATCAATTACAGTTTTTGATCATGTGCATCATACTTGCTTTTTCCTATGTTAAAATAATGAAAGTGGCCAAAGCTGCATCAGGAGAGGATAAGCAGTCATCAAGGAAAGGGCTCAGGACAGTGGCTCTTCATGGTTTCCAGCTGCTGCTCTGTCTCATCCAGCTGTGGTGTCCCTTCATTGAATCTGCATTGTTTCATATTGATTTTGTTGTATTTAATAATGTGAGATACTTCAACTATATAGTATTTTATCTTACACCAAGATGTCTGAGCCCTCTCATTTATGGCCTCAGAGATGAGATTTTCTTTCATGCACTGAAAAGTTATCTCTCCTTTGGGTTGTATAAAGGAAATCTGATTTGATAAATCAAAGTCAGTGTGTGTGTCCGAGTCAGAGCATGTCGATCTGATCTTTATGAGCTGGTCCTCAAAAACAATGAGCCAGTGGGCCTCTAGGTTTTCTTTAACAAAACCACAGTATCAGTCAAAATGGATGAGTACCTGCATTTTAACATTTATCTTACTTTGGGCCTCTCTTCTTTGATGTGACAGACTTCTTGTGCATCACAGTCAGGTGAAAAAAATTCCTCTGAAGATATTGGCAAGCAGTTGGTGGAGTAAACAATGACTTCTTACAGCTATGGTGTGATATTTGGTGATCAAATGGTGCGAGGAAAAAAATGAATGACTTATTGTGATGATGTTCATGATATATGTTGTCAAAATAAAGAATGAAATAATGAGAGAGAGAATTCCACTGAAAGTCACTGACTAGTTGGTTCAGGGATGTCTTATGTTGTTAGCCAACAAAACAGTGACTCTGTAATACTTGTTTGGGTTCCTACTGTCGACATTTGATCTCAGGACAGCATCCAAAAAATAAATCTGGAAAAACACTTTTGGTGAAAACTGGTGAAAATGTTTTCGCGCAAAATTTGTGTTCTAGTTTGTTTCTGATTCAAGGAATTTTTGTCCCTGGTTTCCCTTACTGCTCACATATTTTCTTGACTAATCAATCTTCAATAAATGCTTTCATTGAAATCATCTGTGCATCTTCATACACATTCTTCCATCAGCTCACAAGATTCCATCATGTTATTTACACAAAAGAAAACATACCTATTAACATATGAACTAAGAGAAAAAACTATCCAAACAAACAAACAACAAAAACATGAGGATCAGTGTGGCCAGCCAGTGATGGAGAGAGTGAGAGAGACAAGAGATCAGGGACTCTCGGGATGAACGTGCTAACTTTGTTAGCTTTCTGTTTCTATAATCAGTCATAAAAACCCTAAAAACAATTATTGATCATCCAATTCGTTTCTTACCTCTTGGTTACCTTGTTAGGCTTCCTTGTCCATGAAAATATTGGTTTTAAAGGTCTTTCTTTTTACATAAATATCATTTTCAGTATAAAGAAATCAAATGAACCTCAGGAGAATCATATAAATAAATAAAGGGCTGATATGTTGCCTGGCTATTACTAAGGAGTATTAGAATACAGCTCTTAAATGTTCAAAAAAACTTTATGTTTGGAATATTATTATCATAGGTTGAGCCAGATACTTGGTTGAAACAAGTATCCTGTACAGATATGGCAATTTTGACGAGTACGAGTACCATATGAGTAATACGAGTCAATATCCTGCTCGGGCTGAAGGAAAATCCTCCTCAGGGCGTCCTGTGATAGGACAGAGCGCAACGCGTCATTCTCCAAAATCCACGTCCACCGGAGGGGAAAACAATTGGTACAATTTAAATTACACTGAGAGATACGGTTGCGTCGGTAGCAGCCTCCTGAATCGATACGAATCAGCCATGAATCCATAGATGAATCGATTGTAGAGTCGTTGCAATTGGGCTTTACAATTTGTGTCTCTAAAACAACACGAGAGCCGTGGCTGCCTGCAAAAATCACTCTTGCTCATGCTCCGTAGCTGGCATTACCATGATGGAAAACAGACAACGGTAACGTTAACAAATGCTGCTAACAGTTTTCCATTTGTCACATGTTTACATTGAAATGTTGCACCTTTGTGACCTACCTCAAGAGTTCAAAACACCATGCTCAGACTGAAATGTGGCACTGTTATCATTTTTGCCTACCTCCAACAAAATGATGTCCATTCAGCAAATGTCTTTTTGGTCCATGTCTAAAAATAAATATATTGACATGATGTTGTTCTTTTTTGAATTTTATTTTTGCCAGTGCTATTCTATGATGTCTACATCTACATCAACCAATGTTAACAGTAGAATGGAATTGTAACGACTCGTTCTGTATTGAAAATATTGTGGCAGGAGGAGGAAAAACCAGGAGACGAAGGCGAGTTTTAACTTTTTGAATTCTCAACCAAAAACCAACTGAAACAGGAACAACTTTACTCTTGAGCCCCTGGTGTCCATGACACAGTCCTCTACCCTGAATACCCAGAGGGGACTCTTGGAAAAAGAAATCAGTCTCTCACTCGGGGCTTGAGCAACTTGCCATTAGGGCTGCACCTTGTCCCAGCCAAAACTGCAGGAGAAAAACAGTTCAATGCTGGCTGAGAAGCAGAATGCTGAACCTGTGAAGGTACTGCTGGGGGCCTGGAAGGAGGGCGACCCCGACGGGGAACCTGGGCCGGAAACACAACTTCGTCTGCCACTAAGTGCGCTGGTTTAAGGCTATCAAGTGTAACAAACTCACACCTATACTCACCCATGTTCAGCACAAAACTCTTAGAACCCGTCTCAAGAACCCAAAAAGGGCCATCTTATGGGGGTTAGAATCATGTCTTCCAAAAACAAACCAAGCCGACATGAGCTCTGCAGGCACAAACAAACGCAGAAAACAGTGGTGAATGGGGCCAAGTACACGACTGCTGTCTGACTAAAATAGGATAAATGGCTGGACGAGGCCGAGGAACGGAGCCCCCAGGTGAAAATTCCCCAGGGATGAGGAGTGGCTGGCCAAGAACCAGCTCAGCAGGCGAAGCATCAAGGGCCTCCTTGGGTGCCGAATGCAACCTGAGCATAACCCAAGGTAAACGGTCCACCCAGTTACCATCTGAGAGTAGTGCGGTGCACCTGCACACCCAATGATTGCACAAGTGCTGACCAGAGCTCTGACATGAACTGGGGGCTCCTGTCCAAGGTGACATCTGACAGAGTACCAAAACAGGCTACTCAGGAGGACAGACACGCACATGCGATGTCCAAGGATGTCGTGGAGAACAGAGGGACAACCTCCGGCCACCTGGTGGTCTGATCCACCATTGTGAGAATGTGCGTCGAGACTAGCGAAGGTGATCCACATGCACGTGGTCAAAGTGTCTAACCGGGATGAGAAACAGTTCGAGGGGCAACTCAGTGTGTTGGTGGACCTTAGCATGCTGGAACACCACACATACAGCCGTCCATGCCTCCATCTTTACGGAGGCCAGGCCAGATGAACTTGGAACTGACCAACTTCACTGATGCCTGAACTCCAGGGTGTGAGAGAGAGTGCATCGACTCGAAAACTCAACGGAAGGCCACTGGAATGGGGCGAGGATGGCCAGTGGAGACTTCGCAGAGAAGGGTGGGGCTGCCTTCCTGCATCACTGTATCCTCTAGTTTGAGACTGGTGCCCATTGTTCTAAGGGCGAGGACATTTGCAACATGCTGCTCAACCACTGCCCCCACAGCTATGTCTGACGCATCAGTAATTAAAGCTATGGGTGCAGTGGGTTTGGGATAGGCAAGAAGGGCAGCGTTAGCGAGTGCGCTCTTGGCTCCTTCAAAGGCCTGGACACATTCAGAAGTCCAGTCGACAGGGTCATTTGCCTTCTTAAGCCGCAGGGCTCCATACAGTGGCTGAAGGAGGTGGGAAGCATGAGGGAGGAAACGATTATAGAAATTCACCAAGCCCAAGAACTCCTCCAATGTCTTCACGGCTGTGAGATACACTTGGCCAGGTTGACTATCAGGCCAGATTTGTCCATCACAATGAAAAACCTGTTTCACGTGCGCCAGGTGCTCTTTGGCTGAGGGACTGGCTACCAATATGTCGTCCAGATAAATAAAAACAAAGGCCAGTTCACGCTCCACATAGTCCATCAGCCTCTGGAAGGTTTTTGCTGCCCCCTTCAAGCTAAGTCTCACAACGGGAAACGTGGTGCGAGCGCGTTGCAGGGAGGACCCAAATGCAGGAGCCGGAAAACCAGGTAGGTGATGATGAAAACACTTTAATAACGAACGGACAAGGCAGGAACAAAACTACAGGGCATGGGCAAAACAACAAGGCAGGGCATGGACAAGGCAAGGATGAAATGACAGGGCAAACGACAAAATGACAATGATCCGACAAGGACTAGGCTGAAAACTAGACTTAAATACACAGTGCTAAACAAGACACAGGTGATCCACATTAGGGCAGGGAAGGCAATCAACATGGGACACAACCAGGAAGTAACATAACGGGGAACACGAAGGAACCAGGACTACAAAATAAAACAGGAAATTACATGGACAGAACACTAAACACCAGAATTAACTCAAAACCTGACACTAAGAGGTATACGCATGAACTCAAAAAGCCCAAATGCAATCACCACGGTCTTGGGCACGTCCTCGGCATGCACGGGAACCTGTTCACCTGCGCACCAGGTCCATCTTCGAGAAAATAGTGGTACCCACCAGGTGCGTGGAGAAGTCCTGTATGTGGGGGATGGGACAGTGATCATGGGAGTTAGCCAGAGCCGTGCACACCAGAGACAGGAGATGACACAGAAAAAGGGAACCACCTTTGTCCCATCATAGTAGTGACAGCATTTTGTGAATGAGATCCACGGTCGTGCCGTTGCCCAATCTGGGTAGGGAAAGGATCCTATCTACCCTCTCCGAGGCAGATAGGCTGTCCCTCCTGAAAAGAAGCTGTTTGAAGGTGACATATCTTCTCCTGCATGACCCGGCGTGTGGACTGCTGGTCCAGCGAAGCAGTGACCAAAAGTACTTGTAGTCTTCCATGTTGACACCACGCAGGTGGAACAGCCAGTGGCAGTATCAATGAATGGGTCTATTTTCATACATACCGGCTTATAAGGTGCATGATAAAACATATTAAGTGAAACAACAGTCAGGTAAGTCGAACTTGCACTACATAATTAGTTATCTAACGTTGTCAACCCATATCCAACCAAGGACCACCGTTAACACAACGCCCCTGTGCCATCTGAGAATGCTCCCACAATCCATCAAGTGTAACGGCTTCGTCGCTTACCAAAGTCGCAATAAAACATTTTGACAGATTTTTGAGCGCAGTGTGCCACATAAAGTTGATTTGAGGTCAGTAAGCACAGCAAGATTTCATACATAAGGCGCACTGCCTTAAATTTAAGGATTTAAGTGCATCTTATAGTGCGAAAAATATGGTAATTCCATACCATCCATGCCCTCTGAGGGAATCTTCTCAAAAACACGGCAAATAATTAAAGAGAAGGAACAGAATCAGCCCCTCAAAGCTGACGCACTTGGCCTTTCTCAGTACCAGTCTTCTCTAAAGGCGAGCTGAAACTGTTACCTGGATGCTGCTTTTTCCTTTTTGTTTTCAATATTTTTATTTATGTTTTGTTATAACATTGGATACCTTTATACCCTTTTTTAATTGTGATTGTGTCATTGTTTTTATTTGTTCTTTTTGTGTTTATTGTTGTTTCACACTAATAAATAAATAAATATACATTCAGAGATTGGACCTTTTGTCTAATTGAGATGGGACCACCATCTTGTCGAAGAATAGTCATTCACAGCTCTGCAAACAGGAAGAGCTTAGCCAAACACTTCTTGTAGACATCAGTAACCTGCTCTGATTCTCTGCTTCATTTGTATTTTATTAAAACATCAAAAAAAAGATGGGTGAGATCATTTTATTTTTAAAGTTTCCAGGTGTTCCAAAGAAAGTACATTAAAAGGCCAAAGTCTTTAATATGCAGCTCCAAACTACAATTCAAAAACTATGACGGTATACAAACTATTAATGAGGGAAGCAAAACATGAGCTTAAACGATTAAATCATGAAGACTTTAGAAGATTTAATACAGATGAAACTACAGATTTAAATTTCCTCTCAGCCTTTGTGTCAGTGGTTCAGATTGAGGACAAAGGCAGGCTGAATTCTGTAACTGATGACACATCAGCTTTTTACAGATTAAATAGGACCATCAGTATCTGATTTATCAAAACAAAACGTAAGACCATGAAGCAAAGACACGTTCTGCCTTAAACTTACAACAAAACAACAACGTACACAACAAAAAAAAACATAACTGTTCTGCACTATTCATAAAAAAGTAATGAATAGTTGCTAATCATCTGATTCAATATCAATGCCAATTACTATTACAATAATGTGAACACACCCATAAAGCCCATTTCAATCCATGCAAGACGTGTTTATATCTACACACAGGAAGCCAATAACTGTTATTCAAATTGATCAAATAGTATTTTGCACCTACGAGCCAAAGGAGACACAGTATTTGAGGGCATCAAAGAAAACCTCATGTGAAGCCGTAGATGAGAGGACTCAAACAAGCAAAGGTTTTACTACATGTTAGACAACATCAGGTGTATCATATATGCTAAAGATTTACACCATCTAATATGCTGTTTTAAAGACTCAAATCCCAAAACCAATAACTCTGTGACTTCAATGACATCAATATAAAGATATTAACAGGAGAATTTGATCACGTGCTACATTTCATACCCCAATCTATCACTATGCTGCTCTATGTACATAGATTTTACTGATGGCTGTGAAATAGCCCACTAAATGTTAACAAATGAAATAGGACCTGATCTCTTAAAGTAAAAACAAGACTGTGGTTTTCAGGAAAAACAGATAGAAGTTCACTGGCACGTTCTTCATGAGCATCATCCACGTCTGTTATAAATGCTGAAAGGAAGAGAAATTCTAACATATTAAATAATGTCTCTTTTACACAAGCCAAATGAGGCAAAGTATTTCAGAGAATTAAAAAAAAACCTCATCTCTCAGGCCATAAATGAGAGGACTCATACATCTGGGTGCAAGATAACATAATATGTAGTTAAAATACCTGACATTGTTAAATAGAGTAAAACTAATGTGGAACAAAGCAGCTTCTATGAAGGGAAACCACAGCTGGATAAGACAGAGCAGCAGCTGGAAACCATGAAGAGCCACTGTCCTGAGCCCTTTCCTTGATGACTGCTTATCCTCTCCTGATGCAGCTTTGGACACTTTCATTATTTTAACATAAGAAAAAACAAGTATGATGCACATGATCAAAAACTGTAATTGATATATAGCTGACCTCAGATGTTGCTGCCATAAGTGAATCATAAATATTTCCACTGAACAGATGTGATATTGGGTGTAAAATTTTAGGGATGCAGATCCAAAGAAAGTGGAGAAAATAAAAATAGAGGGCACAGAGCTGAGAGCATGAATGATGAGGATACAGTTAATAGTATTACGTGTGGAGCAGAGCTCTCCATGATGCAGCGGCATACAAACAGCCACATAACGCTCCAGAGTCATTGCTGTCAGAGTCACTGGTGTGACTGTAGTATACAGAAACACCACCATAGAGATAATGAGGCACAGCCACGTTTGAAAGGCAATACGAAAATGGTTGAGGATGAGAACGATATCAGACATGAATAACAACAAACTATCTGACAGTAATGTAACAGCAAATAGCATATAACGTGCGGTTGTGTAGAAACACTCTTTTGAAAAAAGGTTACAATGAGCAAAAAGTTGATGCTGAGAAAAATCATCACAAGGAGCTGCACAATAATGACCTTGTAATTTATGTGCCGCTGCAGCGATTCAAGAAGAACAAGAGAATTGTTGTCTGCCATAAGTGTGTTTTCTAAGCAAGCACGCAGAAGTTTGTGTCACCCCAAAAAGTCCCTTAAATTGTCATTAACAAAAACAAAAACTGGATTATTCACCCAAAGCTTTTATCCACTCCTCTCTGAAGTGATATTGTGGGACACTGAACACAGCAATTTCCAAAATCCTGTCTACTGCAACTGGGAGGAATGCTGCTCACTGAGCTCTGTGCAGCCTGAAGATGGAGGGCTACGCATGCTGACTTAAAGACTGGGACAGTGAAAATTAACACCATGTCGCCCCCCATCAGCTGTGCCCTGCGCACAAATGGAGTACTGCAGTGTCCTTGTTTTTGTTTAGAAATTCAAATGACAATTTCCTTTAAAATTACTAATATGTTGCTTTAACTGAGATTGCTGTATATAAACTACTAAACTGCCACCAAAGCCCTGAAAATATGGAAAGAAAGGGATAGAATCCTCAAAGTCCATAAAATCTAAATGCATAAATAATAAATGCTTTGGAATACTTTTCAGTTGGCACTTGATAAAATGTTGATAGAATGGCAGTGCAGGAAGCAAAGCATCTCTGAGGCATACAGAGATTGTGGGTAATGTACAGATAGGCCTGGGAGGCTTGGGGCTTGGCCCAGGCAAACCGGTGTGGAGTAGAGCAGAGCCCAAAGAGAAGAGGAAGCTAATTGTAGAGCAGGTTCGTAGACAGGAGGAAATATTAAGGAGTGCGAGGGCAGTGGCTCAGGATAAGCAGGGACAGTGGTTGAACTGGGAAGGTGTAGAGAAGAAAAAGCTTAGTTGGAAAGAGCTGTGGAGTATGGAGGAAAGTACTGTTAGATTTTTGATAGGGGCAACATATGACGTATTGCCAACTCCCCAGAACCTAAAACTCTGGGTAAATGGAGACCCGTTATGTTCGTTGTGTTCAGGTGCTGCAGCTCTAAAACACATCTTGTCCGGTTGTAAGATTAGTCTCTCACAAGGCCGATATACGTGGCGACATAACCTGGTTTTAAAAAGCTTAGCTGCAGGCATTGAAGATATACGGAGGAAGGCAATTTTAGGAGGGTCTAAGACAAAGAGAGTTGCAATACATTTTGTTCAGGAAGGAGAGAAAGTTAATAAGATAATAAGGAAGCAAGGCAGCTTGGGGGATGCTAGTGACTGGGAGATGCAGGTAGATTTAGGAGGAAAGCTTGTTGTTCCCCAGGAAATAGCCTACACAAAGCTAAGGCCTGATTTCATTTTGTGGTCTAGGAGTAGAAAGAAAGTATATTTCATAGAGCTGACTGTAGGTAAGGATGCTGAGCAGCGAGGATGGAAGGTCAGGATTTGTCCAGTGGAAGTAGGATGTAGAGGGTTTGTAGCAAGATCTGCTGTTGCTTTGTTGAAGGAGTTAGGAGGAAGCGGACTGAGGGTGAGGAAAATAGTGAAGGAAATGACAGATGAGGCAGTAAGATCCAGTCAGTGATTTGGGTTAGAAGAAGTAATAGTAGCTGGGGGCCCAGCAGACCGAGCTCTTCAGATAGACAGACTCTAGGGAGAAGCAGAGGAAGAAATCCAGGAAGAGGAAGTGTATTTAAGTGGAGGGTGTGGCCTGTTTGAGCCTCTTTGACACCGTGCAGTTAGTCCAGGTGAGTTGGCCTGGGTTGGTGTGTTAGTTTTGTTTGAGTATAGGACTGTTCAGGTGAGTTTAGTTGCTGAATCTGCTAGTGTAGCTTGTATTGCCTCCACCTCCTGCACCCTCTACCCGAACCAGGGTCTGTATCCCATCCGTACTTTTCTCTCCACCTCTTCTATTTCTCCCCCCTACCCGAACCAGGGTCTGTACCCCCACCCCGCTTTCACTGGTGCAGTTGGTGAGAGGTTAGAGTAGTTGATAGTCGTGCTGTTGGAGATAGTTGTCTTTGTGTGAGGAGTGGTGATGGCTGGCATTTGGGGGTGACTCTGGGACGCCAGTGTTCACGGTCCAGCCTCCTGGAGGTGTTGTGGGCCTAACTAGACGAAACAACGATGAAAGGAGGTTCCCACCTGATGACCCCAAAGACATGATAGTTATCACCACTCACTGGCCTAGTTGGATATTATCTGTAGGGAACATAGAGCAGGGTGAAAGTTTGTCTGGTCCATTTTTTTGTCACACAAGTTTCTTGTGTTTTCTCTAAATAAAATGGTGACATATTAAAGTCATCTGTGTTCTGATAAATCATAAAGAGCTCTGATAAACATTTCAACTTTCTCCCCGGGCCGCTGTACTCTCTGGTGGAAACAGGCGCGCTCGTGGATTACATTCCGTTTGGGGAAAAAGTACTCGTCTTTTCCTAACAAACATCTTTTGATCATCCCCAGCTAACACAAATGACTTGAAAATGTTTTCAGCCTTCGGGCCCGTAGCATATATCAGGGAACTGACCTGAACTTCTCCATCCTCTCTGCTTAGTTCTGTCACCAAACAAAAGCGTTGGAAACGCTGCTTCCAGTCTCCCAATTTATTTGGACGATCAAACGCAAAACTTTCCGGAGGATTAAACTTTGCCATCTTTCTGAAGCGCTGCGTCTGTCAAGTGAATCTGACACCATGTAAAGTGATTCAATGTCCACACAAAGGTTATTATCCAATACTAGAACTTTACTGTGTAACTTGGAGCTGGGTAATAATGCCCGTGTGGTCACCACGTGTGACTCACCTGGAACACCTGCTTTATGGCATTGTCGTCAACTCTCTATTAAAGGCACACACACATATACAGCATATACAACACCAATGACGGCAAGCTGGACAGTAACGGGCTGGAAGATTACTAAAAGATATTTTGCCAAATGTTCATGTTAAAATGTTGTGATCTTACCCAACTGAAATTCAAAACTGTAAATGGAAGCCAAGATAAATTTTATGTTTCATATTTATGACAGCTGAACTATATTTGGCTGATTTTGAATTGAGTTCATGAGTAACATAAATATAATGTTGCCTCACAGAGACACATACACATGGAGACTGGATCAACTTCTGATATCTTTACAACATACATTCTTTACAACTCTCCTCCTTTTAAAAAGACAAGAAAATGTGAAAAAAAGTGTATTTCAAACCAAGTCTAAATTAGTCCATCCACCCATCCATCCATCTTCTATCGCTTTTCTGTTTCCGGGCTGCTGGAGCCAATCCAGCTCACATCGTGCCAGGGGCGGGGTCACCCTGGACAGGTCGCCAGTCCATCACAGGCCCAACACACAAAGACAAAAAGAGATGAACAACCACCCATGCTCAAACTCACACCTACGGCAAATTCAGAGTCACCAGTTAACCGAAACATGATATCTTTGGACAGTGGGAGGAAACCCACGCAGACACGGGGAGAACATGCAAACTCCACACAGAAAGGCCCCAGGCCGGGAACTGAACCCACAACCGTCTTATTGTGGGGCGACAGCACTAACCAAGTCTAAATTAGTGAATACACAAATTCAATCCCACTCAAAGAGACACAGATCATTAAAGGAAGCTTGTCAGCAGGTGTTTAAACTAAACCTAAGGCATGCTGAGGCCAATAACCTCAGATGAAAACTTTGGCAACATTCTTTGGTAACTTCAGAATAACTGTCAAATTTAAGTGACCGTTTTCTTTGGTATTTTCTTTGGTATCTGCAGTGCTCAGTGTTTCTGTCCAACCACAGACAGCCAATCAGAGACGGACGGCTGTAAGAGTCAATGACGACATTGGTGAGGGAGATTTCATTTGGTGTTATTTTTGGATAGTCTAATCTTTAAAGTCCTCATCATGCACGGTGCTGTCTCACTGAGCTGCACAGAGCTCAGCAGTCATTACTGCTTTCTGTCACATTGGGATTCATGAAAACACTATTTAATCCACCATTGTCTTATTGCAATCTCTTTTTGATATTGACTCTTTATTGGACTTTTTGTTGTGGCTAAAACTCATCTTTCTTTGCTTAGAAAACACATTTATGGCTGGTAACACTTCACTGGTGGATTTGAGCTTGTTCAGCAGAGCGACGAGCAGATTTTCACTGTTCAGGTCTTGGTAATGATTTTTTCTCTGCATCAACTTGTTGCTCATCACAACCTTTTTTCAAAAACAGTGTTTCTATGCAACCACACGTTACATCTTATTTGCCGTTCTTTACTGTCGGATAGTTTGTTATTATTCTTATCTGATATCCTCCTTCTGCTGGCCAATTATAATGTTGTGATTCAGGTTTGGTTGTGTGTCATTATCTGTGTTGTCACACTTGTGTATACTACTGTTACACCAGTGACTCTGACAGCAATGACTCTGGAGCGTTATGTGGCTGTTTGTATGCCGCTGCGTCACGGAGAGCTCTGCTCCTCACGTAATAATGTAAATATTGTCCTCTTCATTCATGCTCTCAGCTCTGTGCCCTGCATTGTTATTCTCTCCACCATCTTTGGATCTGCATCCCTAAAATTTTACACCCAATTTCAGTTATGTGCAGTGGAGTTTCTTTTCATTTACTTATGGCAACAGCATCTCAGGTCAGCTATAAGTCAGTTTTACTTCTTGATCATGCTAATAACTGTTGTGATTTCCTATGTTAAAATAATGAAAGTGGCCAAAGCTGCATCAGGAGAGGATAAGCAGTCATCAAGGAAAGGGCTCAGGACAGTGGCTCTTCATGGTTTCCAGCTGCTGCTCTGTCTTATCCAGCTGTGGTGTTCGTTCATAGAAGCTGCATTGCTTCAGATTGATGTTGTTGTGTTTTATCATGTGAGATATTTCAACTATATATTATTTTATCTTGTACCAAAATTCTTGAGTCCTCTCATTTATGGCCTCAGAGATGAAGTTTTCTTTCATGCACTGAAAAAATATGTCTCCTTTGGGTTGTATAAAGGAAATAACATTGGATAAATCACAGTTGGTAGCTGTGTCTGATATTTAACTAAATTATAGTCATAGTCTGTGTTTAAGTGTTCATCAACTTTGGATTTGGAACTGGACTTAATGGGCTGCTGCTTACAGAAAAGGGTGTTTTGTTTTTTTTTGTTTTTTTTTAAACAAAACTACATATCAGTGATGATGGGCCACTCTGTGGCTTCAGTAAGTGTCCCTGTGTTCAGGTTGTTGAGGCTGAGTTGCTTTTCTTCTTGTCAGAACTAGATCATTTTAACTCATGTCACTCAGAAACACTTAAAATATGGATTCTTGTTTGTGAACTCTGTGAGTAATGCAGCAAAATGTCCTGAAGCTGGAATCAAATGAAAATGGAACAAATTGGGTTTTTTGGTGTTGGTGCTTTTTATTCATAAAATGTAAAAGAGTTAATAGTTCAATGCATTTTATGTCCCAAACTGTCAACATTAATATAATTACATAATAAGTAATTTATTTGCATGTTGTTAAGAATAAATAACGATATCAAATGAAATCTATTTTTTGCAAACAGGATGGTTTGTAAGCTGCATATGTGAACATTATCTCACTGAAAACGGAGGACTTGGCCACTCATTACAATCGTAAATCTGCTTTAATTGGCTTTTTGCAACACTTGTAAAAATAATCCACACACTTTCAGTTCTTTTAATTTTTCTGTAATAACACAGATCAGAGCAGTTCACTGGTTGCTTGATGACGTAGACCATGTATTTATCCAAAAATATGAATTTGTTCATGAAGTGAACACTGGAAATAAGTGATGTCGGTACAAGCAGGGGGCAGCACGGCAGCATAGTGTTTAGCGTTGTTGCCCCACAATAAGAAGGTTTGGTTCCCGGCCTGGGCCTTTCTGTGCTGAGTTTGCATGCTCTCCCTGTGCTTGGGTGGGTTTCCTCCCACCGTCCAAAGACATCATGTTTGGGTTAAATGCTGACTGTAAATTGCCCGTAGGTCTGAGTGTGAGCGGTTGTTGTTGTGTCTCTGTATGTTGGCCTTGCGATGGACTGGCGACCTGTCCACAGTGTACTCTGCCCTCACCCAATGTGAGCGGTTAGAAGATGAGTGAGTGAGTTAGTGTACAAGCAGCAGTTGGAACTGAAACAAGCCTCATCATCTGGGCAGTAAGAGAGTTTAGAGATTGGAAGATAGACAGAGTTAGCAGTCTGAAACAGGCTGGTGGCTCAGGAAATGGGAGACTACGTGGTGACGAGCAGACTTGGAGCTTACTAGCCAGCAGGCCAATGACGGGCAAGCTGGACAGTAACGGGCTGGAAGATTACTAAAAGATATTTTGCCAAATGTTCACGTTAAAATGTTGTGATCTTAACCACCGAAATTCAAAACTGTAAATGGAAGCCAAGATAAACTTTTTGTTCATATTTATGACAGCTGAACTGCATATTCATTAGATAAATAAGATGTGCAATACCCATTACTTTTTGTGCAATACAATTATTTTTACCGTGACATGCAATAAGAGCTAGCAGGCTCTTCTCCCATTGCTTATAACTTGTGTTTGTATTTATATTTATGTTTTTTAAATTCCTTTTTTTACTTTTCACGTTTATCCCTTTTAGATCTTTATCTATTGATATTACTTCCTCTGCACTGAAAGTTGACACCTTAATTTCGTTGTGCAATGTCACGTTGACACATTGACAAAGTTTTCTGAATCTGATTCTGATATTTGGTTGGTTTTTGAATTGAGTTAATAAGTAACAGAAATCCAATGTTGCCACACACAGACACATGGAGACTGGATCAACAATTAGCGTCCGTACCCAGGGTAATTCAAAGTGCTTGACAGATGGAGAAAAAATTACAAGAAGGCAGATAGAATCATTACATAAATCATTCAAGAAAAAAAACATTCAATGCATTAAAAGCTAATCTGAAATCATCTTCTGAAAGACTGTTCCAGATTTTAGCAGCATAAAACTGGAACGCAGCCTCACCATGTTTAGTCCTGACCCTGGGCACCACAGGGTTAGGGTTAGGGTTAGGGTTACACTTGTACACAAGCAGAGCTGTTTTAAAGTCTATTCTCTGAGCGTCAGGAGGCCAGCGCAGAGACCTGAGCACTGGACTAATGTGGTTGTATTTCCTGATTCTAGTCAGGACTCGAGCAGCAGCATTCTGGATGTACTGCAGCTGTCTTACAGCTTGTTTAGAGAGTCCAGTGAGCAGACCGTGACAGTAGTCTAACCTGCTGGATGGATTATTCTCTCCAAATCTGGTTTTAGACACTATTCCTTTGATTCTGCCAGTGTTTTTCAGATGATAAAAAGCTGCTGATGTCATTGATTTAATGTGGCTGTTAAAGTTCAGGTCTGAGTCTAAAATTATCCCTAGATTTTTAACCTAACGTAGATCTGAGTGTCATCTGCATAGTTGTGGTAGGACACATTATAACTGCATATTAGCTGGCCTAATGGAAGCATGTACAGATTAAACAATAGGGGTCCCAGAATTGACCCCTGGGAACCCAACAGGTCATAGCCATTTGGTCTGAGACACGTGCCAGTTTTACCAAGTACGTCTGTCACAGTCTGCTGCTGTCTCTCACCCTGGACTCAGTACCT
The DNA here is from genome assembly GCF_900963305.1 of Echeneis naucrates. Taxonomy (NCBI): domain Eukaryota; kingdom Metazoa; phylum Chordata; class Actinopteri; order Carangiformes; family Echeneidae; genus Echeneis; species Echeneis naucrates. The sequence continues at coordinate 9,118,659 of NC_042523.1, read as the reverse complement.
TTCCACTACTCACACCACACCTGCTCTCACTCAGCCATCAGCACACCTGCAGCACATCACCCACAATCAACCCAGGTATATATTCACTAGCTCCACACTCACTCCACACTCCCTCCTTGCCAGATTGTTCTTTGTGCCATGCGAGACTCTCCAGCGATTACATGTCAGATCTCCCAACCCTGCCTACCTGTTCCCGCACCTGCTCTCCACGTCTGCTCCCCGTTGTACCTGCCTGCGCTTCGTCTCCGACCAAGAGTTCTGCCTCAGTGTCCTGGGCTTCTGTCTGCCCTCCTGGTTCTGACCTGTCCGCCTGTCCTCGGCTCATCCTCTGCCTGCTCCCTGTCAGTACCTCCACCTTCTCCGCACTGCTCTCCCGGCTTCGACCACTCCTCCTGTCTCTGACCGCTCCTCTGCTCTCTCCTTGTCGGCACTTCAGAACCAGGTATTGACTCTACAGATCCTGCTCTTTACCTGTCCCTGGCAATTAAAGTCATTGCCGACTGTGTTCTGCTTTTGGGTCCTAACCACCCAGTGTCATAAAAATTCTGGCCAGACATGGACCCAGCAGACACCTCCTCTCCAACCTCTTGCCTAGCTCGAGTAGAGGACATGCTCCAGCGGCACAAGGCACAGCTTCAGGGCTGGAGCAGGCGCTAACCTTGCTAGCCGTCCAGGTTCAACAGATGGCTACCGTCATGACTCAACAATCTGCAGCCGATGCAGCCCTGACCCCTCTGACACGACTCTGACTCCGGCTCCTGTGCTACCGCGGGCATCACCTGATTGATGAGGAACTCGCCCATCAGCAGCATCAATCAGGTTCTCCTGTCTCGTCCAGTGCCAGGCAGTACACCTCCTGGGGACTGTCACTCATCAGACAAAAGCTATTCCATGCTCCTGTCCGGCAACCACCAAGAGACAGTCTGTTTCCACGTCCTAAAATCTAGACTGGTCTACGGGGTCCAACCTACTGCCCCTACACCCACATCAGCACCTGTTTGACCTCTGACCTTTTCAAGGTACCTGCAGACGACCATGAGTTTTCAAGAGGTGTTCAGCAAGGCGAGGGGCCACTCCTTGCCCCTGCATCAGCCGTATGACAGCACCATCGAACTTCTCTCCCGGTACCACACTGCCAAGGGCCGGCTCTCCTCCCTGTCCTGCCACTGAAAGAGAGGCCATGGAGACATACATTGGCGAAGCCCTGCCTGCTGGGATCATCCATCCGTCCTCATCACTTACTGGTGCAGGGTTGTTCTTCGTCAGCAAGAGGGACGGCTCCTTGAGGCCCTGCATCGACTTTGTCACCGGCTAAAACGGTCTGGAGATCACACCACCATCCTGACTGTGGTAGCACGATTCAGCAAGATTTCTCACTTCATTCCCCTCCCCAAACTGGTCAACATGTGTGCTGACTACATGGCCTCCCTACTGACAGGGTGTCAGACGGAGGCCCCAGTTCACCTCACTGTTCGGGAGGAGTTCTGTCGAAACATTGGAGCATCCGCCAGTCCGTCTTCTGGGTTTCATTGTTTCCATTATTTCCGACCCGGAAAAAGAGACTTTCTGTCTATCCGTGGAGGCATTCATCCGCCGCTGTTGCCAAAACTGGGGCCAGGCCAGGTCCTCACTCCTTTAGGCAGCAGAACGGTATTCACAGCTACCAATCGCTGTCAGCTCCCAGACCCCCCCTCCTTACCAGGTGGGACAAAAGGTATGGCTGTCCACCCGAACCTACCACTGGGGGTGAGTCGAAGAAACTGGCTCCTAAGTTCACGCGTTCATCTCTGGTGTTGAATGCAGCACTAACATATAACAGGAGAAGTATGAAGGCTGGTGCATTATCTGAAGCCATTAGAATATCATTGGAGACTGAACCAGCGCTGTTTCTGTGCTGTTATGGGCTCTAAATCCTGACTGACTCTTCAAGCAAGCCGTTCCTATGCAGATGGTCATGTAAGTGGTTTGCTACCACTTTCTCCATGATTTTATAGATGGACAGAAGGTTCAATATTGATCTGTAGATGGCCAAAACATCTGGAACAATATTTGGCTTTTTCAGTTGAAGTTTCATGACTGCGGTCTTAAGAGTCTGAGGTACATAACCCAAAGATAAGGTAAAATTAATCAGGTCTAGGATGAATGACTGAAAGAATGATTCCAGATGTACAATAGGCATTGCAGGTGATTCAGGAGTTGCTGTATTCAGTAGAAGATTATTGTCTAATGGAGGTAAGAGCTGATGAATTCTTTTCTGATTGTTACAGTTTTATCAGTAAAGTCCATAAAGTCATCGCTGCTCAAAGCTCAGGGATCACTGGTTCAACTGAGCTATGACTCTGTGTCAGCCTGGCTACAGTGCTGAAGAGAAACCTGTTTTGTTTTGTTTTTGTTTTGGTTTTTTTTGTTTTGTTTTCTTCTATTAGTGCTGAGTAATATGAACTTCTAGCACTGTGGAGAGCTTATTTGATATGTTTTTAAGCTTTCTTTTCAGGCTCTGTGAAACTCTTCCGAGTTACTGGAACACCAAATTCTTTCTAATTTCCTTGATGTCTGCTTTAAGGTAGGAATGTGAGAATTGTACCAGGGAGCCAGCCTCCTCTGTTTTATGACTTTCTTTTTGAGAGGGGCAGCATCATCAAGATTTAAACACAGTGTGGCCTTAGTGCAATCACAAGGTTTCAACCTGTGTATGGGAGAAAACCTCATTTGAATTTAGATATGGCATTGCTGCAAATGATGACCGAACGTTATCTTTAAATTTAGCCACAGCATCTTCAGATAACATCTTCTAAAGCCGAATTTATTCCTCAATCCTGTGCAGTCAATCAAGTAAACTCAAACGTAATGAGCTAGTGGTTAGTCAAAAGAGAGTTTTGAGGAAAGAGTGTGAACTTGCCAATTTCAAGGCCATATGTTTAGAACAAGATAAAGGATATGATTGAAGCAGTGAGTGGGTTCATTCACATGCTGGGAAAAGCCAATTGAGGCTACTAAGAAAAGAAACCCAGAACTAAGGCTGTCGCTTTCTACGTCTGCGTGAATATTGAAATCTCCCAGTATAATGATTTTATCTCTACTGAGTAGACAGTCAAACTCACTCCACACTGCACTGTCGTCATCAGCATTTATTGTTGCGCCCTGTCTCTGGCCACGTGTTGTTTGTGACTCATATTATCTGGTCACCACATCAGGGATCTCTGCTTGATAATGGGGAGGGTCCAAGCCCCTCTACAAGCAGATTAATGACTACATCCAAGACCTGCCTCCCAAGCATCTAGCAGTGCAGTCACAGGTACCACAACTGTGGCCACTAGCAAACTGAGCAGGCCATGAAAAGGCTTCAACTCCTTCTTCATCTCTACGACAGGATATTCTTCTATGGCCTGTAGTTTTCCATCAACTGGACACCACCACTCGTAAACAGCTCCACTGCACATAACTGACGTAATGGTTTTTGTGTAGAAACACTCTTTTTGAAAAAGGTTCATGATGAGCAACAAGTTGGCACAGTGAAAAATCCACCAGGTCTTGTTAACACAATATCTCATTAATACTTTGAGGTAATCTCTTTAAATTGAACAAAAACATAGATTATTACTCAAAAATTAAGTGATTTTTATTGAACTGATATACTCGCAGTCACAGGTCAGGGTCACCGTTAACTCACAAAAACCTGGGATGAATAACAACCTAACTCAGGAGGTCACGGCAGCGTTGTTTCCAACTGTTGTACGTGCAGTCTATAAAGTCATCATCATGCACGGCCCTGGTTTAGAGCTCAGCTGACAACTTTAGTCGCTGGAGTGGAGAAACAGGATTTGGGAAAACTAACAATCCAACTTCATATCACTTTAAAGGGTACTTAAAATTGGACAGTAATCAAATTGTGTAAAGAACACATTTTTACAGTTTACAGGACTTGTTGCAGTGACTGAAGCTCCCGTTTCTTAGAAAATACAAAGATGCAGATCATTTTTCTTCCCCATAACTTTTTTTACTAAAGAGTGCTTCTACACAACTACATGCTATATTTAATTTGCTCTTACATTCATATCAGATAGTTTCTTACTATTCATGTCTGATATTCTTGTCATCTTTACCCAGTTTTATATTACAATTGAGGAGCCAATCCAAACTCACACTGGGTGAGGGCGGAGTACACCCTGGACAGGTCACCAGTCTATCTCGGTTCATAACATATATGTATGTATATGTTTGTCGCTTGTTCTTTCAGCGTTTCCCTATTTGGGGTCGCCACAAAAAGTCAGCTCAGTGTCTTTCATGACTGATGGCCTCAGTTTTTAAGTCCCATTCCCAGTCCCATTAATAACAATAATAATAGTTTTATTTACATTTTAAATAAAATGAGCCGGAACATCGGCTCACTTTAAAGTTTGCAGTAAATTGTCCCTCAAACTGTAAACAGCCAATCAAAGACACGCAGGATCTCAGAGACGATGACAATACTGGTGGTGTGAACTTTCATTTGAAGTTATTTTTGGATGCTCTAGACTTTAAAGCCTCGTGCACAGCCCTCTCTCAGAAGGATGGACACACATCAGAAGACAACAGCTCTGCCTGAGACTGCATGTAGGATTTGATAAACTGATGAAATTGAACTTTTTACACTTTCTACTAGGAAACACTTGAAGGAATACTGACTCTTTAAAGGACATTTTGTTGTGGCTAAAACTCTACGTTTGCTTAGAAAACACACTTATGGCTGATAACAGTTCACTGGTTGGTAATGAACCTTTGTACCTGCTGATGAATGACCTGGTAACAGTTGTGCAGCTGCTGGTTATAATTTTTTTCTCTATCAACTTGTTGCTCATCATAACCTTTTTTCAAAAAGAGTGTTTCTACACAACAACACGCTACATCTTATTTGCTGTTACATTACTATCTGATAGTTTGGTGTTATTCCTTTCTGATGTCCTTGCTATTTTGACCCGGTTTAATATCCCCATTCATGTTTGTTTGTGTGTCATTATCTGTGTTGTGGTAATTGTGTATATTACTGTTACACCAGTGACTCTGACAGCAATGACTCTGGAGCGTTATGTGGGCTGTTTGTATGCCGCTGCATCATGGAGAGCTCTGCTCCACACGTAATACTATTAACTGTATCCTCATCATTCATGCTCTCAGCTCTGTGCCCTCTATTTTTATTTTCTCCACTTTCTTTGGATCTGCATCCCTAAAATTTTTCACCAAATATCAGTTATGTTCTGTGGAAATATTTATGATTTATTTATGGCAGCAACATCTGAGGTCAGCTATATATCAATTACAGTTTTGATCATGTGCATCATACTTGCTTTTTCCTATGTTAAAATAATGAAAGTGGCCAAGCTGCATCAGGAGAGGATAAGCAGTCATCAAGGAAAGGGCTCAGGACAGTGGCTCTTCATGGTTTCCAGCTGCTGCTCTGTCTCATCCAGCTGTGGTGTCCCTTCATTGAATCTGCATTGTTTCATATTGATTTTGTTGTATTTAATAATGTGAGATACTTCAACTATATAGTATTTTATCTTACACCAAGATGTCTGAGCCCTCTCATTTATGGCCTCAGAGATGAGATTTTCTTTCATGCACTGAAAAGTTATCTCTCCTTTGGGTTGTATAAAGGAAATCTGATTTGATAAATCAAAGTCAGTGTGTGTGTCCGAGTCAGAGCATGTCGATCTGATCTTAATGAGCTGGTCCTCAAAAACAATGAGCCAGTGGGGCCTCTAGGTTTTCTTTAACAAAACCACAGTATCAGTCAAAATGGATGAGTACCTGCATTTTAACATTTATCTTACTTTGGGCCTCTCTTCTTTGATGTGACAGACTTCTTGTGCATCACAGTCAGGTGAAAAAAAATTCCTCTGAAGATATTGGCAAGCAGTTGGTGGAGTAAACAATGACTTCTTACAGCTATGGTGTGATATTTGGTGATCAAATGGTGCGAGGAAAAAAATGAATGACTTATTGTGATGATGTTCATGATATATGTTGTCAAAATAAAGAATGAAATAATGAGAGAGAGAATTCCACTGAAAGTCACTGACTAGTTGGTTCAGGGATGTCTTATGTTGTTAGCCAACAAAACAGTGACTCTGTAATACTTGTTTGGGTTCCTACTGTCGACATTTGATCTCAGGACAGCATCCAAAAAATAAATCTGGAAAAACACTTTTGGTGAAAACTGGTGAAAATGTTTTCGCGCAAAATTTGTGTTCTAGTTTGTTTCTGATTCAAGGAATTTTTGTCCCTGGTTTCCCTTACTGCTCACATATTTTCTTGACTAATCAATCTTCAATAAATGCTTTCATTGAAATCATCTGTGCATCTTCATACACATTCTTCCATCAGCTCACAAGATTCCATCATGTTATTTACACAAAAGAAAACATACCTATTAACATATGAACTAAGAGAAAAAACTATCCAAACAAACAAACAACAAAAACATGAGGATCAGTGTGGCCAGCCAGTGATGGAGAGAGTGAGAGAGACAAGAGATCAGGGACTCTCGGGATGAACGTGCTAACTTTGTTAGCTTTCTGTTTCTATAATCAGTCATAAAAACCCTAAAAACAATTATTGATCATCCAATTCGTTTCTTACCTCTTGGTTACCTTGTTAGGCTTCCTTGTCCATGAAAATATTGGTTTTAAAGGTCTTTCTTTTTACATAAATATCATTTTCAGTATAAAGAAATCAAATGAACCTCAGGAGAATCATATAAATAAATAAAGGGCTGATATGTTGCCTGGCTATTACTAAGGAGTATTAGAATACAGCTCTTAAATGTTCAAAAAAACTTTATGTTTGGAATATTATTATCATAGGTTGAGCCAGATACTTGGTTGAAACAAGTATCCTGTACAGATATGGCAATTTTGACGAGTACGAGTACCATATGAGTAATACGAGTCAATATCCTGCTCGGGCTGAAGGAAAATCCTCCTCAGGGCGTCCTGTGATAGGACAGAGCGCAACGCGTCATTCTCCAAAATCCACGTCCACCGGAGGGGAAAACAATTGGTACAATTTAAATTACACTGAGAGATACGGTTGCGTCGGTAGCAGCCTCCTGAATCGATACGAATCAGCCATGAATCCATAGATGAATCGATTGTAGAGGTCGTTGCAATTGGGCTTTACAATTTGTGTCTCTAAAACAACACGAGAGCCGTGGCTGCCTGCAAAAATCACTCTTGCTCATGCTCCGTAGCTGGCATTACCATGATGGAAAACAGACAACGGTAACGTTAACAAATGCTGCTAACAGTTTTCCATTTGTCACATGTTTACATTGAAATGTTGCACCTTTGTGACCTACCTCAAGAGTTCAAAAACACCATGCTCAGACTGAAATGTGGCACTGTTATCATTTTTGCCTACCTCCAACAAAATGATGTCCATTCAGAAAATGTCTTTTTGGTCCATGTCTAAAAATAAATATATTGACATGATGTTGTTCTTTTTTGAATTTTATTTTTGCCAGTGCTATTCTATGATGTCTACATCTACATCAACCAATGTTAACAGTAGAATGGAATGTAACGACTCGTTCTGTATTGAAAATATTGTGGCAGGAGGAGGAAAAAACCAGGAGACGAAGGCGAGTTTTAACTTTTTGAATTCTCAACCAAAAACCAACTGAAACAGGAACAACTTTACTCTTGAGCCCCTGGTGTCCATGACACAGTCCTCTACCCTGAATACCCAGAGGGGACTCTTGGAAAAAGAAATCAGTCTCTCACTCGGGGCTTGAGCAACTTGCCATTAGGGCTGCACCTTGTCCCAGCCAAAACTGCAGGAGAAAAACAGTTCAATGCTGGCTGAGAAGCAGAATGCTGAACCTGTGAAGGTACTGCTGGGGGCCTGGAAGGAGGGCGACCCCGACGGGGAACCTGGGCCGGAAACACAACTTCGTCTGCCACTAAGTGCGCTGGTTTAAGGCTATCAAGTGTAACAAACTCACACCTATACTCACCCATGTTCAGCACAAAACTCTTAGAACCCGTCTCAAGAACCCAAAAAGGGCCATCTTATGGGGGTTAGAATCATGTCTTCCAAAAACAAACCAAGCCGACATGAGCTCTGCAGGCACAAACAAACGCAGAAAACAGTGGTGAATGGGGCCAAGTACACGACTGCTGTCTGACTAAAATAGGATAAATGGCTGGACGAGGCCGAGGAACGGAGCCCCCAGGTGAAAATTCCCCAGGGATGAGGAGTGGCTGGCCAAGAACCAGCTCAGCAGGCGAAGCATCAAGGGCCTCCTTGGGTGCCGAATGCAACCTGAGCATAACCCAAGGTAAACGGTCCACCCAGTTACCATCTGAGAGTAGTGCGGTGCACCTGCACACCCAATGATTGCACAAGTGCTGACCAGAGCTCTGACATGAACTGGGGGCTCCTGTCCAAGGTGACATCTGACAGAGTACCAAAACAGGCTACTCAGGAGGACAGACACGCACATGCGATGTCCAAGGATGTCGTGGAGAACAGAGGGACAACCTCCGGCCACCTGGTGGTCTGATCCACCATTGTGAGAATGTGCGTCGAGACTAGCGAAGGTGATCCACATGCACGTGGTCAAAGTGTCTAACCGGGATGAGAAACAGTTCGAGGGGCAACTCAGTGTGTTGGTGGACCTTAGCATGCTGGAACACCACACATACAGCCGTCCATGCCTCCATCTTTACGGAGGCCAGGCCAGATGAACTTGGAACTGACCAACTTCACTGATGCCTGAACTCCAGGGTGTGAGAGAGAGTGCATCGACTCGAAAACTCAACGGAAGGCCACTGGAATGGGGGCGAGGATGGCCAGTGGAGACTTCGCAGAGAAGGGTGGGGCTGCCTTCCTGCATCACTGTATCCTCTAGTTTGAGACTGGTGCCCATTGTTCTAAGGGCGAGGACATTTGCAACATGCTGCTCAACCACTGCCCCCACAGCTATGTCTGACGCATCAGTAATTAAAGCTATGGGTGCAGTGGGTTTGGGATAGGCAAGAAGGGCAGCGTTAGCGAGTGCGCTCTTGGCTCCTTCAAAGGCCTGGACACATTCAGAAGTCCAGTCGACAGGGTCATTTGCCTTCTTAAGCCGCAGGGCTCCATACAGTGGCTGAAGGAGGTGGGAAGCATGAGGGAGGAAACGATTATAGAAATTCACCAAGCCCAAGAACTCCTCCAATGTCTTCACGGCTGTGAGATACACTTGGCCAGGTTGACTATCAGGCCAGATTTGTCCATCACAATGAAAAACCTGTTTCACGTGCGCCAGGTGCTCTTTGGCTGAGGGACTGGCTACCAATATGTCGTCCAGATAAATAAAAACAAAGGCCAGTTCACGCTCCACATAGTCCATCAGCCTCTGGAAGGTTTTTGCTGCCCCCTTCAAGCTAAGTCTCACAACGGGAAACGTGGTGCGAGCGCGTTGCAGGGAGGACCCAAATGCAGGAGCCGGAAAACCAGGTAGGTGATGATGAAAACACTTTAATAACGAACGGACAAGGCAGGAACAAAACTACAGGGCATGGGCAAAACAACAAGGCAGGGCATGGACAAGGCAAGGATGAAATGACAGGGCAAACGACAAAATGACAATGATCCGACAAGGACTAGGCTGAAAACTAGACTTAAATACACAGTGCTAAACAAGACACAGGTGATCCACATTAGGGCAGGGAAGGCAATCAACATGGGACACAACCAGGAAGTAACATAACGGGGAACACGAAGGAACCAGGACTACAAAATAAAACAGGAAATTACATGGACAGAACACTAAACACCAGAATTAACTCAAACCTGACACTAAGAGGTATACGCATGAACTCAAAAAGCCCAAATGCAATCACCACGGTCTTGGGCACGTCCTCGGCATGCACGGGAACCTGTTCACCTGCGCACCAGGTCCATCTTCGAGAAAATAGTGGTACCCACCAGGTGCGTGGAGAAGTCCTGTATGTGGGGGATGGGACAGTGATCATGGGAGTTAGCCAGAGCCGTGCACACCAGAGACAGGAGATGACACAGAAAAAGGGAACCACCTTTGTCCCATCATAGTAGTGACAGCATTTTGTGAATGAGATCCACGGTCGTGCCGTTGCCCAATCTGGGTAGGGAAAGGATCCTATCTACCCTCTCCGAGGCAGATAGGCTGTCCCTCCTGAAAAGAAGCTGTTTGAAGGTGACATATCTTCTCCTGCATGACCCGGCGTGTGGACTGCTGGTCCAGCGAAGCAGTGACCAAAAAGTACTTGTAGTCTTCCATGTTGACACCACGCAGGTGGAACAGCCAGTGGCAGTATCAATGAATGGGTCTATTTTCATACATACCGGCTTATAAGGTGCATGATAAAACATATTAAGTGAAACAACAGTCAGGTAAGTCGAACTTGCACTACATAATTAGTTATCTAACGTTGTCAACCCATATCCAACCAAGGACCACCGTTAACACAACGCCCCTGTGCCATCTGAGAATGCTCCCACAATCCATCAAGTGTAACGGCTTCGTCGCTTACCAAAGTCGCAATAAAACATTTTGACAGATTTTTGAGCGCAGTGTGCCACATAAAGTTGATTTGAGGTCAGTAAGCACAGCAAGATTTCATACATAAGGCGCACTGCCTTAAATTTAAGGATTTAAGTGCATCTTATAGTGCGAAAAATATGGTAATTCCATACCATCCATGCCCTCTGAGGGAATCTTCTCAAAAACACGGCAAATAATTAAAGAGAAGGAACAGAATCAGCCCCTCAAAGCTGACGCACTTGGCCTTTCTCAGTACCAGTCTTCTCTAAAGGCGAGCTGAAACTGTTACCTGGATGCTGCTTTTTCCTTTTTGTTTTCAATATTTTTATTTATGTTTTGTTATAACATTGGATACCTTTATACCCTTTTTTAATTGTGATTGTGTCATTGTTTTTATTTGTTCTTTTTGTGTTTATTGTTGTTTCACACTAAATAAATAAATAAATATACATTCAGAGATTGGACCTTTTGTCTAATTGAGATGGGACCACCATCTTGTCGAAGAATAGTCATTCACAGCTCTGCAAACAGGAAGAGCTTAGCCAAACACTTCTTGTAGACATCAGTAACCTGCTCTGATTCTCTGCTTCATTTGTATTTTATTAAAACATCAAAAAAAAGATGGGTGAGATCATTTTATTTTTAAAGTTTCCAGGTGTTCCAAAGAAAGTACATTAAAAGGCCAAAGTCTTTAATATGCAGCTCCAAACTACAATTCAAAAACTATGACGGTATACAAACTATTAATGAGGGAAGCAAAACATGAGCTTAAACGATTAAATCATGAAGACTTTAGAAGATTTAATACAGATGAAACTACAGATTTAAATTTCCTCTCAGCCTTTGTGTCAGTGGTTCAGATTGAGGACAAAGGCAGGCTGAATTCTGTAACTGATGACACATCAGCTTTTTACAGATTAAATAGGACCATCAGTATCTGATTTATCAAAACAAAACGTAAGACCATGAAGCAAAGACACGTTCTGCCTTAAACTTACAACAAAACAACAACGTACACAACAAAAAAAAACATAACTGTTCTGCACTATTCATAAAAAAGTAATGAATAGTTGCTAATCATCTGATTCAATATCAATGCCAATTACTATTACAATAATGTGAACACACCCATAAAGCCCATTTCAATCCATGCAAGACGTGTTTATATCTACACACAGGAAGCCAATAACTGTTATTCAAATTGATCAAATAGTATTTTGCACCTACGAGCCAAAGGAGACACAGTATTTGAGGGCATCAAAGAAAACCTCATGTGAAGCCGTAGATGAGAGGACTCAAACAAGCAAAGGTTTTACTACATGTTAGACAACATCAGGTGTATCATATATGCTAAAGATTTACACCATCTAATATGCTGTTTTAAAGACTCAAATCCCAAAACCAATAACTCTGTGACTTCAATGACATCAATATAAAGATATTAACAGGAGAATTTGATCACGTGCTACATTTCATACCCCAATCTATCACTATGCTGCTCTATGTACATAGATTTTACTGATGGCTGTGAAATAGCCCACTAAATGTTAACAAATGAAATAGGACCTGATCTCTTAAAGTAAAAACAAGACTGTGGTTTTCAGGAAAAACAGATAGAAGTTCACTGGCACGTTCTTCATGAGCATCATCCACGTCTGTTATAAATGCTGAAAGGAAGAGAAATTCTAACATATTAAATAATGTCTCTTTTACACAAGCCAAATGAGGCAAAGTATTTCAGAGAATTAAAAAAAACCTCATCTCTCAGGCCATAAATGAGAGGACTCATACATCTGGGTGCAAGATAACATAATATGTAGTTAAAATACCTGACATTGTTAAATAGAGTAAAACTAATGTGGAACAAAGCAGCTTCTATGAAGGGAAACCACAGCTGGATAAGACAGAGCAGCAGCTGGAAACCATGAAGAGCCACTGTCCTGAGCCCTTTCCTTGATGACTGCTTATCCTCTCCTGATGCAGCTTTGGACACTTTCATTATTTTAACATAAGAAAAAACAAGTATGATGCACATGATCAAAAACTGTAATTGATATATAGCTGACCTCAGATGTTGCTGCCATAAGTGAATCATAAATATTTCCACTGAACAGATGTGATATTGGGTGTAAAATTTTAGGGATGCAGATCCAAAGAAAGTGGAGAAAATAAAAATAGAGGGCACAGAGCTGAGAGCATGAATGATGAGGATACAGTTAATAGTATTACGTGTGGAGCAGAGCTCTCCATGATGCAGCGGCATACAACAGCCACATAACGCTCCAGAGTCATTGCTGTCAGAGTCACTGGTGTGACTGTAGTATACAGAAACACCACCATAGAGATAATGAGGCACAGCCACGTTTGAAAGGCAATACGAAAATGGTTGAGGATGAGAACGATATCAGACATGAATAACAACAAACTATCTGACAGTAATGTAACAGCAAATAGCATATAACGTGCGGTTGTGTAGAAACACTCTTTTTGAAAAAAGGTAACAATGAGCAAAAAGTTGATGCTGAGAAAAATCATCACAAGGAGCTGCACAATAATGACCTTGTAATTTATGTGCCGCTGCAGCGATTCAAGAAGAACAAGAGAATTGTTGTCTGCCATAAGTGTGTTTTCTAAGCAAGCACGCAGAAGTTTGTGTCACCCCAAAAAGTCCCTTAAATTGTCATTAACAAAAACAAAAACTGGATTATTCACCCAAAGCTTTTATCCACTCCTCTCTGAAGTGATATTGTGGGACACTGAACACAGCAATTTCCAAAATCCTGTCTACTGCAACTGGGAGGAATGCTGCTCACTGAGCTCTGTGCAGCCTGAAGATGGAGGGCTACGCATGCTGACTTTAAAGACTGGGACAGTGAAAATTAACACCATGTCGCCCCCCATCAGCTGTGCCCTGCGCACAAATGGAGTACTGCAGTGTCCTTGTTTTTGTTTAGAAATTCAAATGACAATTTCCTTTAAAATTACTAATATGTTGCTTTAACTGAGATTGCTGTATATAAACTACTAAACTGCCACCAAAGCCCTGAAAATATGGAAAGAAAGGGATAGAATCCTCAAAGTCCATAAAATCTAAATGCATAAATAATAAATGCTTTGGAATACTTTTCAGTTGGCACTTGATAAAATGTTGATAGAATGGCAGTGCAGGAAGCAAAAGCATCTCTGAGGCATACAGAGATTGTGGGTAATGTACAGATAGGCCTGGGAGGCTTGGGGCTTGGCCCAGGCAAACCGGTGTGGAGTAGAGCAGAGCCCAAAGAGAAGAGGAAGCTAATTGTAGAGCAGGTTCGTAGACAGGAGGAAATATTAAGGAGTGCGAGGGCAGTGGCTCAGGATAAGCAGGGACAGTGGTTGAACTGGGAAGGTGTAGAGAAGAAAAAGCTTAGTTGGAAAGAGCTGTGGAGTATGGAGGAAAGTACTGTTAGATTTTGATAGGGGCAACATATGACGTATTGCCAACTCCCCAGAACCTAAAACTCTGGGTAAATGGAGACCCGTTATGTTCGTTGTGTTCAGGTGCTGCAGCTCTAAAACACATCTTGTCCGGTTGTAAGATTAGTCTCTCACAAGGCCGATATACGTGGCGACATAACCTGGTTTTAAAAAGCTTAGCTGCAGGCATTGAAGATATACGGAGGAAGGCAATTTTAGGAGGGTCTAAGACAAAGAGAGTTGCAATACATTTTGTTCAGGAAGGAGAGAAAGTTAATAAGATAATAAGGAAGCAAGGCAGCTTGGGGGATGCTAGTGACTGGGAGATGCAGGTAGATTTAGGAGGAAAGCTTGTTGTTCCCCAGGAAATAGCCTACACAAAGCTAAGGCCTGATTTCATTTTGTGGTCTAGGAGTAGAAAGAAAGTATATTTCATAGAGCTGACTGTAGGTAAGGATGCTGAGCAGCGAGGATGGAAGGTCAGGATTTGTCCAGTGGAAGTAGGATGTAGAGGGTTTGTAGCAAGATCTGCTGTTGCTTTGTTGAAGGAGTTAGGAGGAAGCGGACTGAGGGTGAGGAAAATAGTGAAGGAAATGACAGATGAGGCAGTAAGATCCAGTCAGTGGATTTGGGTTAGAAGAAGTAATAGTAGCTGGGGGCCCAGCAGACCGAGCTCTTCAGATAGACAGACTCTAGGGAGAAGCAGAGGAAGAAATCCAGGAAGAGGAAGTGTATTTAAGTGGAGGGTGTGGCCTGTTTGAGCCTCTTTGACACCGTGCAGTTAGTCCAGGTGAGTTGGCCTGGGTTGGTGTGTTAGTTTTGTTTGAGTATAGGACTGTTCAGGTGAGTTTAGTTGCTGAATCTGCTAGTGTAGCTTGTATTGCCTCCACCTCCTGCACCCTCTACCCGAACCAGGGTCTGTATCCCATCCGTACTTTTCTCTCCACCTCTTCTATTTCTCCCCCCTACCCGAACCAGGGTCTGTACCCCCACCCCGCTTTCACTGGTGCAGTTGGTGAGAGGTTAGAGTAGTTGATAGTCGTGCTGTTGGAGATAGTTGTCTTTGTGTGAGGAGTGGTGATGGCTGGCATTTGGGGGTGACTCTGGGACGCCAGTGTTCACGGTCCAGCCTCCTGGAGGTGTTGTGGGCCTAACTAGACGAAACAACGATGAAAGGAGGTTCCCACCTGATGACCCCAAAGACATGATAGTTATCACCACTCACTGGCCTAGTTGGATATTATCTGTAGGGAACATAGAGCAGGGTGAAAGTTTGTCTGGTCCATTTTTTTGTCACACAAGTTTCTTGTGTTTTCTCTAAATAAAATGGTGACATATTAAAGTCATCTGTGTTCTGATAAATCATAAAGAGCTCTGATAAACATTTCAACTTTCTCCCCGGGCCGCTGTACTCTCTGGTGGAAACAGGCGCGCTCGTGGATTACATTCCGTTTGGGGAAAAAGTACTCGTCTTTTCCTAACAAACATCTTTTGATCATCCCCAGCTAACACAAATGACTTGAAAATGTTTTCAGCCTTCGGGCCCGTAGCATATATCAGGGAACTGACCTGAACTTCTCCATCCTCTCTGCTTAGTTCTGTCACCAAACAAAAGCGTTGGAAACGCTGCTTCCAGTCTCCCAATTTATTTGGACGATCAAACGCAAAACTTTCCGGAGGATTAAACTTTGCCATCTTTCTGAAGCGCTGCGTCTGTCAAGTGAATCTGACACCATGTAAAGTGATTCAATGTCCACACAAAGGTTATTATCCAATACTAGAACTTTACTGTGTAACTTGGAGCTGGGTAATAATGCCCGTGTGGTCACCACGTGTGACTCACCTGGAACACCTGCTTTATGGCATTGTCGTCAACTCTCTATTAAAGGCACACACACATATACAGCATATACAACACCAATGACGGGCAAGCTGGACAGTAACGGGCTGGAAGATTACTAAAAGATATTTTGCCAAATGTTCATGTTAAAATGTTGTGATCTTACCCAACTGAAATTCAAAACTGTAAATGGAAGCCAAGATAAATTTTATGTTTCATATTTATGACAGCTGAACTATATTTGGCTGATTTTGAATTGAGTTCATGAGTAACATAAATATAATGTTGCCTCACAGAGACACATACACATGGAGACTGGATCAACTTCTGATATCTTTACAACATACATTCTTTACAACTCTCTCCTTTTAAAAAGACAAGAAAATGTGAAAAAAAGTGTATTTCAAACCAAGTCTAAATTAGTCCATCCACCCATCCATCCATCTTCTATCGCTTTTCTGTTTCCGGGCTGCTGGAGCCAATCCCAGCTCACATCGTGCCAGGGGCGGGGTCACCCTGGACAGGTCGCCAGTCCATCACAGGCCCAACACACAAAGACAAAAAGAGATGAACAACCACCCATGCTCAAACTCACACCTACGGCAAATTCAGAGTCACCAGTTAACCGAAACATGATATCTTTGGACAGTGGGAGGAAACCCACGCAGACACGGGGAGAACATGCAAACTCCACACAGAAAGGCCCCAGGCCGGGAACTGAACCCACAACCTTCTTATTGTGGGGCGACAGCACTAACCAAGTCTAAATTAGTGAATACACAAATTCAATCCCACTCAAAGAGACACAGATCATTAAAGGAAGCTTGTCAGCAGGTGTTTAAACTAAACCTAAGGCATGCTGAGGCCAATAACCTCAGATGAAAACTTTGGCAACATTCTTTGGTAACTTCAGAATAACTGTCAAATTTAAGTGACCGTTTTCTTTGGTATTTTCTTTGGTATCTGCAGTGCTCAGTGTTTCTGTCCAACCACAGACAGCCAATCAGAGACGGACGGCTGTAAGAGTCAATGACGACATTGGTGAGGGAGATTTCATTTGGTGTTATTTTTGGATAGTCTAATCTTTAAAGTCCTCATCATGCACGGTGCTGTCTCACTGAGCTGCACAGAGCTCAGCAGTCATTACTGCTTTCTGTCACATTGGGATTCATGAAAACACTATTTAATCCACCATTGTCTTATTGCAATCTCTTTTGATATTGACTCTTTATTGGACTTTTTGTTGTGGCTAAAACTCATCTTTCTTTGCTTAGAAAACACATTTATGGCTGGTAACACTTCACTGGTGGATTTTGAGCTTGTTCAGCAGAGCGACGAGCAGATTTTCACTGTTCAGGTCTTGGTAATGATTTTTCTCTGCATCAACTTGTTGCTCATCACAACCTTTTTTCAAAAACAGTGTTTCTATGCAACCACACGTTACATCTTATTTGCCGTTTCTTTACTGTCGGATAGTTTGTTATTATTCTTATCTGATATCCTCCTTCTGCTGGCCAATTATAATGTTGTGATTCAGGTTTGGTTGTGTGTCATTATCTGTGTTGTCACACTTGTGTATACTACTGTTACACCAGTGACTCTGACAGCAATGACTCTGGAGCGTTATGTGGCTGTTTGTATGCCGCTGCGTCACGGAGAGCTCTGCTCCTCACGTAATAATGTAAATATTGTCCTCTTCATTCATGCTCTCAGCTCTGTGCCCTGCATTGTTATTCTCTCCACCATCTTTGGATCTGCATCCCTAAAATTTTACACCCAATTTCAGTTATGTGCAGTGGAGTTTCTTTTCATTTACTTATGGCAACAGCATCTCAGGTCAGCTATAAGTCAGTTTTACTTCTTGATCATGCTAATAACTGTTGTGATTTCCTATGTTAAAATAATGAAAGTGGCCAAAGCTGCATCAGGAGAGGATAAGCAGTCATCAAGGAAAGGGCTCAGGACAGTGGCTCTTCATGGTTTCCAGCTGCTGCTCTGTCTTATCCAGCTGTGGTGTTCGTTCATAGAAGCTGCATTGCTTCAGATTGATGTTGTTGTGTTTTATCATGTGAGATATTTCAACTATATATTATTTTATCTTGTACCAAAATTCTTGAGTCCTCTCATTTATGGCCTCAGAGATGAAGTTTTCTTTCATGCACTGAAAAAATATGTCTCCTTTGGGTTGTATAAAGGAAATAACATTGGATAAATCACAGTTGGTAGCTGTGTCTGATATTTAACTAAATTATAGTCATAGTCTGTGTTTAAGTGTTCATCAACTTTGGATTTGGAACTGGACTTAATGGGCTGCTGCTTACAGAAAAGGGTGTTTTGTTTTTTTTGTTTTTTTTTAAACAAAACTACATATCAGTGATGATGGGCCACTCTGTGGCTTCAGTAAGTGTCCCTGTGTTCAGGTTGTTGAGGCTGAGTTGCTTTTCTTCTTGTCAGAACTAGATCATTTTAACTCATGTCACTCAGAAACACTTAAAATATGGATTCTTGTTTGTGAACTCTGTGAGTAATGCAGCAAAATGTCCTGAAGCTGGAATCAAATGAAAATGGAACAAATTGGGTTTTTTGGTGTTGGTGCTTTTTATTCATAAAATGTAAAAGAGTTAATAGTTCAATGCATTTTATGTCCCAAACTGTCAACATTAATATAATTACATAATAAGTAATTTATTTGCATGTTGTTAAGAATAAATAACGATATCAAATGAAATCTATTTTTTGCAAACAGGATGGTTTGTAAGCTGCATATGTGAACATTATCTCACTGAAAACGGAGGACTTGGCCACTCATTACAATCGTAAATCTGCTTTAATTGGCTTTTTGCAACACTTGTAAAAATAAATCCACACACTTTCAGTTCTTTTAATTTTTCTGTAATAACACAGATCAGAGCAGTTCACTGGTTGCTTGATGACGTAGACCATGTATTTATCCAAAAATATGAATTTGTTCATGAAGTGAACACTGGAAATAAGTGATGTCGGTACAAGCAGGGGGCAGCACGGCAGCATAGTGTTTAGCGTTGTTGCCCCACAATAAGAAGGTTTGGTTCCCGGCCTGGGGCCTTTCTGTGCTGAGTTTGCATGCTCTCCCTGTGCTTGGGTGGGTTTCCTCCCACCGTCCAAAGACATCATGTTTGGGTTAAATGCTGACTGTAAATTGCCCGTAGGTCTGAGTGTGAGCGGTTGTTGTTGTGTCTCTGTATGTTGGCCTTGCGATGGACTGGCGACCTGTCCACAGTGTACTCTGCCCTCACCCAATGTGAGCGGTAGAAGATGAGTGAGTGAGTTAGTGTACAAGCAGCAGTTGGAACTGAAACAAGCCTCATCATCTGGGGCAGTAAGAGAGTTTAGAGATTGGAAGATAGACAGAGTTAGCAGTCTGAAACAGGCTGGTGGCTCAGGAAATGGGAGACTACGTGGTGACGAGCAGACTTGGAGCTTACTAGCCAGCAGGCCAATGACGGGCAAGCTGGACAGTAACGGGCTGGAAGATTACTAAAAGATATTTTGCCAAATGTTCACGTTAAAATGTTGTGATCTTAACCAACCGAAATTCAAAACTGTAAATGGAAGCCAAGATAAACTTTTTGTTTCATATTTATGACAGCTGAACTGCATATTCATTAGATAAATAAGATGTGCAATACCCATTACTTTTTTGTGCAATACAATTATTTTTACCGTGACATGCAATAAGAGCTAGCAGGCTCTTCTCCCCATTGCTTATAACTTGTGTTTGTATTTATATTTATGTTTTTAAATTCCTTTTTTTTACTTTTCACGTTTATCCCTTTTAGATCTTTATCTATTGATATTACTTCCTCTGCACTGAAAGTTGACACCTTAATTTCGTTGTGCAATGTCACGTTGACACATTGACAAAGTTTTCTGAATCTGATTCTGATATTTGGTTGGTTTTTGAATTGAGTTAATAAGTAACAGAAATCCAATGTTGCCACACACAGACACATGGAGACTGGATCAACAATTAGCGTCCGTACCCAGGGTAATTCAAAGTGCTTGACAGATGGAGAAAAAATTACAAGAAGGCAGATAGAATCATTACATAAATCATTCAAGAAAAAAAACATTCAATGCATTAAAAGCTAATCTGAAATCATCTTCTGAAAGACTGTTCCAGATTTTAGCAGCATAAAACTGGAACGCAGCCTCACCATGTTTAGTCCTGACCCTGGGCACCACCAGGGTTAGGGTTAGGGTTAGGGTTACACTTGTACACAAGCAGAGCTGTTTTAAAGTCTATTCTCTGAGCGTCAGGAGGCCAGCGCAGAGACCTGAGCACTGGACTAATGTGGTTGTATTTCCTGATTCTAGTCAGGACTCGAGCAGCAGCATTCTGGATGTACTGCAGCTGTCTTACAGCTTGTTTAGAGAGTCCAGTGAGCAGACCGTTACAGTAGTCTAACCTGCTGGATGGATTATTCTCTCCAAATCTGGTTTAGACACTATTCCTTTGATTCTGCCAGTGTTTTTCAGATGATAAAAAGCTGCTGATGTCATTGATTTAATGTGGCTGTTAAAGTTCAGGTCTGAGTCTAAAATTATCCCTAGATTTTTAACCTAACGTAGATCTGAGTGTCATCTGCATAGTTGTGGTAGGACACATTATAACTGCATATTAGCTGGCCTAATGGAAGCATGTACAGATTAAACAATAGGGGTCCCAGAATTGACCCCTGGGGAACCCAACAGGTCATAGCCATTTGGTCTGAGACACGTGCCAGTTTTAACCAAGTACGTCTGTCACAGTCTGCTGCTGTCTCTCACCCTGGACTCAGTACCTTTCCACTACTCACACCACACCTGCTCTCACTCAGCCATCAGCACACCTGCAGCACATCACCCACAATCAACCCAGGTATATATTCACTAGCTCCACACTCACTCCACACTCCCTCCTTGCCAGATTGTTCTTTGTGCCATGCGAGACTCTCCAGCGATTACATGTCAGATCTCCCAACCCTGCCTACCTGTTCCCGCACCTGCTCTCCACGTCTGCTCCCCGTTGTACCTGCCTGCGCTTCGTCTCCGACCAAGAGTTCTGCCTCAGTGTCCTGGGCTTCTGTCTGCCCTCCTGGTTCTGACCTGTCCGCCTGTCCTCGGCTCATCCTCTGCCTGCTCCCTGTCAGTACCTCCACCTTCTCGCACTGCTCTCCCGGCTTCGACCACTCCTCCTGTCTCTGACCGCTCCTCTGCTCTCTCCTTGTCGGCACTTCAGAACCAGGTATTGACTCTACAGATCCTGCTCTTTACCTGTCCCTGGCAATTAAAGTCATTGCCGACTGTGTTCTGCTTTTGGGTCCTAACCACCCAGTGTCATAAAAATTCTGGCCAGACATGGACCCAGCAGACACCTCCTCTCCAACCTCTTGCCTAGCTCGAGTAGAGGACATGCTCCAGCGGCACAAGGCACAGCTTCAGGGCTGGAGCAGGCGCTAACCTTGCTAGCCGTCCAGGTTCAACAGATGGCTACCGTCATGACTCAACAATCTGCAGCCGATGCAGCCCTGACCCCTCTGACACGACTCTGACTCCGGCTCCTGTGCTACCGCCGGGCATCACCTGATTGATGAGGAACTCGCCCATCAGCAGCATCAATCAGGTTCTCCTGTCTCGTCCAGTGCCAGGCAGTACACCTCCTGGGGACTGTCACTCATCAGACAAAAGCTATTCCCATGCTCCTGTCCGGCAACCACCAAGAGACAGTCTGTTTCCACGTCCTAAAATCTAGACTGGTCTACGGGGTCCAACCTACTGCCCCTACACCCACATCAGCACCTGTTTGACCTCTGACCTTTTCAAGGTACCTGCAGACGACCATGAGTTTTCAAGAGGTGTTCAGCAAGGCGAGGGCCACCTCCTTGCCCCTGCATCAGCCGTATGACAGCACCATCGAACTTCTTCCCGGTACCACACTGCCAAGGGCCGGCTCTCCTCCCTGTCTGCCACTGAAAGAGAGGCCATGGAGACATACATTGGCGAAGCCCTGCCTGCTGGGATCATCCATCCGTCCTCATCACTTACTGGTGCAGGGTTGTTCTTCGTCAGCAAGAGGGACGGCTCCTTGAGGCCCTGCATCGACTTTGTCACCGGGCTACAACGGTCTGGAGATCACACCACCATCCTGACTGTGGTAGAACGATTCAGCAAGATTTCTCACTTCATTCCCCTCCCCAAACTGGTCAACATGTGTGCTGACTACATGGCCTCCCTACTGACAGGGTGTCAGACGGAGGGCCCCAGTTCACCTCACTGTTCTGGAGGGAGTTCTGTCGAAACATTGGAGCATCCGCCAGTCCGTCTTCTGGGTTTCATTGTTTCCATTATTTCCGACCCAGGAAAAAGAGACTTTCTGTCTATCCGTGGAGGCATTCATCCGCCGCTGTTGCCAAAACTGGGGCCAGGCCAGGTCCTCACTCCTTTAGGCAGCAGAACGGTATTCAACAGCTACCAATCGCTGTCGCTCCCAGACCCCCCCTCCTTACCAGGTGGGACAAAAGGTATGGCTGTCCACCCGAACCTACCACTGGGGGTGGAGTCGAAGAAACTGGCTCCTAAGTTCACCGTTCATCTCTGGTGTTGAATGCAGCACTAACATATAACAGGAGAAGTATGAAGGCTGGTGCATTATCTGAAGCCATTAGAATATCATTGGAGACTTGAACCAGCGCTGTTTCTGTGCTGTTATGGGCTCTAAATCCTGACTGACTCTTCAAGCAAGCCGTTCCTATGCAGATGGTCATGTAAGTGGTTTGCTACCACTTTCTCCATGATTTTATAGATGGACAGAAGGTTCAATATTGATCTGTAGATGGCCAAAACATCTGGAACAATATTTGGCTTTTTCGTTTGAAGTTTCATGACTGCGGTCTTAAGAGTCTGAGGTACATAACCCAAAGATAAGGTAAAATTAATCAGGTCTAGGATGAATGACTGAAAGAATGATTCCAGATGTACAATAGGCATTGCAGGTGATTCAGGAGTTGCTGTATTCAGTAGAAGATTATTGTCTAATGGAGGTAAGAGCTGATGAATTCTTTCTCTGATTGTTACAGTTTTATCAGTAAAGTCCATAAAGTCATCGCTGCTCAAAGCTCAGGGGATCACTGGTTCAACTGAGCTATGACTCTGTGTCAGCCTGGCTACAGTGCTGAAGAGAAACCTGTTTTGTTTTGTTTTTGTTTTGGTTTTTTTTTGTTTTGTTTTCTTCTATTAGTGCTGAGTAATATGAACTTCTAGCACTGTGGAGAGCTTATTTATATGTTTTTAAGCTTTCTTTTCAGGCTCTGTGAAACTCTTCCGAGTTACTGGAACACCAAATTCTTTCTAATTTCCTTGATGTCTGCTTTAAGGTAGGAATGTGAGAATTGTACCAGGGAGCCAGCCTCCTCTGTTTTATGACTTTCTTTTTGAGAGGGGCAGCATCATCAAGATTTAAACACAGTGTGGCCTTAGTTCGAATCACAAGGTTTCAACCTGTGTATGGGAGAAAACCTCATTTGAATTTAGATATGGCATTGCTGCAAATGATGACCGAACGTTATCTTTAAATTTAGCCACAGCATCTTCAGATAAACATCTTCTAAAGCCGAATTTATTCCTCAATCCTGTGCAGTCAATCAAAGTAAACTCAAACGTAATGAGCTAGTGGTTAGTCAAAAGAGAGTTTTGAGGAAAGAGTGTGAACTTGCCAATTTCAAGGCCATATGTTAGAACAAGATAAAGGATATGATTGAAGCAGTGAGTGGGTTCATTCACATGCTGGGAAAAGCCAATTGAGGCTACTAAGAAAAGAAACCCAGAACTAAGGCTGTCGCTTTCTACGTCTGCGTGAATATTGAAATCTCCCAGTATAATGATTTTATCTCTACTGAGTAGACAGTCAAACTCACTCCACACTGCACTGTCGTCATCAGCATTTATTGTTGCGCCCTGTCTCTGGCCACGTGTTGTTTGTGACTCATATTATCTGGTCACCACATCAGGGATCTCTGCTTGATAATGGGGAGGGTCCAAGCCCCTCTACAAGCAGATTAATGACTACATCCAAGACCTGCCTCCCAAAGCATCTAGCAGTGCAGTCACAGGTACCACAACTGTGGCCACAGCAACTGAGCAGGCCATGAAAAGGCTTCAACTCCTTCTTCATCTCTACGACAGGATATTCTTCTATGGCCTGTAGTTTTCCATCAACTGGACACCACCACTCGTTAACAGCTCCACTGCACATAACTGACGTAACATGTTTTTGTGTAGAAACACTCTTTTTGAAAAAGGTTCATGATGAGCAACAAGTTGGCACAGTGAAAAATCACCACCAGGTCTTGTTAACACAATATCTCATTAATTCTTTGAGGTAATCTCTTTAAATTGAACAAAAACATAGATTATTACTCAAAAATTAAGTGATTTTTATTTGAAATCAGTCACAGGTCAGGGTCACCGTTAACTCACAAAAACCTGGGATGAATAACAACCTAAACTCAGGAGGTCACGGCAGCGTTGTTTCCAACTGTTGTACGTGCAGTCTATAAAGTCATCATCATGCACGGCCCTGGTTTAGAGCTCAGCTGACAACTTTAGTCGCTGGAGTGGAGAAACAGGATTTGGGAAAATTAACAATCCAACTTCATATCACTTTAAAGGGTACTTAAAATTGGACAGTAATCAAATTGTGTAAAGAACACATTTTTACAGTTTACAGGACTTGTTGCAGTGACTGAAGCTCCCGTTTCTTAGAAAATACAAAGATGGCAGATCATTTTTTCTTCCCCATAACCTTTTTTTACTAAAGAGTGCTTCTACACAACTACATGCTATATTTAATTTGCTCTTACATTCATATCAGATAGTTTCTTACTATTCATGTCTGATATTCTTGTCATCTTTACCCAGTTTTATATTACAATTGAGGAGCCAATCCAAACTCACACTGGGTGAGGGCGGAGTACACCCTGGACAGGTCACCAGTCTATCTCGGTTCATAACATATATGTATGTATATGTTTGTCGCTTGTTCTTTCAGCGTTTCCCTATTTGGGGTCGCCACAAAAAGTCAGCTCAGTGTCTTTCATGACTGATGGCCTCAGTTTTTAAGTCCCATTCCCAGTCCCATTAATAACAATAATAATAGTTTTATTTACATTTTAAATAAAATGAGCCGGAACATCGGCTCACTTTAAAGTTTGCAGTAAATTGTCCCTCAAACTGTAAACAGCCAATCAAAGACACGCAGGATCTCAGAGACGATGACAATACTGGTGGGTGAACTTTCATTTGAAGTTATTTTTGGATGCTCTAGACTTTAAAGCCTCGTGCACAGCCCTCTCTCAGAAGGATGGACACACATCAGAAGACAACAGCTCTGCCTGAGACAGCATGTAGGATTTGATAAACTGATGAAATTGAACTTTTTAAATTTTTTACAAGGAATCGATTGAAGGAATACTGACTCTTTAAAGGACATTTTGTTGTGGCTAAAACTCTACGTTTGCTTAGAAAACACTCTTATGGCTGATAACAATTCACTGGTTGGTAATGAACTCATGCATGTATCGATGAAGGATAATATGATTACTGTCCAGCTCCTGGTTATAATATTTCTGTTCATCAACTTGTTGCTCATCATAACCTTTTTTCAAAAAGAGTGTTTCTACACAACAACACGCTACATCTTATTTGCTGTTACATTACTATCTGATAGTTTGGTGTTATTCCTTTCTGATGTCCTTGCTATTTTGGCCCAGTTTAATATCCCCATTCATGTTTGGTTGTGTGTCATTATCTGTGTTGTGGTAATTGTGTATATTACTGTTACACCAGTGACTCTGACAGCAATGACTCTGGAGCGTTATGTGGCTGTTTGTATGCCGCTGCATCATGGAGAGCTCTGCTCCACACGTAATACTATTAACTGTATCCTCATCATTCATGCTCTCAGCTCTGTGCCCTCTATTTTTATTTTCTCCACCTTCTTTGGATCTGCATCCCCAAAATTTTACACCAAATATCAGTTATGTTCTGTGGAAATATTTATGATTAATTTATGGCAGCACCATCTGAAGGCAGCTATATATCAAATACAGTTTTTGATCATGTGCGTCATGCTTGTTTTTTCCTATGTTAAAATAATGAAAGTGGCCAAAGCTGCATCAGGAGAGGATAAGCAGTCATCAAGGAAAGGGCTCAGGACAGTGGCTCTTCATGGTTTCCAGCTGCTGCTCTGTCTCATCCAGCTGTGGTGTCCCTTCATTGAATCTGCATTGTTTCATATTGATTTTGTTGTATTTCATTATGTCAGATACTTCAACTATATAGTATTTTATCTTACACCAAGATGTCTGAGCCCTCTCATTTATGGCCTCAGAGATGAGATTTTCTTTCATGCACTGAAAAGTTATCTCTCCTTTGGGTTGTATAAAGGAAATCTGAATTGATAAATCAAAGTCAGTGTGTGTGTCCGAGTCAGAGCATGTCGATCTGATCTTAATGAGCTGGTCCTCAAAAACAATGAGCCAGTGGGCCTCTAGGTTTTCTTTAACAAAACCACAGTATCAGTCGAAATGGATGAGTACCTGCATTTTAACATTTATCTTACTTTGGGCCTCTCTTCTTTGATGTGACAGACTTCTTGTGCATCACAGTGAGGTGAAAAAAAATTCCTCTGAAGATATTGGCAAGCAGTTGTTGGAGTAAACAATGACTTCTTACAGCTATGGTGTGATATTTGGTGATCAAATGGTGCGAGGAAAAAAATGAATGACTAATTGTGATGATGTTCATGATATATGTTCTTAAAATGAAAGAATGAAATAATGAGAGAGAGAATTCCACTGAAAGTCACTGACTAGTTGGTTCAGGGATGTCTTATGTTGTTAGCCAACAAAACAGTGACTCAGTAATACTTGTTTGGGTTCCTACTGTCGACATTTGATCTCAGGACAGCATCCAAAAAATAAATCTGGAAAAACACTTTTGGTGAAAACTGGTGAAAATGTTTTAGCGCAAAATTTGTGTTCTAGTTTGTTTCTGATTCAAGGAATTTTTGTCCCTGGTTTCCCTTACTGCTCACATATTTTCTTGACTAATCAATCTTCAATAAATGCTTTCATTAAAATCATCTGTGCCTCTTCATACACATTCTTCCATCAGCTCACAAGATTCCATCATGTTATTTACACAAAAGAAAACATACCTATTAACATATGAACTAAGAGAAAAAACTATCCAAACAAACAAACAACAAAAACATGAGGATCAGTGTGGCCAGCCAGTGATGGAGAGAGTGAGAGAGACAAGAGATCAGGGACTCTCGGGATGAACGTGCTAACTTTGTTAGCTTTCTGTTTCTATAATCAGTCATAAAAACCCTAAAAACAATTATTGATCATCCAATTCGTTTCTTACCTCTTGGTTACCTTGTTAGGCTTCCTTGTCCATGAAAATATTGGTTTTAAAGGTCTTTCTTTTTACATAAATATCATTTTCAATATAAAGAAATCAAATGAACCTCAGGAGAATCATATAAATAAATAAAGGGCTGATATGTTGCCTGGCTATTACTAAGGAGTATTAGAATACAGCTCTTAAATGTTCAAAAAAACTTTATGTTTGGAACATTATTATCATAGGTTGAGCCAGAAACTTGGTTGAAACAAGTATCCAGTACAGATATGGCAATTTTGACGAGTACGAGTACCATATGAGTAATACGAGTCAATATCCTGCTCGGGCTGAAGGAAAATCCTCCTCAGGGCGTCCTGTGATAGGACAGAGCGCAACGCGTCATTCTCCAAAATCCACGTCCACCGGAGGGGAAAACAATTGGTACAATTTAAATTACACTGAGAGATACGGTTGCGTCGGTAGCAGCCTCCTGAATCGATACGAATCAGCCATGAATCCATAGATGAATCGATTGTAGAGTCGTTGCAATCGGGCTTTACAATTTGTGTCTCTAAAACAACACGAGAGCCGTGGCTGCCTGCAAAAATCACTCTTGCTCATGCTCCGTAGCTGGCATTACCATGATGGAAAACAGACAACGGTAACGTTAACAAATGCTGCTAACAGTTTTCCATTTGTCACATGTTTACATTGAAATGTTGCACCTTTGTGACCTACCTCAAGAGTTCAAAACACCATGCTCCGACTGAAATGTGGCACTGTTATCATTTTTGCCTACCTCCAACAAAATGATGTCCATTCAGCAAATGTCTTTTTGGTCCATGTCTAAAAATAAATATATTGACATGATGTTGTTCTTTTTTGAATTTTATTTTTGCCAGTGCTATTCTATGATGTCTACATCTACATCAACCAATGTTAACAGTAGAATGGAATTGTAACGACTCGTTCTGTATTGAAAATATTGTGGCAGGAGGAGGAAAAACCAGGAGACGAAGGCGAGTTTTAACTTTTTGAATTCTCAACCAAAAACCAACTGAAACAGGAACAACTTTACTCTTGAGCCCCTGGTGTCCATGACACAGTCCTCTACCCTGAATACCCAGAGGGGACTCTTGGAAAAAGAAATCAGTCTCTCACTCGGGGCTTGAGCAACTTGCCATTAGGGCTGCACCTTGTCCCAGCCAAAACTGCAGGAGAAAAACAGTTCAATGCTGGCTGAGAAGCAGAATGCTGAACCTGTGAAGGTACTGCTGGGGGCCTGGAAGGAGGGCGACCCCGACGGGGAACCTGGGCCGGAAACACAACTTTGTCTGCCACTAAGTGCGCTGGTTTAAGGCTATCAAGTGTAACAAACTCACACCTATACCCACCCATGTTCAGCACAAAACTCTTAGAACCCGTCTCAAGAACCCAAAAAGGGCCATCTTATGGGGGTTAGAATCATGTCTTCCAAAAACAAACCAAGCCGACATGAGCTCTGCAGGCACAAACAAACGCAGAAAACAGTGGTGAATGGGGCCAAGTACACGACTGCTGTCTGACTAAAATAGGATAAATGGCTGGACGAGGCCGAGGAACGGAGCCCCCAGGTGAAAATTCCCCAGGGATGAGGAGTGGCTGGCCAAGAACCAGCTCAGCAGGCGAAGCATCAAGGGCCTCCTTGGGTGCCGAATGCAACCTGAGCATAACCCAAGGTAAACGGTCCACCCAGTTACCATCTGAGAGTAGTGCGGTGCACCTGCACACCCAATGATTGCACAAGTGCTGACCAGAGCTCTGACATGAACTGGGGGCTCCTGTCCAAGGTGACATCTGACAGAGTACCAAAACAGGCTACTCAGGAGGACAGACACGCACATGCGATGTCCAAGGATGTCGTGGAGAACAGAGGGACAACCTCCGGCCACCTGGTGGTCTGATCCACCATTGTGAGAATGTGCGTCGAGACTTGCGAAGGCGATCCACATGCACGTGGTCAAAGTGTCTAACCGGGATGAGAAACAGTTCGAGGGGCAACTCAGTGTGTTGGTGGACCTTAGCATGCTGGAACACCACACATACAGCCGTCCATGCCTCCATCTTTACGGAAGCCAGGCCAGATGAACTTGGAACTGACCAACTTCACTGATGCCCGAACTCCAGGGTGTGAGAGGGAGTGCATCGACTCGAAAACTCAACGGTGCCAGGCCACCAGAATGGGGCGAGGATGGCCAGTGGAGACATCGCAGAGAAGGGTGGGGCTGCCTTCCTGCATCACTGTATAGTGTAGTTTGAGACTGGTGCCCATTGTTCTAAGGGCGAGGACATCCGGGTCTCCAGGCTGGTCGGCAGCTACAGCAGAGAAATCCACCCCCAGGTGCACAGGACACACGAGCACACGCAACAGACGATCAGCATCAGGGTTTAACGTCCCAGCCACATGGTGAATGTTTGTTGTGAACTCAGTAATGACCACTAGGTGGCGCTGCTGACGAGAAGACCACGGCTCAGTCACCTTGGACGTGGTGAAAGCAGTGGTTTATCATATACAGAAGCCGTGAGGAAGCAACCTTCCCGCAGGAAGCAGAATGACGGGTTGCCAGGTGCAGTGCCAACAGCTACCAGTCAAAAATGCTGTACTTGCGCTTACTATCTGACAGTTTTCACCTGAGAAATGCAAGTGGCTGCCACGCATTTGCAACATGCTGCTCAACCACTGCCCCCACAGCTATGTCTGACGCATCAGTAATTAAAGCTATGGGTGCAGTGGGTTTGGGATAGGCAAGAAGGGCAGCGTTAGCGAGTGCGCTCTTAGCTCCTTCAAAGGCCTGGACACGTTCAGAAGTCCAGTCGACAGGGTCATTTGCCTTCTTAAGCCGCAGGGCTCCATACAGTGGCTGAAGGAGGTGGGAAGCATGAGGGAGGAAACAATTATAGAAATTCACCAAGCCCAAGAACTCCTGCAATGTCTTCACGGCTGTGAGATACACTTGGCCAGGTTGACTATCAGGCCAGATTTGTCCATCACAATGAAAAACCTGTTTCACGTGCGCCAGGTGCTCTTTGGCTGACGGACTGGCTACCAATATGTCGTCCAGATAAATGAAAACAAAGGCCAGGTCACGCTACACAGAGTCCATCAGCCTCTGGAAGGTTTTTGCTGCCCCCTTCAAGCTAAGAGGTATACACATGGACTCAAAAAGCCCAAATGCAATCACCACGGTCTTGGGCACGTCCTCGGCATGCACAGGAACCTGTTCACCTGAGCACCAGGTCCATCTTCAAGAAAATAGTGGTACCCGCCAGGTGCGTGGAGAAGTCCACATACTGGAGAAGTATGTGGGGGATGGGATAGTGATCATGGGAGTTAATGCAGCCTCCTCTGTTTTATTACTGTGTGGCAGTGTGCCACATAAAGTTGGTTCGAGGTCAGTAAGCACAGCAAGATTTCATACATAAGGCGCACTGCCTTAAATTTAAGGATTTAAGTGCATCTTATAGTGCGAAAAATATGGTAATTCCATACCATCCATGCCCTCTGAGGGAATCTTCTCAAAAACACGGCAAATAATTAAAGAGAAGGAACAGAATCAGCCCCTCAAAGCTGACGCACTTGGCCTTTCTCAGTACCAGTCTTCTCTAAAGGCGAGCTGAAACTGTTACCTGGATGCTGCTTTTTCCTTTTTGTTTTCCATATTTTTATTTATGTTTTGTTATAACATTGGATACCTTTATACGCTTTTTTAATTGTGATTGTGTTATTGTTTTTATTTGTTCTTTTTGTGTTTATTGTTGTTTCACACTAAATAAATAAATAAATATACATTCAGAGATTGGACCTTTTGTCTAATTGAGATGGGACCACCATCTTGTCGAAGAATGGTCATTCACAGCTCTGCAAACAGGACGAGCTTAGCCAAACACTTCTTGTAGACATAACCTGCTCTGATTCTCTGCTTCATTTGTATTTTATTAAAACATCAAAAAAAAGATGGGTGAGATCATTTTATTTTTAAAGTTTCCAGGTGTTCCAAAGAAAGTACATTAAAAGGCCAAAGTCTTTAATATGCAGCTCCAAACTACAATTCAAAAACTATGACGGTATACAAACTATTAATGAGGGAAGCAAAACATGAGCTTAAACGATTAAATCATGAAGACTTTAGAAGATTTAATACAGATGAAACTACAGATTTAAATTTCCTCTCAGCCTTTGTGTCAGTGGTTCAGATTGAGGACAAAGGCAGGCTGAATTCTGTAACTGATGACACATCAGCTTTTTACAGATTAAATAGGACCATCAGTATCTGATTTATCAAAACAAAACGTAAGACCATGAAGCAAAGACACGTTCTGCCTTAAACTTACAACAAAACAACAACGTACACAACAAAAAAAAACATAACTGTTCTGCACTATTCATAAAAAAGTAATGAATAGTTGCTAATCATCTGATTAGATAGAAGATAATAACAATATAATGATGCATTAAGGAAAATAAAAAAAATTACACTACTCTTCCCACAGCAGCATAGTGGTTAGCGCTGTTGCTTCACAACAAGAAGGTCGTGGGTTCAATTCCCAGGTCCGGGGCCTTTCCTTGTAACATTTGCATGCTCTCCCTGTGCTTTTGCAGTTTCCTCTCGGTGCTCAAGTTTCCTCCAACCATCCCGAGACATCATGTTCAGGTTAACTAGTGCTCTAAATTTTCCCTAGGTCTGAGTGTGGGTGGCTGTCTCTGTCTGTCTCTGTGTGTTGGCCCTCTGACAGACTGGTGACCTGTCCAGGGCGACACCGCCCTCACCCAATGTGAGCTGCCCCCAAAAATGGATGAGCGGTAGAAGATGAACAAATGAATGAAAGCTGCACTTCCATCAAAAAAAACATAACTGTTCTGCACTATTCATAAAAAAGTAATGAATAGTTGCTAATCATCTGATTCAATATCAATGCCAATTACTATTACAATAATGTGAACACACCCATAAAGCCCATTTCAATCCATGCAAGACGTGTTTATATCTACACACAGGAAGCCAATAACTGTTATTCAAATTGATCAAATAGTATTTTGCACCTACGAGCCAAAGGAGACACAGTATTTGAGGGCATCAAAGAAAACCTCATGTGAAGCCGTAGATGAGAGGACTCAAACAAGCAAAGGTTTTACTACATGTTAGACAACATCAGGTGTATCATATATGCTAAAGATTTACACCATCTAATATGCTGTTTTAAAGACTCAAATCCCAAAACCAATAACTCTGTGACTTCAATGACATCAATATAAAGATATTAACTGGAGAATTTGATCACGTGCTGCATTTCATACCCCAATCTATCACTATGCTGCTCTATGTACATAGATTTTACTGATGGCTGTGAAATAGCCCACTAAATGTTAACACATGAAATAGGACCTGATCTCTTAAAGTAAAAACAAGACTGTGGTTTTCAGGAAAAACAGATAGAAGTTCACTGGCACGTTGTTCATGAGCATCATCCACGTCTGTTATAAATGCTGAAAGGAAGAGAAATTCTAACATATTAAATAATGTCTCTTTTACACAAGCCAAATGAGGCAAAGTATTTCAGAGAATTAAAAAAAACCTCATCTCTCAGGCCATAAATGAGAGGACTCATACATCTGGGTGCAAGATAACATAATATGTAGTTAAAATACCTGACATTGTTAAATAAAGTAAAACTAATCTGGAACAAAGCAGCTTCAATGAAGGGAAACCACAGCTGGATAAGACAGAGCAGCAGCTGGAAACCATGAAGAGCCACTGTCCTGAGCCCTTTCCTTGATGACTGCTTATCCTCTCCTGATGCAGCTTTGGACACTTTCATTATTTTAACATAAGAAAAAACAAGTATGATGCACATGATCAAAAACTGTAATTGGTATATAGCTGACCTCAGATGTTGCTGCCATAAGTGAATCATAAATATTTCCACTGAACAGATGTAATATTGGGTGTAAAACTTTAGGGATGCAGATCCAAAGAAAGTGGAGAAAATAAAAATAGAGGGCACAGAGCTGAGAGCATGAATGATGAGGATACAGTTAATAGTATTACGTGTGGAGCAGAGCTCTCCATGATGCAACGGCATACAAACAGCCACATAACGCTCCAGAGTCATTGCTGTCAGAGTCACTGGTGTGACTGTAGTATACAGAAACACCACCATAGAGATAATGAGGCACAGCCACGTTTGAAAGGCAATACGAAAATGGTTGAGGATGAGAACGATATCAGACATGAATAACAACAAACTATCTGACAGTAATGTAACAGCAAATAGCATATAACGTGCGGTTGTGTAGAAACACTCTTTTTGAAAAAAGGTTACAATGAGCAAAAAGTTGATGCTGAGAAAAATCATCACAAGGAGCTGCACAATAATGACCTTTTCATTTATGTGCCGCTGCAGCGATTCAAGAAGAACAAAAGAATTGTTGTCTGCCATAAGTGTGTTTTCTAAGCAAGCACGCAGAAGTTCGTGTCACCCCAAAAAGTCCCTTAAATTGTCATTAACAAAAACAAAAACTGGATTATTTACCCAAAGCTTTTATCCACTCCTCTCTGAAGTGATATTGTGGTACACTGAACACAGCAATTTCCAAAATCCTGTCTACTGCAACTGGGAGGAATGCTGCTCACTGAGCTCTGTGCAGCCTGAAGATGGAGGGCTACGCATGCTGACTTTAAAGACTGGGACGGTGAAAATGAACACCATGTCGCCCCCCATCAGCTGTGCCCTGCGCACAAATGGAGTACTGCAGTGTCCTTGTTTTTGTTTAGAAATTCAAATGACAATTTCCTTTAAAATTACTAATATGTTGCTTTAACTGAGATTGCTGTATATAAACTACTAAACTGCCACCAAAGCCCTGAAAATATGGAAAGAAAGGGATAGAATCCTCAAAGTCCATAAAATCTGAATGCATAAATAATAAATGCTTTGGAATAGTTTTCAGTTGTCACTTGATAAAATGTTGATAGAATGGCAGTGCAGGAAGCAAAAGCATCTCTTAGGCATACAGAGATTGTGGGTAATGTACAGATAGGCCTGGGAGGCTTGGGGCTTGGCCCAGGCAAACCGGTGTGGAGTAGAGCAGAGCCCAAAGAGAAGAGGAAGCTAATTGTAGAGCAGGTTCGTAGACAGGAGGAAATATTAAGGAGTGCGAGGGCAGTGGCTCAGGATAAGCAGGGACAGTGGTTGAACTGGGAAGGTGTAGAGAAGAAAAAGCTTAGTTGGAAAGAGCTGTGGAGTATGGAGGAAAGTACTGTTAGATTTTTGATAGGGGCAACATATGACGTATTGCCAACTCCCCAGAACCTAAAACTCTGGGTAAATGGAGACCTGTTATGTTCATTGTGTTCAGGTGCTGCAGCTCTAAAACACATCTTGTCCGGTTGTAAAATTAGTCTCTCACAAGGCCGATATACGTGGCGACATAACCTTTTTAAAACCGTTTTAAAAAGCTTAGCTGCAGGCATTGAAGATATACGGAGGAAGGCAATTCTAGGAGGGTCTAAGACAAAGAGAGTTGCAATACAGTTTGTTCAGGAAGGAGAGAAAGTTAATAAGATAATAAGGAAGCAAGGCAGCTTGGGGGATGCTAGTGACTGGGAGATGCAGGTAGATTTAGGAGGAAAGCTTGTTGTTCCCCAGGAAATAGCCTACACAAAGCTAAGGCCTGATTTCATTTTGTGGTCTAGGAGTAGAAAGAAAGTATATTTCATAGAGCTGACTGTAGGTAAGGATGCTGAGCAGCGAGGATGGAAGGTCAGGATTTGTCCAGTGGAAGTAGGATGTAGAGGGTTTGTAGCAAGATCTGCTGTTGCTTTGTTGAAGGAGTTAGGAGGAAGCGGACTGAGGGTGAGGAAAATAGTGAAGGAAATGACAGATGAGGCAGTAAGATCCAGTCAGTGGATTTGGGTTAGAAGAAGTAATAGTAGCTGGGGGCCCAGCAGACCGAGCTCTTCAGATAGACAGACTCTAGGGAGAAGCAGAGGAAGAAATCCAGGAAGAGGAAGTGTATTTAAGTGGAGGGTGTGGCCTGTTTGAGCCTCTTTGACACCGTGCAGTTAGTCCAGGTGAGTTGGCCTGGGTTGGTGTGTTAGTTTTGTTTGAGTATAGGACTGTTCAGGTGAGTTTAGTTGCTGAATCTGCTAGTGTAGCTTGTATTGCCTCCACCTCCTGCACCCTCTATACTTTCATGCCCCCTAACCGAACCAGGGTCTGTATCCCATCCGTACTTTTCTCTCCACCTCTTCTATTTCTCCCCCCTACCCGAACCAGGGTCTGTACCCCCACCCCGCTTTCACTGGTGCAGTTGGTGAGAGGTTAGAGTAGTTGATAGTTGTGCTGTTGTAGATAGTTGTCTTTGTGTGAGGAGTGGTGATGGCTGGCATTTGGGGGTGACTCTGGGACGCCAGTGTTC
The DNA here is from genome assembly GCF_900963305.1 of Echeneis naucrates. NCBI lineage: Eukaryota > Metazoa > Chordata > Actinopteri > Carangiformes > Echeneidae > Echeneis > Echeneis naucrates. The sequence continues at coordinate 9,082,935 of NC_042523.1, read as the reverse complement.
ACGGTCCAGCCTCCTGGAGGTGTTGTGGGCCTAACTAGACGAAACAACGATGAAAGGAGGTTCCCACCTGATGACCCCAAAGACATGATAGTTATCACCACTCACTGGCCTAGTTGGATATTATCTGTAGGGAACATAGAGCAGGGTGAAAGTTTGTCTGGTCCATTTTTTTGTCACACAAGTTTCTTGTGTTTTCTCTAAATAAAATGGTGACATATTAAAGTCATCTGTGTTCTGATAAATCATAAAGAGCTCTGATAAACATTTCAACTTTCTCCCCGGGCCGCTGCACTCTCTGGTGGAAACAGGCGCGCTCGTGGATTACATTCCGTTTGGGGAAAAAGTACTCGTCTTTTCCTAACAAACATCTTTTGATCATCCCCAGCTAACACGAATGACTTGAAAATGTTTTCAGCCTTCGGGCCCGTAGCATATATCAGGGAACTGACCTGAACTTCTCCATCCTCTCTGCTTAGTTCTGTCACCAAACAAAAGCGTTGGAAACGCAGCTTCCAGTCTCCCAATTTATTTGGACGATCAAACGCAAAACTATCCGGAGGATTAAACTTTGCCATCTTTCTGAAGCGCTGCGTCTGTCAAGTGAATCTGACACCATGTAAAGTGATTCAATGTCCAAACAAAGGTTACTATCCAATACTAGAACTTTACTGTGTAACTTGGAGCTGGGTAATAATGCCCGTGTGGTCACCACGTGTGACTCACCTGGAACACCTGCTTTATGGCATTGTCGTCAACTCTCTATTAAAGGCACACACACATACACAGCATATACAACACCAATGACGGGCAAGCTGGACAGTAACTTTTGGGTCCTAACCACCCAGTGTCAGTAAAAATCTGGCCAGACATGGACCCAGCAGACACCTCCTCTCCAACCTCTCGCCTAGCTCGAGTAGAGGACATGCTCCAGCGGCATAAGGAACACCTTCAGGGCTGGAGCAGACGCTAACCTTGCTAGCCGTCCAGGTTCAACAGATGGCTACCGTCATGACTCAACAAGCTGCAGCCGCTGCAGCCCCGACCCCTCTGACACGACTCTGACTCCGGCTCCTGTGCTACCGCCGGGCATCACCTGATTGATGAGGAACTCGCCCATCAGCAGCATCAATCAGGTTCCCCTGTCTTGTCCAGTGCCAGCCAGTGCACCCATCAGACCACAGCTATTCCCATGCTCCTGTCCGGCAACCACCACGAGACAGTCTGTTTCCACGTCCTTAAATCTCCCAACCTCCCAGTGATCCTCGGTTACCCCTGGCTTTGCCGCCACAACCCTCACATAGACTGGTCTACGGGGTCCAACCTACTGCCTCTACACCAACCGTCATAACCTGTTTGACCTCTGACCCTTCCAAGGTACCTGCAGACTACCATGAGTTTTCAAGAGGTTTTCAGCAAGGCGAGGGCCATCTCCTTGCCCCCGCATCAGCCGTATGACAGCACCATCAAACTTCTTCCCAGTACCACACTGCCAAGGGCCGGCTCTACTCCCTGTCTGCCGCTGAAAGAGACACCATGGAGACATACATCGGCAACGCCCTGCCTGCTGGGATCATCCATCTGTCCTCATCACTTTCTGGTGCAGGGTTGTTCTTCGTCAGCAAGAGGGACGGCTCCTTGAGGCCCTGGTCTGGAGATCACACCACCATCCTGACTGTGGTAGACCGATTCAGCAAGATTGCTCACTTCATTCACCTCCCCAAACTCCCGTCAGCTAAAGACAGCTGACCAACACTTTTTCTGACTCCATGGCCTCCCTACTGACAGGGTGTCGGACAGAGGGCCCTAGTTCACCTCACTGTTCTGGAGGGAGTTCTGTCGCCTCGGAGCATCCGCCAGTCCGTCTTCTGGGTTTCATTGTTTCCATTATTTCCAACCCAGGAAAAAGAGACTTTCTGTCTATCCGTGGAGGCATTCATCCGCCGCTGCCACCAAAACTGGACCCAGGCCAGGTCCTCACTCCTTTAGGCAGCAGAACGGTATTCAACAGCTGCCAATTGCTGTTGCTCCCAGACCCCCCCCTTACCAAGTGGGACAAAAGGTATGGCTGTCCACCTGGACCTACCACTGGGGGTGGAGTCTAAGAAACTGGCTCCTAAATTCACCGTTCATCTCTGGTGTTGAATGCAGCACTAACATATAACAGGAGAAGTATGAAGGCTGGTGCATTATCTGAAGCCATTAGAATATCATTGGAGACTTGAACCAGCGCTGTTTCTGTGCTGTTATGGGCTCTAAATCCTGACTGACTCTTCAAGCAAGCCGTTCCTATGCAGATGGTCATGTAAGTGGTTTGCTACCACTTTCTCCATGATTTTATAGATGGACAGAAGGTTCAATATTGATCTGTAGATGGCCAAAACATCTGGAACAAGATTTGGCTTTTTCAGTTGAAGTTTCATGACTGCGGTCTTAAGAGTCTGAGGTACATAACCCAAAGATAAGGTAAAATTAATCAGGTCTAGGATGAATGACTGAAAGAATGATTCCAGATGTACAATAGGCATTGCAGGTGATTCAGGAGTTGCTGTATTCAGTAGAAGATTATTGTCTAATGGAGGTAAGAGCTGATGAATTCTTTCTCTGATTGTTACAGTTTTATCTGTAAAAAGTCCATAAAGTCATCGCTGCTCAAAGCTCAGGGGATCACTGGTTCAACTGAGCTATGACTCTGTGTCAGCCTGGCTACAGTGCTGAAGAGAAACCTGTTTTTTTTTTTTTTTTTTTTTTTTTTTTTTGTTTTGTTTGGTTTTGTTTTCTTCTATTAGTGCTGAGTAATATGAACTTCTAGCACTGTGGAGAGCTTATTTATATGTTTTTAAGCTTTCTTTTCAGGCTCTGTGAGACTCTTCTGAGTTACTGGAACGCCAAATTCTTTCTAATTTCCTTGATGTCTGCTTTAAGGTAGGAATGTGAGAATTGTACCAGGGAGCCAGCCTCCTCTGTTTTATGACTTTCTTTTTGAGAGGGGCAGCATCATCAAGATTTAAACACAGTGTGGCCTTAATGCTAATCACAAGGTTTCAACCTGTGTATGGGAGAAAACCTCATTTGAATTTAGATATGGCATTGCTGCAAATGATGACCGAACGTTATCTTTAAATTTAGCCACAGCATCTTCAGATAAACATCTTCTAAAGCCGAATTTATTCCTCGATGCTGTGCTCCCAGTATAATGATTTTATCTCTCCTGAGTAGACAGTCAAACTCACTCCACACTGCACTGTCGTTATCAGCATTTATTGTTGCGCCCTGTCTCTGGCCACATGTTGTTTGTGACTCATATTATCTGGTCACAACATCAGGGATCTCTGCTTGATAATGGGGAGGGTCCAAGCCCCTCTACAAGCAGATTAATGACTACATCCAAGACCTGCCTCCCAAAGCATCTAGCAGTGCAGTCACAGGTACCACAACTGTGGCCATAGCAACTGAGCAGGCCATGAAAAGGCTTCAACTCCTTCTTCATCTCTACGACAGGATATTCTTCTATGGCCTGTAGTTTTCCATCAACTGGACACCACCACTCGTAAACAGCTCCACTGCACATAACTGATGTAACGTGTTTTTGTGTAGAAACACTCTTTTTGAAAAAGGTTCATGATGAGCAACAAGTTGGCACAGTGAAAAATCACCACCAGGTCTTGTTAACACAATATCTCATTAATACTTTGAGGTAATCTCTTTAAATTGAACAAAAACATAGATTATTACTCAAAAATTAAGTGATTTTTATTTGAACTGATTATACTCTCGCAGTCACAGGTCAGGGTCACCGTTAACTCACAAAAACCTGGGATGAATAACAACCTAAACTCAGGAGGTCACGGCAGCGTTGTTTCCAACTGTTGTACGTGCAGTCTATAAAGTCATCATCATGCACGGCCCTGGTTTAGAGCTCAGCTGACAACTTTAGTCGCTGGAGTGGAGAAACAGGATTTGGGAAAACTAACAATCCAACTTCATATCACTTTAAAGGGTACTTAAAATTGGACAGTAATCAAATTGTGTAAAGAACACATTTTTACAGTTTACAGGACTTGTTGCAGTGACTGAAGCTCCCGTTTCTTAGAAAATACAAAGATGGCAGATCATTTTTTCTTCACCATAACCTTTTTTTACTAAAGAGTGCTTCTACACAACTACATGCTATATTTAATTTGCTCTTACATTCATATCAGATAGTTTCTTACTATTCATGTCTGATATTCTTGTCATCTTTACCCAGTTTTATATTACAATTGAGGAGCCAATCCAAACTCACACTGGGTGAGGGCGGAGTACACCCTGGACAGGTCACCAGTCTATCTCGGTTCATAACATATATGTATGTATATGTTTGTCACTTGTTCTTTCAGCATTTCCCTGTTTGGGGTCGCCACAAAAAGTCAGCTCAGTGTCTTTCATGACTGATGGCCTCAGTTTTTACATTGGCTGCCATTCCTGTCACACCCTCTCCATTACTACAGCACAAGCATTCCACTGGTTCACCCTGCAACTGGGGTTTGGCCTCTGCATGCAAAACATGCAGCTGCCTTCCCATTAATAACAATAATAATAGTTTTATTTACATTTTAAATAAAGTTCAAGGAAAATCAGCTCACTTTAAAGTTTGCAGTAAATTGTCCATCAAACTGTAAACAGCCAAACAAAGACACGCAGGCTCTAAGAGACGATGACAATACTGGTGGGTGAACTTTCATTTGAAGTTATTTTTGGATGCTCTAGACTTTAAAGCCTCGTGCACAGCCCTCTCTCAGAAGGATGGACACACATCAGAAGACAACAGCTCTGCCTGAGACTGCATGCAGGATTTGATAAACTGATGAAATTGAACTTTTTACACTTTCTACAAGGAAACACTTGAAGGAATACTGACTCTTTAAAGGACATTTTGTTGTGGCTAAAACTCTACGTTTGCTTAGAAAAAACACTTATGGCTGATAACAGTTCACTGGTTGGTAATGAACCTTTGTACCTGCTGATGAATGACCTGGTAACAGTTGTGCAGCTGCTGGTTATGATTTTTCTCTCTATCAACTTGTTGCTCATCATAACCTTTTTTCAAAAAGAGTGTTTCTACACAACAACACGCTACATCTTATTTGCTGTTACATTACTATCTGATAGTTTGGTGTTATTCCTTTCTGATGTCCTTGCTATTTTGACCCAGTTTAATATCCCCATTCATGTTTGGTTGTGTGTCATTATCTGTGTTGTGGTAATTGTGTATATTACTGTTACACCAGTGACTCTGACAGCAATGACTCTGGAGCGTTATGTGGCTGTTTGTATGCCGCTGCATCATGGAGAGCTCTGCTCCACACGTAATACTATTAACTGTATCCTCATCATTCATGCTCTCAGCTCTGTGCCCTCTATTTTTATTTTCTCCACTTTCTTTGGATCTGCATCCCTAAAATTTTACACCAAATATCAGTTATGTTCTGTGGAAATATTTATGATTAATTTATGGCAGCAACATCTGAGGTCAGCTATATATCAATTACAGTTTTTGGTCATGTGCATCATACTTGTTTTTTCCTATGTTAAAATAATGAAAGTGGCCAAAGCTGCATCAGGAGAGGATAAGCAGTCATCAAGGAAAGGGCTCAGGACAGTGGCTCTTCATGGTTTCCAGCTGCTGCTCTGTGTCATCCAGCTGTGGTGTCCCTTCATTGAATCTGCATTGTTTCATATTGATTTTGTTGTATTTTATAATGTGAGATACTTCAACTATATAGTATTTTATCTTACACCAAGATGTCTGAGCCCTCTCATTTATGGCCTCAGAGATGAGATTTTCTTTCATGCACTGAAAAGTTATCTCTCCTTTGGGTTGTATAAAGGAAATCTGAATTGATAAATCAAAGTCAGTGTGTGTGTCCGAGTCAGAGCGTGTCGATCTGATCTTAATGAGCTGGTCCTCAAAAACAATGAGCCAGTGGGCCTCTAGGTTTTCTTTAACAAAACCACAGTATCAGTCAAAATGGATGAGTACCTGCATTTTAACATTTATCTTACTTTGGGCCTCTCTTCTTTGATGTGACAGACTTCTTGTGCATCACAGTGAGGTGAAAAAAAATTCCTCTGAAGATATTGGCAAGCAGTTGTTGGAGTAAACAATGACTTCTTACAGCTATGGTGTGATATTTGGTGATCAAATGGTGCGAGGAAAAAAATGAATGACTTGTTGTGATGATGTTCATGATATATGTTGTCAAAATGAAAGAATGAAATAATGAGAGAGAGAATTCCACTCAAAGTCACTGACTAGTTGGTTCAGGGATGTCTTATGTTGTTAGCCAACAAAACAGTGACTCTGTAATACTTGTTTGGGTTCCTACTGTCGACATTTGATCTCAGGACAGCATCCAAAAAATAAATCTGGAAAAACACTTTTGGTGAAAACTGGTGAAAATGTTTTAGCGCAAAATTTGTGTTCTAGTTTGTTTCTGATTCAGGGAATTTTTGTCCCTGGTTTCCCTTACTGCTCACATATTTTCTTGACTAATCAATCTTCAATAAATGCTTTCATTAAAATCATCTGTGCATCTTCATACACATTCTTCCATCAGCTCACAAGATTCCATCATGTTATTTACACAAAAGAAAACATACCTATTAACATATGAACTAAGAGAAAAAACTATCCAAACAAACAAACAACAAAAACATGAGGATCAGTGTGGCCAGCCAGTGATGGAGAGAGTGAGAGAGACAAGAGATCAGGGACTCTCGGGATGAACGTGCTAACTTTGTTAGCTTTCTGTTTCTATAATCAGTCATAAAAACCCTAAAAACAATTATTGATCATCCAATTCGTTTCTTACCTCTTGGTTACCTTGTTAGGCTTCCTTGTCCATGAAAATATTGGTTTTAAAGGTCTTTCTTTTTACATAAATATCATTTTCAATATAAAGAAATCAAATGAACCTCAGGAGAATCATATAAATAAATAAAGGGCTGATATGTTACCTGGCTATTACTAAGGAGTATTAGAATACAGCTCTTAAATGTTAAAAAAAACTTTCTGTTTGAAATATTATTATCATAGGTTGAGCCAGAAACTTGGTTGAAACAAGTATCCAGTACAGATATAGCAATTTTGACGAGTACGAGTACCATATGAGTAATACGAGTCAATATCCTGCTCAGGGCTGAAGGAAAATCCTCCTCAGGGCGTCCTGTGATAGGACAGAGCGCAACGCGTCATTCTCCGAAATCCACGTCCACCGGAGGGGAAAACAATTGGTACAATTTAAATTACACTGAGAGATACGGTTGCGTCGGTAGCAGCCTCCTGAATCGATACGAATCAGCCATGAATCCATAGATGAATCGATTGTAGAGTCGTTGCAATCGGGCTTTACAATTTGTGTCTCTAAAACAACACGAGAACCGTGGCTGCCTGCAAAAATCACTCTTGCTCATGCTCCGTAGCTGGCATTACCATGATGGAAAACAGACAACGGTAACGTTAACAAATGCTGCTAACAGTTTTCCATTTGTCACATGTTTACATTGAAATGTTGCACCCTTGTGACCTACCTCAAGAGTTCAAAACACCATGCTCAGACTGAAATGTGGCACTGTTATCATTTTTGCCTACCTCCAACAAAATGATGTCCATTCAGCAAATGTCTTTTTGGTCCATGTCTAAAAATAAATATATTGACATGATGTTGTTCTTTTTTGAATTTTATTTTTGCCAGTGCTATTCTATGATGTCTACATCTACATCAACCAATGTTAACAGTAGAATGGAATTGGAACTACTCGTTCTGTATTGAAAATATTGTGGCAGGAGGAGGAAAAACCAGGAGACGAAGGCGAGTTTTAACTTTTTGAATTCTCAACCAAAAACCAACTGAAACAGGAACAACTTTACTCTTGAGCCCCTGGTGTCCATGACACAGTCCTCTACCCTGAATACCCAGAGGGGACTCTTGGAAAAAGAAATCAGTCTCTCACTCAGGGCTTGAGCAACTTGCCATTAGGGCTGCACCTTGTCCCAGCCAAAACTGCAGGAGAAAAACAGTTCAATGCTGGCTGAGAAGCAGAATGCTGAACCTGTGAAGGTACTGCTGGGGGCCTGGAAGGAGGGCGACCCCGACGGGGAACCTGGGCTGGAAACACAACTTTGTCTGCCACTAAGTGCGCTGGTTTAAGGCTATCAAGTGTAACAAACTCACACCTATACCCACCCATGTTCAGCACAAAACTCTTAGAACCCGTCTCAAGAACCCAAAAAGGGCCATCTTATGGGGGTTAGAATCATGTCTTCCAAAAACAAACCAAGCCGACATGAGCTCTGCAGGCACAAACAAACGCAGAAAACAGTGGTGAATGAGGCCAAGTACACGAGTGCTGTCTGACTAAAATAGGATAAATGGCTGGACGAGGCCGAGGAACAGAGCCCCCAGGTGAAAATTCCCCAGGGATGAGGAGTGGCTGGCCAAGAACCAGCTCAGCAGGCGAAGCATCAAGGTCCTCCTTGGGTGCCGAATGCAACCTGAGCATAACCCAAGGTAAACGGTCCACCCAGTTACCATCTGAGAGTAGTGCGGTGCACCTGCACACCCAATGATTGCACAAGTGCTGACCAGAGCTCTGACATGAACTGGGGGCTCCTGTCCAAGGTGACATCTGACAGAGTACCAAAACAGGCTACTCAGGAGGACAGACACGCACATGCGATGTCCAAGGATGTCGTGGAGAACAGAGGGACAACGTGGTGCGAGCGCGTTGCAGGGAGGACCCAAATGCAGGAGCCGGAAAACCAGGTAGGTGATGATGAAAGAAAACACTTTAATAACGAACGGACAAGGCAGGAACAAAACTACAGGGCATGGGCAAAACAACAAGGCAGGGCATGGACAAGGCAAGGATGAAATGACAGGGCAAACGACAAAATGACAATGATCCGACAAGGACTAGGCTGAAAACTAGACTTAAATACACAGTGCTAAACAAGACACAGGTGATCCACATTAGGGCAGGGAAGCCAATCAACATGGGACACAACCAGGAAGTAACATAACGGGGAACACGAAGGAACCAGGACTACAAAATAAAACAGGAAATTACATGGACAGAACACTAAACACCAGAATTAACTCAAAACCTGACACTAAGAGGTATACGCATGAACTCAAAAAGCCCAAATGCAATCACCACGGTCTTGGGCACGTCCTCGGCATGCACGGGAACCTGTTCACCTGCGCACCAGGTCCATCTTCGAGAAAATAGTGGTACCCACCAGGTGCGTGGAGAAGTCCTGTATGTGGGGGATGGGATAGTGATCACGGGAGTTAGCCAGAGCCGTGCACACCAGAGACAGGAGATGACACAGAAAAAGGGAACCACCTTTGTCCCATCATAGTAGTGACAGCATTTTGTGAATGAGATCCACGGTCGTGCCGTTGCCCAATCTGGGTAGGGAAAGTATCCTATCTACCCTCTCCGAGGCAGATAGGCTGTCCCTCCTGAAAAGAAGCTGTTTGAAGGTGACATATCTTCTGCTGCATGACCCGGCGTGTGGACTGCTGGTCCAGCGAAGCAGTGACCAAAAAGTACTTGTAGTCTTCCATGTTGACACCACGCAGGTGGAACAGCCAGTGGCAGTATCAATGAATGGGTCTATTTTCATACATACCGGCTTATAAGGTGCATGATAAAACATATTAAGTGAAACAACAGTCAGGTAAGTCGAACTTGCACTACATAATTAGTTATCTAACGTTGTCAACCCATATCCAACCAAGGACCACCGTTAACACAACGCCCCTGTGCCATCTGAGAATGCTCCCACAATCCATCAAGTGGAACGGCTTCGTCGCTTACCAAAGTCGCAATAAAACATTTTGACAGATTTTTGAGCGCAGTGTGCCACATAAAGTTGGTTCGAGGTCAGTAAGCACAGCAAGATTTCATACATAAGGCGCACTGCCTTACATTTAAGGATTTAAGTGCATCTTATTGTGCGAAAAATATGGTAATTCCATACCATCCATCCCCTCTGAGGGAATCTTCTCAAAAACACGGCAAATAATTAAAGAGAAGGAACAGAATCAGCCCCTCAAAGCTGACGCACTTGGCCTTTCTCAGTACCAGTCTTCTCTAAAGGCGAGCTGAAACTGTTACCTGGATGCTGCTTTTTCCTTTTTGTTTTCAATATTTTTATTTATGTTTTGTTATAACATTGGATACCTTTATACGCTTTTTAATTGTGATTGTGTCATTGTTTTTATTTGTTCTTTTTGTGTTTATTGTTGTTTCACACTAAATAAATAAATAAATATACATTCAGAGATTGGACCTTTTGTCTAATTGAGACGGGACCACCATCTTGTCGAAGAATGGTCATTCACAGCTCTGCAAACAGGAAGAGCTTAGCCAAACACTTCTTGTAGACATCAGTAACCTGCTCTGATTCTCTGCTTCATTTGTATTTTATTAAAACATCAAAAAAAAGATGGGTGAGATCATTTTATTTTTAAAGGTTCCAGGTGTTCCAAAGAAAGTACATTAAAAGGCCAAAGTCTTTAATATGCAGCTCCAAACTACAATTCAAAAACTATGACGGTATACAAACTATTAATGAGGGAAGCAAAACATGAGCTTAAACGATTAAATCATGAAGACTTTAGAAGATTTAATACAGATGAAACTACAGATTTAAATTTCCTCTCAGCCTTTGTGTCAGTGGTTCAGATTGAGGACAAAGGCAGGCTGAATTCTGTAACTGATGACACATCAGCTTTTTACAGATTAAATAGGACCATCAGTATCTGATTTATCAAAACAAAACGTAAGACCATGAAGCAAAGACACGTTCTGCCTTAAACTTACAACAAAACAACAACGTACACAACAAAAAAAAACAACTGTTCTGCACTATTCATAAAAAAGTAATGAATAGTTGCTAATCATCTGATTCAATATCAATGCCAATTACTATTACAATAATGTGAACACACCCATAAAGCCCATTTCAATCCATGCAAGACGTGTTTATATCTACACACAGGAAGCCAATAACTGACTCAAATCCCAAAACCAATAACTCTGTGACTTCAATGACATCAATATAAAGATATTAACTGAACTGGAGAATTTGATCACGTGCTGCATTTCATACCCCAATCTATCACTATGCTGCTCTATGTACATAGATTTTACTGATGGCTGTGAAATAGCCCACTAAATGTTAACACATGAAATAGGACCTGATCTCTTAAAGTAAAAACAAGACTGTGGTTTTCAGGAAAAAGAGATAGAAGTTCACTGGCACGTTGTTCATGAGCATCATCCACGTCTGTTATAAATGCTGAAAGGAAGAGAAATTCTAACATATTAAATAATGTCTCTTTTACACAAGCCAAATGAGGCAAAGTATTTCAGAGAATTAAAAAAAAACTCATCTCTCAGGCCATAAATGAGAGGACTCATACATCTGGGTGCAAGATAACATAATATGTAGTTAAAATACCTGACATTGTCAAATAAATTAAAACTAATCTGGAACAAAGCAGCTTCAATGAAGGGAAACCACAGCTGGATAAGACAGAGCAGCAGCTGGAAACCATGAAGAGCCACTGTCCTGAGCCCTTTCCTTGATGACTGCTTATCCTCTCCTGATGCAGCTTTGGACACTTTCATTATTTTAACATAAGAAAAAACAAGTATGATGCACATGATCAAAAACTGTAATTGGTATATAGCTGACCTCAGATGTTGCTGCCATAAGTGAATCATAAATATTTCCACTGAACAGATGTGATATTGGGTGTAAAGTTTTAGGGATGCAGATCCAAAGAAAGTGGAGAAAATAAAAATAGAGGGCACAGAGCTGAGAGCATGAATGATGAGGATACAGTTAATAGTATTACGTGTGGAGCAGAGCTCTCCATGATGCAGCGGCATACAAACAGCCACATAACGCTCCAGAGTCACTGCTGTCAGAGTCACTGGTGTGACTGTAGTATACAGAAACACCACCATAGAGATAATGATGCACAGCCACATTTGAAAGGCAATACGAAAATGGTTGAGGATGAGAACGATATCAGACATGAATAACAACAAACTATCTGACAGTAATGTAACAGCAAATAGCATATAACGTGCGGTTGCGTAGAAACACTCTTTTTGAAAAAAGGTTACAATGAGCGACAAGTTGATGCTGAGAAAAATCATCACAAGGAGCTGCACAATAATGACCTTGTAATTTATGTGCCGCTGCAGCGATTCAAGAAGAACAAGAGAATTGTTGTCTGCCATAAGTGTGTTTTCTAAGCAAGCACGCAGAAGTTTGTGTCACCCCAAAAAGTCCCTTAAATTGTCATTAACAAAAACAAAAACTGGATTATTCACCCAAAGCTTTTATCCACTCCTCTCTGAAGTGATATTGTGGGACACTGAACACAGCAATTTCCAAAATCCTGTCTACTGCAACTGGGAGGAATGCTGCTCACTGAGCTCTGTGCAGCCTGAAGATGGAGGGCTACGCATGCTGACTTTAAAGACTGGGACAGTGAAAATTAACACCATGTCGCCCCCCATCAGCTGTGCCCTGCGCACAAATGGAGTACTGCAGTGTCCTTGTTTTTGTTTAGAAATTCAAATGACAATTTCCTTTAAAATTACTAATATGTTGCTTTAACTGAGATTGCTGTATATAAACTACTAAACTGCCACCAAAGCCCTGAAAATATGGAAAGAAAGGGATAGAATCCTCAAAGTCCATAAAATCTAAATGCATAAATAATAAATGCTTTGGAATAGTTTTCAGTTGTCACTTGATAAAATGTTGATAGAATGGCAGTGCAGGAAGCAAAAGCATCTCTTAGGCATACAGAGATTGTGGGTAATGTACAGATAGGCCTGGGAGGCTTGGGGCTTGGCCCAGGCAAACCGGTGTGGAGTAGAGCAGATCCCAAAGAGAAGAGGAAGCTAATTGTAGAGCAGGTTCGTAGACAGGAGGAAATATTAAGGAGTGCGAGGGCAGTGGCTCAGGATAAGCAGGGACAGTGGTTGAACTGGGAAGGTGTAGAGAAGAAAAAGCTTAGTTGGAAAGAGCTGTGGAGTATGGAGGAAAGTACTGTTAGATATTTGATAGGGGCAACATATGACGTATTGCCAACTCCCCAGAACCTAAAACTCTGGGTAAATGGAGACCCGTTATGTTCGTTGTGTTCAGGTGCTGCAGCTCTAAAACACATCTTGTCCGGTTGTAAGATTAGTCTCTCACAAGGCCGATATACGTGGCGACATAACCTGGTTTTAAAAAGCTTAGCTGCAGGCATTGAAGATGCTGAGCAGCGAGGATGGAAGGTCAGGATTTGTCCTGTCCAGTGGAAGTAGGATGTAGAGGGTTTGTAGCAAGATCTGCTGTTGCTTTGTTGAAGGAGTTAGGAGGAAGCGGACTGAGGGTGAGGAAAATAGTGAAGGAAATGACAGATGAGGCAGTAAGATCCAGTCAGTGGATTTGGGTTAGAAGAAGTAATAGTAGCTGGGGGCCCAGCAGACCGAGCTCTTCAGATAGACAGACTCTAGGGAGAAGCAGAGGAAGAAATCCAGGAAGAGGAAGTGTATTTAAGTGGAGGGTGTGGCCTGTTTGAGCCTCTTTGACACCGTGCAGTTAGTCCAGGTGAGTTGGCCTGGGTTGGTGTGTTAGTTTTGTTTGAGTATAGGACAGGTGAGTTTAGTTGCTGAATCTGCTAGTGTAGCTTGTATTGCCTCCACCTCCTGCACCCTCTACCCGAACCAGGGTCTGTATCCCATCCGTACTTTTCTCTCCACCTCTTCTATTTCTCCCCCCTACCCGAACCAGGGTCTGTACCCCCACCCCGCTTTCACTGGTGCAGTTGGTGAGAGGTTAGAGTAGTTGATAGTCGTGCTGTTGGAGATAGTTGTCTTTGTGTGAGGAGTGGTGATGGCTGGCATGTGGGGGTGACTCTGGGACGCCAGTGTTCACGGTCCAGCCTCCTGGAGGTGTTGTGGGCCTATTTAGACGAAACAACGATGAAAGGAGGTTCCCACCTGATGACCCCAAAGACATGATAGTTATCACCACTCACTGGCCTAGTTGGATATTATCTGTAGGGAACATAGAGCAGGGTGAAAGTTTGTCTGGTCCATTTTTTTGTCACACAAGTTTCTTGTGTTTTCTCTAAATAAAATGGTGACATATTAAAGTCATCTGTGTTCTGATAAATCATAAAGAGCTCTGATAAACATTTCAACTTTCTCCCCGGGCCGCTGTACTCTCTGGTGGAAACAGGCGCGCTCGTGGATTACATTCCGTTTGGGGAAAAAGTACTCGTCTTTTCCTACCAAACATCTTTTGATCATCCCCAGCTAACACGAATGACTTGAAAATGTTTTCAGCCTTCGGGCCCGTAGCATATATCACGGAACTGACCTGAACTTCTCCATCCTCTCTGCTTAGTTCTGTCACCAAACAAAAGCGTTGGAAACGCTGCTTCCAGTCTCCCAATTTATTTGGACGATCAAACGCAAAACTTTCCGGAGGATTAAACTTTGCCATCTTTCTGAAGCGCTGCGTCTGTCAAGTGAATCTGACACCATGTAAAGTGATTCAATGTCCACACAAAGGTTATTATCCAATACTAGAACTTTACTGTGTAACTTGGAGCTGGGTAATAATGCCCGTGTGGTCACCACGTGTGACTCACCTGGAACACCTGCTTTATGGCATTGTCGTCAACTCTCTATTAAAGGCACACACACATATACAGCATATACAACACCAATGACGGGCAAGCTGGACAGTAACGGGCTGGAAGATTACTAAAAGATATTTTGCCAAATGTTCATGTTAAAATGTTGTGATCTTACCCAACTGAAATTCAAAACTGTAAATGGAAGCCAAGATAAATTTTATGTTTCATATTTATGATAGCTGAACTATATTTGGTTGATTTTGAATTGAGTTCATGAGTAACATAAATATAATGTTGCCTCACAGAGACACATACACATGGAGACTGGATCAACTTCTGATATCTTTACAACATACATTCTTTACAACTCTCTCCTTTTAAAAAGACAAGAAAATGTGAAAAAAAGTGTATTTCAAACCAAGTCTAAATTAGTCCATCCACCCATCCATCCATCTTCTATCGCTTTTCTGTTTCCGGGCTGCTGGAGCCAATCCCAGCTCACATCGTGCCAGGGGCGGGGTCACCCTGGACAGGTCGCCAGTCCATCACAGGCCCAACACACAAAGACAAAAAGAGATGAACAACCACCCATGCTCAAACTCACACCTACGGCAAATTCAGAGTCACCAGTTAACCGAAACATGATATCTTTGGACAGTGGGAGGAAACCCACGCAGACACGGGGAGAACATGCAAACTCCACACAGAAAGGCCCCAGGCCGGGAACTGAACCCACAACCTTCTTATTGTGGGGCGACAGCACTAACCAAGTCTAAATTAGTGAATACACAAATTCAATCCCACTCAAAGAGACACAGATCATTAAAGGAAGCTTGTCAGCAGGTGTTTAAACTAAACCTAAGGCATGCTGAGGCCAATAACCTCAGATGAAAACTTTGGCAACATTCTTTGGTAACTTCAGAATAACTGTCAAATTTAAGTGACCGTTTTCTTTGGTATTTTCTTTGGTATCTGCAGTGCTCAGTGTTTCTGTCCAACCACAGACAGCCAATCAGAGACGGACGGCTGTAAGAGTCAATGACGACATTGGTGAGGGAGATTTCATTTGGTGTTATTTTTGGATAGTCTAATCTTTAAAGTCCTCATCATGCACGGTGCTGTCTCACTGAGCTGCACAGAGCTCAGCAGTCATTACTGCTTTCTGTCACATTGGGATTCATGAAAACACTATTTAATCCACCATTGTCTTATTGCAATCTCTTTTTGATATTGACTCTTTATTGGACTTTTTGTTGTGGCTAAAACTCATCTTTCTTTGCTTAGAAAACACATTTATGGCTGGTAACACTTCACTGGTGGATTTTGAGCTTGTTCAGCAGAGCGACGAGCAGATTTTCACTGTTCAGGTCTTGGTAATGATTTTTCTCTGCATCAACTTGTTGCTCATCACAACCTTTTTTCAAAAACAGTGTTTCTATGCAACCACACGTTACATCTTATTTGCCGTTTCTTTACTGTCGGATAGTTTGTTATTATTCTTATCTGATATCCTCCTTTTGCTTGCCAATTATAATGTTGTGATTCAGGTTTGGTTGTGTGTCATTATCTGTGTTGTCACACTTGTGTATACTACTGTTACACCAGTGACTCTGACAGCAATGACTCTGGAGCGTTATGTGGCTGTTTGTATGCCGCTGCGTCACGGAGAGCTCTGCTCCACACGTAATAATGTAAATATTGTCCTCTTCATTCATGCTCTCAGCTCTGTGCCCTGCATTGTTATTCTCTCCACCATCTTTGGATCTGCATCCCTAAAATTTTACACCCAATTTCAGTTATGTGCAGTGGAGTTTCTTTTCATTTACTTATGGCAACACCATCTCAGGTCAGCTATAAGTCAGTATTACTTCTTGATCATGCTAATAACTGTTGTGATTTCCTATGTTAAAATAATGAAAGTGGCCAAAGCTGCATCAGGAGAGGATAAGCAGTCATCAAGGAAAGGGCTCAGGACAGTGGCTCTTCATGGTTTCCAGCTGCTGCTCTGTCTCATCCAGCTGTGGTGTTCGTTCATAGAAGCTGCATTGCTTCAGATTGATGTTGTTGTGTTTTATCATGTGAGATATTTCAACTATATATTATTTTATCTTGTACCAAAATTCTTGAGTCCTCTCATTTATGGCCTCAGAGATGAAGTTTTCTTTCATGCACTGAAAAAATATGTCTCCTTTGGGTTGTATAAAGGAAATAACATTGGATAAATCACAGTTGGTAGCTGTGTCTGATATTTAACTAAATTATAGTCATAGTCTGTGTTTAAGTGTTCATCAACTTTGGATTTGGAACTGGACTTAATGGGCTGCTGCTTACAGAAAAGGGTGTTTTGTTTTTTTTGTTTTTTTTTAAACAAAACTACATATCAGTGATGATGGGCCACTCTGTGGCTTCAGTAAGTGTCCCTGTGTTCAGGTTGTTGAGGCTGAGTTGCTTTTCTTCTTGTCAGAACTAGATCATTTTAACTCATGTCACTCAGAAACACTTAAAATATGGATTCTTGTTTGTGAACTCTGTGAGTAATGCAGCAAAATGTCCTGAAGCTGGAATCAAATGAAAATGGAACAAATTGGGTTTTTTGGTGTTGGTGCTTTTTATTCATAAAATGTAAAAGAGTTAATAGTTCAATGCATTTTATGTCCCAAACTGTCAACATTAATATAATTACATAATAAGTAATTTATTTGCATGTTGTTAAGAATAAATAACGATATCAAATGAAATCTATTTTTTGCAAACAGGATGGTTTGTAAGCTGCATATGTGAACATTATCTCACTGAAAACGGAGGACTTGGCCACTCATTACAATCGTAAATCTGCTTTAATTGGCTTTTTGCAACACTTGTAAAAATAAATCCACACACTTTCAGTTCTTTTAATTTTTCTGTAATAACACAGATCAGAGCAGTTCACTGGTTGCTTGATGACGTAGACCATGTATTTATCCAAAAATATGAATTTGTTCATGAAGTGAACACTGGAAATAAGTGATGTCGGTACAAGCAGGGGGCAGCACGGCAGCATAGTGTTTAGCGTTGTTGCCCCACAATAAGAAGGTTTGGTTCCCGGCCTGGGGCCTTTCTGTGCTGAGTTTGCATGCTCTCCCTGTGCTTGGGTGGGTTTCCTCCCACCGTCCAAAGACATCATGTTTGGGTTAAATGCTGACTGTAAATTGCCCGTAGGTCTGAGTGTGAGCAGTTGTTGTTGTGTCTCTGTATGTTGGCCTTGCGATGGACTGGCGACCTGTCCACAGTGTACTCTGCCCTCACCCAATGTGAGCGGTAGAAGATGAGTGAGTGAGTTAGTGTACAAGCAGCAGTTGGAACTGAAACAAGCCTCATCATCTGGGGCAGTAAGAGAGTTTAGAGATTGGAAGATAGACAGAGTTAGCAGTCTGAAACAGGCTGGTGGCTCAGGAAATGGGAGACTACGTGGTGACGAGCAGACTTGGAGCTTACTAGCCAGCAGGCCAATGACGGGCAAGCTGGACAGTAACGGGCTGGAAGATTACTAAAAGATATTTTGCCAAATGTTCACGTTAAAATGTTGTGATCTTAACCAACCGAAATTCAAAACTGTAAATGGAAGCCAAGATAAACTTTTTGTTTCATATTTATGACAGCTGAACTGCATATTCATTAGATAAATAAGATGTGCAATACCCATTACTTTTTTGTGCAATACAATTATTTTTACCGTGACATGCAATAAGAGCTAGCAGGCTCTTCTCCCCATTGCTTATAACTTGTGTTTGTATTTATATTTATGTTTTTAAATTCCTTTTTTTTACTTTTCACGTTTATCCCTTTTAGATCTTTATCTATTGATATTACTTCCTCTGCACTGAAAGTTGACACCTTAATTTCGTTGTGCAATGTCACGTTGACACATTGACAAAGTTTTCTGAATCTGATTCTGATATTTGGTTGGTTTTTGAATTGAGTTAATAAGTAACAGAAATCCAATGTTGCCACACACAGACACATGGAGACTGGATCAACAATTAGCGTCCGTACCCAGGGTAATTCAAAGTGCTTGACAGATGGAGAAAAAATTACAAGAAGGCAGATAGAATCATTACATAAATCATTCAAGAAAAAAATCATTCAATGCATTAAAAGCTAATCTGAAATCATCTTCTGAAAGACTGTTCCAGATTTTAGCAGCATAAAACTGGAACGCAGCCTCACCATGTTTAGTCCTGACCCTGGGCACCACCAGGGTTAGGGTTAGGGTTAGGGTTACACTTGTACACAAGCAGAGCTGTTTTAAAGTCTATTCTCTGAGCGTCAGGAGGCCAGCGCAGAGACCTGAGCACTGGACTAATGTGGTTGTATTTCCTGATTCTAGTCAGGACTCGAGCAGCAGCATTCTGGATGTACTGCAGCTGTCTTACAGCTTGTTTAGAGAGTCCAGTGAGCAGACCGTTACAGTAGTCTAACCTGCTGGATGGATTATTCTCTCCAAATCTGGTTTAGACACTATTCCTTTGATTCTGCCAGTGTTTTTCAGATGATAAAAAGCTGCTGATGTCATTGATTTAATGTGGCTGTTAAAGTTCAGGTCTGAGTCTAAAATTATCCCTAGATTTTTAACCTAACGTAGATCTGAGTGTCATCTGCATAGTTGTGGTAGGACACATTATAACTGCATATTAGCTGGCCTAATGGAAGCATGTACAGATTAAACAATAGGGGTCCCAGAATTGACCCCTGGGGAACCCAACAGGTCATAGCCATTTGGTCTGAGACACGTGCCAGTTTTAACCAAGTACGTCTGTCACAGTCTGCTGCTGTCTCTCACCCTGGACTCAGTACCTTTCCACTACTCACACCACACCTGCTCTCACTCAGCCATCAGCACACCTGCAGCACATCACCCACAATCAACCCAGGTATATATTCACTAGCTCCACACTCACTCCACACTCCCTCCTTGCCAGATTGTTCTTTGTGCCATGCGAGACTCTCCAGCGATTACATGTCAGATCTCCCAACCCTGCCTACCTGTTCCCGCACCTGCTCTCCACGTCTGCTCCCCGTTGTACCTGCCTGCCTTTCGTCTCCGACCAAGAGTTCTGCCTCAGTGTCCTGGGCTTCTGTCTGCCCTCCTGGTTCTGACCTGTCCGCCTGTCCTCGGCTCATCCTCTGCCTGCTCCCTGTCAGTACCTCCACCTTCTCGCACTGCTCTCCCGGCTTCGACCACTCCTCCTGTCTCTGACCGCTCCTCTGCTCTCTCCTTGTCGGCACTTCAGAACCAGGTATTGACTCTACAGATCCTGCTCTTTACCTGTCCCTGGCAATTAAAGTCATTGCCGACTGTGTTCTGCTTTTGGGTCCTAACCACCCAGTGTCATAAAAATTCTGGCCAGACATGGACCCAGCAGACACCTCCTCTCCAACCTCTTGCCTAGCTCGAGTAGAGGACATGCTCCAGCGGCACAAGGCACAGCTTCAGGGCTGGAGCAGGCGCTAACCTTGCTAGCCGTCCAGGTTCAACAGATGGCTACCGTCATGACTCAACAATCTGCAGCCGATGCAGCCCTGACCCCTCTGACACGACTCTGACTCCGCTCCTGTGCTACCGCCGGGCATCACCTGATTGATGAGGAACTCGCCCATCAGCAGCATCAATCAGGTTCTCCTGTCTCGTCCAGTGCCAGGCAGTACACCTCCTGGGGACTGTCACTCATCAGACAAAAGCTATTCCCATGCTCCTGTCCGGCAACCACCAAGAGACAGTCTGTTTCCACGTCCTAAAATCTAGACTGGTCTACGGGGTCCAACCTACTGCCCCTACACCCACATCAGCACCTGTTTGACCTCTGACCTTTTCAAGGTACCTGCAGACGACCATGAGTTTTCAAGAGGTGTTCAGCAAGGCGAGGGCCACCTCCTTGCCCCTGCATCAGCCGTATGACAGCACCATCGAACTTCTTCCCGGTACCACACTGCCAAGGGCCGGCTCTGCTCCCTGTCTGCCGCTGAAAGAGAGGCCATGGAGACATACATTGGCGAAGCCCTGCCTGCTGGGATCATCCATCCGTCCTCATCACTTACTGGTGCAGGGTTGTTCTTCGTCAGCAAGAGGGACGGCTCCTTGAGGCCCTGCATCGACTTTGTCACCGGGCTACAACGGTCTGGAGATCACACCACCATCCTGACTGTGGTAGAACGATTCAGCAAGATTTCTCACTTCATTCCCCTCCCCAAACTGGTCAACATGTGTGCTGACTACATGGCCTCCCTACTGACAGGGTGTCAGACGGAGGGCCCCAGTTCACCTCACTGTTCTGGAGGGAGTTCTGTCGAAACATTGGAGCATCCGCCAGTCCGTCTTCTGGGTTTCATTGTTTCCATTATTTCCGACCCAGGAAAAAGAGACTTTCTGTCTATCCGTGGAGGCATTCATCCGCCGCTGTTGCCAAAACTGGGGCCAGGCCAGGTCCTCACTCCTTTAGGCAGCAGAACGGTATTCAACAGCTACCAATCGCTGTCGCTCCCAGACCCCCCCTCCTTACCAGGTGGGACAAAAGGTATGGCTGTCCACCCGAACCTACCACTGGGGGTGGAGTCGAAGAAACTGGCTCCTAAGTTCACCGTTCATCTCTGGTGTTGAATGCAGCACTAACATATAACAGGAGAAGTATGAAGGCTGATGCATTATCTGAAGCCATTAGAATATCATTGGAGACTTGAACCAGCGCTGTTTCTGTGCTGTTATGGGCTCTAAATCCTGACTGACTCTTCAAGCAAGCCGTTCCTATGCAGATGGTCATGTAAGTGGTTTGCTACCACTTTCTCCATGATTTTATAGATGGACAGAAGGTTCAATATTGATCTGTAGATGGCCAAAACATCTGGAACAATATTTGGCTTTTTCGTTTGAAGTTTCATGACTGCGGTCTTAAGAGTCTGAGGTACATAACCCAAAGATAAGGTAAAATTAATCAGGTCTAGGATGAATGACTGAAAGAATGATTCCAGATGTACAACAGGCATTGCAGGTGATTCAGGAGTTGCTGTATTCAGTAGAAGATTATTGTCTAATGGAGGTAAGAGCTGATGAATTCTTTCTCTGATTGTTACAGTTTTATCAGTAAAGTCCATAAAGTCATCGCTGCTCAAAGCTCAGGGGATCACTGGTTCAACTGAGCTATGACTCTGTGTCAGCCTGGCTACAGTGCTGAAGAGAAACCTGTTTTGTTTTGTTTTTGTTTTGGTTTTTTTTTGTTTGTTTTCTTCTATTAGTGCTGAGTAATATGAACTTCTAGCACTGTGGAGAGCTTATTTATATGTTTTTAAGCTTTCTTTTCAGGCTCTGTGAAACTCTTCCGAGTTACTGGAACACCAAATTCTTTCTAATTTCCTTGATGTCTGCTTTAAGGTAGGAATGTGAGAATTGTACCAGGGAGCCAGCCTCCTCTGTTTTATGACTTTCTTTTTGAGAGGGGCAGCATCATCAAGATTTAAACACAGTGTGGCCTTAGTTCGAATCACAAGGTTTCAACCTGTGTATGGGAGAAAACCTCATTTGAATTTAGATATGGCATTGCTGCAAATGATGACCGAACGTTATCTTTAAATTTAGCCACAGCATCTTCAGATAAACATCTTCTAAAGCCGAATTTATTCCTCAATCCTGTGCAGTCAATCAAAGTAAACTCAAACGTAATGAGCTAGTGGTTAGTCAAAAGAGAGTTTTGAGGAAAGAGTGTGAACTTGCCAATTTCAAGGCCATATGTTAGAACAAGATAAAGGATATGATTGAAGCAGTGAGTGGGTTCATTCACATGCTGGGAAAAGCCAATTGAGGCTACTAAGAAAAGAAACCCAGAACTAAGGCTGTCGCTTTCTACGTCTGCGTGAATATTGAAATCTCCCAGTATAATGATTTTATCTCTACTGAGTAGACAGTCAAACTCACTCCACACTGCACTGTCGTCATCAGCATTTATTGTTGCGCCCTGTCTCTGGCCACGTGTTGTTTGTGACTCATATTATCTGGTCACCACATCAGGGATCTCTGCTTGATAATGGGGAGGGTCCAAGCCCCTCTACAAGCAGATTAATGACTACATCCAAGACCTGCCTCCCAAAGCATCTAGCAGTGCAGTCACAGGTACCACAACTGTGGCCATAGCAACTGAGCAGGCCATGAAAAGGCTTCAACTCCTTCTTCATCTCTACGACAGGATATTCTTCTATGGCCTGTAGTTTTCCATCAACTGGACACCACCACTCATTAACAGCTCCACTGCACATAACTGACGTAACATGTTTTTGTGTAGAAACACTCTTTTTGAAAAAGGTTCATGATGAGCAACAAGTTGGCACAGTGAAAAATCACCACCAGGTCTTGTTAACACAATATCTCATTAATTCTTTGAGGTAATCTCTTTAAATTGAACAAAAACATAGATTATTACTCAAAAATTAAGTGATTTTTATTTGAAATCAGTCACAGGTCAGGGTCACCGTTAACTCACAAAAACCTGGGATGAATAACAACCTAAACTCAGGAGGTCACGGCAGCGTTGTTTCCAACTGTTGTACGTGCAGTCTATAAAGTCATCATCATGCACGGCCCTGGTTTAGAGCTCAGCTGACAACTTTAGTCGCTGGAGTGGAGAAACAGGATTTGGGAAAATTAACAATCCAACTTCATATCACTTTAAAGGGTACTTAAAATTGGACAGTAATCAAATTGTGTAAAGAACACATTTTTACAGTTTACAGGACTTGTTGCAGTGACTGAAGCTCCCGTTTCTTAGAAAATACAAAGATGGCAGATCATTTTTTCTTCCCCATAACCTTTTTTTACTAAAGAGTGCTTCTACACAACTACATGCTATATTTAATTTGCTCTTACATTCATATCAGATAGTTTCTTACTATTCATGTCTGATATTCTTGTCATCTTTACCCAGTTTTATATTACAATTGAGGAGCCAATCCAAACTCACACTGGGTGAGGGCGGAGTACACCCTGGACAGGTCACCAGTCTATCTCGGTTCATAACATATATGTATGTATATGTTTGTCGCTTGTTCTTTCAGCGTTTCCCTATTTGGGGTCGCCACAAAAAGTCAGCTCAGTGTCTTTCATGACTGATGGCCTCAGTTTTTAAGTCCCATTCCCAGTCCCATTAATAACAATAATAATAGTTTTATTTACATTTTAAATAAAATGAGCCGGAACATCGGCTCACTTTAAAGTTTGCAGTAAATTGTCCCTCAAACTGTAAACAGCCAATCAAAGACACGCAGGATCTCAGAGACGATGACAATACTGGTGGGTGAACTTTCATTTGAAGTTATTTTTGGATGCTCTAGACTTTAAAGCCTCGTGCACAGCCCTCTCTCAGAAGGATGGACACACATCAGAAGACAACAGCTCTGCCTGAGACAGCATGTAGGATTTGATAAACTGATGAAATTGAACTTTTTAAATTTTTTACAAGGAATCGATTGAAGGAATACTGACTCTTTAAAGGACATTTTGTTGTGGCTAAAACTCTACGTTTGCTTAGAAAACACTCTTATGGCTGATAACAATTCACTGGTTGGTAATGAACTCATGCATGTATTGATGAAGGATAATATGATTACTGTCCAGCTCCTGGTTATAATATTTCTGTTCATCAACTTGTTGCTCATCATAACCTTTTTTCAAAAAGAGTGTTTCTACACAACAACACGCTACATCTTATTTGCTGTTACATTACTATCTGATAGTTTGGTGTTATTCCTTTCTGATGTCCTTGCTATTTTGGCCCAGTTTAATATCCCCATTCATGTTTGGTTGTGTGTCATTATCTGTGTTGTGGTAATTGTGTATATTACTGTTACACCAGTGACTCTGACAGCAATGACTCTGGAGCGTTATGTGGCTGTTTGTATGCCGCTGCATCATGGAGAGCTCTGCTCCACACGTAATACTATTAACTGTATCCTCATCATTCATGCTCTCAGCTCTGTGCCCTCTATTTTTATTTTCTCCACCTTCTTTGGATCTGCATCCCCAAAATTTTACACCAAATATCAGTTATGTTCTGTGGAAATATTTATGATTAATTTATGGCAGCACCATCTGAAGGCAGCTATATATCAAATACAGTTTTTGATCATGTGCGTCATGCTTGTTTTTTCCTATGTTAAAATAATGAAAGTGGCCAAAGCTGCATCAGGAGAGGATAAGCAGTCATCAAGGAAAGGGCTCAGGACAGTGGTTCTTCATGGTTTCCAGCTGCTGCTCTGTCTCATCCAGCTGTGGTGTCCCTTCATTGAATCTGCATTGTTTCATATTGATTTTGTTGTATTTCATTATGTCAGATACTTCAACTATATAGTATTTTATCTTACACCAAGATGTCTGAGCCCTCTCATTTATGGCCTCAGAGATGAGATTTTCTTTCATGCACTGAAAAGTTATCTCTCCTTTGGGTTGTATAAAGGAAATCTGAATTGATAAATCAAAGTCAGTGTGTGTGTCCGAGTCAGAGCATGTCGATCTGATCTTAATGAGCTGGTCCTCAAAAACAATGAGCCAGTGGGCCTCTAGGTTTTCTTTAACAAAACCACAGTATCAGTCGAAATGGATGAGTACCTGCATTTTAACATTTATCTTACTTTGGGCCTCTCTTCTTTGATGTGACAGACTTCTTGTGCATCACAGTGAGGTGAAAACAAATTCCTCTGAAGATATTGGCAAGCAGTTGTTGGAGTAAACAATGACTTCTTACAGCTATGGTGTGATATTTGGTGATCAAATGGTGCGAGGAAAAAAATGAATGACTAATTGTGATGATGTTCATGATATATGTTCTTAAAATGAAAGAATGAAATAATGAGAGAGAGAATTCCACTGAAAGTCACTGACTAGTTGGTTCAGGGATGTCTTATGTTGTTAGCCAACAAAACAGTGACTCAGTAATACTTGTTTGGGTTCCTACTGTCGACATTTGATCTCAGGACAGCATCCAAAAAATAAATCTGGAAAAACACTTTTGGTGAAAACTGGTGAAAATGTTTTAGCGCAAAATTTGTGTTCTAGTTTGTTTCTGATTCAAGGAATTTTTGTCCCTGGTTTCCCTTACTGCTCACATATTTTCTTGACTAATCAATCTTCAATAAATGCTTTCATTAAAATCATCTGTGCCTCTTCATACACATTCTTCCATCAGCTCACAAGATTCCATCATGTTATTTACACAAAAGAAAACATACCTATTAACATATGAACTAAGAGAAAAAACTATCCAAACAAACAAACAACAAAAACATGAGGATCAGTGTGGCCAGCCAGTGATGGAGAGAGTGAGAGAGACAAGAGATCAGGGACTCTCGGGATGAACGTGCTAACTTTGTTAGCTTTCTGTTTCTATAATCAGTCATAAAAACCCTAAAAACAATTATTGATCATCCAATTCGTTTCTTACCTCTTGGTTACCTTGTTAGGCTTCCTTGTCCATGAAAATATTGGTTTTAAAGGTCTTTCTTTTTACATAAATATCATTTTCAATATAAAGAAATCAAATGAACCTCAGGAGAATCATATAAATAAATAAAGGGCTGATATGTTGCCTGGCTATTACTAAGGAGTATTAGAATACAGCTCTTAAATGTTCAAAAAAACTTTATGTTTGGAACATTATTATCATAGGTTGAGCCAGAAACTTGGTTGAAACAAGTATCCAGTACAGATATGGCAATTTTGACGAGTACGAGTACCATATGAGTAATACGAGTCAATATCCTGCTCGGGCTGAAGGAAAATCCTCCTCAGGGCGTCCTGTGATAGGACAGAGCGCAACGCGTCATTCTCCAAAATCCACGTCCACCGGAGGGGAAAACAATTGGTACAATTTAAATTACACTGAGAGATACGGTTGCGTCGGTAGCAGCCTCCTGAATCGATACGAATCAGCCATGAATCCATAGATGAATCGATTGTAGAGTCGTTGCAATCGGGCTTTACAATTTGTGTCTCTAAAACAACACGAGAGCCGTGGCTGCCTGCAAAAATCACTCTTGCTCATGCTCCGTAGCTGGCATTACCATGATGGAAAACAGACAACGGTAACGTTAACAAATGCTGCTAACAGTTTTCCATTTGTCACATGTTTACATTGAAATGTTGCACCTTTGTGACCTACCTCAAGAGTTCAAAACACCATGCTCAGACTGAAATGTGGCACTGTTATCATTTTTGCCTACCTCCAACAAAATGATGTCCATTCAGCAAATGTCTTTTTGGTCCATGTCTAAAAATAAATATATTGACATGATGTTGTTCTTTTTTGAATTTTATTTTTGCCAGTGCTATTCTATGATGTCTACATCTACATCAACCAATGTTAACAGTAGAATGGAATTGTAACGACTCGTTCTGTATTGAAAATATTGTGGCAGGAGGAGGAAAAACCAGGAGACGAAGGCGAGTTTTAACTTTTTGAATTCTCAACCAAAAACCAACTGAAACAGGAACAACTTTACTCTTGAGCCCCTGGTGTCCATGACACAGTCCTCTACCCTGAATACCCAGAGGGGACTCTTGGAAAAAGAAATCAGTCTCTCACTCGGGGCTTGAGCAACTTGCCATTAGGGCTGCACCTTGTCCCAGCCAAAACTGCAGGAGAAAAACAGTTCAATGCTGGCTGAGAAGCAGAATGCTGAACCTGTGAAGGTACTGCTGGGGGCCTGGAAGGAGGGCGACCCCGACGGGGAACCTGGGCCGGAAACACAACTTTGTCTGCCACTAAGTGCGCTGGTTTAAGGCTATCAAGTGTAACAAACTCACACCTATACCCACCCATGTTCAGCACAAAACTCTTAGAACCCGTCTCAAGAACCCAAAAAGGGCCATCTTATGGGGGTTAGAATCATGTCTTCCAAAAACAAACCAAGCCGACATGAGCTCTGCAGGCACAAACAAACGCAGAAAACAGTGGTGAATGGGGCCAAGTACACGACTGCTGTCTGACTAAAATAGGATAAATGGCTGGACGAGGCCGAGGAACGGAGCCCCCAGGTGAAAATTCCCCAGGGATGAGGAGTGGCTGGCCAAGAACCAGCTCAGCAGGCGAAGCATCAAGGGCCTCCTTGGGTGCCGAATGCAACCTGAGCATAACCCAAGGTAAACGGTCCACCCAGTTACCATCTGAGAGTAGTGCGGTGCACCTGCACACCCAATGATTGCACAAGTGCTGACCAGAGCTCTGACATGA
Organism: Echeneis naucrates; assembly: GCF_900963305.1. Classification (NCBI taxonomy): domain Eukaryota; kingdom Metazoa; phylum Chordata; class Actinopteri; order Carangiformes; family Echeneidae; genus Echeneis; species Echeneis naucrates. The sequence continues at coordinate 9,054,983 of NC_042523.1, read as the reverse complement.
ACTGGGGGCTCCTGTCCAAGGTGACATCTGACAGAGTACCAAAACAGGCTACTCAGGAGGACAGACACGCACATGCGATGTCCAAGGATGTCGTGGAGAACAGAGGGACAACCTCCGGCCACCTGGTGGTCTGATCCACCATTGTGAGAATGTGCGTCGAGACTTGCGAAGGCGATCCACATGCACGTGGTCAAAGTGTCTAACCGGGATGAGAAACAGTTCGAGGGGCAACTCAGTGTGTTGGTGGACCTTAGCATGCTGGAACACCACACATACAGCCGTCCATGCCTCCATCTTTACGGAAGCCAGGCCAGATGAACTTGGAACTGACCAACTTCACTGATGCCCGAACTCCAGGGTGTGAGAGGGAGTGCATCGACTCGAAAACTCAACGGTGCCAGGCCACCAGAATGGGGCGAGGATGGCCAGTGGAGACATCGCAGAGAAGGGTGGGGCTGCCTTCCTGCATCACTGTATAGTGTAGTTTGAGACTGGTGCCCATTGTTCTAAGGGCGAGGACATCCGGGTCTCCAGGCTGGTCGGCAGCTACAGCAGAGAAATCCACCCCCAGGTGCACAGGACACACGAGCACACGCAACAGACGATCAGCATCAGGGTTTAACGTCCCAGCCACATGGTGAATGTTTGTTGTGAACTCAGTAATGACCACTAGGTGGCGCTGCTGACGAGAAGACCACGGCTCAGTCACCTTGGACGTGGTGAAAGCAGTGGTTTATCATATACAGAAGCCGTGAGGAAGCAACCTTCCCGCAGGAAGCAGAATGACGGGTTGCCAGGTGCAGTGCCAACAGCTACCAGTCAAAAATGCTGTACTTGCGCTTACTATCTGACAGTTTTCACCTGAGAAATGCAAGTGGCTGCCACGCATTTGCAACATGCTGCTCAACCACTGCCCCCACAGCTATGTCTGACGCATCAGTAATTAAAGCTATGGGTGCAGTGGGTTTGGGATAGGCAAGAAGGGCAGCGTTAGCGAGTGCGCTCTTAGCTCCTTCAAAGGCCTGGACACGTTCAGAAGTCCAGTCGACAGGGTCATTTGCCTTCTTAAGCCGCAGGGCTCCATACAGTGGCTGAAGGAGGTGGGAAGCATGAGGGAGGAAACAATTATAGAAATTCACCAAGCCCAAGAACTCCTGCAATGTCTTCACGGCTGTGAGATACACTTGGCCAGGTTGACTATCAGGCCAGATTTGTCCATCACAATGAAAAACCTGTTTCACGTGCGCCAGGTGCTCTTTGGCTGACGGACTGGCTACCAATATGTCGTCCAGATAAATGAAAACAAAGGCCAGGTCACGCTACACAGAGTCCATCAGCCTCTGGAAGGTTTTTGCTGCCCCCTTCAAGCTAAGAGGTATACACATGGACTCAAAAAGCCCAAATGCAATCACCACGGTCTTGGGCACGTCCTCGGCATGCACAGGAACCTGTTCACCTGAGCACCAGGTCCATCTTCAAGAAAATAGTGGTACCCGCCAGGTGCGTGGAGAAGTCCACATACTGGAGAAGTATGTGGGGGATGGGATAGTGATCATGGGAGTTAATGCAGCCTCCTCTGTTTTATTACTGTGTGGCAGTGTGCCACATAAAGTTGGTTCGAGGTCAGTAAGCACAGCAAGATTTCATACATAAGGCGCACTGCCTTAAATTTAAGGATTTAAGTGCATCTTATAGTGCGAAAAATATGGTAATTCCATACCATCCATGCCCTCTGAGGGAATCTTCTCAAAAACACGGCAAATAATTAAAGAGAAGGAACAGAATCGGCACTTGGCCTTTCTCAGTACCAGTCTTCTCTAAAGGCGAGCTGAAACTGTTACCTGGATGCTGCTTTTTCCTTTTTGTTTTCCATATTTTTATTTATGTTTTGTTATAACATTGGATACCTTTATACGCTTTTTTAATTGTGATTGTGTCATTGTTTTTATTTGTTCTTTTTGTGTTTATTGTTGTTTCACACTAAATAAATAAATAAATATACATTCAGAGATTGGACCTTTTGTCTAATTGAGATGGGACCACCATCTTGTCGAAGAATGGTCATTCACAGCTCTGCAAACAGGAAGAGCTTAGCCAAACACTTCTTGTAGACATCAGTAACCTGCTCTGATTCTCTGCTTCATTTGTATTTTATTAAAACATCAAAAAAAAGATGGGTGAGATCATTTTATTTTTAAAGTTTCCAGGTGTTCCAAAGAAAGTACATTAAAAGGCCAAAGTCTTTAATATGCAGCTCCAAACTACAATTCAAAAACTATGACGGTATACAAACTATTAATGAGGGAAGCAAAACATGAGCTTAAACGATTAAATCATGAAGACTTTAGAAGATTTAATACAGATGAAACTACAGATTTAAATTTCCTCTCAGCCTTTGTGTCAGTGGTTCAGATTGAGGACAAAGGCAGGCTGAATTCTGTAACTGATGACACATCAGCTTTTTACAGATTAAATAGGACCATCAGTATCTGATTTATCAAAACAAAACGTAAGACCATGAAGCAAAGACACGTTCTGCCTTAAACTTACAACAAAACAACAACGTACACAACAAAAAAAAACATAACTGTTCTGCACTATTCATAAAAAAGTAATGAATAGTTGCTAATCATCTGATTCAGTATCAATGCCAATTACTATTACAATAATGTGAACACACCCATAAAGCCCATTTCAATCCATGCAAGACGTGTTTATATCTACACACAGGAAGCCAATAACTGACTCAAATCCCAAAACCAATAACTCTGTGACTTCAATGACATCAATATAAAGATATTAACTGGAGAATTTGATCACGTGCTGCATTTCATACCCCAATCTATCACTATGCTGCTCTATGTACATAGATTTTACTGATGGCTGTGAAATAGCCCACTAAATGTTAACACATGAAATAGGACCTGATCTCTTAAAGTAAAAACAAGACTGTGGTTTTCAGGAAAAAGAGATAGAAGTTCACTGGCACGTTGTTCATGAGCATCATCCACGTCTGTTATAAATGCTGAAAGGAAGAGAAATTCTAACATATTAAATAATGTCTCTTTTACACAAGCCAAATGAGGCAAAGTATTTCAGAGAATTAAAAAAAAACTCATCTCTCAGGCCATAAATGAGAGGACTCATACATCTGGGTGCAAGATAACATAATATGTAGTTAAAATACCTGACATTGTCAAATAAATTAAAACTAATCTGGAACAAAGCAGCTTCAATGAAGGGAAACCACAGCTGGATGAGACAGAGCAGCAGCTGGAAACCATGAAGAGCCACTGTCCTGAGCCCTTTCCTTGATGACTGCTTATCCTCTCCTGATGCAGCTTTGGACACTTTCATTATTTTAACATAAGAAAAAACAAGTATGATGCACATGATCAAAAACTGTAATTGGTATATAGCTGACCTCAGATGTTGCTGCCATAAGTGAATCATAAATATTTCCACTGAACAGATGTGATATTGGGTGTAAAGTTTTAGGGATGCAGATCCAAAGAAAGTGGAGAAAATAAAAATAGAGGGCACAGAGCTGAGAGCATGAATGATGAGGATACAGTTAATAGTATTACGTGTGGAGCAGAGCTCTCCATGATGCAGCGGCATACAAACAGCCACATAACGCTCCAGAGTCATTGCTGTCAGAGTCACTGGTGTGACTGTAGTATACAGAAACACCACCATAGAGATAATGAGGCACAGCCACGTTTGAAAGGCAATACGAAAATGGTTGAGGATGAGAACGATATCAGACATGAATAACAACAAACTATCTGACAGTAATGTAACAGCAAATAGCATATAACGTGCGGTTGCGTAGAAACACTCTTTTTGAAAAAAGGTTACAATGAGCGACAAGTTGATGCTGAGAAAAATCATCACAAGGAGCTGCACAATAATGACCTTGTAATTTATGTGCCGCTGCAGCGATTCAAGAAGAACAAGAGAATTGTTGTCTGCCATAAGTGTGTTTTCTAAGCAAGCACGCAGAAGTTTGTGTCACCCCAAAAAGTCCCTTAAATTGTCATTAACAAAAACAAAAACTGGATTATTCACCCAAAGCTTTTATCCACTCCTCTCTGAAGTGATATTGTGGTACACTGAACACAGCAATTTCCAAAATCCTGTCTACTGCAACTGGGAGGAATGCTGCTCACTGAGCTCTGTGCAGCCTGAAGATGGAGGGCTACGCATGCTGACTTTAAAGACTGGGACAGTGAAAATTAACACCATGTCGCCCCCCATCAGCTGTGCCCTGCGCACAAATGGAGTACTGCAGTGTCCTTGTTTTTGTTTAGAAATTCAAATGACAATTTCCTTTAAAATTACTAATATGTTGCTTTAACTGAGATTGCTGTATATAAACTACTAAACTGCCACCAAAGCCCTGAAAATATGGAAAGAAAGGGATAGAATCCTCAAAGTCCATAAAATCTAAATGCATAAATAATAAATGCTTTGGAATAGTTTTCAGTTGTCACTTGATAAAATGTTGATAGAATGGCAGTGCAGGAAGCAAAAGCATCTCTGAGGCATACAGAGATTGTGGGTAATGTACAGATAGGCCTGGGAGGCTTGGGGCTTGGCCCAGGCAAACCGGTGTGGAGTAGAGCAGATCCCAAAGAGAAGAGGAAGCTAATTGTAGAGCAGGTTCGTAGACAGGAGGAAATATTAAGGAGTGCGAGGGCAGTGGCTCAGGATAAGCAGGGACAGTGGTTGAACTGGGAAGGTGTAGAGAAGAAAAAGCTTAGTTGGAAAGAGCTGTGGAGTATGGAGGAAAGTACTGTTAGATATTTGATAGGGGCAACATATGACGTATTGCCAACTCCCCAGAACCTAAAACTCTGGGTAAATGGAGACCCGTTATGTTCGTTGTGTTCAGGTGCTGCAGCTCTAAAACACATCTTGTCCGGTTGTAAGATTAGTCTCTCACAAGGCCGATATACGTGGCGACATAACCTGGTTTTAAAAAGCTTAGCTGCAGGCATTGAAGATGCTGAGCAGCGAGGATGGAAGGTCAGGATTTGTCCAGTGGAAGTAGGATGTAGAGGGTTTGTAGCAAGATCTGCTGTTGCTTTGTTGAAGGAGTTAGGAGGAAGCGGACTGAGGGTGAGGAAAATAGTGAAGGAAATGACAGATGAGGCAGTAAGATCCAGTCAGTGGATTTGGGTTAGAAGAAGTAATAGTAGCTGGGGGCCCAGCAGACCGAGCTCTTCAGATAGACAGACTCTAGGGAGAAGCAGAGGAAGAAATCCAGGAAGAGGAAGTGTATTTAAGTGGAGGGTGTGGCCTGTTTGAGCCTCTTTGACACCGTGCAGTTAGTCCAGGTGAGTTGGCCTGGGTTGGTGTGTTAGTTTTGTTTGAGTATAGGACTGTTCAGGTGAGTTTAGTTGCTGAATCTGCTAGTGTAGCTTGTATTGCCTCCACCTCCTGCACCCTCTACCCGAACCAGGGTCTGTATCCCATCCGTACTTTTCTCTCCACCTCTTCTATTTCTCCCCCCTACCCGAACCAGGGTCTGTACCCCCACCCCGCTTTCACTGGTGCAGTTGGTGAGAGGTTAGAGTAGTTGATAGTCGTGCTGTTGGAGATAGTTGTCTTTGTGTGAGGAGTGGTGATGGCTGGCATGTGGGGGTGACTCTGGGACGCCAGTGTTCACGGTCAAGCCTCCTGGAGGTGTTGTGGGCCTAACTAGACGAAACAACGATGAAAGGAGGTTCCCACCTGATGACCCCAAAGACATGATAGTTATCACCACTCACTGGCCTAGTTGGATATTATCTGTAGGGAACATAGAGCAGGGGGAAAGTTTGTCTGGTCCATTTTTTTTGTCACACAAGTTTCTTGTGTTTTCTCTAAATAAAATGGTGACATATTAAAGTCATCTGTGTTCTGATAAATCATAAAGAACTCAGATAAACATTTCAACTTTCTCCCCGGGCCGCTGTACTCTCTGGTGGAAACAGGCGCGCTCGTGGATTACATTCCGTTTGGGGAAAAAGTACTCGTCTTTTCCTAACAAACATCTTTTGATCATCCCCAGCTAACACAAATGACTTGAAAATGTTTTCAGCCTTCGGGCCCGTAGCATATATCACGGAACTGACCTGAACTTCTCCATCCTCTCTGCTTAGTTCTGTCACCAAACAAAAGCGTTGGAAACGCAGCTTCCAGTCTCCCAATTTATTTGGACGATCAAACGCAAAACTTTCCGGAGGATTAAACTTTGCCATCTTTCTGAAGCGCTGCGTCTGTCAAGTGAATCTGACACCATGTAAACTGATTCAATGTCCACACAAAGGTTATTATCCAATACTAGAACTTTACTGTGTAACTTGGAGCTGGGTAATAATGCCCGTGTGGTCACCACGTGTGACTCACCTGGAACACCTGCTTTATGGCATTGTCGTCAACTCTCTATTAAAGGCACACACACATATACAGCATATACAACACCAATGACGGGCAAGCTGGACAGTAACGGGCTGGAAGATTACTAAAAGATATTTTGCCAAATGTTCATGTTAAAATGTTGTGATCTTACCCAACTGAAATTCAAAACTGTAAATGGAAGCCAAGATAAATTTTATGTTTCATATTTATGACAGCTGAACTATATTTGGCTGATTTTGAATTGAGTTCATGAGTAAATACAATGTTGCCTCACAGAGACACATACACATGGAGACTGGATCAACTTCTGATATCTTTACAACATACACAATCATATTTTGTCTTCTTTACAACTCTCTCCTTTTAAAAAGACAAGAAAATGTGAAAAAAGTGTATTTCAAACCAAGTCTAAATTAGTCCATCCACCCATCCATCCATCTTCTATCGCTTTTCTGTTTCCGGGCTGCTGGAGCCAATCCCAGCTCACATCGTGCCAGGGGCGGGGTCACCCTGGACAGGTCGCCAGTCCACAGGCCCAACACACAAAGACAAAAAGAGATGAACAACCACCCATGCTCAAACTCACACCTACGGCAAATTCAGAGTCACCAGTTAACCGAAACATGATATCTTTGGACAGTGGGAGGAAACCCACGCAGACACGGGGAGAACATGCAAACTCCACACAGAAAGGCCCCAGGCCGGGAACTGAACCCACAACCTTCTTATTGTGGGGCGACAGCACTAACCAAGTCTAAATTAGTGAATACACAAATTCAATCCCACTCAAAGAGACACAGATCATTAAAGGAAGCTTGTCAGCAGGTGTTTAAACTAAACCTAAGGCATGCTGAGGCCAATAACCTCAGATGAAAACTTTGGCAACATTCTTTGGTAACTTCAGAATAACTGTCAAATTTAAGTGACCGTTTTCTTTGTTATTTTCTTTGGTATCTGCAGTGCTCAGTGTTTCTGTCCAACCACAGACAGCCAATCAGAGACGGACGGCTGTAAGAGTCAATGACGACATTGGTGAGGGAGATTTCATTTGGTGTTATTTTTGGATAGTCTAATCTTTAAAGTCCTCATCATGCACGGTGCTGTCTCACTGAGCTGCACAGAGCTCAGCAGTCATTACTGCTTTCTGTCACATTGGGATTCATGAAAACACTATTTAATCCACCATTGTCTTATTGCAATCTCTTTTTGATATTGACTCTTTATTGGACTTTTTGTTGTGGCTAAAACTCATCTTTCTTTGCTTAGAAAACACATTTATGGCTGGTAACACTTCACTGGTGGATTTTGAGCTTGTTCAGCAGAGCGACGAGCAGATTTTCACTGTTCAGGTCTTGGTAATGATTTTTCTCTGCATCAACTTGTTGCTCATCACAACCTTTTTTCAAAAACAGTGTTTCTATGCAACCACACGTTACATCTTATTTGCCGTTTCTTTACTGTCGGATAGTTTGTTATTATTCTTATCTGATATCCTCCTTCTGCTTGCCCATTATAATGTTGTGATTCAGGTTTGGTTGTGTGTCATTATCAGTGTTTTGACACTTGTGTATACTACAGTTACACCAGTGACTCTGACAGCAATGACTCTGGAGCGTTATGTGGCTGTTTGTATGCCGCTGCGTCACGGAGAGCTCTGCTCCACACGTAATAATGTAAACATTGTCCTCTTCATTCATGCTCTCAGCTCTGTGCCCTGCATTGTTATTCTCTCCACCATCTTTGGATCTGCATCCCTAAAATTTTACAACCAATTTCAGTTATGTGCAGTGGAGTTTCTTTTCATTTACTTATGGCAACACCATCTCAGGTCAGCTATAAGTCAGTTTTACTTCTTGATCATGCTAATACCTGTTGTGATTTCCTATGTTAAAATAATGAAAGTGGCCAAAGCTGCATCAGGAGAGGATAAGCAGTCATCAAGGAAAGGGCTCAGGACAGTGGCTCTTCATGGTTTCCAGCTGCTGCTCTGTCTCATCCAGCTGTGGTGTTCGTTCATAGAAGCTGCATTGCTTCAGATTGATGTTGTTGTGTTTTATCATGTGAGATATTTCAACTATATATTATTTTATCTTGTACCAAAATTCTTGAGTCCTCTCATTTATGGCCTCAGAGATGAAGTTTTCTTTCATGCACTGAAAAAATATGTCTCCTTTGGGTTGTATAAAGGAAATAACATTGGATAAATCACAGTCGGTAGCTGTGTCTGCTATTTAACTAAATTATAGTCATAGTCTGTGTTTAAGTGTTCATCAACCTTGGACTTAATGGTGGTTATAAAGAAAAAAGGTGTTTATCTCCAGAATTACAATATCAGTGATGTTCGGCCACTCTGTACCTCCAGTTAATGTTACTCTGTTCATGTTATTGGGTCTAAATTATTTTATTTCCACTCAATCAACAAAATTGATTTTTGCTTATGAACTTTTTCTGTAAGTAGTGGAGCAGAACATCCTCAAACAGGAATCAAAGAAAAAAGGAAGAAATCAGATTTTTTGGTGTTGGTATTTTTTATGTATATCACAGAAAAAGGTGTGAATAGTTATATGAAATCATACATCTCCCAAACTCTCATTGTCAATTAAAACTATATAAAAGTCATATGTCATAATATATCTATATATAATATATAATATATCTCATATCAAGATACATTCAGCCTGCAGTGATTCTCATGGCAAATTATCCAGAAAAGAAAACAGGCCGATGTTACAGTGAATTTGGTCAACCAGCAGATTCTGTGACCCCAAGTACTCAGATTACCTAAGCAAAGGTATCGATGCCACATGTAAAAATACTTCATTACAAATAAAATCCTACCTACACTGCTCGATTTTCTGCAACGTTAGTACCAGTGTGTGTGTGTGTGTGGTTAGCTAGCTAGCAATCGTTATTGATAGCAATAGCTAATGTTAGCCAAGATCAATTCAATATAAACTTACTAACCAGAGCATGACAAAACAACAACACGTTTGACACAAGACACAGACAACACATATATAATGTTTGTGTGTTTACATGTCTGTTTGGTGGCGCCAGAGCTTGATGCGCTGAGCAACTTCCGGGGCACTGAGTGAGCTCTCCAGCAATGGAGCCGTCACTCAAAAACTCATTAGCCAACAGCGAGGCACCCCTTAAAGAACCCGCCCACCCGAGAGGTTTGTGTCAGAAATCCAAAAGATCAGGAAAAACAACTGCAAAGCCAGCAGTGAGAAAGACGCAAAGGGAACTGTAAACAAAAGGACATAAAATGAAAAGACTGATACTTTACTTTACTTCCAATACTTCCAATACACAATAAGCCAGATAATTTGTTTGCGACTCATGAGTTTTAATTTTGAGATTAGTTTGTTTTTGGCTTGGTTTTGTTTTATTCTCTCTCAAATTTGTATTTTTGTTTGATATTTTATAAAATTAGTTTGCATATTTTGGTTCAAAAGTACCGTATTTTGTGGACCATAAGGTGCACCGCATTATAAGGTGCAATATCAATGAACAGGTCTATTTTCATACATAAGGCACACCGGCTTATAAGGTGCATGATAAAACATATATAAAGTGAAACAACAGTCAGGTAAGTCGAACTTGCACTACATAATTAGTTATCTAACGTTGTCAACCCATATCCAACCAAGGACCACCGTTAACACAACGCCCCTGTGCCATCTGAGAATGCTCCCACAATCCATCAAGTGGAACGGCTTCGTCGCTTACCAAAGTCGCAATAAAACATTTTGACAGATTTTTGAGCGCAGTGTGCCACATAAAGTTGGTTCGAGGTCAGTAAGCACAGCAAGATTTCATACATAAGGCGCACTGCCTTAAATTTAAGGATTTAAGTGCATCTTATTGTGCGAAAAATATGGTAATTCCATACCATCCATCCCCTCTGAGGGAATCTTCTCAAAAACACGGCAAATAATTAAAGAGAAGGAACAGAATCGGCACTTGGCCTTTCTCAGTACCAGTCTTCTCTAAAGGCGAGCTGAAACTGTTACCTGGATGCTGCTTTTTCCTTTTTGTTTTCAATATTTTTATTTATGTTTTGTTATAACATTGGATACCTTTATACGCTTTTTTAATTGTGATTGTGTCATTGTTTTTATTTGTTCTTTTTGTGTTTATTGTTGTTTCACACTAAATAAATAAATAAATATACATTCAGAGATTGGACCTTTTGTCTAATTGAGATGGGACCACCATCTTGTCGAAGAATAGTCATTCACAGCTCTGCAAACAGGAAGAGCTTAGCCAAACACTTCTTGTAGACATCAGTAACCTGCTCTGATTCTCTGCTTCATTTGTATTTTATTAAAACATCAAAAAAAAGATGGGTGAGATCATTTTATTTTTAAAGGTTCCAGGTGTTCCAAAGAAAGTACATTAAAAGGCCAAAATCTTTAATATGCAGCTCCAAACTACAATTCAAAAACTATGACGGTATACAAACTATTAATGAGGGAAGCAAAACATGAGCTTAAACGATTAAATCATGAAGACTTTAGAAGATTTAATACAGATGAAACTACAGATTTAAATTTCCTCTCAGCCTTTGTGTCAGTGGTTCAGATTGAGGACAAAGGCAGGCTGAATTCTGTAACTGATGACACATCAGCTTTTTACAGATTAAATAGGACCATCAGTATCTGATTTATCAAAACAAAACGTAAGACCATGAAGCAAAGACACGTTCTGCCTTAAACTTACAACAAAACAACAACGTACACAACAAAAAAAAACATAACTGTTCTGCACTATTCATAAAAAAGTAATGAATAGTTGCTAATCATCTGATTCAATATCAATGCCAATTACTATTACAATAACGTGAACACACCCATAAAGCCCATTTCAATCCATGCAAGACGTGTTTATATCTACACACAGGAAGCCAATAACTGTTATTCAAATTGATCAAATAGTATTTTGCACCTACGAGCCAAAGGAGACACAGTATTTGAGGGCATCAAAGAGAACCTCATGTGAAGCCGTAGATGAGAGGACTCAAACAAGCAAAGGTTTTACTACATGTTAGACAACATCAGGTGTATCATATATGCTAAAGATTTACACCATCTAATATGCTGTTTTAAAGACTCAAATCCCAAAACCAATAACTCTGTGACTTCAATGACATCAATATAAAGATATTAACTGGAGAATTTGATCACGTGCTGCATTTCATACCCCAATCTATCACTATGCTGCTCTATGTACATAGATTTTACTGATGGCTGTGAAATAGCCCACTAAATGTTAACACATGAAATAGGACCTGATCTCTTAAAGTAAAAACAAGACTGTGGTTTTCAGGAAAAACAGATAGAAGTTCACTGGCACGTTGTTCATGAGCATCATCCACGTCTGTTATAAATGCTGAAAGGAAGAGAAATTCTAACATATTAAATAATGTCTCTTTTACACAAGCCAAATGAGGCAAAGTATTTCAGAGAATTAAAAAAAACCTCATCTCTCAGGCCATAAATGAGAGGACTCATACATCTGGGTGCAAGATAACATAATATGTAGTTAAAATACCTGACATTGTTAAATAGAGTAAAACTAATGTGGAACAAAGCAGCTTCTATGAAGGGAAACCACAGCTGGATAAGACAGAGCAGCAGCTGGAAACCATGAAGAGCCACTGTCCTGAGCCCTTTCCTTGATGACTGCTTATCCTCTCCTGATGCAGCTTTGGACACTTTCATTATTTTAACATAGCAAAAAACAAGTATGATGCACATGATCAAAAACTGTAATTGGTATATAGCTGACCTCAGATGTTGCTGCCATAAGTGAATCATAAATATTTCCACTGAACAGATGTGATATTGGGTGTAAAGTTTTAGGGATGCAGATCCAAAGAAAGTGGAGAAAATAAAAATAGAGGGCACAGAGCTGAGAGCATGAATGATGAGGATACAGTTAATAGTATTACGTGTGGAGCAGAGCTCTCCATGATGCAGCGGCATACAAACAGCCACATAACGCTCCAGAGTCATTGCTGTCAGAGTCACTGGTGTGACTGTAGTATACAGAAACACCACCATAGAGATAATGAGGCACAGCCACGTTTGAAAGGCAATACGAAAATGGTTGAGGATGAGAACGATATCAGACATGAATAACAACAAACTATCTGACAGTAATGTAACAGCAAATAGCATATAACGTGCGGTTGTGTAGAAACACTCTTTTTGAAAAAAGGTTACAATGAGCGACAAGTTGATGCTGAGAAAAATCATCACAAGGAGCTGCACAATAATGACCTTGTAATTTATGTGCCGCTGCAGCGATTCAAGAAGAACAAGAGAATTGTTGTCTGCCATAAGTGTGTTTTCTAAGCAAGCACGCAGAAGTTTGTGTCACCCCAAAAAGTCCCTTAAATTGTCATTAACAAAAACAAAAACTGGATTATTTACCCAAAGCTTTTATCCACTCCTCTCTGAAGTGATATTGTGGTACACTGAACACAGCAATTTCCAAAATCCTGTCTACTGCAACTGGGAGGAATGCTGCTCACTGAGCTCTGTGCAGCCTGAAGATGGAGGGCTACGCATGCTGACTTTAAAGACTGGGACAGTGAAAATTAACACCATGTCGCCCCCCATCAGCTGTGCCCTGCGCACAAATGGAGTACTGCAGTGTCCTTGTTTTTGTTTAGAAATTCAAATGACAATTTCCTTTAAAATTACTAATATGTTGCTTTAACTGAGATTGCTGTATATAAACTACTAAACTGCCACCAAAGCCCTGAAAATATGGAAAGAAAGGGATAGAATCCTCAAAGTCCATAAAATCTAAATGCATAAATAATAAATGCTTTGGAATAGTTTTCAGTTGTCACTTGATAAAATGTTGATAGAATGGCAGTGCAGGAAGCAAAAGCATCTCTTAGGCATACAGAGATTGTGGGTAATGTACAGATAGGCCTGGGAGGCTTGGGGCTTGGCCCAGGCAAACCGGTGTGGAGTAGAGCAGATCCCAAAGAGAAGAGGAAGCTAATTGTAGAGCAGGTTCGTAGACAGGAGGAAATATTAAGGAGTGCGAGGGCAGTGGCTCAGGATAAGCAGGGACAGTGGTTGAACTGGGAAGGTGTAGAGAAGAAAAAGCTTAGTTGGAAAGAGCTGTGGAGTATGGAGGAAAGTACTGTTAGATATTTGATAGGGGCAACATATGACGTATTGCCAACTCCCCAGAACCTAAAACTCTGGGTAAATGGAGACCCGTTATGTTCGTTGTGTTCAGGTGCTGCAGCTCTAAAACACATCTTGTCCGGTTGTAAGATTAGTCTCTCACAAGGCCGATATACGTGGCGACATAACCTGGTTTTAAAAAGCTTAGCTGCAGGCATTGAAGATGCTGAGCAGCGAGGATGGAAGGTCAGGATTTGTCCAGTGGAAGTAGGATGTAGAGGGTTTGTAGCAAGATCTGCTGTTGCTTTGTTGAAGGAGTTAGGAGGAAGCGGACTGAGGGTGAGGAAAATAGTGAAGGAAATGACAGATGAGGCAGTAAGATCCAGTCAGTGGATTTGGGTTAGAAGAAGTAATAGTAGCTGGGGGCCCAGCAGACCGAGCTCTTCAGATAGACAGACTCTAGGGAGAAGCAGAGGAAGAAATCCAGGAAGAGGAAGTGTATTTAAGTGGAGGGTGTGGCCTGTTTGAGCCTCTTTGACACCGTGCAGTTAGTCCAGGTGAGTTGGCCTGGGTTGGTGTGTTAGTTTTGTTTGAGTATAGGACTGTTCAGGTGAGTTTAGTTGCTGAATCTGCTAGTGTAGCTTGTATTGCCTCCACCTCCTGCACCCTCTACCCGAACCAGGGTCTGTATCCCATCCGTACTTTTCTCTCCACCTCTTCTATTTCTCCCCCCTACCCGAACCAGGGTCTGTACCCCCACCCCGCTTTCACTGGTGCAGTTGGTGAGAGGTTAGAGTAGTTGATAGTCGTACTGTTGTAGATAGTTGTCTTTGTGTGAGGAGTGGTGACGGCTGGCATGTGGGGGTGACTCTGGGACGCAAGTGTTCACGGTCCAGCCTCCTGGAGGTGTTGTGGGCCTAACTAGACGAAACACCGCTGAAAGGAGGTTACCACCTGATGACCCTAAAGACATGATAGTTCACCACTCACTGGCCTAGTTGGATATTATCTGTAGGGAACATAGAGCAGGGTGAAAGTTTGTCTGGTCCATTTTTTTGTCACACAAGTTTCTTGTGTTTTCCCCAAATAAAATTGTGACATATTAAAGTCAATGTGTACACAAACTAAGTAAAATCTATTAATTTAAAAAAGAGATTAACATTTGAGTTCTGTTTAGCCACCAGAAAGAAGGCAGAGGCCTGAAAAACGGGTGGAGGGCCGCCGCCACCACCTCTGACAGAGGCTGAGGAACTGGCCCTTAGCCAAAACAGGGAACGACCGGTGGCTGAGGGCATCCCTGGGGGAAGCTCATCTGAGCCTGTCACCCCCAGGACAAAAGTGCCTACATCAGATGTCAGTATACACTTGTGTCATTTAAAAAAATACAACTTAAATATAACACAACAGTTGTGGATGGTGCCATCTGCCTTGTTCAGCCTCTGACTAAAACAGTTGAACACCCAGCAGCTGTAAGTATTCCAGACTCAGATCTTGCTTCAGATGGCTCTTCAGTGCTCTACCCATTCACATTCCTTTATATTCTTGAGTGGAACTCAGAGTTTGACGTGCACTCTGACGTGATGATCATAGATCATGGACAAACTACTAGCCCATTCTTGTCCTTCAACAGAACATGTCTGCACATCACCAGGAGGGTCACCAACTTCTACAGCACATCTTGACTCAGCAAGGTTTTCGGTCAATACTGCATTAAATCTGTATGTAGAACTGTAGGATTTCAATGTCCTCCATATGTTTCCTAGTTAACTGTGAAGGATTTGTACAGAGTCCAGCTTATGAAGACAATACAGAGAACAGAAAAAGAAATGGTCTATCTGGATTGCCAGATTAGAAAAACAGACCTTGAAATTCTATTACTCGAACATCAGTTGAGATGGGTGCACTACACACGTGAAATATGTTCATGGCTGTATTATACTGTATATTACAAATCCTAACTGCTGCTTATGTACTTTAAGGGAATAAAGAAACAATAATGAGAAGTTGTCTTAGGCTGTTTTATTCAAAAGTAATTTCTGCAGGTTACATCCCTTACAGGCCTTCCATCTTGGACATCTTTCTGGAACCGATAACTCAGAGTTTCCCTCATCTCAGGGTTAACATACTCAGAGTTTTCACATCACCCGCTTTCTGGAATACCCCTCTGGTATATCTCCAGCTGGCACAGGAACATGTTTGCAGGTGACGATGGTGACGCCTCAGTGTTGCCCCCTGTTCTGTCTCGATAACATAGGATCGTGGATTAGAACTGTAACCAGGGATGACAGCGGGTGTTCCAGGTGAGTTGGCCTGGGTTGGTGTGTTAGTTTCGTTTGAGTATAGGACTGTTCAGGTGAGTTTAGTTGCTGAATCTGCTAGTGTAGCTTGTATTGCCTCCACCTCCTGCACCCTCTATACTTTCATGCCCCCTACCCGAACCAGGGTCTGTATCCCATCCGTACTTTTCTCTCCACCTCTTCTATTTCAGCGGGTGTTCCCCAGGCTTGCTGGTGGTCCAACTTCCCAAGATCGGGATCACCAGACCTCAGCAACAGCAGGGGCTTTGCTCCATGTCAAAGGTTGAAGTAGAAAGCTTCTTTCTCCTTCTCCTTCGCATCTTTGTTCCTGACAGTTTTCAGGTTAGGCCAAAGAGGAAGAAGGTTTCTCTCAAGTGTTGGAGATATTGTCTTAATCTTCTGGCCCATAAGCAGTTCAGCCGGACTCACTCCAGTAGTGGAGCATGGTGGAGCGGTAGCACATAAGAGCAAGGGTCTCTCTGTTGAAGAATCGTGGTTGCGATTTGAACTCCTCTCTGCATGTCCATTTCCTTGCGGATTATGGGGACTTGATGTTACGTGCTGAAAGTTGTACTCTCTAGCGAACTCTCGGAACTCCTCACATGCAAATTGGGGACCATTGTCATTCAGGGCCTGATCCAGGCAACCGAATCTGGCAGACTGGATTTAGCATCAAATAGCGATATCAAGGTCATTCAGAGTTTCGCCATTTTCCGCTGAAAGACTTCAGGAGCACTGGTCATGCTGAATGGGAGCCGCTTGAAGGAGTATCTCCCAAATGGTGTTATGAAGGTAGTTAACTTGCTGCTTTCGGGGTGTAGTTATCTGCCAAAAACCTGAGGCTGCGTCTAGTGACGTCAACATTGTAGCACCACTCAGCTTTGCAGTTCTCTCCTCAGCCTCATTTAACCTTTTCAGGTCTACACAAATGCGGACTTTGCCAATCTTTCTTGGAACTGGCACTATCGGTGCACACCAGTCTGTAGGCTCTGTCACAGTGAGTGTCGTCACAGTGTTCTGATAAATCATAAAGAACTCAGATAAACATTTCAACTTTCTCCCCGGGCCGCTGAACTCTCTGGTGGAAACAGGCGCGCTCGTGGATTACATTCCGTTTGGGGAAAAAGTACTCGTCTTTTCCTAACAAACATCTTTTGGTCATCCCCAGCTAACACGAATGACTTGAAAATGTTTTCAGCCTTCGGGCCCATAGCATATATCAGGGAACTGACCTGAACTTCTCCATCCTCTCTGCTTAGTTCTGTCACCAAACAAAAGCGTTGGAAACGCTGCTTCCAGTCTCCCAATTTATTTGGACGATCAAATGCAAAACTATCCGGAGGATTAAACTTTGCCATCTTTCTGAAGCGCTGCGTCTGTCAAGTGAATCTGACACCATGTAAAGTGATTCAATGTCCACACAAAGGTTATTATCCAATACTAGAACTTTACTGTGTAACTTGAAGCTGGGTAATAATGCCCGTGTGGTCACCACGTGTGACTCACCTGGAACACCTGCTTTATGGCATTGTCGTCAACTCTCTATTAAAGGCACACACACATATACAGCATATACAACACCAATGACGGGCAAGCTGGACAGTAACGGACTGGAAGATTACTAAAAGATATTTTGCCAAATGTTCATGTTAAAATGTTGTGATCTTAACCAACCGAAATTCAAAACTGTAAATGGAAGCCAAGATAAACTTTTTGTTTCATATTTATGACAGCTGAACTGCATATTCATTAGATAAATAAGATGTGCAATACCCATTACTTTTTTGTGCAATACAATTATTTTTACCGTGACATGCAATAAGAGCTAGCAGGCTCTTCTCCCCATTGCTTATAACTTGTGTTTGTATTTATATTTATGTTTTTAAATTCCTTTTTTTTTACTTTTCACGTTTATCCCTTTTAGATCTTTATCTATTTATATTACTTCCTCTGCACTGTAAGTTGACACCTTAATTTCGTTGTGCAATGTCACATTGACAAAGTTTTCTGAATCTGATTCTGATATTTGGTTGGTTTTTGAATTGAGTTAATAAGTAACAGAAATCCAATGTTGCCACACACAGACACATGGAGACTGGATCAACAATTAGCGTTCGTACCCAGGGTAATTCAAAGTGCTTGACAGATGGAGAAAAAATTACAAGAAGGCAGATAGAATCATGACATAAATCATTCAAGAAAAAAATCATTCAATGCATTAAAAGCTAATCTGAAATCATCTTCTGAAAGACTGTTCCAGATTTTAGCAGCATAAAACTGGAACGCAGCCTCACCATGTTTAGTCCTGACCCTGGGCACCACCAGGAGACCACTCCCTGAGGTTCTCATATGGCTCTACCATGTCAGAGATGTACTTTGGTGCTAGACCATGAAGAGACTTGTACACAAGCAGAGCTGTTTTAAAGTCTATTCTCTGAGCGTCAGGAGGCCAGCGCAGAGACCTGAGCACTGGACTAATGTGGTTGTATTTCCTGATTCTAGTCAGGACTCGAGCAGCAGCATTCTGGATGTACTGCAGCTGTCTTACAGCTTGTTTAGAGAGTCCAGTGAGCAGACCGTTACAGTAGTCTAACCTGCTGGATAGATTATTCTCTCCAAATCTGGTTTAGACACTATTTCTTTGATTCTGCCAGTGTTTTTCAGATGATAAAAAGCTGCTGATGTCATTGATTTAATGTGGCTGTAAGTGTTCAGGTCTGAGTCGAAAATTATCCTTAGATTTCTAACCTAACGTAGATCTGAGTGTCATCTGCATAGTTGTGGTAGGACACATTATAACTGCATATTAGCTGGCCTAATGGAAGCATGTACAGATTAAACAATAGGGGTCCCAGAATTGACCCCTGGGGAACCCAACAGGTCATAGCCATTTGGTCTGAGACACATGTGCCAGTTTTAACCAAGTACGTCTGTCACAGTCTGCTGCTGTCTCTCACCCTGGACTCAGTACCTTTCCACTACTCACACCACACCTGCTCTCACTCAGCCATCAGCACACCTGCAGCACATCACCCACAATCAACCCAGGTATATATTCACTAGCTCCACACTCACTTCTTGCCAGATTGTTCTTTGTGCCATGCGAGACTCTCCAGCGATTACATGTCAGATCTCCCAACCCTGCCTACCTGTTCCCGGACCTGCTCTCCACGTCTGCTCCCCATTGTACCTGCCTGCCTTTCGTCTCCGACCAAGAGTTCTGTCTCAGTGTCCTGGGCTTCTGTCTGCTCTCCTGGTTCTGACCTATCCGCCTGTCCTCGGCTCATCCTCTGCCTGCTCCCTGTCAGTACCTCCACCTTCTCGCACTGCTCTCCCGGCTTCGACCACTCCTCCTGTCTCTGACCGCTCCTCTGCTCTCAACTTGTTGGCACTTCTGAACCGGGGATCGACTCTATAGATCCTGCTCTTTACCTGTCCCTAGCAATTAAAGTCATTGCCGACTGTGTTCTGTTTTTGGGTCCTAACCACCCAGTGTCAGTAAAACTCTGGCCAGACATGGACCCAGCAGACACCTCCTCTCCAACCTCTCGCCTAGCTCGAGTAGAGGACATGCTCCAGCGGCATAAGGAACACCTTCAGGGCTGGAGCAGACGCTAACCTGCTAGCCGTCCAGGTTCAACAGATGGCTACCGTCATGACTCAACAATCTGCAGCCGCTGCAGCCCCCGACCCCTCTGACACGACTCTGACTCCGGCTCCTGTGCTACCGCCGGGCATCACCTGATTGATGAGGAACTCGCCCATCAGCAGCATCAATCAGGTTCCCCTGTCTTGTCCAGTGCCAGCCAGTGCACCCATCAGACCACAGCTATTCCCATGCTCCTGTCCGGCAACCACCACGAGACAGTCTGTTTCCACGTCCTTAAATCTCCCAACCTCCCAGTGATCCTCGGTTACCCCTGGCTTTGCCGCCACAACCCTCACATAGACTGGTCTACGGGGTCCAACCTACTGCCTCTACACCAACCTTCATAACCTGTTTGACCTCTGACCCTTCCAAGGTACCTGCAGACTACCATGAGTTTTCAAGAGGTTTTCAGCAAGGCGAGGGCCATCTCCTTGCCCCCGCATCAGCCGTATGACAGCACCATCAAACTTCTTCCCAGTACCACACTGCCAAGGGTCGGCTCTACTCCCTATCTGCCGCTGAAAGAGAGGCCATGGAGACATACATCGGCAACGCCCTGCCTGCTGGGATCATCCATCTGTCCTCATCACTTTCTGGTGCAGGGTTGTTCTTCGTCAGCAAGAGGGACGGCTCCTTGAGGCCCTGGTCTGGAGATCACACCACCATCCTGACTGTGGTAGACCGATTCAGCAAGATTGCTCACTTCATTCACCTCCCCAAACTCCCGTCAGCTAAAGACAGCTGACCAACACTTTTTCTGACTCCATGGCCTCCCTACTGACAGGGTGTCGGACAGAGGGCCCTAGTTCACCTCACTGTTCTGGAGGGAGTTCTGTCGCCTCGGAGCATCCGCCAGTCCGTCTTCTGGGTTTCATTGTTTCCATTATTTCCAACCCAGGAAAAAGAGACTTTCTGTCTATCCGTGGAGGCATTCATCCGCCGCTGCCACCAAAACTGGACCCAGGCCAGGTCCTCACTCCTTTAGGCAGCAGAACGGTATTCAACAGCTGCCAATTGCTGTTGCTCCCAGACCCCCCCCTTACCAAGTGGGACAAAAGGTATGGCTGTCCACCTGGACCTACCACTGGGGGTGGAGTCTAAGAAACTGGCTCCTAAGTTCACCGTTCATCTCTGGTGTTGAATGCAGCACTAACATATAACAGGAGAAGTATGAAGGCTGATGCATTATCTGAAGCCATTAGAATATCATTGGAGACTTGAAGCAGCGCTGTTTCTGTGCTGTTATGGGCTCTAAATCTTGACTGACTCTTCAAGCAAGCCGTTCCTATGCAGATGGTGATGTAAGTGGTTTGCTACCACTTTCTCCATGATTTTATAGATGGACAGAAGGTTCAATATTGATCTGTAGATGGCCAAAACATCTGGAACAAGATTTGGCTTTTTCAGTTGAAGTTTCACGACTGCGGTCTTAAGAGTCTGAGGTACATAACCCAAAGATAAGGTAAAATTAATCAGGTCTAGGATGAATGACTGAAAGAATGATTCCAGATGTACAATAGGCATTGCAGGTGATTCAGGAGTTGCTGTATTCAGTAGAAGATTATTGTCTAATGGAGGTAAGAGCTGATGAATTCTTTCTCTGATTGTTACAGTTTTATCTGTAAAAAGTCCATAAAGTCATCGCTGCTCAAAGCTCAGGGGATCACTGGTTCAACTGAGCTATGACTCTGTGTCAGCCTGGCTACAGTGCTGAAGAGAAACCTGTTTTTTTTTTTTTTTTGTTTTCTTCTATTAGTGCTGAGTAATATGAACTTCTAGCACTGTGGAGAGCTTATTTATATGTTTTTAAGCTTTCTTTTCAGGCTCTGTGAGACTCTTCTGAGTTACTGGAACGCCAAATTCTTTCTAATTTCCTTGATGTCTGCTTTAAGGTAGGAATGTGAGAATTGTACCAGGGAGCCAGCCTCCTCTGTTTTATGACTTTCTTTTTGAGAGGGGCAGCATCATCAAGATTTAAACACAGTGTGGCCTTAGTTCGAATCACAAGGTTTCAACCTGTGTATGGGAGAAAACCTCATTTGAATTTAGATATGGCATTGCTGCAAATGATGACCGAACGTTATCTTTAAATCTTGCCACAGCATCTTCAGATAAACATCTTCTAAAGCCGAATTTATTCCTCGATGCTGTGCTCCCAGTATAATGATTTTATCTCTACTGAGTAGACAGTCAAACTCACTCCACACTGCACTGTCGTCATCAGCATTTATTGTTGCGCCCTGTCTCTGGCCACATGTTGTTTGTGACTCATATTATCTGGTCACAACATCAGGGATCTCTGCTTGATAATGGGGAGGGTCCAAGCCCCTCTACAAGCAGATGAATGACTACATCCAAGACCTGCCTCCCAAAGCATCTAGCAGTGCAGTCACAGGTACCACAACTGTGGCCATAGCAACTGAGCAGGCCATGAAAAGGCTTCAACTCCTTCTTCATCTCTACGACAGGATATTCTTCTATGGCCTGTAGTTTTCCATCAACTGGACACCACCACTCGTAAACAGCTCCACTGCACATAACTGACGTAACGTGTTTTTGTGTAGAAACACTCTTTTTGAAAAAGGTTCATGATGAGCAACAAGTTGGCACAGTGAAAAATCACCACCAGGTCTTGTTAACACAATATCTCATTAATACTTTGAGGTAATCTCTTTAAATTGAACAAAAACATAGATTATTACTCAAAAATTAAGTGATTTTTATTTGAACTGATTATACTCTCGCAGTCACAGGTCAGGGTCACCGTTAACTCACAAAAACCTGGGATGAATAACAACCTAAACTCAGGAGGTCACGGCAGCGTTGTTTCCAACTGTTGTACGTGCAGTCTATAAAGTCATCATCATGCACGGCCCTGGTTTAGAGCTCAGCTGACAACTTTAGTCGCTGGAGTGGAGAAACAGGATTTGGGAAAACTAACAATCCAACTTCATATCACTTTAAAGGGTACTTAAAATTGGACAGTAATCAAATTGTGTAAAGAACACATTTTTACAGTTTACAGGACTTGTTGCAGTGACTGAAGCTCCCGTTTCTTAGAAAATACAAAGATGGCAGATAATTTTTTCTTCACCATAACCTTTTTTTACTAAAGAGTGCTTCTACACAACTACATGCTATATTTAATTTGCTCTTACATTCATATCAGATAGTTTCTTACTATTCATGTCTGATATTCTTGTCATCTTTACCCAGTTTTATATTACAATTGAGGAGCCAATCCAAACTCACACTGGGTGAGGGCGGAGTACACCCTGGACAGGTCACCAGTCTATCTCGGTTCATAACATATATGTATGTATATGTTTGTCACTTGTTCTTTCAGCATTTCCCTATTTGGGGTCGCCACAAAAAGTCAGCTCAGTGTCTTTCATGACTGATGGCCTCAGTTTTTACATTGGCTGCCATTCCTGTCACACCCTCTCCATTACTACAGCACAAGCATTCCACTGGTTCGCCCTGCAACTGGGGTTTGGCCTCTGCATGCAAAACATGCAGCTGCCTTCCCATTAATAACAATAATAATAGTTTTATTTACATTTTAAATAAAGTTCAAGGAAAATCAGCTCACTTTAAAGTTTGCAGTAAA
The DNA here is from genome assembly GCF_900963305.1 of Echeneis naucrates. Taxonomy (NCBI): domain Eukaryota; kingdom Metazoa; phylum Chordata; class Actinopteri; order Carangiformes; family Echeneidae; genus Echeneis; species Echeneis naucrates. The sequence goes on along the minus strand of NC_042523.1, from coordinate 9,031,865 downwards.
TTGTCCATCAAACTGTAAACAGCCAAACAAAGACACGCAGGCTCTAAGAGACGATGACAATACTGGTGGGTGAACTTTCATTTGAAGTTATTTTTGGATGCTCTAGACTTTAAAGCCTCGTGCACAGCCCTCTCTCAGAAGGATGGACACACATCAGAAGACAACAGCTCTGCCTGAGACTGCATGTAGGATTTGATAAACTGATGAAATTGAACTTTTTACACTTTCTACTAGGAAACACTTGAAGGAATACTGACTCTTTAAAGGACATTTTGTTGTGGCTAAAACTCTACGTTTGCTTAGAAAAAACACTTATGGCTGATAACAGTTCACTGGTTGGTAATGAACCTTTGTACCTGCTGATGAATGACCTGGTAACAGTTGTGCAGCTGCTGGTTATAATTTTTCTCTCTATCAACTTGTTGCTCATCATAACCTTTTTTCAAAAGAGTGTTTCTACACAACAACACGCTACATCTTATTTGCTGTTACATTACTATCTGATAGTTTGGTGTTATTCCTTTCTGATGTCCTTGCTATTTTGACCCAGTTTAATATCCCCATTCATGTTTGGTTGTGTGTCATTATCTGTGTTGTGGTAATTGTGTATATTACTGTTACACCAGTGACTCTGACAGCAATGACTCTGGAGCGTTATGTGGCTGTTTGTATGCCGCTGCATCATGGAGAGCTCTGCTCCACACGTAATACTATTAACTGTATCCTCATCATTCATGCTCTCAGCTCTGTGCCCTCTATTTTTATTTTCTCCACTTTCTTTGGATCTGCATCCCTAAAATTTTACACCAAATATCAGTTATGTTCTGTGGAAATATTTATGATTAATTTATGGCAGCAACATCTGAGGTCAGCTATATACCAATTACAGTTTTTGGTCATGTGCATCATACTTGTTTTTTCCTATGTTAAAATAATGAAAGTGGCCAAAGCTGCATCAGGAGAGGATAAGCAGTCATCAAGGAAAGGGCTCAGGACAGTGGCTCTTCATGGTTTCCAGCTGCTGCTCTGTCTCATCCAGCTGTGGTGTCCCTTCATTGAATCTGCATTGTTTCATATTGATTTTGTTGTATTTTATAATGTGAGATACTTCAACTATATAGTATTTTATCTTACACCAAGATGTCTGAGCCCTCTCATTTATGGCCTCAGAGATGAGATTTTCTTTCATGCACTGAAAAGTTATCTCTCCTTTGGGTTGTATAAAGGAAATCTGAATTGATAAATCAAAGTCAGTGTGTGTGTCCGAGTCAGAGCGTGTCGATCTGATCTTAATGAGCTGGTCCTCAAAAACAATGAGCCAGTGGGCCTCTAGGTTTTCTTTAACAAAACCACAGTATCAGTCAAAATGTATGAGTACCTGCATTTTAACATTTATCTTACTTTGGGCCTCTCTTCTTTGATGTGACAGACTTCTTGTGCATCACAGTCAGGTGAAAAAAATTCCTCTGAAGATATTGGCAAGCAGTTGTTGGAGTAAACAATGACTTCTTACAGCTATGGTGTGATATTTGGTGATCAAATGGTGCGAGGAAAAAAATGAATGACTTGTTGTGATGATGTTCATGATATATGTTGTCAAAATAAAGAATGAAATAATAAGAGAGAGAATTCCATTGACAGTCACTGACTAGTTGGTTCAGGGATGTCTTATGTTGTTAGCCAACAAAACAGAGACTCTGTAATACTTGTTTGGGTTCCTACTGTCGACATTTGATCTCAGGACAGCATCCAAAAAATAAATCTGGAAAAACACTTTTGGTGAAAACTGGTGAAAATGTTTTAGCGCAAAATTTGTGTTCTAGTTTGTTTCTGATTCAGGGAATTTTTGTCCCTGGTTTCCCTTACTGCTCACATATTTTCTTGACTAATCAATCTTCAATAAATGCTTTCATTAAAATCATCTGTGCCTCTTCATACACATTCTTCCATCAGCTCACAAGATTCCATCATGTTATTTACACAAAAGAAAACATACCTATTAACATATGAACTAAGAGAAAAAACTATCCAAACAAACAAACAACAAAAACATGAGGATCAGTGTGGCCAGCCAGTGATGGAGAGAGTGAGAGAGACAAGAGATCAGGGACTCTCGGGATGAACGTGCTAACTTTGTTAGCTTTCTGTTTCTATAATCAGTCATAAAAACCCTAAAAACAATTATTGATCATCCAATTCGTTTCTTACCTCTTGGTTACCTTGTTAGGCTTCCTTGTCCATGAAAATATTGGTTTTAAAGGTCTTTCTTTTTACATAAATATCATTTTCAATATAAAGAAATCAAATGAACCTCAGGAGAATCATATAAATAAATAAAGGGCTGATATGTTACCTGGCTATTACTAAGGAGTATTAGAATACAGCTCTTAAATGTTCAAAAAAACTTTCTGTTTGAAATATTATTATCATAGGTTGAGCCAGAAACTTGGTTGAAACAAGTATCCAGTACAGATATGGCAATTTTGACGAGTACGAGTACCATATGAGTAATACGAGTCAATATCCTGCTCGGGCTGAAGGAAAATCCTCCTCAGGGCGTCCTGTGATAGGACAGAGCGCAACGCGTCATTCTCCGAAATCCACGTCCACCGGAGGGGAAAACAATTGGTACAATTTAAATTACACTGAGAGATACGGTTGCGTCGGTAGCAGCCTCCTGAATCGATACGAATCAGCCATGAATCCATAGATGAATCGATTGTAGAGTCGTTGCAATCGGGCTTTACAATTTGTGTCTCTAAAACAACACGAGAGCCGTGGCTGCCTGCAAAAATCACTCTTGCTCATGCTCCGTAGCTGGCATTACCATGATGGAAAACAGACAACGGTAACGTTAACAAATGCTGCTAACAGTTTTCCATTTGTCACATGTTTACATTGAAATGTTGCACCTTTGTGACCTACCTCAAGAGTTCAAAACACCATGCTCAGACTGAAATGTGGCACTGTTATCATTTTTGCCTACCTCCAACAAAATGATGTCCATTCAGCAAATGTCTTTTTGGTCCATGTCTAAAAATAAATATATTGACATGATGTTGTTCTTTTTTGAATTTTATTTTTGCCAGTGCTATTCTATGATGTCTACATCTACATCAACCAATGTTAACAGTAGAATGGAATTGGAACTACTCGTTCTGTATTGAAAATATTGTGGCAGGAGGAGGAAAAACCAGGAGACGAAGGCGAGTTTTAACTTTTTGAATTCTCAACCAAAAACCAACTGAAACAGGAACAACTTTACTCTTGAGCCCCTGGTGTCCATGACACAGTCCTCTACCCTGAATACCCAGAGGGGACTCTTGGAAAAAGAAATCAGTCTCTCACTCGGGGCTTGAGCAACTTGCCATTAGGGCTGCACCTTGTCCCAGCCAAAACTGCAGGAGAAAAACAGTTCAATGCTGGCTGAGAAGCAGAATGCTGAACCTGTGAAGGTACTGCTGGGGGCCTGGAAGGAGGGCGACCCCGACGGGGAACCTGGGCTGGAAACACAACTTTGTCTGCCACTAAGTGCGCTGGTTTAAGGCTATCAAGTGTAACAAACTCACACCTATACCCACCCATGTTCAGCACAAAACTCTTAGAACCCGTCTCAAGAACCCAAAAAGGGCCATCTTATGGGGGTTAGAATCATGTCTTCCAAAAACAAACCAAGCCGACATGAGCTCTGCAGGCACAAACAAACGCAGAAAACAGTGGTGAATGGGGCCAAGTACACGACTGCTGTCTGACTAAAATAGGATAAATGGCTGGACGAGGCCGAGGAACAGAGCCCCCAGGTGAAAATTCCCCAGGGATGAGGAGTGGCTGGCCAAGAACCAGCTCAGCAGGCGAAGCATCAAGGTCCTCCTTGGCTGCCGAATGCAACCTGAGCATAACCCAAGGTAAACGGTCCACCCAGTTACCATCTGAGAGTAGTGCGGTGCACCTGCACACCCAATGATTGCACAAGTGCTGACCAGAGCTCTGACATGAACTGGGGGCTCCTGTCCAAGGTGACATCTGACAGAGTACCAAAACAGGCTACTCAGGAGGACAGACACGCACATGCGATGTCCAAGGATGTCGTGGAGGACAGAGGGACAACCTCCGGCCACCTGGTGGTCTGATCCACCATTGTGAGAATGTGCGTCGAGACTTGCGAAGGTGATCCACATGTACGTGGTCAAAGTGTCTAACCGGGATGGGAAACAGTTCGAGGGGCAACTCAGTGTGTTGGTGGACCTTAGCATGCTGGAACACCACACATACAGCCGTCCATGCCTCCATCTTTACGGAGGCCAGGCCAGATGAACTTGGAACTGACCAACTTCACTGATGCCTGAACTCCAGGGTGTGAGAGAGAGTGCATCGACTCGAAAACTCAACGGAAGGCCACTGGAATGGGGCGAGGATGGCCAGTGGAGACATCGCAGACAAGGGTGGGGCTGCCTTCCTGCATCACTGTATCCTCTAGTTTGAGACTGGTGCCCATTGTTCTAAGGGCGAGGACATTTGCAACATGCTGCTCAACCACTGCCCCCACAGCTATGTCTGACGCATCAGTAATTAAAGCTATGGGTGCAGCGGGTTTGGGATAGGCAAGAAGGGCAGCGTTAGCGAGTGCGCTCTTGGCTCCTTCAAAGGCCTGGACACGTTCAGAAGTCCAGTCGACAGGGTCATTTGCCTTCTTAAGCCACAGGGCTCCATACAGTGGCTGAAGGAGGTGGGAAGCATGAGGGAGGAAACGATTATAGAAATTCACCAAGCCCAAGAACTCCTCCAATGTCTTCACGGCTGTGAGATACACTTGGCCAGGTTGACTATCAGGCCAGATTTGTCCATCACAATGAAAAACCTGTTTCACGTGCGCCAGGTGCTCTTTGGCTGACGGACTGGCTACCAATATGTCGTCCAGATAAATAAAAACAAAGGCCAGTTCACGCTCCACATAGTCCATCAGCCTCTGGAAGGTTTTTGCTGCCCCCTTCAAGCTAAGTCTCACAACGGGAAACGTGGTGCGAGCGCGTTGCAGGGAGGACCCAAATGCAGGAGCCGGAAAACCAGGTAGGTGATGATGAAAACACTTTAATAACGGACGGACAAGGCAGGAACAAAACTACAGGGCATGGGCAAAACAACAAGGCAGGGCATGGACAAGGCAAGGATGAAATGACAGGGCAAACGACAAAATGACAATGATCCGACAAGGACTAGGCTGAAAACTAGACTTAAATACACAGTGCTAAACAAGACACAGGTGATCCACATTAGGGCAGGGAAGGCAATCAACATGGGACACAACCAGGAAGTAACATAACGGGGAACACGAAGGAACCAGGACTACAAAATAAAACAGGAAATTACATGGACAGAACACTAAACACCAGAATTAACTCAAAACCTGACACTAAGAGGTATACGCATGAACTCAAAAAGCCCAAATGCAATCACCACGGTCTTGGGCACGTCCTCGGCATGCACGGGAACCTGTTCACCTGCGCACCAGGTCCATCTTCGAGAAAATAGTGGTACCCGCCAGGTGCGTGGAGAAGTCCCGTATGTGGGGGATGGGATAGTGATCATGGGAGTTAGCCAGAGCCGTGCACACCAGAGACAGGAGATGACACAGAAAAAGGGAACCACCTTTGTCCCATCATAGTAGTGACAGCATTTTGTGAATGAGATCCACAGTCGTGCCGTTGCCCAATCTGGGTAGGGAAAGGATCCTATCTACCCTCTCCGAGGCAGATAGGCTGTCCCTCCTGAAAAGAAGCTGTTTGAAGGTGACATATCTTCTGCTGCATGACCCGGCGTGTGGACTGCTGGTCCAGCGAAGCAGTGACCAAAAAGTACTTGTAGTCTTCCATGTTGACACCACGCAGGTGGAACAGCCAGTGGCAGTATCAATGAATGGGTCTATTTTCATACATACCGGCTTATAAGGTGCATGATAAAACATATTAAGTGAAACAACAGTCAGGTAAGTCGAACTTGCACTACATAATTAGTTATCTAACGTTGTCAACCCATATCCAACCAAGGACCACCGTTAACACAACGCCCCTGTGCCATCTGAGAATGCTCCCACAATCCATCAAGTGGAACGGCTTCGTCGCTTACCAAAGTCGCAATAAAACATTTTGACAGATTTTTGAGCGCAGTGTGCCACATAAAGTTGGTTCGAGGTCAGTAAGCACAGCAAGATTTCATACATAAGGCGCACTGCCTTAAATTTAAGGATTTAAGTGCATCTTATAGTGCGAAAAATATGGTAATTCCATACCATCCATGCCCTCTGAGGGAATCTTCTCAAAAACACGGCAAATAATTAAAGAGAAGGAACAGAATCGGCACTTGGCCTTTCTCAGTACCAGTCTTCTCTAAAGGCGAGCTGAAACTGTTACCTGGATGCTGCTTTTTTCCTTTTTGTTTTCCATATTTTTATTTATGTTTTGTTATAACATTGGATACCTTTATACGCTTTTTTAATTGTGATTGTGTCATTGTTTTTATTTGTTCTTTTTGTGTTTATTGTTGTTTCACACTAAATAAATAAATAAATATACATTCAGAGATTGGACCTTTTGTCTAATTGAGACGGGACCACCATCTTGTCGAAGAATGGTCATTCACAGCTCTGCAAACAGGAAGAGCTTAGCCAAACACTTCTTGTAGACATCAGTAACCTGCTCTGATTCTCTGCTTCATTTGTATTTTATTAAAACATCAAAAAAAAGATGGGTGAGATCATTTTATTTTTAAAGGTTCCAGGTGTTCCAAAGAAAGTACATTAAAAGGCCAAAGTCTTTAATATGCAGCTCCAAACTACAATTCAAAAACTATGACGGTATACAAACTATTAATGAGGGAAGCAAAACATGAGCTTAAACGATTAAATCATGAAGACTTTAGAAGATTTAATACAGATGAAACTACAGATTTAAATTTCCTCTCAGCCTTTGTGTCAGTGGTTCAGATTGAGGACAAAGGCAGGCTGAATTCTGTAACTGATGACACATCAGCTTTTTACAGATTAAATAGGACCATCAGTATCTGATTTATCAAAACAAAACGTAAGACCATGAAGCAAAGACACGTTCTGCCTTAAACTTACAACAAAACAACAACGTACACAACAAAAAAAAACAACTGTTCTGCACTATTCATAAAAAGTAATGAATAGTTGCTAATCATCTGATTCAATATCAATGCCAATTACTATTACAATAATGTGAACACACCCATAAAGCCCATTTCAATCCATGCAAGACGTGTTTATATCTACACACAGGAAGCCAATAACTGACTCAAATCCCAAAACCAATAACTCTGTGACTTCAATGACATCAATATAAAGATATTAACTGGAGAATTTGATCACGTGCTGCATTTCATACCCCAATCTATCACTATGCTGCTCTATGTACATAGATTTTACTGATGGCTGTGAAATAGCCCACTAAATGTTAACACATGAAATAGGACCTGATCTCTTAAAGTAAAAACAAGACTGTGGTTTTCAGGAAAAAGAGATAGAAGTTCACTGGCACGTTGTTCATGAGCATCATCCACGTCTGTTATAAATGCTGAAAGGAAGAGAAATTCTAACATATTAAATAATGTCTCTTTTACACAAGCCAAATGAGGCAAAGTATTTCAGAGAATTAAAAAAAAACTCATCTCTCAGGCCATAAATGAGAGGACTCATACATCTGGGTGCAAGATAACATAATATGTAGTTAAAATACCTGACATTGTCAAATAAATTAAAACTAATCTGGAACAAAGCAGCTTCTATGAAGGGAAACCACAGCTGGATAAGACAGAGCAGCAGCTGGAAACCATGAAGAGCCACTGTCCTGAGCCCTTTCCTTGATGACTGCTTATCCTCTCCTGATGCAGCTTTGGACACTTTCATTATTTTAACATAAGAAAAAACAAGTATGATGCACATGATCAAAAACTGTAATTGGTATATAGCTGACCTCAGATGTTGCTGCCATAAGTGAATCATAAATATTTCCACTGAACAGATGTGATATTGGGTGTAAAGTTTTAGGGATGCAGATCCAAAGAAAGTGGAGAAAATAAAAATAGAGGGCACAGAGCTGAGAGCATGAATGATGAGGATACAGTTAATAGTATTACGTGTGGAGCAGAGCTCTCCATGATGCAGCGGCATACAAACAGCCACATAACGCTCCAGAGTCACTGCTGTCAGAGTCACTGGTGTGACTGTAGTATACAGAAACACCACCATAGAGATAATGATGCACAGCCACATTTGAAAGGCAATACGAAAATGGTTGAGGATGAGAACGATATCAGACATGAATAACAACAAACTATCTGACAGTAATGTAACAGCAAATAGCATATAACGTGCGGTTGTGTAGAAACACTCTTTTTGAAAAAAGGTTACAATGAGCAAAAAGTTGATGCTGAGAAAAATCATCACAAGGAGCTGCACAATAATGACCTTGTAATTTATGTGCCGCTGCAGCGATTCAAGAAGAACAAGAGAATTGTTGTCTGCCATAAGTGTGTTTTCTAAGCAAGCACGCAGAAGTTTGTGTCACCCCAAAAAGTCCCTTAAATTGTCATTAACAAAAACAAAAACTGGATTATTCACCCAAAGCTTTTATCCACTCCTCTCTGAAGTGATATTGTGGTACACTGAACACAGCAATTTCCAAAATCCTGTCTACTGCAACTGGGAGGAATGCTGCTCACTGAGCTCTGTGCAGCCTGAAGATGGAGGGCTACGCATGCTGACTTTAAAGACTGGGACAGTGAAAATTAACACCATGTCGCCCCCCATCAGCTGTGCCCTGCACACAAATGGAGTACTGCAGTGTCCTTGTTTTTGTTTAGAAATTCAAATGACAATTTCCTTTAAAATTACTAATATGTTGCTTTAACTGAGATTGCTGTATATAAACTACTAAACTGCCACCAAAGCCCTGAAAATATGGAAAGAAAGGGATAGAATCCTCAAAGTCCATAAAATCTAAATGCATAAATAATAAATGCTTTGGAATAGTTTTCAGTTGGCACTTGATAAAATGTTGATAGAATGGCAGTGCAGGAAGCAAAAGCATCTCTTAGGCATACAGAGATTGTGGGTAATGTACAGATAGGCCTGGGAGGCTTGGGGCTTGGCCCAGGCAAACCGGTGTGGAGTAGAGCAGATCCCAAAGAGAAGAGGAAGCTAATTGTAGAGCAGGTTCGTAGACAGGAGGAAATATTAAGGAGTGCGAGGGCAGTGGCTCAGGATAAGCAGGGACAGTGGTTGAACTGGGAAGGTGTAGAGAAGAAAAAGCTTAGTTGGAAAGAGCTGTGGAGTATGGAGGAAAGTACTGTTAGATTTTTGATAGGGGCAACATATGACGTATTGCCAACTCCCCAGAACCTAAAACTCTGGGTAAATGGAGACCCGTTATGTTCGTTGTGTTCAGGTGCTGCAGCTCTAAAACACATCTTGTCCGGTTGTAAGATTAGTCTCTCACAAGGCCGATATACGTGGCGACATAACCTGGTTTTAAAAAGCTTAGCTGCAGGCATTGAAGATATACGGAGGAAGGCAATTTTAGGAGGGTCTAAGACAAAGAGAGTTGCAATACATTTTGTTCAGGAAGGAGAGAAAGTTAATAAGATAATAAGGAAGCAAGGCAGCTTGGGGGATGCTAGTGACTGGGAGATGCAGGTAGATTTAGGAGGAAAGCTTGTTGTTCCCCAGGAAATAGCCTACACAAAGCTAAGGCCTGATTTAATTTTGTGGTCTAGGAGTAGAAAGAAAGTATATTTCATAGAGCTGACTGTAGGTAAGGATGCTGAGCAGCGAGGATGGAAGGTCAGGATTTGTCCAGTGGAAGTAGGATGTAGAGGGTTTGGGGCAAGATCTGCTGTTGCTTTGTTGAAGGAGTTAGGAGGAAGCGGACTGAGGGTGAGGAAAATAGTGAAGGAAATGACAGATGAGGCAGTAAGATCCAGTCAGTGGATTTGGGTTAGAAGAAGTAATAGTAGCTGGGGGCCCAGCAGACCGAGCTCTTCAGATAGACAGACTCTAGGGAGAAGCAGAGGAAGAAATCCAGGAAGAGGAAGTGTATTTAAGTGGAGGGTGTGGCCTGTTTGAGCCTCTTTGACACCGTGCAGTTAGTCCAGGTGAGTTGGCCTGGGTTGGTGTGTTAGTTTTGTTTGAGTATAGGACTGTTCAGGTGAGTTTAGTTGCTGAATCTGCTAGTGTAGCTTGTATTGCCTCCACCTCCTGCACCCTCTACCCGAACCAGGGTCTGTATCCCATCCGTACTTTTCTCTCCACCTCTTCTATTTCTCCCCCCTACCCGAACCAGGGTCTGTACCCCCACCCCGCTTTCACTGGTGCAGTTGGTGAGAGGTTAGAGTAGTTGATAGTCGTGCTGTTGGAGATAGTTGTCTTTGTGTGAGGAGTGGTGATGGCTGGCATTTGGGGGTGACTCTGGGACGCCAGTGTTCACGGTCCAGCCTCCTGGAGGTGTTGTGGGCCTAACTAGACGAAACAACGATGAAAGGAGGTTCCCACCTGATGACCCCAAAGACATGATAGTTATCACCACTCACTGGCCTAGTTGGATATTATCTGTAGGGAACATAGAGCAGGGTGAAAGTTTGTCTGGTCCATTTTTTTGTCACACAAGTTTCTTGTGTTTTCTCTAAATAAAATGGTGACATATTAAAGTCATCTGTGTTCTGATAAATCATAAAGAGCTCTGATAAACATTTCAACTTTCTCCCCGGGCCGCTGTACTCTCTGGTGGAAACAGGCGCGCTCGTGGATTACATTCCGTTTGGGGAAAAAGTACTCGTCTTTTCCTACCAAACATCTTTTGATCATCCCCAGCTAACACGAATGACTTGAAAATGTTTTCAGCCTTCGGGCCCGTAGCATATATCAGGGAACTGACCTGAACTTCTCCATCCTCTCTGCTTAGTTCTGTCACCAAACAAAAGCGTTGGAAACGCTGCTTCCAGTCTCCCAATTTATTTGGACGATCAAACGCAAAACTATCCGGAGGATTAAACTTTGCCATCTTTCTGAAGCGCTGCGTCTGTCAAGTGAATCTGACACCATGTAAAGTGATTCAATGTCCACACAAAGGTTATTATCCAATACTAGAACTTTACTGTGTAACTTGGAGCTGGGTAATAATGCCCGTGTGGTCACCACGTGTGACTCACCTGGAACACCTGCTTTATGGCATTGTCGTCAACTCTCTATTAAAGGCACACACACATATACAGCATATACAACACCAATGACGGGCAAGCTGGACAGTAACGGGCTGGAAGATTACTAAAAGATATTTTGCCAAATGTTCATGTTAAAATGTTGTGATCTTACCCAACTGAAATTCAAAACTGTAAATGGAAGCCAAGATAAATTTTATGTTTCATATTTATGACAGCTGAACTATATTTGGCTGATTTTGAATTGAGTTCATGAGTAACATAAATATAATGTTGCCTCACAGAGACACATACACATGGAGACTGGATCAACTTCTGATATCTTTACAACATACATTCTTTACAACTCTCTCCTTTTAAAAAGACAAGAAAATGTGAAAAAAAGTGTATTTCAAACCAAGTCTAAATTAGTCCATCCACCCATCCATCCATCTTCTATCGCTTTTCTGTTTCCGGGCTGCTGGAGCCAATCCCAGCTCACATCGTGCCAGGGGCGGGGTCACCCTGGACAGGTCGCCAGTCCATCACAGGCCCAACACACAAAGACAAAAAGAGATGAACAACCACCCATGCTCAAACTCACACCTACGGCAAATTCAGAGTCACCAGTTAACCGAAACATGATATCTTTGGACAGTGGGAGGAAACCCACGCAGACACGGGGAGAACATGCAAACTCCACACAGAAAGGCCCCAGGCCGGGAACTGAACCCACAACCTTCTTATTGTGGGGCGACAGCACTAACCAAGTCTAAATTAGTGAATACACAAATTCAATCCCACTCAAGAGACACAGATCATTAAAGGAAGCTTGTCAGCAGGTGTTAAACTAAACCTAAGGCATGCTGAGGCCAATAACCTCAGATGAAAACTTTGGCAACATTCTTTGGTAACTTCAGAATAACTGTCAAATTTAAGTGACCGTTTTCTTTGGTATTTTCTTTGGTATCTGAAGTGCTCAGTGTTTCTGTCCAACCACAGACAGCCAATCAGAGACGGACGGCTGTAAGAGTCAATGACGACATTGGTGAGGGAGATTTCATTTGGTGTTATTTTTGGATAGTCTAATCTTTAAAGTCCTCATCATGCACGGTGCTGTCTCACTGAGCTGCACAGAGCTCAGCAGTCATTACTGCTTTCTGTCACATTGGGATTCATGAAAACACTATTTAATCCACCATTGTCTTATTGCAATCTCTTTTTGATATTGACTCTTTATTGGACTTTTTGTTGTGTCTAAAACTCATCTTTCTTTGCTTAGAAAACACATTTATGGCTGGTAACACTTCACTGGTGGATTTTGAGCTTGTTCAGCAGAGCAACGAGCAGATTTTCACTGTTCAGGTCTTGGTAATGATTTTTCTCTGCATCAACTTGTTGCTCATCACAACCTTTTTTCAAAAACAGTGTTTCTATGCAACCACACGTTACATCTTATTTGCTGTTTCTTTACTGTCGGATAGTTTGTTATTATTCTTATCTGATATCCTCCTTCTGCTGGCCAATTATAATGTTGTGATTCAGGTTTGGTTGTGTGTCATTATCTGTGTTGTCACACTTGTGTATACTACTGTTACACCAGTGACTCTGACAGCAATGACTCTGGAGCGTTATGTGGCTGTTTGTATGCCGCTGCATCACGGAGAGCTCTGCTCCACACGTAATAATGTAAATATTGTCCTCTTCATTCATGCTCTCAGCTCTGTGCCCTGCATTGTTATTCTCTCCACCATCTTTGGATCTGCATCCCTAAAATTTTACACCCAATTTCAGTTATGTGCAGTGGAGTTTCTTTTCATTTACTTATGGCAACAGCATCTCAGGTCAGCTATAAGTCAGTTTTACTTCTTGATCATGCTAATAACTGTTGTGATTTCCTATGTTAAAATAATGAAAGTGGCCAAAGCTGCATCAGGAGAGGATAAGCAGTCATCAAGGAAAGGGCTCAGGACAGTGGCTCTTCATGGTTTCCAGCTGCTGCTCTGTCTTATCCAGCTGTGGTGTTCGTTCATAGAAGCTGCATTGCTTCAGATTGATGTTGTTGTGTTTTATCATGTGAGATATTTCAACTATATATTATTTTATCTTGTACCAAAATTCTTGAGTCCTCTCATTTATGGCCTCAGAGATGAAGTTTTCTTTCATGCACTGAAAAAATATGTCTCCTTTGGGTTGTATAAAGGAAATAACATTGGATAAATCACAGTTGGTAGCTGTGTCTGCTATTTAACTAAATTATAGTCATAGTCTGTGTTTAAGTGTTCATCAACTTTGGATTTGGAACTGGACTTAATGGGCTGCTGCTTACAGAAAAGGGTGTTTTGTTTTTTTTGTTTTTTTTTTAAACAAAACTACATATCAGTGATGATGGGCCACTCTGTGGCTTCAGTAAGTGTCCCTGTGTTCAGGTTGTTGAGGCTGAGTTGCTTTTCTTCTTGTCAGAACTAGATCATTTTAACTCATGTCACTCAGAAACACTTAAAATATTGATTCTTGTTTGTGAACTCTGTGAGTAATGCAGCAAAATGTCCTGAAGCTGGAATCAAATGAAAATGGAACAAATTGGGTTTTTTGGTGTTGGTGCTTTTTATTCATAAAATGTAAAAGAGTTAATAGTTCAATGCATTTTATGTCCCAAACTGTCAACATTAATATAATTACATAATAAGTAATTTATTTGCATGTTGTTAAGAATAAATAACGATATCAAATGAAATCTATTTTTTGCAAACAGGATGGTTTGTAAGCTGCATATGTGAACATTATCTCACTGAAAACGGAGGACTTGGCCACTCATTACAATAGTAAATCTGCTTTAATTGGCTTTTTGCAACACTTGTAAAAATAAATCCACACACTTTCAGTTCTTTTAATTTTTCTGTAATAACACAGATCAGAGCAGTTCACTGGTTGCTTGATGACGTAGACCATGTATTTATCCAAAAATATGAATTTGTTCATGAAGTGAACACTGGAAATAAGTGATGTCGGTACAAGCAGGGGGCAGCACGGCAGCATAGTGTTTAGCGTTGTTGCCCCACAATAAGAAGGTTTGGTTCCCGGCCTGGGGCCTTTCTGTGCTGAGTTTGCATGCTCTCCCTGTGCTTGGGTGGGTTTCCTCCCACCGTCCAAAGACATCATGTTTGGGTTAAATGCTGACTGTAAATTGCCCGTAGGTCTGAGTGTGAGCGGTTGTTGTTGTGTCTCTGTATGTTGGCCTTGCGATGGACTGGCGACCTGTCCACAGTGTACTCTGCCCTCACCCAATGTGAGCGGTAGAAGATGAGTGAGTGAGTTAGTGTACAAGCAGCAGTTGGAACTGAAACAAGCCTCATCATCTGGGGCAGTAAGAGAGTTTAGAGATTGGAAGATAGACAGAGTTAGCAGTCTGAAACAGGCTGGTGGCTCAGGAAATGGGAGACTACGTGGTGACGAGCAGACTTGGAGCTTACTAGCCAGCAGGCCAATGACGGGCAAGCTGGACAGTAACGGGCTGGAAGATTACTAAAAGATATTTTGCCAAATGTTCACGTTAAAATGTTGTGATCTTAACCAACCGAAATTCAAAACTGTAAATGGAAGCCAAGATAAACTTTTTGTTTCATATTTATGACAGCTGAACTGCATATTCATTAGATAAATAAGATGTGCAATACCCATTACTTTTTTGTGCAATACAATTATTTTTACCGTGACATGCAATAAGAGCTAGCAGGCTCTTCTCCCCATTGCTTATAACTTGTGTTTGTATTTATATTTATGTTTTTAAATTCCTTTTTTTTACTTTTCACGTTTATCCCTTTTAGATCTTTATCTATTGATATTACTTCCTCTGCACTGAAAGTTGACACCTTAATTTCGTTGTGCAATGTCACGTTGACACATTGACAAAGTTTTCTGAATCTGATTCTGATATTTGGTTGGTTTTTGAATTGAGTTAATAAGTACAGAAATCCAATGTTGCCACACACAGACACATGGAGACTGGATCAACAATTAGCGTCCGTACCCAGGGTAATTCAAAGTGCTTGACAGATGGAGAAAAAATTACAAGAAGGCAGATAGAATCATTACATAAATCATTCAAGAAAAAAATCATTCAATGCATTAAAAGCTAATCTGAAATCATCTTCTGAAAGACTGTTCCAGATTTTAGCAGCATAAAACTGGAACGCAGCCTCACCATGTTTAGTCCTGACCCTGGGCACCACCAGGGTTAGGGTTAGGGTTAGGGTTACACTTGTACACAAGCAGAGCTGTTTTAAAGTCTATTCTCTGAGCGTCAGGAGGCCAGCGCAGAGACCTGAGCACTGGACTAATGTGGTTGTATTTCCTGATTCTAGTCAGGACTCGAGCAGCAGCATTCTGGATGTACTGCAGCTGTCTTACAGCTTGTTTAGAGAGTCCAGTGAGCAGACCGTTACAGTAGTCTAACCTGCTGGATGGATTATTCTCTCCAAATCTGGTTTAGACACTATTCCTTTGATTCTGCCAGTGTTTTTCAGATGATAAAAAGCTGCTGATGTCATTGATTTAATGTGGCTGTTAAAGTTCAGGTCTGAGTCTAAAATTATCCCTAGATTTTTAACCTAACGTAGATCTGAGTGTCATCTGCATAGTTGTGGTAGGACACATTATAACTGCATATTAGCTGGCCTAATGGAAGCATGTACAGATTAAACAATAGGGGTCCCAGAATTGACCCCTGGGGAACCCAACAGGTCATAGCCATTTGGTCTGAGACACATGTGCCAGTTTTAACCAAGTACGTCTGTCACAGTCTGATGCTGTCTCTCACCCTGGACTCAGTACCTTTCCACTACTCACACCACACCTGCTCTCACTCAGCCATCAGCACACCTGCAGCACATCACCCACAATCAACCCAAGTATATATTCACTAGCTCCACACTCACTCCACACTCCCTCCTTGCCAGATTGTTCTTTGTGCCATGCGAGACTCTCCAGCGATTACATGTCAGATCTCCCAACCCTGCCTACCTGTTCCCGGACCTGCTCTCCACGTCTGCTCCCCGTTGTACCTGCCTGCCTTTCGTCTCCGACCAAGAGTTCTGCCTCAGTGTCCTGGGCTTCTGTCTGCCCTCCTGGTTCTGACCTGTCCGCCTGTCCTCGGCTCATCCTCTGCCTGCTCCCTGTCAGTACCTCCACCTTCTCGCACTGCTCTCCCGGCTTCGACCACTCCTCCTGTCTCTGACCGCTCCTCTGCTCTCTCCTTGTCGGCACTTCAGAACCAGGTATTGACTCTACAGATCCTGCTCTTTACCTGTCCCTGGCAATTAAAGTCATTGCCGACTGTGTTCTGCTTTTGGGTCCTAACCACCCAGTGTCATAAAAATTCTGGCCAGACATGGACCCAGCAGACACCTCCTCTCCAACCTCTTGCCTAGCTCGAGTTGAGGACATGCTCCAGCGGCACAAGGCACAGCTTCAGGGCTGGAGCAGGCGCTAACCTTGCTAGCCGTCCAGGTTCAACAGATGGCTACCGTCATGACTCAACAATCTGCAGCCGATGCAGCCCTGACCCCTCTGACACGACTCTGACTCCGGCTCCTGTGCTACCGCCGGGCATCACCTGATTGATGAGGAACTCGCCCATCAGCAGCATCAATCAGGTTCTCCTGTCTCGTCCAGTGCCAGGCAGTACACCTCCTGGGGACTGTCACTCATCAGACAAAAGCTATTCCCATGCTCCTGTCCGGCAACCACCAAGAGACAGTCTGTTTCCACGTCCTAAAATCTAGACTGGTCTACGGGGTCCAACCTACTGCCCCTACACCCACATCAGCACCTGTTTGACCTCTGACCTTTTCAAGGTACCTGCAGACGACCATGAGTTTTCAAGAGGTGTTCAGCAAGGCGAGGGCCACCTCCTTGCCCCCGCATCAGCCGTATGACAGCACCATCGAACTTCTTCCCGGTACCACACTGCCAAGGGCCGGCTCTCCTCCCTGTCTGCCGCTGAAAGAGAGGCCATGGAGACATACATTGGCGAAGCCCTGCCTGCTGGGATCATCCATCCGTCCTCATCACTTACTGGTGCAGGGTTGTTCTTCGTCAGCAAGAGGGACGGCTCCTTGAGGCCCTGCATCGACTTTGTCACCGGGCTACAACGGTCTGGAGATCACACCACCATCCTGACTGTGGTAGAACGATTCAGCAAGATTTCTCACTTCATTCCCCTCCCCAAACTGGTCAACATGTGTGCTGACTACATGGCCTCCCTACTGACAGGGTGTCAGACGGAGGGCCCCAGTTCACCTCACTGTTCTGGAGGGAGTTCTGTCGCCTCATTGGAGCATCCGCCAGTCCGTCTTCTGGGTTTCATTGTTTCCATTATTTCCGACCCAGGAAAAAGAGACTTTCTGTCTATCCCTGGAGGCATTCATCCGCCGCTGTTGCCAAAACTGGGGCCAGGCCAGGTCCTCACTCCTTTAGGCAGCAGAACGGTATTCAACAGCTACCAATCGCTGTCGCTCCCAGACCCCCCCTCCTTACCAGGTGGGACAAAAGGTATGGCTGTCCACCCGAACCTACCACTGGGGGTGGAGTCGAAGAAACTGGCTCCTAAGTTCACCGTTCATCTCTGGTGTTGAATGCAGCACTAACATATAACAGGAGAAGTATGAAGGCTGGTGCATTATCTGAAGCCATTAGAATATCATTGGAGACTTGAACCAGCGCTGTTTCTGTGCTGTTATGGGCTCTAAATCCTGACTGACTCTTCAAGCAAGCCGTTCCTATGCAGATGGTCATGTAAGTGGTTTGCTACCACTTTCTCCATGATTTTATAGATGGACAGAAGGTTCAATATTGATCTGTAGATGGCCAAAACATCTGGAACAATATTTGGCTTTTTCGTTTGAAGTTTCATGACTGCGGTCTTAAGAGTCTGAGGTACATAACCCAAAGATAAGGTAAAATTAATCAGGTCTAGGATGAATGACTGAAAGAATGATTCCAGATGTACAACAGGCATTGCAGGTGATTCAGGAGTTGCTGTATTCAGTAGAAGATTATTGTCTAATGGAGGTAAGAGCTGATGAATTCTTTCTCTGATTGTTACAGTTTTATCTGTAAAGTCCATAAAGTCATCGCTGCTCAAAGCTCAGGGGATCACTGGTTCAACTGAGCTATGACTCTGTGTCAGCCTGGCTACAGTGCTGAAGAGAAACCTGTTTTGTTTTGTTTTGTTTTTGTTTTGTTTTGTTTTGTTTTCTTCTATTAGTGCTGAGTAATATGAACTTCTAGCACTGTGGAGAGCTTATTTATATGTTTTTAAGCTTTCTTTTCAGGCTCTGTGAGACTCTTCTGAGTTACTGGAACACCAAATTCTTTCTAATTTCCTTGATGTCTGCTTTAAGGTAGGAATGTGAGAATTGTACCAGGGAGCCAGCCTCCTCTGTTTTATGACTTTCTTTTTGAGAGGGGCAGCATCATCAAGATTTAAACACAGTGTGGCCTTAGTTCGAATCACAAGGTTTCAACCTGTGTATGGGAGAAAACCTCATTTGAATTTAGATATGGCATTGCTGCAAATGATGACCCGAACGTTATCTTTAAATTAGCCACAGCATCTTCAGATAAACATCTTCTAAAGCCGAATTTATTCCTCAATCCTGTGCAGTCAATCAAAGTAAACTCAAACGTAATGAGCTAGTGGTTAGTCAAAGAGAGTTTTGAGGAAAGAGTGTGAACTTGCCAATTTCAAGGCCATA
Organism: Echeneis naucrates; assembly: GCF_900963305.1. Lineage (NCBI taxonomy): Eukaryota > Metazoa > Chordata > Actinopteri > Carangiformes > Echeneidae > Echeneis > Echeneis naucrates. The sequence goes on along the minus strand of NC_042523.1, from coordinate 9,012,900 downwards.
TGTTAGAACAAGATAAAGGATATGATTGAAGCAGTGAGTGGGTTCATTCACATGCTGGGAAAAAGCCAATTGAGGCTACTAAGAAAAGAAACCCAGAACTAAGGCTGTCGCTTTCTACGTCTGCGTGAATATTGAAATCTCCCAGTATAATGATTTTATCTCTACTGAGTAGACAGTCAAACTCACTCCACACTGCACTGTCGTCATCAGCATTTATTGTTGCGCCCTGTCTCTGGCCACGTGTTGTTTGTGACTCATATTATCTGGTCACCACATCAGGGATCTCTGCTTGATAATGGGGAGGGTCCAAGCCCCTCTACAAGCAGATTAATGACTACATCCAAGACCTGCCTCCCAAAGCATCTAGCAGTGCAGTCACAGGTACCACAACTGTGGCCATAGCAACTGAGCAGGCCATGAAAAGGCTTCAACTCCTTCTTCATCTCTACGACAGGATATTCTTCTATGGCCTGTAGTTTTCCATCAACTGGACACCACCACTCATTAACAGCTCCACTGCACATAACTGACGTAACATGTTTTTGTGTAGAAACACTCTTTTTGAAAAAGGTTCATGATGAGCAACAAGTTGGCACAGTGAAAAATCACCACCAGGTCTTGTTAACACTATCTCATTAATTCTTTGAGGTAATCTCTTTAAATTGAACAAAAACATAGATTATTACTCAAAATTAAGTGATTTTTATTTGAACTGATTATACTCTCGCAGTCACAGGTCAGGGTCACCGTTAACTCACAAAAACCTGGGATGAATAACAACCTAAACTCAGGAGGTCACGGCAGCGTTGTTTCCAACTGTTGTACGTGCAGTCTATAAAGTCATCATCATGCACGGCCCTGGTTTAGAGCTCAGCTGACAACTTTAGTCGCTGGAGTGGAGAAACAGGATTTGGGAAAACTTAACAATCCAACTTCATATCACTTTAAAGGGTACTTAAAGTTGGACAGTAATCAAATTGTGTAAAGAACACATTTTTACAGTTTACAGGACTTGTTGCAGTGACTGAAGCTCCCGTTTCTTAGAAAATACAAAGATGGCAGATAATTTTTTCTTCACCATAACCTTTTTTTACTAAAGAGTGCTTCTACACAACTACATGCTATATTTAATTTGCTCTTACATTCATATCAGATAGTTTCTTACTATTCATGTCTGATATTCTTGTCATCTTTACCCAGTTTTATATTACAATTGAGGAGCCAATCCAAACTCACACTGGGTGAGGGCGGAGTACACCCTGGACAGGTCACCAGTCTATCTCGGTTCATAACATATATGCATGTATATGTTTGTCACTTGTTCTTTCAGCAGTTTCCCTATTGGGGTCGCCACAAAAAGTCAGCTCAGTGTCTTTCATGACTGATGGCCTCAGTTTTAAGTCCCATTCCCAGTCCCATTAATAACAATAATAATAGTTTTATTTACATTTTAATAAAATGAGCCGGAACATCGGCTCACTTTAAAGTTTGCAGTAATTTGTCCATCAAACTGTAAACAGCCAATCAACACGCAGGATCTAAGAGACGATGACAATACTGGTGGTGAACTTTATTTAAAGTTATTTTTGGATGCTCTAGACTTTAAAGCCTCGTGCACAGCCCTCTCTCAGAAGGATGTACACACATCAGAAGACAACAGCTCTGCCTGAGACTGCATGTAGGATTGATAAACTGATGAAATTGAACTTTTTACATTTTTACAAGGAATCGATTGAAGGAATACTGACTCTTTAAAGGACATTTTGTTGTGGCTAAAAACTCTACGTTTGCTTAGAAAACACTCTTATGGCTTGATAACAATTCACTGGTTGGTATGAACCTTTGTACCTGCTGATGAATACCTAGTACAGTTGTGCCAGCTGCTGGTTATGATTTTTCTCTCTATCAACTTGTGCTCATCATAACCTTTTTTCAAAAAGAGTGTTTCTACCAACAACCGCTACATCTTATTTGCTGTTACTTACTATCTGATAGTTTGGTGTTATTCCTTTCTGATGTCCTTGTATTTGCCCGAGTTTAATATCCCCATTCATGTTTGGTTGTGTGTCATTATCTGTGTTGTGGTAATTGTGTATATTACTGTTACACCAGTGACTCTGACAGCAATGACTCTGGAGCGTATGTGGCTGTTTGTATGCGCTGCATCATGGAGAGCTCTGCTCCACACGTAATACTATTAACGTATCCTCATAATTCATGCTCTCAGCATCTGTGCCCTCTATTTTTATTTTCTCCACTTTCTTTGGATCTGCATCCCCTAAATTTTTACACCAAATATCAGTTATGTTCTGTGGAAATATTTATGATTAATTTATGGCAGCAACATCTGAGGTCAGCTATATATCAATTACAGTTTTTGGTCATGTGCATCATACTTGTTTTTTCCTATGTTAAAATAATGAAAGTGGCCAAAGCTGCATCAGGAGAGGATAAGCAGTCATCAAGGAAAGGGCTCAGGACAGTGGCTCTTCATGGTTTCCAGCTGCTGCTCTGTGTCATCCAGCTGTGGTGTCCCTTCATTGAATCTGCATTGTTTCATATTGATTTTGTTGTATTTTATAATGTGAGATACTTCAACTATATAGTATTTTATCTTACACCAAGATGTCTGAGCCCTCTCATTTATGGCCTCAGAGATGAGATTTTCTTTCATGCACTGAAAAGTTATCTCTCCTTTGGGTTGTATAAAGGAAATCTGAATTGATAAATCAAAGTCAGTGTGTGTGTCCGAGTCAGAGCGTGTCGATCTGATCTTAATGAGCTGGTCCTCAAAAACAATGAGCCAGTGGGCCTCTAGGTTTTCTTTAACAAAACCACAGTATCAGTCAAAATGGATGAGTACCTGCATTTTAACATTTATCTTACTTTGGGCCTCTCTTCTTTGATGTGACAGACTTCTTGTGCATCACAGTGAGGTGAAAAAAAAATTCCTCTGAAGATATTGGCAAGCAGTTGTTGGAGTAAACAATGACTTCTTACAGCTATGGTGTGATATTTGGTGATCAAATGGTGCGAGGAAAAAAATGAATGACTTGTTGTGATGATGTTCATGATATATGTTGTCAAAATGAAAGAATGAAATAATGAGAGAGAGAATTCCACTCAAAGTCACTGACTAGTTGGTTCAGGGATGTCTTATGTTGTTAGCCAACAAAACAGTGACTCTGTAATACTTGTTTGGGTTCCTACTGTCGACATTTGATCTCAGGACAGCATCCAAAAAATAAATCTGGAAAAACACTTTTGGTGAAAACTGGTGAAAATGTTTTAGCGCAAAATTTGTGTTCTAGTTTGTTTCTGATTCAGGGAATTTTTGTCCCTGGTTTCCCTTACTGCTCACATATTTTCTTGACTAATCAATCTTCAATAAATGCTTTCATTAAAATCATCTGTGCATCTTCATACACATTCTTCCATCAGCTCACAAGATTCCATCATGTTATTTACACAAAAGAAAACATACCTATTAACATATGAACTAAGAGAAAAAACTATCCAAACAAACAAACAACAAAACATGAGGATCAGTGTGGCCAGCCAGTGATGGAGAGAGTGAGAGAGACAAGAGATCAGGGACTCTCGGGATGAACGTGCTAACTTTGTTAGCTTTCTGTTTCTATAATCAGTCATAAAACCCTAAAAACAATTATTGATCATCCAATTCGTTTCTTACCTCTTGGTTACCTTGTTAGGCTTCCTTGTCCATGAAAATATTGGTTTTAAAGGTCTTTCTTTTTACATAAATATCATTTTCAATATAAAGAAATCAAATGAACCTCAGGAGAATCATATAAATAAATAAAGGGCTGATATGTTACCTGGCTATTACTAAGGAGTATTAGAATACAGCTCTTAAATGTTAAAAAAAACTTTCTGTTTGAAATATTATTATCATAGGTTGAGCCAGAAACTTGGTTGAAACAAGTATCCAGTACAGATATAGCAATTTTGACGAGTACGAGTACCATATGAGTAATACGAGTCAATATCCTGCTCAGGGCTGAAGGAAAATCCTCCTCAGGGCGTCCTGTGATAGGACAGAGCGCAACGCGTCATTCTCCGAAATCCACGTCCACCGGAGGGGAAAACAATTGGTACAATTTAAATTACACTGAGAGATACGGTTGCGTCGGTAGCAGCCTCCTGAATCGATACGAATCAGCCATGAATCCATAGATGAATCGATTGTAGAGTCGTTGCAATCGGGCTTTACAATTTGTGTCTCTAAAACAACACGAGAACCGTGGCTGCCTGCAAAAATCACTCTTGCTCATGCTCCGTAGCTGGCATTACCATGATGGAAAACAGACAACGGTAACGTTAACAAATGCTGCTAACAGTTTTCCATTTGTCACATGTTTACATTGAAATGTTGCACCCTTGTGACCTACCTCAAGAGTTCAAAACACCATGCTCAGACTGAAATGTGGCACTGTTATCATTTTTGCCTACCTCCAACAAAATGATGTCCATTCAGCAAATGTCTTTTTGGTCCATGTCTAAAAATAAATATATTGACATGATGTTGTTCTTTTTTGAATTTTATTTTTGCCAGTGCTATTCTATGATGTCTACATCTACATCAACCAATGTTAACAGTAGAATGGAATTGGAACTACTCGTTCTGTATTGAAAATATTGTGGCAGGAGGAGGAAAAACCAGGAGACGAAGGCGAGTTTTAACTTTTTGAATTCTCAACCAAAAACCAACTGAAACAGGAACAACTTTACTCTTGAGCCCCTGGTGTCCATGACACAGTCCTCTACCCTGAATACCCAGAGGGGACTCTTGGAAAAAGAAATCAGTCTCTCACTCAGGGCTTGAGCAACTTGCCATTAGGGCTGCACCTTGTCCCAGCCAAAACTGCAGGAGAAAAACAGTTCAATGCTGGCTGAGAAGCAGAATGCTGAACCTGTGAAGGTACTGCTGGGGGCCTGGAAGGAGGGCGACCCCGACGGGGAACCTGGGCTGGAAACACAACTTTGTCTGCCACTAAGTGCGCTGGTTTAAGGCTATCAAGTGTAACAAACTCACACCTATACCCACCCATGTTCAGCACAAAACTCTTAGAACCCGTCTCAAGAACCCAAAAAGGGCCATCTTATGGGGGTTAGAATCATGTCTTCCAAAAACAAACCAAGCCGACATGAGCTCTGCAGGCACAAACAAACGCAGAAAACAGTGGTGAATGAGGCCAAGTACACGAGTGCTGTCTGACTAAAATAGGATAAATGGCTGGACGAGGCCGAGGAACAGAGCCCCCAGGTGAAAATTCCCCAGGGATGAGGAGTGGCTGGCCAAGAACCAGCTCAGCAGGCGAAGCATCAAGGTCCTCCTTGGGTGCCGAATGCAACCTGAGCATAACCCAAGGTAAACGGTCCACCCAGTTACCATCTGAGAGTAGTGCGGTGCACCTGCACACCCAATGATTGCACAAGTGCTGACCAGAGCTCTGACATGAACTGGGGGCTCCTGTCCAAGGTGACATCTGACAGAGTACCAAAACAGGCTACTCAGGAGGACAGACACGCACATGCGATGTCCAAGGATGTCGTGGAGAACAGAGGGACAACGTGGTGCGAGCGCGTTGCAGGGAGGACCCAAATGCAGGAGCCGGAAAACCAGGTAGGTGATGATGAAAACACTTTAATAACGAACGGACAAGGCAGGAACAAAACTACAGGGCATGGGCAAAACAACAAGGCAGGGCATGGACAAGGCAAGGATGAAATGACAGGGCAAACGACAAAATGACAATGATCCGACAAGGACTAGGCTGAAAACTAGACTTAAATACACAGTGCTAAACAAGACACAGGTGATCCCATTAGGGCAGGGAAGCCAATCAACATGGGACACAACCAGGAAGTAACATAACGGGGACACGAGGAACCAGGCTACAAATAAAACAGGACATTACATGGACATAACACTAAACACCAGAATTAACTCAAAACCTGACACTAAGAGGTATAACGCATGAAAAGGCCTGGACACGTTCAGAAGTCCAGTCGACAGGGTCATTTGCCTTCTTAAGCCGCAGGGCTCCATACAGTGGCTGAAGGAGGTGGGAAGCATGAGGGAGGAAACAATTATAGAAATTCACCAAGCCCAAGAACTCCTGCAATGTCTTCACGGCTGTGAGATACACTTGGCCAGGTTGACTATCAGGCCAGATTTGTCCATCACAATGAAAAACCTGTTTCACGTGCGCCAGGTGCTCTTTGGCTGACGGACTGGCTACCAATATGTCGTCCAGATAATGAAAACAAAGGCCAGGTCACGCTACACAGAGTCCATCAGCCTCTGGAAGGTTTTTGCTGCCCCCTTCAAGCTAAGAGGTATACACATGGACTCAAAAAGCCCAAATGCAATCACCACGGTCTTGGGCACGTCCTCGGCATGCACAGGAACCTGTTCACCTGAGCACCAGGTCCATCTTCAAGAAAATAGTGGTACCCGCCAGGTGCGTGGAGAAGTCCACACGGGAGTTAGCCAGAGCCGTGCACACCAGAGACAGGAGATGACACAGAAAAAGGGAACCACCTTTGTCCCATCATAGTAGTGACAGCATTTTGTGAATGAGATCCACGGTCGTGCCGTTGCCCAATCTGGGTAGGGGAAAGTATCCTATCTACCCTCTCCGAGGCAGATAGGCTGTCCCTCCTGAAAAGAAGCTGTTTGAAGGTGACATATCTTCTGCTGCATGACCCGGCGTGTGGACTGCTGGTCCAGCGAAGCAGTGACCAAAAAGTACTTGTAGTCTTCCATGTTGACACCACGCAGGTGGAACAGCCAGTGGCAGTATCAATGAATGGGTCTATTTTCATACATACCGGCTTATAAGGTGCATGATAAAACATATTAAGTGAAACAACAGTCAGGTAAGTCGAACTTGCACTACATAATTAGTTATCTAACGTTGTCAACCCATATCCAACCAAGGACCACCGTTAACACAACGCCCCTGTGCCATCTGAGAATGCTCCCACAATCATCAAGTGGAACGGCTTCGTCGCTTACCAAAGTCGCAATAAAACATTTTGACAGATTTTTGAGCGCAGTGTGCCACATAAAGTTGGTTCGAGGTCAGTAAGCACAGCAAGATTTCATACATAAGGCGCACTGCCTTACATTTAAGGATTTAAGTGCATCTTATTGTGCGAAAAATATGGTAATTCCATACCATCCATCCCCTCTGAGGGAATCTTCTCAAAAACACGGCAAATAATTAAAGAGAAGGAACAGAATCAGCCCCTCAAAGCTGACGCACTTGGCCTTTCTCAGTACCAGTCTTCTCTAAAGGCGAGCTGAAACTGTTACCTGGATGCTGCTTTTTCCTTTTTGTTTTCAATATTTTTATTTATGTTTTGTTATAACATTGGATACCTTTATACGCTTTTTTAATTGTGATTGTGTCATTGTTTTTATTTGTTCTTTTTGTGTTTATTGTTGTTTCACACTAAATAAATAAATAAATATACATTCAGAGATTGGACCTTTTGTCTAATTGAGACGGGACCACCATCTTGTCGAAGAATGGTCATTCACAGCTCTGCAAACAGGAAGAGCTTAGCCAAACACTTCTTGTAGACATCAGTAACCTGCTCTGATTCTCTGCTTCATTTGTATTTTATTAAAACATCAAAAAAAAGATGGGTGAGATCATTTTATTTTAAAGGTTCCAGGTGTTCCAAAGAAAGTACATTAAAAGGCCAAAGTCTTTAATATGCAGCTCCAAACTACAATTCAAAAACTATGACGGTATACAAACTATTAATGAGGGAAGCAAAACATGAGCTTAAACGATTAAATCATGAAGACTTTAGAAGATTTAATACAGATGAAACTACAGATTTAAATTTCCTCTCAGCCTTTGTGTCAGTGGTTCAGATTGAGGACAAAGGCAGGCTGAATTCTGTAACTGATGACACATCAGCTTTTACAGATTAAATAGGACCATCAGTATCTGATTTATCAAAACAAAACGTAAGACCATGAAGCAAAGACACGTTCTGCCTTAAACTTACAACAAAACAACAACGTACACAACAAAAAAAAACAACTGTTCTGCACTATTCATAAAAAAGTAATGAATAGTTGCTAATCATCTGATTCAATATCAATGCCAATTACTATTACAATAATGTGAACACACCCATAAGCCCATTTCAATCCATGCAAGACGTGTTTATATCTACACACAGGAAGCCAATAACTGACTCAAATCCCAAAACCAATAACTCTGTGACTTCAATGACATCAATATAAAGATATTAACTGGAGAATTTGATCACGTGCTGCATTTCATACCCCAATCTATCACTATGCTGCTCTATGTACATAGATTTTACTGATGGCTGTGAAATAGCCCACTAAATGTTAACACATGAAATAGGACCTGATCTCTTAAAGTAAAAACAAGACTGTGGTTTTCAGGAAAAAGAGATAGAAGTTCACTGGCACGTTGTTCATGAGCATCATCCACGTCTGTTATAAATGCTGAAAGGAAGAGAAATTCTAACATATTAAATAATGTCTCTTTTACACAAGCCAAATGAGGCAAAGTATTTCAGAGAATTAAAAAAAAACTCATCTCTCAGGCCATAAATGAGAGGACTCATACATCTGGGTGCAAGATAACATAATATGTAGTTAAAATACCTGACATTGTCAAATAAATTAAAACTAATCTGGAACAAAGCAGCTTCAATGAAGGGAAACCACAGCTGGATAAGACAGAGCAGCAGCTGGAAACCATGAAGAGCCACTGTCCTGAGCCCTTTCCTTGATGACTGCTTATCCTCTCCTGATGCAGCTTTGGACACTTTCATTATTTTAACATAAGAAAAAAACAAGTATGATGCACATGATCAAAAACTGTAATTGGTATATAGCTGACCTCAGATGTTGCTGCCATAAGTGAATCATAAATATTTCCACTGAACAGATGTGATATTGGGTGTAAAGTTTTAGGGATGCAGATCCAAAGAAAGTGGAGAAAATAAAAATAGAGGGCACAGAGCTGAGAGCATGAATGATGAGGATACAGTTAATAGTATTACGTGTGGAGCAGAGCTCTCCATGATGCAGCGGCATACAAACAGCCACATAACGCTCCAGAGTCACTGCTGTCAGAGTCACTGGTGTGACTGTAGTATACAGAAACACCACCATAGAGATAATGATGCACAGCCACATTTGAAAGGCAATACGAAAATGGTTGAGGATGAGAACGATATCAGACATGAATAACAACAAACTATCTGACAGTAATGTAACAGCAAATAGCATATAACGTGCGGTTGCGTAGAAACACTCTTTTTGAAAAAAGGTTACAATGAGCGACAAGTTGATGCTGAGAAAAATCATCACAAGGAGCTGCACAATAATGACCTTGTAATTTATGTGCCGCTGCAGCGATTCAAGAAGAACAAGAGAATTGTTGTCTGCCATAAGTGTGTTTTCTAAGCAAGCACGCAGAAGTTTGTGTCACCCCAAAAAGTCCCTTAAATTGTCATTAACAAAAACAAAAACTGGATTATTCACCCAAAGCTTTTATCCACTCCTCTCTGAAGTGATATTGTGGGACACTGAACACAGCAATTTCCAAAATCCTGTCTACTGCAACTGGGAGGAATGCTGCTCACTGAGCTCTGTGCAGCCTGAAGATGGAGGGCTACGCATGCTGACTTTAAAGACTGGGACAGTGAAAATTAACACCATGTCGCCCCCCATCAGCTGTGCCCTGCGCACAAATGGAGTACTGCAGTGTCCTTGTTTTTGTTTAGAAATTCAAATGACAATTTCCTTTAAAATTACTAATATGTTGCTTTAACTGAGATTGCTGTATATAAACTACTAAACTGCCACCAAAGCCCTGAAAATATGGAAAGAAAGGGATAGAATCCTCAAAGTCCATAAAATCTAAATGCATAAATAATAAATGCTTTGGAATAGTTTTCAGTTGTCACTTGATAAAATGTTGATAGAATGGCAGTGCAGGAAGCAAAAGCATCTCTTAGGCATACAGAGATTGTGGGTAATGTACAGATAGGCCTGGGAGGCTTGGGGCTTGGCCCAGGCAAACCGGTGTGGAGTAGAGCAGATCCCAAAGAGAAGAGGAAGCTAATTGTAGAGCAGGTTCGTAGACAGGAGGAAATATTAAGGAGTGCGAGGGCAGTGGCTCAGGATAAGCAGGGACAGTGGTTGAACTGGGAAGGTGTAGAGAAGAAAAAGCTTAGTTGGAAAGAGCTGTGGAGTATGGAGGAAAGTACTGTTAGATATTTGATAGGGGCAACATATGACGTATTGCCAACTCCCCAGAACCTAAAACTCTGGGTAAATGGAGACCCGTTATGTTCGTTGTGTTCAGGTGCTGCAGCTCTAAAACACATCTTGTCCGGTTGTAAGATTAGTCTCTCACAAGGCCGATATACGTGGCGACATAACCTGGTTTTAAAAAGCTTAGCTGCAGGCATTGAAGATGCTGAGCAGCGAGGATGGAAGGTCAGGATTTGTCCAGTGGAAGTAGGATGTAGAGGGTTTGTAGCAAGATCTGCTGTTGCTTTGTTGAAGGAGTTAGGAGGAAGCGGACTGAGGGTGAGGAAAATAGTGAAGGAAATGACAGATGAGGCAGTAAGATCCAGTCAGTGGATTTGGGTTAGAAGAAGTAATAGTAGCTGGGGGCCCAGCAGACCGAGCTCTTCAGATAGACAGACTCTAGGGAGAAGCAGAGGAAGAAATCCAGGAAGAGGAAGTGTATTTAAGTGGAGGGTGTGGCCTGTTTGAGCCTCTTTGACACCGTGCAGTTAGTCCAGGTGAGTTGGCCTGGGTTGGTGTGTTAGTTTTGTTTGAGTATAGGACTGTTCAGGTGAGTTTAGTTGCTGAATCTGCTAGTGTAGCTTGTATTGCCTCCACCTCCTGCACCCTCTACCCGAACCAGGGTCTGTATCCCATCCGTACTTTTCTCTCCACCTCTTCTATTTCTCCCCCCTACCCGAACCAGGGTCTGTACCCCCACCCCGCTTTCACTGGTGCAGTTGGTGAGAGGTTAGAGTAGTTGATAGTCGTGCTGTTGGAGATAGTTGTCTTTGTGTGAGGAGTGGTGATGGCTGGCATTTGGGGGTGACTCTGGGACGCCAGTGTTCACGGTCAAGCCTCCTGGAGGTGTTGTGGGCCTAACTAGACGAAACAACGATGAAAGGAGGTTCCCACCTGATGACCCCAAAGACATGATAGTTATCACCACTCACTGGCCTAGTTGGATATTATCTGTAGGGAACATAGAGCAGGGGGAAAGTTTGTCTGGTCCATTTTTTTTGTCACACAAGTTTCTTGTGTTTTCTCTAAATAAAATGGTGACATATTAAAGTCATCTGTGTTCTGATAAATCATAAAGAACTCAGATAAACATTTCAACTTTCTCCCCGGGCCGCTGTACTCTCTGGTGGAAACAGGCGCGCTCGTGGATTACATTCCGTTTGGGGAAAAAGTACTCGTCTTTTCCTAACAAACATCTTTTGATCATCCCCAGCTAACACAAATGACTTGAAAATGTTTTCAGCCTTCGGGCCCGTAGCATATATCACGGAACTGACCTGAACTTCTCCATCCTCTCTGCTTAGTTCTGTCACCAAACAAAAGCGTTGGAAACGCAGCTTCCAGTCTCCCAATTTATTTGGACGATCAAACGCAAAACTTTCCGGAGGATTAAACTTTGCCATCTTTCTGAAGCGCTGCGTCTGTCAAGTGAATCTGACACCATGTAAACTGATTCAATGTCCACACAAAGGTTATTATCCAATACTAGAACTTTACTGTGTAACTTGGAGCTGGGTAATAATGCCCGTGTGGTCACCACGTGTGACTCACCTGGAACACCTGCTTTATGGCATTGTCGTCAACTCTCTATTAAAGGCACACACACATATACAGCATATACAACACCAATGACGGGCAAGCTGGACAGTAACGGGCTGGAAGATTACTAAAAGATATTTTGCCAAATGTTCATGTTAAAATGTTGTGATCTTACCCAACTGAAATTCAAAACTGTAAATGGAAGCCAAGATAAATTTTATGTTTCATATTTATGACAGCTGAACTATATTTGGCTGATTTTGAATTGAGTTCATGAGTAAATACAATGTTGCCTCACAGAGACACATACACATGGAGACTGGATCAACTTCTGATATCTTTACAACATACACAATCATATTTTGTCTTCTTTACAACTCTCTCCTTTTAAAAAGACAAGAAAATGTGAAAAAAGTGTATTTCAAACCAAGTCTAAATTAGTCCATCCACCCATCCATCCATCTTCTATCGCTTTTCTGTTTCCGGGCTGCTGGAGCCAATCCCAGCTCACATCGTGCCAGGGGCGGGGTCACCCTGGACAGGTCGCCAGTCCACAGGCCCAACACACAAAGACAAAAAGAGATGAACAACCACCCATGCTCAAACTCACACCTACGGCAAATTCAGAGTCACCAGTTAACCGAAACATGATATCTTTGGACAGTGGGAGGAAACCCACGCAGACACGGGGAGAACATGCAAACTCCACACAGAAAGGCCCCAGGCCGGGAACTGAACCCACAACCTTCTTATTGTGGGGCGACAGCACTAACCAAGTCTAAATTAGTGAATACACAAATTCAATCCCACTCAAAGAGACACAGATCATTAAAGGAAGCTTGTCAGCAGGTGTTTAAACTAAACCTAAGGCATGCTGAGGCCAATAACCTCAGATGAAAACTTTGGCAACATTCTTTGGTAACTTCAGAATAACTGTCAAATTTAAGTGACCGTTTTCTTTGTTATTTTCTTTGGTATCTGCAGTGCTCAGTGTTTCTGTCCAACCACAGACAGCCAATCAGAGACGGACGGCTGTAAGAGTCAATGACGACATTGGTGAGGGAGATTTCATTTGGTGTTATTTTTGGATAGTCTAATCTTTAAAGTCCTCATCATGCACGGTGCTGTCTCACTGAGCTGCACAGAGCTCAGCAGTCATTACTGCTTTCTGTCACATTGGGATTCATGAAAACACTATTTAATCCACCATTGTCTTATTGCAATCTCTTTTTGATATTGACTCTTTATTTGACTTTTTGTTGTGGCTAAAACTCATCTTTCTTTGCTTAGAAAACACATTTATGGCTGGTAACACTTCACTGGTGGATTTTGAGCTTGTTCAGCAGAGCGACGAGCAGATTTTCACTGTTCAGGTCTTGGTAATGATTTTTCTCTGCATCAACTTGTTGCTCATCACAACCTTTTTTCAAAAACAGTGTTTCTATGCAACCACACGTTACATCTTATTTGCCGTTTCTTTACTGTCGGATAGTTTGTTATTATTCTTATCTGATATCCTCCTTCTGCTGGCCAATTATAATGTTGTGATTCAGGTTTGGTTGTGTGTCATTATCAGTGTTTTGACACTTGTGTATACTACAGTTACACCAGTGACTCTGACAGCAATGACTCTGGAGCGTTATGTGGCTGTTTGTATGCCGCTGCGTCACGGAGAGCTCTGCTCCACACGTAATAATGTAAACATTGTCCTCTTCATTCATGCTCTCAGCTCTGTGCCCTGCATTGTTATTCTCTCCACCATCTTTGGATCTGCATCCCTAAAATTTTACAACCAATTTCAGTTATGTGCAGTGGAGTTTCTTTTCATTTACTTATGGCAACACCATCTCAGGTCAGCTATAAGTCAGTTTTACTTCTTGATCATGCTAATACCTGTTGTGATTTCCTATGTTAAAATAATGAAAGTGGCCAAAGCTGCATCAGGAGAGGATAAGCAGTCATCAAGGAAAGGGCTCAGGACAGTGGCTCTTCATGGTTTCCAGCTGCTGCTCTGTCTCATCCAGCTGTGGTGTTCGTTCATAGAAGCTGCATTGCTTCAGATTGATGTTGTTGTGTTTTATCATGTGAGATATTTCAACTATATATTATTTTATCTTGTACCAAAATTCTTGAGTCCTCTCATTTATGGCCTCAGAGATGAAGTTTTCTTTCATGCACTGAAAAAATATGTCTCCTTTGGGTTGTATAAAGGAAATAACATTGGATAAATCACAGTCGGTAGCTGTGTCTGCTATTTAACTAAATTATAGTCATAGTCTGTGTTTAAGTGTTCATCAACCTTGGACTTAATGGTGGTTATAAAGAAAAAAGGTGTTTATCTCCAGAATTACAATATCAGTGATGTTCGGCCACTCTGTACCTCCAGTTAATGTTACTCTGTTCATGTTATTGGGTCTAAATTATTTTATTTCCACTCAATCAACAAAATTGATTTTTGCTTATGAACTTTTTCTGTAAGTAGTGGAGCAGAACATCCTCAAACAGGAATCAAAGAAAAAAGGAAGAAATCAGATTTTTTGGTGTTGGTATTTTTTATGTATATCACAGAAAAAGGTGTGAATAGTTATATGAAATCATACATCTCCCAAACTCTCATTGTCAATTAAAACTATATAAAAGTCATATGTCATAATATATCTATATATAATATATAATATATCTCATATCAAGATACATTCAGCCTGCAGTGATTCTCATGGCAAATTATCCAGAAAAGAAAACAGGCCGATGTTACAGTGAATTTGGTCAACCAGCAGATTCTGTGACCCCAAGTACTCAGATTACCTAAGCAAAGGTATCGATGCCACATGTAAAAATACTTCATTACAAATAAAATCCTACCTACACTGCTCGATTTTCTGCAACGTTAGTACCAGTGTGTGTGTGTGTGTGGTTAGCTAGCTAGCAATCGTTATTGATAGCAATAGCTAATGTTAGCCAAGATCAATTCAATATAAACTTACTAACCAGAGCATGACAAAACAACAACACGTTTGACACAAGACACAGACAACACATATATAATGTTTGTGTGTTTACATGTCTGTTTGGTGGCGCCAGAGCTTGATGCGCTGAGCAACTTCCGGGGCACTGAGTGAGCTCTCCAGCAATGGAGCCGTCACTCAAAAACTCATTAGCCAACAGCGAGGCACCCCTTAAAGAACCCGCCCACCTGAGAGGTTTGTGTCAGAAATCCAAAAGATCAGGAAAAACAACTGCAAAGCCAGCAGTGAGAAAGACGCAAAGGGAACTGTAAACAAAAGGACATAAAATGAAAAGACTGATACTTTACTTTACTTCCAATACACAATAAGCCAGATAATTTGTTTGCGACTCATGAGTTTTAATTTTGAGATTAGTTTGTTTTTGGCTTGGTTTTGTTTTATTCTCTCTCAAATTTGTATTTTTGTTTGATATTTTATAAAATTAGTTTGCATATTTTGGTTCAAAAGTACCGTATTTTGTGGACCATAAGGGGCACCGCATTATAAGGTGCAATATCAATGAACAGGTCTATTTTCATACATAAGGCACACCGGCTTATAAGGTGCATGATAAAACATATATAAAGTGAAACAACAGTCAGGTAAGTCGAACTTGCACTACATAATTAGTTATCTAACGTTGTCAACCCATATCCAACCAAGGACCACCGTTAACACAACGCCCCTGTGCCATCTGAGAATGCTCCCACAATCCATCAAGTGGAACGGCTTCGTCGCTTACCAAAGTCGCAATAAAACATTTTGACAGATTTTTGAGCGCAGTGTGCCACATAAAGTTGGTTCGAGGTCAGTAAGCACAGCAAGATTTCATACATAAGGCGCACTGCCTTAAATTTAAGGATTTAAGTGCATCTTATTGTGCGAAAAATATGGTAATTCCATACCATCCATCCCCTCTGAGGGAATCTTCTCAAAAACACGGCAAATAATTAAAGAGAAGGAACAGAATCGGCACTTGGCCTTTCTCAGTACCAGTCTTCTCTAAAGGCGAGCTGAAACTGTTACCTGGATGCTGCTTTTTCCTTTTTGTTTTCAATATTTTTATTTATGTTTTGTTATAACATTGGATACCTTTATACGCTTGTGATTGTGATTGTGATTGTGTCATTGTTTTTATTTGTTCTTTTTGTGTTTATTGTTGTTTCACACTAAATAAATAAATAAATATACATTCAGAGATTGGACCTTTTGTCTAATTGAGATGGGACCACCATCTTGTCGAAGAATAGTCATTCACAGCTCTGCAAACAGGAAGAGCTTAGCCAAACACTTCTTGTAGACATCAGTAACCTGCTCTGATTCTCTGCTTCATTTGTATTTTATTAAAACATCAAAAAAAAGATGGGTGAGATCATTTTATTTTTAAAGGTTCCAGGTGTTCCAAAGAAAGTACATTAAAAGGCCAAAATCTTTAATATGCAGCTCCAAACTACAATTCAAAAACTATGACGGTATACAAACTATTAATGAGGGAAGCAAAACATGAGCTTAAACGATTAAATCATGAAGACTTTAGAAGATTTAATACAGATGAAACTACAGATTTAAATTTCCTCTCAGCCTTTGTGTCAGTGGTTCAGATTGAGGACAAAGGCAGGCTGAATTCTGTAACTGATGACACATCAGCTTTTTACAGATTAAATAGGACCATCAGTATCTGATTTATCAAAACAAAACGTAAGACCATGAAGCAAAGACACGTTCTGCCTTAAACTTACAACAAAACAACAACGTACACAACAAAAAAAAACATAACTGTTCTGCACTATTCATAAAAAAGTAATGAATAGTTGCTAATCATCTGATTCAATATCAATGCCAATTACTATTACAATAATGTGAACACACCCATAAAGCCCATTTCAATCCATGCAAGACGTGTTTATATCTACACACAGGAAGCCAATAACTGTTATTCAAATTGATCAAATAGTATTTTGCACCTACGAGCCAAAGGAGACACAGTATTTGAGGGCATCAAAGAGAACCTCATGTGAAGCCGTAGATGAGAGGACTCAAACAAGCAAAGGTTTTACTACATGTTAGACAACATCAGGTGTATCATATATGCTAAAGATTTACACCATCTAATATGCTGTTTTAAAGACTCAAATCCCAAAACCAATAACTCTGTGACTTCAATGACATCAATATAAAGATATTAACTGGAGAATTTGATCACGTGCTGCATTTCATACCCCAATCTATCACTATGCTGCTCTATGTACATAGATTTTACTGATGGCTGTGAAATAGCCCACTAAATGTTAACACATGAAATAGGACCTGATCTCTTAAAGTAAAAACAAGACTGTGGTTTTCAGGAAAAACAGATAGAAGTTCACTGGCACGTTGTTCATGAGCATCATCCACGTCTGTTATAAATGCTGAAAGGAAGAGAAATTCTAACATATTAAATAATGTCTCTTTTACACAAGCCAAATGAGGCAAAGTATTTCAGAGAATTAAAAAAAACCTCATCTCTCAGGCCATAAATGAGAGGACTCATACATCTGGGTGCAAGATAACATAATATGTAGTTAAAATACCTGACATTGTTAAATAGAGTAAAACTAATGTGGAACAAAGCAGCTTCTATGAAGGGAAACCACAGCTGGATAAGACAGAGCAGCAGCTGGAAACCATGAAGAGCCACTGTCCTGAGCCCTTTCCTTGATGACTGCTTATCCTCTCCTGATGCAGCTTTGGACACTTTCATTATTTTAACATAGCAAAAAACAAGTATGATGCACATGACCAAAAACTGTAATTGGTATATAGCTGACCTCAGATGTTGCTGCCATAAGTGAATCATAAATATTTCCACTGAACAGATGTGATATTGGGTGTAAAACTTTAGGGATGCAGATCCAAAGAAAGTGGAGAAAATAAAAATAGAGGGCACAGAGCTGAGAGCATGAATGATGAGGATACAGTTAATAGTATTACGTGTGGAGCAGAGCTCTCCATGATGCAGCGGCATACAAACAGCCACATAACGCTCCAGAGTCATTGCTGTCAGAGTCACTGGTGTGACTGTAGCATACAGAAACACCACCATAGAGATAATGAGGCACAGCCACGTTTGAAAGGCAATACGAAAATGGTTGAGGATGAGAACGATATCAGACATGAATAACAACAAACTATCTGACAGTAATGTAACAGCAAATAGCATATAACGTGCGGTTGTGTAGAAACACTCTTTTTGAAAAAAGGTTACAATGAGCGACAAGTTGATGCTGAGAAAAATCATCACAAGGAGCTGCACAATAATGACCTTGTAATTTATGTGCCGCTGCAGCGATTCAAGAAGAACAAGAGAATTGTTGTCTGCCATAAGTGTGTTTTCTAAGCAAGCACGCAGAAGTTTGTGTCACCCCAAAAAGTCCCTTAAATTGTCATTAACAAAAACAAAAACTGGATTATTTACCCAAAGCTTTTATCCACTCCTCTCTGAAGTGATATTGTGGTACACTGAACACAGCAATTTCCAAAATCCTGTCTACTGCAACTGGGAGGAATGCTGCTCACTGAGCTCTGTGCAGCCTGAAGATGGAGGGCTACGCATGCTGACTTTAAAGACTGGGACAGTGAAAATGAACACCATGTCGCCCCCCATCAGCTGTGCCCTGCGCACAAATGGAGTACTGCAGTGTCCTTGTTTTTGTTTAGAAATTCAAATGACAATTTCCTTTAAAATTACTAATATGTTGCTTTAACTGAGATTGCTGTATATAAACTACTAAACTGCCACCAAAGCCCTGAAAATATGGAAAGAAAGGGATAGAATCCTCAAAGTCCATAAAATCTAAATGCATAAATAATAAATGCTTTGGAATAGTTTTCAGTTGTCACTTGATAAAATGTTGATAGAATGGCAGTGCAGGAAGCAAAAGCATCTCTTAGGCATACAGAGATTGTGGGTAATGTACAGATAGGCCTGGGAGGCTTGGGGCTTGGCCCAGGCAAACCGGTGTGGAGTAGAGCAGAGCCCAAAGAGAAGAGGAAGCTAATTGTAGAGCAGGTTCGTAGACAGGAGGAAATATTAAGGAGTGCGAGGGCAGTGGCTCAGGATAAGCAGGGACAGTGGTTGAACTGGGAAGGTGTAGAGAAGAAAAAGCTTAGTTGGAAAGAGCTGTGGAGTATGGAGGAAAGTACTGTTAGATATTTGATAGGGACAACATATGACGTATTGCCAACTCCCCAGAACCTAAAACTCTGGGTAAATGGAGACCCGTTATGTTCGTTGTGTTCAGGTGCTGCAGCTCTAAAACACATCTTGTCCGGTTGTAAGATTAGTCTCTCACAAGGCCGATATACGTGGCGACATAACCTGGTTTTAAAAAGCTTAGCTGCAGGCATTGAAGATGCTGAGCAGCGAGGATGGAAGGTCAGGATTTGTCCAGTGGAAGTAGGATGTAGAGGGTTTGTAGCAAGATCTGCTGTTGCTTTGTTGAAGGAGTTAGGAGGAAGCGGACTGAGGGTGAGGAAAATAGTGAAGGAAATGACAGATGAGGCAGTAAGGTCCAGTCAGTGGATTTGGGTTAGAAGAAGTAATAGTAGCTGGGGGCCCAGCAGACCGAGCTCTTCAGATAGACAGACTCTAGGGAGAAGCAGAGGAAGAAATCCAGGAAGAGGAAGTGTATTTAAGTGGAGGGTGTGGCCTGTTTGAGCCTCTTTGACACCGTGCAGTTAGTCCAGGTGAGTTGGCCTGGGTTGGTGTGTTAGTTTTGTTTGAGTATAGGACAGGTGAGTTTAGTTGCTGAATCTGCTAGTGTAGCTTGTATTGCCTCCACCTCCTGCACCCTCTACCCGAACCAGGGTCTGTATCCCATCCGTACTTTTCTCTCCACCTCTTCTATTTCTCCCCCCTACCCGAACCAGGGTCTGTACCCCCACCCCGCTTTCACTGGTGCAGTTGGTGAGAGGTTAGAGTAGTTGATAGTCGTACTGTTGTAGATAGTTGTCTTTGTGTGAGGAGTGGTGACGGCTGGCATGTGGGGGTGACTCTGGGACGCAAGTGTTCACGGTCCAGCCTCCTGGAGGTGTTGTGGGCCTAACTAGACGAAACACCGCTGAAAGGAGGTTACCACCTGATGACCCTAAAGACATGATAGTTCACCACTCACTGGCCTAGTTGGATATTATCTGTAGGGAACATAGAGCAGGGTGAAAGTTTGTCTGGTCCATTTTTTTGTCACACAAGTTTCTTGTGTTTTCCCCAAATAAAATTGTGACATATTAAAGTCAATGTGTACACAAACTAAGTAAAATCTATTAATTTAAAAAAGAGATTAACATTTGAGTTCTGTTTAGCCACCAGAAAGAAGGCAGAGGCCTGAAAAACGGGTGGAGGGCCGCCGCCACCACCTCTGACAGAGGCTGAGGAACTGGCCCTTAGCCAAAACAGGGAACGACCGGTGGCTGAGGGCATCCCTGGGGGAAGCTCATCTGAGCCTGTCACCCCCAGGACAAAAGTGCCTACATCAGATGTCAGTATACACTTGTGTCATTTAAAAAAATACAACTTAAATATAACACAACAGTTGTGGATGGTGCCATCTGCCTTGTTCAGCCTCTGACTAAAACAGTTGAACACCCAGCAGCTGTAAGTATTCCAGACTCAGATCTTGCTTCAGATGGCTCTTCAGTGCTCTACCCATTCACATTCCTTTATATTCTTGAGTGGAACTCAGAGTTTGACGTGCACTCTGACGTGATGATCATAGATCATGGACAAACTACTAGCCCATTCTTGTCCTTCAACAGAACATGTCTGCACATCACCAGGAGGGTCACCAACTTCTACAGCACATCTTGACTCAGCAAGGTTTTCGGTCAATACTGCATTAAATCTGTATGTAGAACTGTAGGATTTCAATGTCCTCCATATGTTTCCTAGTTAACTGTGAAGGATTTGTACAGAGTCCAGCTTATGAAGACAATACAGAGAACAGAAAAAGAAATGGTCTATCTGGATTGCCAGATTAGAAAAACAGACCTTGAATTCTATTACTCGAACATCAGTTGAGATGGGTGCACTACACACGTGAAATATGTTCATGGCTGTATTATACTGTATATTACAAATCCTAACTGCTGCTTATGTACTTTAAGGGAATAAAGAAACAATAATGAGAAGTTGTCTTAGGCTGTTTTATTCAAAAGTAATTTCTGCAGGTTACATCCCTTACAGGCCTTCCATCTTGGACATCTTTCTGGAACCGATAACTCAGAGTTTCCCTCATCTCAGGGTTAACATACTCAGAGTTTTCACATAACCCGCTTTCTGGAATACCCCTCTGGTATATCTCCAGCTGGCACAGGAACATGTTTGCAGGTGACGATGGTGACGCCTCAGTGTTGCCCCCTGTTCTGTCTCGATAACATAGGATCGTGGATTAGAACTGTAACCAGGGATGACAGCGGGTGTTCCAGGTGAGTTGGCCTGGGTTGGTGTGTTAGTTTTGTTTGAGTATAGGACTGTTCAGGTGAGTTTAGTTGCTGAATCTGCTAGTGTAGCTTGTATTGCCTCCACCTCCTGCACCCTCTATACTTTCATGCCCCCTACCCGAACCAGGGTCTGTATCCCATCCGTACTTTTCTCTCCACCTCTTCTATTTCAGCGGGTGTTCCCCAGGCTTGCTGGTGGTCCAACTTCCCAAGATCGGGATCACCAGACCTCAGCAACAGCAGGGGCTTTGCTCCATGTCAAAGGTTGAAGTAGAAAGCTTCTTTCTCCTTCTCCTTCGCATCTTTGTTCCTGACAGTTTTCAGGTTAGGCCAAAGAGGAAGAAGGTTTCTCTCAAGTGTTGGAGATATTGTCTTAATCTTCTGGCCCATAAGCAGTTCAGCCGGACTCACTCCAGTAGTGGAGCATGGTGGAGCGGTAGCACATAAGAGCAAGGGTCTCTCTGTTGAAGAATCGTGGTTGCGATTTGAACTCCTCTCTGCATGTCCATTTCCTTGCGGATTATGGGGACTTGATGTTACGTGCTGAAAGTTGTACACTCTAGCGAACTCTCGGAACTCCTCACATGCAAATTGGGGACCATTGTCATTCAGGGCCTGATCCAGGCAACCGAATCTGGCAGACTGGATTTAGCATCAAATAGCGATATCAAGGTCATTCAGAGTTTCGCCATTTTCCGCTGAAAGACTTCAGGAGCACTGGTCATGCTGAATGGGAGCCGCTTGAAGGAGTATCTCCCAAATGGTGTTATGAAGGTAGTTAACTTGCTGCTTTCGGGGTGTAGTTATCTGCCAAAAACCTGAGGCTGCGTCTAGTGACGTCAACATTGTAGCACCACTCAGCTTTGCAGTTCTCTCCTCAGCCTCATTTAACCTTTTCAGGTCTACACAAATGCGGACTTTGCCAATCTTTCTTGGAACTGGCACTATCGGTGCACACCAGTCTGTAGGCTCTGTCACAGTGAGTGTCGTCACAGTGTTCTGATAAATCATAAAGAACTCAGATAAACATTTCAACTTTCTCCCCGGGCCGCTGAACTCTCTGGTGGAAACAGGCGCGCTCGTGGATTACATTCCGTTTGGGGAAAAAGTACTCGTCTTTTCCTAACAAACATCTTTTGGTCATCCCCAGCTAACACGAATGACTTGAAAATGTTTTCAGCCTTCGGGCCCATAGCATATATCAGGGAACTGACCTGAACTTCTCCATCCTCTCTGCTTAGTTCTGTCACCAAACAAAAGCGTTGGAAACGCTGCTTCCAGTCTCCCAATTTATTTGGACGATCAAATGCAAAACTATCCGGAGGATTAAACTTTGCCATCTTTCTGAAGCGCTGCGTCTGTCAAGTGAATCTGACACCATGTAAAGTGATTCAATGTCCACACAAAGGTTATTATCCAATACTAGAACTTTACTGTGTAACTTGCTGCCCGGAGAAGATGCCGCCCGGGCATTATCAAGCTGGGTAATAATGCCCGTGTGGTCACCACGTGTGACTCACCTGGAACACCTGCTTTATGGCATTGTCGTCAACTCTCTATTAAAGGCACACACACATATACAGCATATACAACACCAATGACGGGCAAGCTGGACAGTAACGGACTGGAAGATTACTAAAAGATATTTTGCCAAATGTTCATGTTAAAATGTTGTGATCTTAACCAACCGAAATTCAAAACTGTAAATGGAAGCCAAGATAAACTTTTTGTTTCATATTTATGACAGCTGAACTGCATATTCATTAGATAAATAAGATGTGCAATACCCATTACTTTTTTGTGCAATACAATTATTTTTACCGTGACATGCAATAAGAGCTAGCAGGCTCTTCTCCCCATTGCTTATAACTTGTGTTTGTATTTATATTTATGTTTTTAAATTCCTTTTTTTTTACTTTTCACGTTTATCCCTTTTAGATCTTTATCTATTTATATTACTTCCTCTGCACTGTAAGTTGACACCTTAATTTCGTTGTGCAATGTCACATTGACAAAGTTTTCTGAATCTGATTCTGATATTTGGTTGGTTTTTGAATTGAGTTAATAAGTAACAGAAATCCAATGTTGCCACACACAGACACATGGAGACTGGATCAACAATTAGCGTTCGTACCCAGGGTAATTCAAAGTGCTTGACAGATGGAGAAAAAATTACAAGAAGGCAGATAGAATCATGACATAAATCATTCAAGAAAAAAATCATTGAATGCATTAAAAGCTAATCTGAAATCATCTTCTGAAAGACTGTTCCAGATTTTAGCAGCATAAAACTGGAACGCAGCCTCACCATGTTTAGTCCTGACCCTGGGCACCACCAGGAGACCACTCCCTGAGGTTCTCATATGGCTCTACCATGTCAGAGATGTACTTTGGTGCTAGACCATGAAGAGACTTGTACACAAGCAGAGCTGTTTTAAAGTCTATTCTCTGAGCGTCAGGAGGCCAGCGCAGAGACCTGAGCACTGGACTAATGTGGTTGTATTTCCTGATTCTAGTCAGGACTCGAGCAGCAGCATTCTGGATGTACTGCAGCTGTCTTACAGCTTGTTTAGAGAGTCCAGTGAGCAGACCGTTACAGTAGTCTAACCTGCTGGATAGATTATTCTCTCCAAATCTGGTTTAGACACTATTCCTTTGATTCTGCCAGTGTTTTTCAGATGATAAAAAGCTGCTGATGTCATTGATTTAATGTGGCTGTAAGTGTTCAGGTCTGAGTCGAAAATTATCCTTAGATTTCTAACCTAACGTAGATCTGAGTGTCATCTGCATAGTTGTGGTAGGACACATTATAACTGCATATTAGCTGGCCTAATGGAAGCATGTACAGATTAAACAATAGGGGTCCCAGAATTGACCCCTGGGGAACCCAACAGGTCATAGCCATTTGGTCTGAGACACATGTGCCAGTTTTAACCAAGTACGTCTGTCACAGTCTGCTGCTGTCTCTCACCCTGGACTCAGTACCTTTCCACTACTCACACCACACCTGCTCTCACTCAGCCATCAGCACACCTGCAGCACATCACCCACAATCAACCCAGGTATATATTCACTAGCTCCACACTCACTTCTTGCCAGATTGTTCTTTGTGCCATGCGAGACTCTCCAGCGATTACATGTCAGATCTCCCAACCCTGCCTACCTGTTCCCGGACCTGCTCTCCACGTCTGCTCCCCATTGTACCTGCCTGCCTTTCGTCTCCGACCAAGAGTTCTGTCTCAGTGTCCTGGGCTTCTGTCTGCTCTCCTGGTTCTGACCTATCCGCCTGTCCTCGGCTCATCCTCTGCCTGCTCCCTGTCAGTACCTCCACCTTCTCGCACTGCTCTCCCGGCTTCGACCACTCCTCCTGTCTCTGACCGCTCCTCTGCTCTCAACTTGTTGGCACTTCAGAACCGGGGATCGACTCTATAGATCCTGCTCTTTACCTGTCCCTAGCAATTAAAGTCATTGCCGACTGTGTTCTGTTTTTGGGTCCTAACCACCCAGTGTCAGTAAAACTCTGGCCAGACATGGACCCAGCAGACACCTCCTCTCCAACCTCTCGCCTAGCTCGAGTAGAGGACATGCTCCAGCGGCATAAGGAACACCTTCAGGGCTGGAGCAGACGCTAACCTTGCTAGCCGTCCAGGTTCAACAGATGGCTACCGTCATGACTCAACAATCTGCAGCCGCTGCAGCCCCGACCCCTCTGACACGACTCTGACTCCGGCTCCTGTGCTACCGCCGGGCATCACCTGATTGATGAGGAACTCGCCCATCAGCAGCATCAATCAGGTTCCCCTGTCTTGTCCAGTGCCAGCCAGTGCACCCATCAGACCACAGCTATTCCCATGCTCCTGTCCGGCAACCACCACGAGACAGTCTGTTTCCACGTCCTTAAATCTCCCAACCTCCCAGTGATCCTCGGTTACCCCTGGCTTTGCCGCCACAACCCTCACATAGACTGGTCTACGGGGTCCAACCTACTGCCTCTACACCAACCTTCATAACCTGTTTGACCTCTGACCCTTCCAAGGTACCTGCAGACTACCATGAGTTTTCAAGAGGTTTTCAGCAAGGCGAGGGCCATCTCCTTGCCCCCGCATCAGCCGTATGACAGCACCATCAAACTTCTTCCCAGTACCACACTGCCAAGGGTCGGCTCTACTCCCTATCTGCCGCTGAAAGAGAGGCCATGGAGACATACATCGGCAACGCCCTGCCTGCTGGGATCATCCATCTGTCCTCATCACTTTCTGGTGCAGGGTTGTTCTTCGTCAGCAAGAGGGACGGCTCCTTGAGGCCCTGGTCTGGAGATCACACCACCATCCTGACTGTGGTAGACCGATTCAGCAAGATTGCTCACTTCATTCACCTCCCCAAACTCCCGTCAGCTAAAGACAGCTGACCAACACTTTTTCTGACTCCATGGCCTCCCTACTGACAGGGTGTCGGACAGAGGGCCCTAGTTCACCTCACTGTTCTGGAGGGAGTTCTGTCGCCTCGGAGCATCCGCCAGTCCGTCTTCTGGGTTTCATTGTTTCCATTATTTCCAACCCAGGAAAAAGAGACTTTCTGTCTATCCGTGGAGGCATTCATCCGCCGCTGCCACCAAAACTGGACCCAGGCCAGGTCCTCACTCCTTTAGGCAGCAGAACGGTATTCAACAGCTGCCAATTGCTGTTGCTCCCAGACCCCCCCCTTACCAAGTGGGACAAAAGGTATGGCTGTCCACCTGGACCTACCACTGGGGGTGGAGTCTAAGAAACTGGCTCCTAAATTCACCGTTCATCTCTGGTGTTGAATGCAGCACTAACATATAACAGGAGAAGTATGAAGGCTGATGCATTATCTGAAGCCATTAGAATATCATTGGAGACTTGAAGCAGCGCTGTTTCTGTGCTGTTATGGGCTCTAAATCTTGACTGACTCTTCAAGCAAGCCGTTCCTATGCAGATGGTGATGTAAGTGGTTTGCTACCACTTTCTCCATGATTTTATAGATGGACAGAAGGTTCAATATTGATCTGTAGATGGCCAAAACATCTGGAACAAGATTTGGCTTTTTCAGTTGAAGTTTCATGACTGCGGTCTTAAGAGTCTGAGGTACATAACCCAAAGATAAGGTAAAATTAATCAGGTCTAGGATGAATGACTGAAAGAATGATTCCAGATGTACAATAGGCATTGCAGGTGATTCAGGAGTTGCTGTATTCAGTAGAAGATTATTGTCTAATGGAGGTAAGAGCTGATGAATTCTTTCTCTGATTGTTACAGTTTTATCTGTAAAAAGTCCATAAAGTCATCGCTGCTCAAAGCTCAGGGGATCACTGGTTCAACTGAGCTATGACTCTGTGTCAGCCTGGCTACAGTGCTGAAGAGAAACCTGTTTTTTTTTTTTTTTTTTTTTTTTTTTTTTTTTGTTTTGTTTGGTTTTGTTTTCTTCTATTAGTGCTGAGTAATATGAACTTCTAGCACTGTGGAGAGCTTATTTATATGTTTTTAAGCTTTCTTTTCAGGCTCTGTGAGACTCTTCTGAGTTACTGGAACGCCAAATTCTTTCTAATTTCCTTGATGTCTGCTTTAAGGTAGGAATGTGAGAATTGTACCAGGGAGCCAGCCTCCTCTGTTTTATGACTTTCTTTTTGAGAGGGGCAGCATCATCAAGATTTAAACACAGTGTGGCCTTAGTTCGAATCACAAGGTTTCAACCTGTGTATGGGAGAAAACCTCATTTGAATTTAGATATGGCATTGCTGCAAATGATGACCGAACGTTATCTTTAAATCTTGCCACAGCATCTTCAGATAAACATCTTCTAAAGCCGAATTTATTCCTCGATGCTGTGCTCCCAGTATAATGATTTTATCTCTACTGAGTAGACAGTCAAACTCACTCCACACTGCACTGTCGTCATCAGCATTTATTGTTGCGCCCTGTCTCTGGCCACATGTTGTTTGTGACTCATATTATCTGGTCACAACATCAGGGATCTCTGCTTGATAATGGGGAGGGTCCAAGCCCCTCTACAAGCAGATTAATGACTACATCCAAGACCTGCCTCCCAAAGCATCTAGCAGTGCAGTCACAGGTACCACAACTGTGGCCATAGCAACTGAGCAGGCCATGAAAAGGCTTCAACTCCTTCTTCATCTCTACGACAGGATATTCTTCTATGGCCTGTAGTTTTCCATCAACTGGACACCACCACTCGTAAACAGCTCCACTGCACATAACTGACGTAACGTGTTTTTGTGTAGAAACACTCTTTTTGAAAAAGGTTCATGATGAGCAACAAGTTGGCACAGTGAAAAATCACCACCAGGTCTTGTTAACACAATATCTCATTAATACTTTGAGGTAATCTCTTTAAATTGAACAAAAACATAGATTATTACTCAAAAATTAAGTGATTTTTATTTGAACTGATTATACTCTCGCAGTCACAGGTCAGGGTCACCGTTAACTCACAAAAACCTGGGATGAATAACAACCTAAACTCAGGAGGTCACGGCAGCGTTGTTTCCAACTGTTGTACGTGCAGTCTATAAAGTCATCATCATGCACGGCCCTGGTTTAGAGCTCAGCTGACAACTTTAGTCGCTGGAGTGGAGAAACAGGATTTGGGAAAACTAACAATCCAACTTCATATCACTTTAAAGGGTACTTAAAATTGGACAGTATTCAAATTGTGTAAAGAACACATTTTTACAGTTTACAGGACTTGTTGCAGTGACTGAAGCTCCCGTTTCTTAGAAAATACAAAGATGGCAGATAATTTTTTCTTCACCATAACCTTTTTTTACTAAAGAGTGCTTCTACACAACTACATGCTATATTTAATTTGCTCTTACATTCATATCAGATAGTTTCTTACTATTCATGTCTGATATTCTTGTCATCTTTACCCAGTTTTATATTACAATTGAGGAGCCAATCCAAACTCACACTGGGTGAGGGCGGAGTACACCCTGGACAGGTCACCAGTCTATCTCGGTTCATAACATATGTATGTATATGTTTGTCACTTGTTCTTTCAGCATTTCCCTATTTGGGGTCGCCACAAAAAGTCAGCTCAGTGTCTTTCATGACTGATGGCCTCAGTTTTTACATTGGCTGCCATTCCTGTCACACCCTCTCCATTACTACAGCACAAGCATTCCACTGGTTCGCCCTGCAACTGGGGTTTGGCCTCTGCATGCAAAACATGCAGCTGCCTTCCCATTAATAACAATAATAATAGTTTTATTTACATTTTAAATAAAGTTCAAGGAAAATCAGCTCACTTTAAAGTTTGCAGTAAATTGTCCATCAAACTGTAAACAGCCAAACAAAGACACGCAGGCTCTAAGAGACGATGACAATACTGGTGGGTGAACTTTCATTTGAAGTTATTTTTGGATGCTCTAGACTTTAAAGCCTCGTGCACAGCCCTCTCTCAGAAGGATGGACACACATCAGAAGACAACAGCTCTGCCTGAGACTGCATGTAGGATTTGATAAACTGATGAAATTGAACTTTTTACACTTTCTACTAGGAAACACTTGAAGGAATACTGACTCTTTAAAGGACATTTTGTTGTGGCTAAAACTCTACGTTTGCTTAGAAAACACACTTATGGCTGATAACAGTTCACTGGTTGGTAATGAACCTTTGTACCTGCTGATGAATGACCTGGTAACAGTTGTGCAGCTGCTGGTTATAATTTTTCTCTCTATCAACTTGTTGCTCATCATAACCTTTTTTCAAAAAGAGTGTTTCTACACAACAACACGCTACATCTTATTTGCTGTTACATTACTATCTGATAGTTTGGTGTTATTCCTTTCTGATGTCCTTGCTATTTTGACCCAGTTTAATATCCCCATTCATGTTTGGTTGTGTGTCATTATCTGTGTTGTGGTAATTGTGTATATTACTGTTACACCAGTGACTCTGACAGCAATGACTCTGGAGCGTTATGTGGCTGTTTGTATGCCGCTGCGTCATGGAGAGCTCTGCTCCACACGTAATACTATTAACTGTATCCTCATCATTCATGCTCTCAGCTCTGTGCCCTCTATTTTATTTTCTCCACTTTCTTTGGATCTGCATCCCTAAAATTTTACACCAAATATCAGTTATGTTCTGTGGAAATATTTATGATTAATTTATGGCAGCAACATCTGAGGTCAGCTATATACCAATTACAGTTTTTGGTCATGTGCATCATACTTGTTTTTTCCTATGTTAAAATAATGAAAGTGGCCAAAGCTGCATCAGGAGAGGATAAGCAGTCATCAAGGAAAGGGCTCAGGACAGTGGCTCTTCATGGTTTCCAGCTGCTGCTCTGTCTCATCCAGCTGTGGTGTCCCTTCATTGAATCTGCATTGTTTCATATTGATTTTGTTGTATTTTATAATGTGAGATACTTCAACTATATAGTATTTTATCTTACACCAAGATGTCTGAGCCCTCTCATTTATGGCCTCAGAGATGAGATTTTCTTTCATGCACTGAAAAGTTATCTCTCCTTTGGGTTGTATAAAGGAAATCTGAATTGATAAATCAAAGTCAGTTTGTGTGTCCGAGTCAGAGCATGTCGATCTGATCTTAATGAGCTGGTCCTCAAAAACAATGAGCCAGTGGGCCTCTAGGTTTTCTTTAACAAAACCACAGTATCAGTCAAAATGTATGAGTACCTGCATTTTAACATTTATCTTACTTTGGGCCTCTCTTCTTTGATGTGACAGACTTCTTGTGCATCACAGTCAGGTGAAAAAAATTCCTCTGAAGATATTGGCAAGCAGTTGTTGGAGTAAACAATGACTTCTTACAGCTATGGTGTGATATTTGGTGATCAAATGGTGCGAGGAAAAAAATGAATGACTTGTTGTGATGATGTTCATGATATATGTTGTCAAAATAAAGAATGAAATAATAAGAGAGAGAATTCCACTGAAAGTCACTGACTAGTTGGTTCAGGGATGTCTTATGTTGTTAGCCAACAAAACAGTGACTCAGTAATACTTGTTTGGGTTCCTACTGTCGACATTTGATCTCAGGACAGCATCCAAAAAATAAATCTGGAAAAACACTTTTGGTGAAAACTGGTGAAAATGTTTTAGCGCAAAATTTGTGTTCTAGTTTGTTTCTGATTCAGGGAATTTTTGTCCCTGGTTTCCCTTACTGCTCACATATTTTCTTGACTAATCAATCTTCAATAAATGCTTTCATTAAAATCATCTGTGCCTCTTCATACACATTCTTCCATCAGCTCACAAGATTCCATCATGTTATTTACACAAAAGAAAACATACCTATTAACATATGAACTAAGAGAAAAAACTATCCAAACAAACAAACAACAAAAACATGAGGATCAGTGTGGCCAGCCAGTGATGGAGAGAGTGAGAGAGACAAGAGATCAGGGACTCTCGGGATGAACGTGCTAACTTTGTTAGCTTTCTGTTTCTATAATCAGTCATAAAAACCCTAAAAACAATTATTGATCATCCAATTCGTTTCTTACCTCTTGGTTACCTTGTTAGGCTTCCTTGTCCATGAAAATATTGGTTTTAAAGGTCTTTCTTTTTACATAAATATCATTTTCAATATAAAGAAATCAAATGAACCTCAGGAGAATCATATAAATAAATAAAGGGCTGATATGTTACCTGGCTATTACTAAGGAGTATTAGAATACAGCTCTTAAATGTTCAAAAAAACTTTCTGTTTGAAATATTATTATCATAGGTTGAGCCAGAAACTTGGTTGAAACAAGTATCCAGTACAGATATGGCAATTTTGACGAGTACGAGTACCATATGAGTAATACGAGTCAATATCCTGCTCGGGCTGAAGGAAAATCCTCCTCAGGGCGTCCTGTGATAGGACAGAGCGCAACGCGTCATTCTCCGAAATCCACGTCCACCGGAGGGGAAAACAATTGGTACAATTTAAATTACACTGAGAGATACGGTTGCGTCGGTAGCAGCCTCCTGAATCGATACGAATCAGCCATGAATCCATAGATGAATCGATTGTAGAGTCGTTGCAATCGGGCTTTACAATTTGTGTCTCTAAAACAACACGAGAGCCGTGGCTGCCTGCAAAAATCACTCTTGCTCATGCTCCGTAGCTGGCATTACCATGATGGAAAACAGACAACGGTAACGTTAACAAATGCTGCTAACAGTTTTCCATTTGTCACATGTTTACATTGAAATGTTGCACCTTTGTGACCTACCTCAAGAGTTCAAAACACCATGCTCAGACTGAAATGTGGCACTGTTATCATTTTTGCCTACCTCCAACAAAATGATGTCCATTCAGCAAATGTCTTTTTGGTCCATGTCTAAAAATAAATATATTGACATGATGTTGTTCTTTTTTGAATTTTATTTTTGCCAGTGCTATTCTATGATGTCTACATCTACATCAACCAATGTTAACAGTAGAATGGAATTGGAACTACTCGTTCTGTATTGAAAATATTGTGGCAGGAGGAGGAAAAACCAGGAGACGAAGGCGAGTTTTAACTTTTTGAATTCTCAACCAAAAACCAACTGAAACAGGAACAACTTTACTCTTGAGCCCCTGGTGTCCATGACACAGTCCTCTACCCTGAATACCCAGAGGGGACTCTTGGAAAAAGAAATCAGTCTCTCACTCGGGGCTTGAGCAACTTGCCATTAGGGCTGCACCTTGTCCCAGCCAAAACTGCAGGAGAAAAACAGTTCAATGCTGGCTGAGAAGCAGAATGCTGAACCTGTGAAGGTACTGCTGGGGGCCTGGAAGGAGGGCGACCCCGACGGGGAACCTGGGCTGGAAACACAACTTTGTCTGCCACTAAGTGCGCTGGTTTAAGGCTATCAAGTGTAACAAACTCACACCTATACCCACCCATGTTCAGCACAAAACTCTTAGAACCCGTCTCAAGAACCCAAAAAGGGCCATCTTATGGGGGTTAGAATCATGTCTTCCAAAAACAAACCAAGCCGACATGAGCTCTGCAGGCACAAACAAACGCAGAAAACAGTGGTGAATGGGGCCAAGTACACGACTGCTGTCTGACTAAAATAGGATAAATGGCTGGACGAGGCCGAGGAACAGAGCCCCCAGGTGAAAATTCCCCAGGGATGAGGAGTGGCTGGCCAAGAACCAGCTCAGCAGGCGAAGCATCAAGGTCCTCCTTGGCTGCCGAATGCAACCTGAGCATAACCCAAGGTAAACGGTCCACCCAGTTACCATCTGAGAGTAGTGCGGTGCACCTGCACACCCAATGATTGCACAAGTGCTGACCAGAGCTCTGACATGAACTGGGGGCTCCTGTCCAAGGTGACATCTGACAGAGTACCAAAACAGGCTACTCAGGAGGACAGACACGCACATGCGATGTCCAAGGATGTCGTGGAGGACAGAGGGACAACCTCCGGCCACCTGGTGGTCTGATCCACCATTGTGAGAATGTGCGTCGAGACTTGCGAAGGTGATCCACATGTACGTGGTCAAAGTGTCTAACCGGGATGGGAAACAGTTCGAGGGGCAACTCAGTGTGTTGGTGGACCTTAGCATGCTGGAACACCACACATACAGCCGTCCATGCCTCCATCTTTACGGAGGCCAGGCCAGATGAACTTGGAACTGACCAACTTCACTGATGCCTGAACTCCAGGGTGTGAGAGAGAGTGCATCGACTCGAAAACTCAACGGAAGGCCACTGGAATGGGGCGAGGATGGCCAGTGGAGACATCGCAGAGAAGGGTGGGGCTGCCTTCCTGCATCACTGTATCCTCTAGTTTGAGACTGGTGCCCATTGTTCTAAGGGCGAGGACATTTGCAACATGCTGCTCAACCACTGCCCCCACAGCTATGTCTGACGCATCAGTAATTAAAGCTATGGGTGCAGCGGGTTTGGGATAGGCAAGAAGGGCAGCGTTAGCGAGTGCGCTCTTGGCTCCTTCAAAGGCCTGGACACGTTCAGAAGTCCAGTCGACAGGGTCATTTGCCTTCTTAAGCCACAGGGCTCCATACAGTGGCTGAAGGAGGTGGGAAGCATGAGGGAGGAAACGATTATAGAAATTCACCAAGCCCAAGAACTCCTCCAATGTCTTCACGGCTGTGAGATACACTTGGCCAGGTTGACTATCAGGCCAGATTTGTCCATCACAATGAAAAACCTGTTTCACGTGCGCCAGGTGCTCTTTGGCTGACGGACTGGCTACCAATATGTCGTCCAGATAAATAAAAACAAAGGCCAGTTCACGCTCCACATAGTCCATCAGCCTCTGGAAGGTTTTTGCTGCCCCCTTCAAGCTAAGTCTCACAACGGGAAACGTGGTGCGAGCGCGTTGCAGGGAGGACCCAAACGCAGGAGCCGGAAAACCAGGTAGGTGATGATGAAAACACTTTAATAACGGACGGACAAGGCAGGAACAAAACTACAGGGCATGGGCAAAACAACAAGGCAGGGCATGGACAAGGCAAGGATGAAATGACAGGGCAAACGACAAAATGACAATGATCCGACAAGGACTAGGCTGAAAACTAGACTTAAATACACAGTGCTAAACAAGACACAGGTGATCCACATTAGGGCAGGGAAGGCAATCAACATGGGACACAACCAGGAAGTAACATAACGGGGAACACGAAGGAACCAGGACTACAAAATAAAACAGGAAATTACATGGACAGAACACTAAACACCAGAATTAACTCAAAACCTGACACTAAGAGGTATACGCATGAACTCAAAAAGCCCAAATGCAATCACCACGGTCTTGGGCACGTCCTCGGCATGCACGGGAACCTGTTCACCTGCGCACCAGGTCCATCTTCGAGAAAATAGTGGTACCCGCCAGGTGCGTGGAGAAGTCCCGTATGTGGGGGATGGGATAGTGATCATGGGAGTTAGCCAGAGCCGTGCACACCAGAGACAGGAGATGACACAGAAAAAGGGAACCACCTTTGTCCCATCATAGTAGTGACAGCATTTTGTGAATGAGATCCACAGTCGTGCCGTTGCCCAATCTGGGTAGGGAAAGGATCCTATCTACCCTCTCCGAGGCAGATAGGCTGTCCCTCCTGAAAAGAAGCTGTTTGAAGGTGACATATCTTCTGCTGCATGACCCGGCGTGTGGACTGCTGGTCCAGCGAAGCAGTGACCAAAAAGTACTTGTAGTCTTCCATGTTGACACCACGCAGGTGGAACAGCCAGTGGCAGTATCAATGAATGGGTCTATTTTCATACATACCGGCTTATAAGGTGCATGATAAAACATATTAAGTGAAACAACAGTCAGGTAAGTCGAACTTGCACTACATAATTAGTTATCTAACGTTGTCAACCCATATCCAACCAAGGACCACCGTTAACACAACGCCCCTGTGCCATCTGAGAATGCTCCCACAATCCATCAAGTGGAACGGCTTCGTCGCTTACCAAAGTCGCAATAAAACATTTTGACAGATTTTTGAGCGCAGTGTGCCACATAAAGTTGGTTCGAGGTCAGTAAGCACAGCAAGATTTCATACATAAGGCGCACTGCCTTAAATTTAAGGATTTAAGTGCATCTTATAGTGCGAAAAATATGGTAATTCCATACCATCCATGCCCTCTGAGGGAATCTTCTCAAAAACACGGCAAATAATTAAAGAGAAGGAACAGAATCGGCACTTGGCCTTTCTCAGTACCAGTCTTCTCTAAAGGCGAGCTGAAACTGTTACCTGGATGCTGCTTTTTCCTTTTTGTTTTCCATATTTTTATTTATGTTTTGTTATAACATTGGATACCTTTATACGCTTTTTTAATTGTGATTGTGTCATTGTTTTTATTTGTTCTTTTTGTGTTTATTGTTGTTTCACACTAAATAAATAAATAAATATACATTCAGAGATTGGACCTTTTGTCTAATTGAGACGGGACCACCATCTTGTCGAAGAATGGTCATTCACAGCTCTGCAAACAGGAAGAGCTTAGCCAAACACTTCTTGTAGACATCAGTAACCTGCTCTGATTCTCTGCTTCATTTGTATTTTATTAAAACATCAAAAAAAAGATGGGTGAGATCATTTATTTTTAAAGGTTCCAGGTGTTCCAAAGAAAGTACATTAAAAGGCCAAAGTCTTTAATATGCAGCTCCAAACTACAATTCAAAAACTATGACGGTATACAAACTATTAATGAGGGAAGCAAAACATGAGCTTAAACGATTAAATCATGAAGACTTTAGAAGATTTAATACAGATGAAACTACAGATTTAAATTTCCTCTCAGCCTTTGTGTCAGTGGTTCAGATTGAGGACAAAGGCAGGCTGAATTCTGTAACTGATGACACATCAGCTTTTACAGATTAAATAGGACCATCAGTATCTGATTTATCAAAACAAAACGTAAGACCATGAAGCAAAGACACGTTCTGCCTTAAACTTACAACAAAACAACAACGTACACAACAAAAAAAAACAACTGTTCTGCACTATTCATAAAAAAGTAATGAATAGTTGCTAATCATCTGATTCAATATCAATGCCAATTACTATTACAATAATGTGAACACACCCATAAAGCCCATTTCAATCCATGCAAGACGTGTTTATATCTACACACAGGAAGCCAATAACTGACTCAAATCCCAAAACCAATAACTCTGTGACTTCAATGACATCAATATAAAGATATTAACTGGAGAATTTGATCACGTGCTGCATTTCATACCCCAATCTATCACTATGCTGCTCTATGTACATAGATTTTACTGATGGCTGTGAAATAGCCCACTAAATGTTAACACATGAAATAGGACCTGATCTCTTAAAGTAAAAACAAGACTGTGGTTTTCAGGAAAAAGAGATAGAAGTTCACTGGCACGTTGTTCATGAGCATCATCCACGTCTGTTATAAATGCTGAAAGGAAGAGAAATTCTAACATATTAAATAATGTCTCTTTTACACAAGCCAAATGAGGCAAAGTATTTCAGAGAATTAAAAAAAAACTCATCTCTCAGGCCATAAATGAGAGGACTCATACATCTGGGTGCAAGATAACATAATATGTAGTTAAAATACCTGACATTGTCAAATAAATTAAAACTAATCTGGAACAAAGCAGCTTCAATGAAGGGAAACCACAGCTGGATAAGACAGAGCAGCAGCTGGAAACCATGAAGAGCCACTGTCCTGAGCCCTTTCCTTGATGACTGCTTATCCTCTCCTGATGCAGCTTTGGACACTTTCATTATTTTAACATAAGAAAAAACAAGTATGATGCACATGATCAAAAACTGTAATTGGTATATAGCTGACCTCAGATGTTGCTGCCATAAGTGAATCATAAATATTTCCACTGAACAGATGTGATATTGGGTGTAAAGTTTTAGGGATGCAGATCCAAAGAAAGTGGAGAAAATAAAAATAGAGGGCACAGAGCTGAGAGCATGAATGATGAGGATACAGTTAATAGTATTACGTGTGGAGCAGAGCTCTCCATGATGCAGCGGCATACAAACAGCCACATAACGCTCCAGAGTCACTGCTGTCAGAGTCACTGGTGTGACTGTAGTATACAGAAACACCACCATAGAGATAATGATGCACAGCCACATTTGAAAGGCAATACGAAAATGGTTGAGGATGAGAACGATATCAGACATGAATAACAACAAACTATCTGACAGTAATGTAACAGCAAATAGCATATAACGTGCGGTTGTGTAGAAACACTCTTTTTGAAAAAAGGTTACAATGAGCGACAAGTTGATGCTGAGAAAAATCATCACAAGGAGCTGCACAATAATGACCTTGTAATTTATGTGCCGCTGCAGCGATTCAAGAAGAACAAGAGAATTGTTGTCTGCCATAAGTGTGTTTTCTAAGCAAGCACGCAGAAGTTTGTGTCACCCCAAAAAGTCCCTTAAATTGTCATTAACAAAAACAAAAACTGGATTATTCACCCAAAGCTTTTATCCACTCCTCTCTGAAGTGATATTGTGGTACACTGAACACAGCAATTTCCAAAATCCTGTCTACTGCAACTGGGAGGAATGCTGCTCACTGAGCTCTGTGCAGCCTGAAGATGGAGGGCTACGCATGCTGACTTTAAAGACTGGGACAGTGAAAATTAACACCATGTCGCCCCCCATCAGCTGTGCCCTGCACACAAATGGAGTACTGCAGTGTCCTTGTTTTTGTTTAGAAATTCAAATGACAATTTCCTTTAAAATTACTAATATGTTGCTTTAACTGAGATTGCTGTATATAAACTACTAAACTGCCACCAAAGCCCTGAAAATATGGAAAGAAAGGGATAGAATCCTCAAAGTCCATAAAATCTAAATGCATAAATAATAAATGCTTTGGAATAGTTTTCAGTTGGCACTTGATAAAATGTTGATAGAATGGCAGTGCAGGAAGCAAAAGCATCTCTTAGGCATACAGAGATTGTGGGTAATGTACAGATAGGCCTGGGAGGCTTGGGGCTTGGCCCAGGCAAACCGGTGTGGAGTAGAGCAGATCCCAAAGAGAAGAGGAAGCTAATTGTAGAGCAGGTTCGTAGACAGGAGGAAATATTAAGGAGTGCGAGGGCAGTGGCTCAGGATAAGCAGGGACAGTGGTTGAACTGGGAAGGTGTAGAGAAGAAAAAGCTTAGTTGGAAAGAGCTGTGGAGTATGGAGGAAAGTACTGTTAGATTTTTGATAGGGGCAACATATGACGTATTGCCAACTCCCCAGAACCTAAAACTCTGGGTAAATGGAGACCCGTTATGTTCGTTGTGTTCAGGTGCTGCAGCTCTAAAACACATCTTGTCCGGTTGTAAGATTAGTCTCTCACAAGGCCGATATACGTGGCGACATAACCTGGTTTTAAAAAGCTTAGCTGCAGGCATTGAAGATATACGGAGGAAGGCAATTTTAGGAGGGTCTAAGACAAAGAGAGTTGCAATACATTTTGTTCAGGAAGGAGAGAAAGTTAATAAGATAATAAGGAAGCAAGGCAGCTTGGGGGATGCTAGTGACTGGGAGATGCAGTTAGATTTAGGAGGAAAGCTTGTTGTTCCCCAGGAAATAGCCTACACAAAGCTAAGGCCTGATTTAATTTTGTGGTCTAGGAGTAGAAAGAAAGTATATTTCATAGAGCTGACTGTAGGTAAGGATGCTGAGCAGCGAGGATGGAAGGTCAGGATTTGTCCAGTGGAAGTAGGATGTAGAGGGTTTGGGGCAAGATCTGCTGTTGCTTTGTTGAAGGAGTTAGGAGGAAGCGGACTGAGGGTGAGGAAAATAGTGAAGGAAATGACAGATGAGGCAGTAAGATCCAGTCAGTGGATTTGGGTTAGAAGAAGTAATAGTAGCTGGGGGCCCAGCAGACCGAGCTCTTCAGATAGACAGACTCTAGGGAGAAGCAGAGGAAGAAATCCAGGAAG
This sequence comes from Echeneis naucrates, assembly GCF_900963305.1. Taxonomy (NCBI): domain Eukaryota; kingdom Metazoa; phylum Chordata; class Actinopteri; order Carangiformes; family Echeneidae; genus Echeneis; species Echeneis naucrates. Next base: position 8,974,132 of record NC_042523.1, on the reverse strand, counting down.
AGGAAGTGTATTTAAGTGGAGGGTGTGGCCTGTTTGAGCCTCTTTGACACCGTGCAGTTAGTCCAGGTGAGTTGGCCTGGGTTGGTGTGTTAGTTTTGTTTGAGTATAGGACTGTTCAGGTGAGTTTAGTTGCTGAATCTGCTAGTGTAGCTTGTATTGCCTCCACCTCCTGCACCCTCTACCCGAACCAGGGTCTGTATCCCATCCGTACTTTTCTCTCCACCTCTTCTATTTCTCCCCCCTACCCGAACCAGGGTCTGTATCCCATCCGTACTTTTCTCTCCACCTCTTCTATTTCTCCCCCCTACCCGAACCAGGGTCTGTACCCCCACCCCGCTTTCACTGGTGCAGTTGGTGAGAGGTTAGAGTAGTTGATAGTCGTGCTGTTGGAGATAGTTGTCTTTGTGTGAGGAGTGGTGATGGCTGGCATTTGGGGGTGACTCTGGGACGCCAGTGTTCACGGTCCAGCCTCCTGGAGGTGTTGTGGGCCTAACTAGACGAAACAACGATGAAAGGAGGTTCCCACCTGATGACCCCAAAGACATGATAGTTCACCACTCACTGGCCTAGTTGGATATTATCTGTAGGGAACATAGAGCAGGGTGAAAGTTTGTCTGGTCCATTTTTTTGTCACACAAGTTTCTTGTGTTTTCTCTAAATAAAATGGTGACATATTAAAGTCATCTGTGTTCTGATAAATCATAAAGAGCTCTGATAAACATTTCAACTTTCTCCCCGGGCCGCTGTACTCTCTGGTGGAAACAGGCGCGCTCGTGGATTACATTCCGTTTGGGGAAAAAGTACTCGTCTTTTCCTACCAAACATCTTTTGATCATCCCCAGCTAACACGAATGACTTGAAAATGTTTTCAGCCTTCGGGCCCGTAGCATATATCAGGGAACTGACCTGAACTTCTCCATCCTCTCTGCTTAGTTCTGTCACCAAACAAAAGCGTTGGAAACGCTGCTTCCAGTCTCCCAATTTATTTGGACGATCAAACGCAAAACTATCCAGAGGATTAAACTTTGCCATCTTTCTGAAGCGCTGCGTCTGTCAAGTGAATCTGACACCATGTAAAGTGATTCAATGTCCACACAAAGGTTATTATCCAATACTAGAACTTTACTGTGTAACTTGGAGCTGGGTAATAATGCCCGTGTGGTCACCACGTGTGACTCACCTGGAACACCTGCTTTATGGCATTGTCGTCAACTCTGTATTAAAGGCACACACACATATACAGCATATACAACACCAATGACGGGCAAGCTGGACAGTAACGGGCTGGAAGATTACTAAAAGATATTTTGCCAAATGTTCATGTTAAAATGTTGTGATCTTACCCAACTGAAATTCAAAACTATAAATGGAAGCCAAGATAAATTTTATGTTTCATATTTATGACAGCTGAACTATATTTGGCTGATTTTGAATTGAGTTCATGAGTAACATAAATATAATGTTGCCTCACAGAGACACATACACATGGAGACTGGATCAACTTCTGATATCTTTACAACATACATTCTTTACAACTCTCTCCTTTTAAAAAGACAAGAAAATGTGAAAAAAAGTGTATTTCAAACCAAGTCTAAATTAGTCCATCCACCCATCCATCCATCTTCTATCGCTTTTCTGTTTCCGGGCTGCTGGAGCCAATCCCAGCTCACATCGTGCCAGGGGCGGGGTCACCCTGGACAGGTCGCCAGTCCATCACAGGCCCAACACACAAAGACAAAAAGAGATGAACAACCACCCATGCTCAAACTCACACCTACGGCAAATTCAGAGTCACCAGTTAACCGAAACATGATATCTTTGGACAGTGGGAGGAAACCCACGCAGACACGGGGAGAACATGCAAACTCCACACAGAAAGGCCCCAGGCCGGGAACTGAACCCACAACCTTCTTATTGTGGGGCGACAGCACTAACCAAGTCTAAATTAGTGAATACACAAATTCAATCCCACTCAAAGAGACACAGATCATTAAAGGAAGCTTGTCAGCAGGTGTTTAAACTAAACCTAAGGCATGCTGAGGCCAATAACCTCAGATGAAAACTTTGGCAACATTCTTTGGTAACTTCAGAATAACTGTCAAATTTAAGTGACCATTTTCTTTGGTATTTTCTTTGGTATCTGCAGTGCTCAGTGTTTCTGTCCAACCACAGACAGCCAATCAGAGACGGACGGCTGTAAGAGTCAATGACGACATTGGTGAGGGAGATTTCATTTGGTGTTATTTTTGGATAGTCTAATCTTTAAAGTCCTCATCATGCACGGTGCTGTCTCACTGAGCTGCACAGAGCTCAGCAGTCATTACTGCTTTCTGTCACATTGGGATTCATGAAAACACTATTTAATCCACCATTGTCTTATTGCAATCTCTTTTTGATATTGACTCTTTATTGGACTTTTTGTTGTGTCTAAAACTCATCTTTCTTTGCTTAGAAAACACATTTATGGCTGGTAACACTTCACTGGTGGATTTTGAGCTTGTTCAGCAGAGCAACGAGCAGATTTTCACTGTTCAGGTCTTGGTAATGATTTTTCTCTGCATCAACTTGTTGCTCATCACAACCTTTTTTCAAAAACAGTGTTTCTATGCAACCACACGTTACATCTTATTTGCTGTTTCTTTACTGTCGGATAGTTTGTTATTATTCTTATCTGATATCCTCCTTCTGCTGGCCAATTATAATGTTGTGATTCAGGTTTGGTTGTGTGTCATTATCTGTGTTGTCACACTTGTGTATACTACTGTTACACCAGTGACTCTGACAGCAATGACTCTGGAGCGTTATGTGGCTGTTTGTATGCCGCTGCATCACGGAGAGCTCTGCTCCACACGTAATAATGTAAATATTGTCCTCTTCATTCATGCTCTCAGCTCTGTGCCCTGCATTGTTATTCTCTCCACCATCTTTGGATCTGCATCCCTAAAATTTTACACCCAATTTCAGTTATGTGCAGTGGAGTTTCTTTTCATTTACTTATGGCAACAGCATCTCAGGTCAGCTATAAGTCAGTTTTACTTCTTGATCATGCTAATAACTGTTGTGATTTCCTATGTTAAAATAATGAAAGTGGCCAAAGCTGCATCAGGAGAGGATAAGCAGTCATCAAGGAAAGGGCTCAGGACAGTGGCTCTTCATGGTTTCCAGCTGCTGCTCTGTCTTATCCAGCTGTGGTGTTCGTTCATAGAAGCTGCATTGCTTCAGATTGATGTTGTTGTGTTTTATCATGTGAGATATTTCAACTATATATTATTTTATCTTGTACCAAAATTCTTGAGTCCTCTCATTTATGGCCTCAGAGATGAAGTTTTCTTTCATGCACTGAAAAAATATGTCTCCTTTGGGTTGTATAAAGGAAATAACATTGGATAAATCACAGTTGGTAGCTGTGTCTGCTATTTAACTAAATTATAGTCATAGTCTGTGTTTAAGTGTTCATCAACTTTGGATTTGGAACTGGACTTAATGGGCTGCTGCTTACAGAAAAGGGTGTTTTGTTTTTTTTTGTTTTTTTTTAAACAAAACTACATATCAGTGATGATGGGCCACTCTGTGGCTTCAGTAAGTGTCCCTGTGTTCAGGTTGTTGAGGCTGAGTTGCTTTTCTTCTTGTCAGAACTAGATCATTTTAACTCATGTCACTCAGAAACACTTAAAATATTGATTCTTGTTTGTGAACTCTGTGAGTAATGCAGCAAAATGTCCTGAAGCTGGAATCAAATGAAAATGGAACAAATTGGGTTTTTTGGTGTTGGTGCTTTTTATTCATAAAATGTAAAAGAGTTAATAGTTCAATGCATTTTATGTCCCAAACTGTCAACATTAATATAATTACATAATAAGTAATTTATTTGCATGTTGTTAAGAATAAATAACGATATCAAATGAAATCTATTTTTTGCAAACAGGATGGTTTGTAAGCTGCATATGTGAACATTATCTCACTGAAAACGGAGGACTTGGCCACTCATTACAATAGTAAATCTGCTTTAATTGGCTTTTTGCAACACTTGTAAAAATAAATCCACACACTTTCAGTTCTTTTAATTTTTCTGTAATAACACAGATCAGAGCAGTTCACTGGTTGCTTGATGACGTAGACCATGTATTTATCCAAAAATATGAATTTGTTCATGAAGTGAACACTGGAAATAAGTGATGTCGGTACAAGCAGGGGGCAGCACGGCAGCATAGTGTTTAGCGTTGTTGCCCCACAATAAGAAGGTTTGGTTCCCGGCCTGGGGCCTTTCTGTGCTGAGTTTGCATGCTCTCCCTGTGCTTGGGTGGGTTTCCTCCCACCGTCCAAAGACATCATGTTTGGGTTAAATGCTGACTGTAAATTGCCCGTAGGTCTGAGTGTGAGCGGTTGTTGTTGTGTCTCTGTATGTTGGCCTTGCGATGGACTGGCGACCTGTCCACAGTGTACTCTGCCCTCACCCAATGTGAGCGGTAGAAGATGAGTGAGTGAGTTAGTGTACAAGCAGCAGTTGGAACTGAAACAAGCCTCATCATCTGGGGCAGTAAGAGAGTTTAGAGATTGGAAGATAGACAGAGTTAGCAGTCTGAAACAGGCTGGTGGCTCAGGAAATGGGAGACTACGTGGTGACGAGCAGACTTGGAGCTTACTAGCCAGCAGGCCAATGACGGGCAAGCTGGACAGTAACGGGCTGGAAGATTACTAAAAGATATTTTGCCAAATGTTCACGTTAAAATGTTGTGATCTTAACCAACCGAAATTCAAAACTGTAAATGGAAGCCAAGATAAACTTTTTGTTTCATATTTATGACAGCTGAACTGCATATTCATTAGATAAATAAGATGTGCAATACCCATTACTTTTTTGTGCAATACAATTATTTTTACCGTGACATGCAATAAGAGCTAGCAGGCTCTTCTCCCCATTGCTTATAACTTGTGTTTGTATTTATATTTATGTTTTTAAATTCCTTTTTTTTACTTTTCACGTTTATCCCTTTTAGATCTTTATCTATTGATATTACTTCCTCTGCACTGAAAGTTGACACCTTAATTTCGTTGTGCAATGTCACGTTGACACATTGACAAAGTTTTCTGAATCTGATTCTGATATTTGGTTGGTTTTTGAATTGAGTTAATAAGTAACAGAAATCCAATGTTGCCACACACAGACACATGGAGACTGGATCAACAATTAGCGTCCGTACCCAGGGTAATTCAAAGTGCTTGACAGATGGAGAAAAAATTACAAGAAGGCAGATAGAATCATTACATAAATCATTCAAGAAAAAAATCATTCAATGCATTAAAAGCTAATCTGAAATCATCTTCTGAAAGACTGTTCCAGATTTTAGCAGCATAAAACTGGAACGCAGCCTCACCATGTTTAGTCCTGACCCTGGGCACCACCAGGGTTAGGGTTAGGGTTAGGGTTACACTTGTACACAAGCAGAGCTGTTTTAAAGTCTATTCTCTGAGCGTCAGGAGGCCAGCGCAGAGACCTGAGCACTGGACTAATGTGGTTGTATTTCCTGATTCTAGTCAGGACTCGAGCAGCAGCATTCTGGATGTACTGCAGCTGTCTTACAGCTTGTTTAGAGAGTCCAGTGAGCAGACCGTTACAGTAGTCTAACCTGCTGGATGGATTATTCTCTCCAAATCTGGTTTAGACACTATTCCTTTGATTCTGCCAGTGTTTTTCAGATGATAAAAAGCTGCTGATGTCATTGATTTAATGTGGCTGTTAAAGTTCAGGTCTGAGTCTAAAATTATCCCTAGATTTTTAACCTAACGTAGATCTGAGTGTCATCTGCATAGTTGTGGTAGGACACATTATAACTGCATATTAGCTGGCCTAATGGAAGCATGTACAGATTAAACAATAGGGGTCCCAGAATTGACCCCTGGGGAACCCAACAGGTCATAGCCATTTGGTCTGAGACACATGTGCCAGTTTTAACCAAGTACGTCTGTCACAGTCTGCTGCTGTCTCTCACCCTGGACTCAGTACCTTTCCACTACTCACACCACACCTGCTCTCACTCAGCCATCAGCACACCTGCAGCACATCACCCACAATCAACCCAGGTATATATTCACTAGCTCCACACTCACTCCACACTCCCTCCTTGCCAGATTGTTCTTTGTGCCATGCGAGACTCTCCAGCGATTACATGTCAGATCTCCCAACCCTGCCTACCTGTTCCCGGACCTGCTCTCCACGTCTGCTCCCCGTTGTACCTGCCTGCCTTTCGTCTCCGACCAAGAGTTCTGCCTCAGTGTCCTGGGCTTCTGTCTGCCCTCCTGGTTCTGACCTGTCCGCCTGTCCTCGGCTCATCCTCTGCCTGCTCCCTGTCAGTACCTCCACCTTCTCGCACTGCTCTCCCGGCTTCGACCACTCCTCCTGTCTCTGACCGCTCCTCTGCTCTCTCCTTGTCGGCACTTCAGAACCAGGTATTGACTCTACAGATCCTGCTCTTTACCTGTCCCTGGCAATTAAAGTCATTGCCGACTGTGTTCTGCTTTTGGGTCCTAACCACCCAGTGTCATAAAAATTCTGGCCAGACATGGACCCAGCAGACACCTCCTCTCCAACCTCTTGCCTAGCTCGAGTTGAGGACATGCTCCAGCGGCACAAGGCACAGCTTCAGGGCTGGAGCAGGCGCTAACCTTGCTAGCCGTCCAGGTTCAACAGATGGCTACCGTCATGACTCAACAATCTGCAGCCGATGCAGCCCTGACCCCTCTGACACGACTCTGACTCCGGCTCCTGTGCTACCGCCGGGCATCACCTGATTGATGAGGAACTCGCCCATCAGCAGCATCAATCAGGTTCTCCTGTCTCGTCCAGTGCCAGGCAGTACACCTCCTGGGGACTGTCACTCATCAGACAAAAGCTATTCCCATGCTCCTGTCCGGCAACCACCAAGAGACAGTCTGTTTCCACGTCCTAAAATCTAGACTGGTCTACGGGGTCCAACCTACTGCCCCTACACCCACATCAGCACCTGTTTGACCTCTGACCTTTTCAAGGTACCTGCAGACGACCATGAGTTTTCAAGAGGTGTTCAGCAAGGCGAGGGCCACCTCCTTGCCCCCGCATCAGCCGTATGACAGCACCATCGAACTTCTTCCCGGTACCACACTGCCAAGGGCCGGCTCTCCTCCCTGTCTGCCGCTGAAAGAGAGGCCATGGAGACATACATTGGCGAAGCCCTGCCTGCTGGGATCATCCATCCGTCCTCATCACTTACTGGTGCAGGGTTGTTCTTCGTCAGCAAGAGGGACGGCTCCTTGAGGCCCTGCATCGACTTTGTCACCGGGCTACAACGGTCTGGAGATCACACCACCATCCTGACTGTGGTAGAACGATTCAGCAAGATTTCTCACTTCATTCCCCTCCCCAAACTGGTCAACATGTGTGCTGACTACATGGCCTCCCTACTGACAGGGTGTCAGACGGAGGGCCCCAGTTCACCTCACTGTTCTGGAGGGAGTTCTGTCGCCTCATTGGAGCATCCGCCAGTCCGTCTTCTGGGTTTCATTGTTTCCATTATTTCCGACCCAGGAAAAAGAGACTTTCTGTCTATCCGTGGAGGCATTCATCCGCCGCTGTTGCCAAAACTGGGGCCAGGCCAGGTCCTCACTCCTTTAGGCAGCAGAACGGTATTCAACAGCTACCAATCGCTGTCGCTCCCAGACCCCCCCTCCTTACCAGGTGGGACAAAAGGTATGGCTGTCCACCCGAACCTACCACTGGGGGTGGAGTCGAAGAAACTGGCTCCTAAGTTCACCGTTCATCTCTGGTGTTGAATGCAGCACTAACATATAACAGGAGAAGTATGAAGGCTGGTGCATTATCTGAAGCCATTAGAATATCATTGGAGACTTGAACCAGCGCTGTTTCTGTGCTGTTATGGGCTCTAAATCCTGACTGACTCTTCAAGCAAGCCGTTCCTATGCAGATGGTCATGTAAGTGGTTTGCTACCACTTTCTCCATGATTTTATAGATGGACAGAAGGTTCAATATTGATCTGTAGATGGCCAAAACATCTGGAACAATATTTGGCTTTTTCGTTTGAAGTTTCATGACTGCGGTCTTAAGAGTCTGAGGTACATAACCCAAAGATAAGGTAAAATTAATCAGGTCTAGGATGAATGACTGAAAGAATGATTCCAGATGTACAACAGGCATTGCAGGTGATTCAGGAGTTGCTGTATTCAGTAGAAGATTATTGTCTAATGGAGGTAAGAGCTGATGAATTCTTTCTCTGATTGTTACAGTTTTATCTGTAAAGTCCATAAAGTCATCGCTGCTCAAAGCTCAGGGGATCACTGGTTCAACTGAGCTATGACTCTGTGTCAGCCTGGCTACAGTGCTGAAGAGAAACCTGTTTTGTTTTGTTTTGTTTTTGTTTTGTTTTGTTTTGTTTTCTTCTATTAGTGCTGAGTAATATGAACTTCTAGCACTGTGGAGAGCTTATTTATATGTTTTTAAGCTTTCTTTTCAGGCTCTGTGAGACTCTTCTGAGTTACTGGAACACCAAATTCTTTCTAATTTCCTTGATGTCTGCTTTAAGGTAGGAATGTGAGAATTGTACCAGGGAGCCAGCCTCCTCTGTTTTATGACTTTCTTTTTGAGAGGGGCAGCATCATCAAGATTTAAACACAGTGTGGCCTTAGTTCGAATCACAAGGTTTCAACCTGTGTATGGGAGAAAACCTCATTTGAATTTAGATATGGCATTGCTGCAAATGATGACCGAACGTTATCTTTAAATTTAGCCACAGCATCTTCAGATAAACATCTTCTAAAGCCGAATTTATTCCTCAATCCTGTGCAGTCAATCAAAGTAAACTCAAACGTAATGAGCTAGTGGTTAGTCAAAAGAGAGTTTTGAGGAAAGAGTGTGAACTTGCCAATTTCAAGGCCATATGTTAGAACAAGATAAAGGATATGATTGAAGCAGTGAGTGGGTTCATTCACATGCTGGGAAAAGCCAATTGAGGCTACTAAGAAAAGAAACCCAGAACTAAGGCTGTCGCTTTCTACGTCTGCGTGAATATTGAAATCTCCCAGTATAATGATTTTATCTCTACTGAGTAGACAGTCAAACTCACTCCACACTGCACTGTCGTCATCAGCATTTATTGTTGCGCCCTGTCTCTGGCCACGTGTTGTTTGTGACTCATATTATCTGGTCACCACATCAGGGATCTCTGCTTGATAATGGGGAGGGTCCAAGCCCCTCTACAAGCAGATTAATGACTACATCCAAGACCTGCCTCCCAAAGCATCTAGCAGTGCAGTCACAGGTACCACAACTGTGGCCATAGCAACTGAGCAGGCCATGAAAAGGCTTCAACTCCTTCTTCATCTCTACGACAGGATATTCTTCTATGGCCTGTAGTTTTCCATCAACTGGACACCACCACTCATTAACAGCTCCACTGCACATAACTGACGTAACATGTTTTTGTGTAGAAACACTCTTTTTGAAAAAGGTTCATGATGAGCAACAAGTTGGCACAGTGAAAAATCACCACCAGGTCTTGTTAACACTATCTCATTAATTCTTTGAGGTAATCTCTTTAAATTGAACAAAAACATAGATTATTACTCAAAAATTAAGTGATTTTTATTTGAACTGATTATACTCTCGCAGTCACAGGTCAGGGTCACCGTTAACTCACAAAAACCTGGGATGAATAACAACCTAAACTCAGGAGGTCACGGCAGCGTTGTTTCCAACTGTTGTACGTGCAGTCTATAAAGTCATCATCATGCACGGCCCTGGTTTAGAGCTCAGCTGACAACTTTAGTCGCTGGAGTGGAGAAACAGGATTTGGGAAAATTAACAATCCAACTTCATATCACTTTAAAGGGTACTTAAAGTTGGACAGTAATCAAATTGTGTAAAGAACACATTTTTACAGTTTACAGGACTTGTTGCAGTGACTGAAGCTCCCATTTCTTAGAAAATACAAAGATGGCAGATAATTTTTTCTTCACCATAACCTTTTTTTACTAAAGAGTGCTTCTACACAACTACATGCTATATTTAATTTGCTCTTACATTCATATCAGATAGTTTCTTACTATTCATGTCTGATATTCTTGTCATCTTTACCCAGTTTTATATTACAATTGAGGAGCCAATCCAAACTCACACTGGGTGAGGGCGGAGTACACCCTGGACAGGTCACCAGTCTATCTCGGTTCATAACATATATGCATGTATATGTTTGTCACTTGTTCTTTCAGCGTTTCCCTATTTGGGGTCGCCACAAAAAGTCAGCTCAGTGTCTTTCATGACTGATGGCCTCAGTTTTTAAGTCCCATTCCCAGTCCCATTAATAACAATAATAATAGTTTTATTTACATTTTAAATAAAATGAGCCGGAACATCGGCTCACTTTAAAGTTTGCAGTAATTTGTCCATCAAACTGTAAACAGCCAATCAACACGCAGGATCTAAGAGACGATGACAATACTGGTGGGTGAACTTTCATTTTAAGTTATTTTTGGATGCTCTAGACTTTAAAGCCTCGTGCACAGCCCTCTCTCAGAAGGATGGACACACATCAGAAGACAACAGCTCTGCCTGAGACTGCATGTAGGATTTGATAAACTGATGAAATTGAACTTTTTACATTTTTTACAAGGAATCGATTGAAGGAATACTGACTCTTTAAAGGACATTTTGTTGTGGCTAAAACTCTACGTTTGCTTAGAAAACACTCTTATGGCTGATAACAATTCACTGGTTGGTAATGAACCCATGCATGTATCGATGAAGGATAATATGATTACTGTCCAGCTCCTGGTTATAATATTTCTGTTCATCAACTTGTTGCTCATCATAACCTTTTTTCAAAAAGAGTGTTTCTACACAACAACACGCTACATCTTATTTGCTGTTACATTACTATCTGATAGTTTGGTGTTATTCCTTTCTGATGTCCTTGGTATTTTGGCCCAGTTTAATATCCCCATTCATGTTTGGTTGTGTGTCATTATCTGTGTTGTGGTAATTGTGTATATTACTGTTACACCAGTGACTCTGACAGCAATGACTCTGGAGCGTTATGTGGCTGTTTGTATGCCGCTGCATCATGGAGAGCTCTGCTCCACACGTAATACTATTAACTGTATCCTCATCATTCATGCTCTCAGCTCTGTGCCCTCTATTTTTATTTTCTCCACCTTCTTTGGATCTGCATCCCCAAAGTTTTACACCAAATATCAGTTATGTTCTGTGGAAATATTTATGATTAATTTATGGCAGCACCATCTGAAGGCAGCTATATATCAATTACAGTTTTTGATCATGTGCGTCATGCTTGTTTTTTCCTATGTTAAAATAATGAAAGTGGCCAAAGCTGCATCAGGAGAGGATAAGCAGTCATCAAGGAAAGGGCTCAGGACAGTGGCTCTTCATGGTTTCCAGCTGCTGCTCTGTCTCATCCAGCTGTGGTGTCCCTTCATTGAATCTGCATTGTTTCATATTGATTTTGTTGTATTTCATTATGTCAGATACTTCAACTATATAGTATTTTATCTTACACCAAGATGTCTGAGCCCTCTCATTTATGGCCTCAGAGATGAGATTTTCTTTCATGCACTGAAAAGTTATCTCTCCTTTGGGTTGTATAAAGGAAATCTGAATTGATAAATCAAAGTCAGTGTGTGTGTCCGAGTCAGAGCATGTCGATCTGATCTTAATGAGCTGGTCCTCAAAAACAATGAGCCAGTGGGCCTCTAGGTTTTCTTTAACAAAACCACAGTATCAGTCGAAATGGATGAGTACCTGCATTTTAACATTTATCTTACTTTGGGCCTCTCTTCTTTGATGTGACAGACTTCTTGTGCATCACAGTCAGGTGAAAAAAAATTCCTCTGAAGATATTGGCAAGCAGTTGTTGGAGTAAACAATGACTTCTTACAGCTATGGTGTGATATTTGGTGATCAAATGGTGCGAGGAAAAAAAATGAATGACTTATTGTGATGATGTTCATGATATATGTTGTCAAAATGAAAGAATGAAATAATAAGAGAGAGAATTCCACTGAAAGTCACTGACTAGTTGGTTCAGGGATGTCTTATGTTGTTAGCCAACAAAACAGTGACTCAGTAATACTTGTTTGGGTTCCTACTGTCGACATTTGATCTCAGGACAGCATCCAAAAAATAAATCTGGAAAAACACTTTTGGTGAAAACTGGTGAAAATGTTTTCGCGCAAAATTTGTGTTCTAGTTTGTTTCTGATTCAGGGAATTTTTGTCCCTGGTTTCCCTTACTGCTCACATATTTTCTTGACTAATCAATCTTCAATAAATGCTTTCATTAAAATCATCTGTGCCTCTTCATACACATTCTTCCATCAGCTCACAAGATTCCATCATGTTATTTACACAAAAGAAAACATACCTATTAACATATGAACTAAGAGAAAAAACTATCCAAACAAACAAACAACAAAAACATGAGGATCAGTGTGGCCAGCCAGTGATGGAGAGAGTGAGAGAGACAAGAGATCAGGGACTCTCGGGATGAACGTGCTAACTTTGTTAGCTTTCTGTTTCTATAATCAGTCATAAAAACCCTAAAAACAATTATTGATCATCCAATTCGTTTCTTACCTCTTGGTTACCTTGTTAGGCTTCCTTGTCCATGAAAATATTGGTTTTAAAGGTCTTTCTTTTTACATAAATATCATTTTCAATATAAAGAAATGTCAAATGAACCTCAGGAGAATCATATAAATAAATAAAGGGCTGATATGTTGCCTGGCTATTACTAAGGAGTATTAGAATACAGCTCTTAAATGTTCAAAAAAACTTTATGTTTGAAATATTATTATCATAGGTTGAGCCAGAAACTTGGTTGAAACAAGTATCCAGTACAGATATAGCAATTTTGACAAGTACAAGTACCATATGAGTAATACGAGTCAATATCCTGCTCGGGCTGAAGGAAAATCCTCCTCAGGGCGTCCTGTGATAGGACAGAGCGCAACGCGTCATTCTCCGAAATCCACGTCCACCGGAGGAGAAAACAATTGGTACAATTTAAATTACACTGAGAGATACGGTTGCGTCGGTAGCAGCCTCCTGAATCGATACGAATCAGCCATGAATCCATAGATGAATCGATTGTAGAGTCGTTGCAATCGGGCTTTACAATTTGTGTCTCTAAAACAACACGAGAACCGTGGCTGCCTGCAAAAATCACTCTTGCTCATGCTCCGTAGCTGGCATTACCATGATGGAAAACAGACAACGGTAACGTTAACAAATGCTGCTAACAGTTTTCCATTTGTCACATGTTTACATTGAAATGTTGCACCTTTGTGACCTACCTCAAGAGTTCAAAACACCATGCTCAGACTGAAATGTGGCACTGTTATCATTTTTGCCTACCTCCAACAAAATGATGTCCATTCAGAAAATGTCTTTTTGGTCCATGTCTAAAAATAAATATATTGACATGATGTTGTTCTTTTTTGAATTTTATTTTTGCCAGTGCTATTCTATGATGTCTACATCTACATCAACCAATGTTAACAGTAGAATGGAATTGGAACGACTCGTTCTGTATTGAAAATATTGTGGCAGGAGGAGGAAAAACCAGGAGACGAAGGCGAGTTTTAACTTTTTGAATTCTCAACCAAAAACCAACCGAAACAGGAACAACTTTACTCTTGAGCCCCTGGTGTCCATGACACAGTCCTCTACCCTGAATACCCAGAGGGGACTCTTGGAAAAAGAAATCAGTCTCTCACTCAGGGCTTGAGCAACTTGCCATTAGGGCTGCACCTTGTCCCAGCCAAAACTGCAGGAGAAAAACAGTTCAATTCTGGCTGAGAAGCAGAATGCTGAACCTGTGAAGGTACTGCTGGGGGCCTGGAAGGAGGGCGACCCCGACGGGGAACCTGGGCCGGAAACACAACTTTGTCTGCCACTAAGTGCGCTGGTTTAAGGCTATCAAGTGTAACAAACTCACACCTATACCCACCCATGTTCAGCACAAAACTCTTAGAACCCGTCTCAAGAACCCAAAAAGGGCCATCTTAAGGGGGTTAGAATCATGTCTTCCAAAAACAAACCAAGCCGACATGAGCTCTGCAGGCACAAACAAACGCAGAAAACAGTGGTGAATGGGGCCAAGTACACGACTGCTGTCTGACTAAAATAGGATAAATGGCTGGACGAGGCCGAGGAACAGAGCCCCCAGGTGAAAATTCCCCAGGGATGAGGAGTGGCTGGCCAAGAACCAGCTCAGCAGGCGAAGCATCAAGGTCCTCCTTGGGTGCCGAATGCAACCTGAGCATAACCCAAGGTAAACGGTCCACCCAGTTACCATCTGAGAGTAGCGCAGTGCACCTGCACACCCAATGATTGCACAAGTGCTGACCAGAGCTCTGACATGAACTGGGGGCTCCTGTCCAAGGTGACATCTGACAGAGTACCAAAACAGGCTACTCAGGAGGACAGACACGCACATGCGATGTCCAAGGATGTCGTGGAGGACAGAGGGACAACCTCCGGCCACCTGGTGGTCTGATCCACCATTGTGAGAATGTGCGTAGAGACTTGCGAAGGCGATCCACATGCACGTGGTCGAAGTGTCTAACCGGGATGGGAAACAGTTCGAGGGCAACTCAGTGTGTTGGTGGACCTTAGCATGCTGGAACACCACACATACAGCCGTCCATGCCTCCATCTTTACAGAGGCCAGGCCAGATGAACTTGGAACTGACCAACTTCACTGATGCCCGAACTCCAGGGTGTGAGAGAGAGTGCATCGACTCGAAAACTCAACGGCGCCAGGCCACCAGAATGGGGCGAGGATGGCCAGTGGAGACATCGCAGAGAAGGGTGGGGCTGCCTTCCTGCATCACTGTATAGTGTAGTTTGAGACTGGTGCCCATTGTTCTAAGGGCGAGGACATCCGGGTCTCCAGGCTGGTCGGCAGCTACAGCAGAGAAATCCACCCCCAGGTGCACAGGACACACGAGCACACGCAACAGACGATCAGCATCAGGGTTTAACGTCCCAGCCACATGGTGAATGTTTGTTGTGAACTCAGTAATGACCCCTAGGTGGCGCTGCTGACGAGAAGACCACGGCTCAGTCACCTTGGACGTGGTGAAAGCAGTGGTTTATCATATACAGAAGCCGTGAGGAAGCAACCTTCCCGCAGGAAGCAGAATGACGGGTTGCCAGGTGCAGTGCCAACAGCTACCAGTCAAAAATGCTGTACTTGCGCTTACTATCTGACAGTTTTCACCTGAGAAATGCAAGTGGCTGCCACGCATTTGCAACATGCTGCTCAACCACTGCCCCCACAGCTATGTCCGACGCATCAGTAATTAAAGCTATGGGTGCAGCGGGTTTGGGATAGGCAAGAAGGGCAGCGTTAGCGAGTGCGCTCTTAGCTCCTTCAAAGGCCTGGACACGTTCAGAAGTCCAGTCGACAGGGTCATTTGCCTTCTTAAGCCGCAGGGCTCCATACAGTGGCTGAAGGAGGTGGGAAGCATGAGGGAGGAAACAATTATAGAAATTCACCAAGCCCAAGAACTCCTGCAATGTCTTCACGGCTGTGAGATACACTTGGCCAGGTTGACTATCAGGCCAGATTTGTCCATCACAATGAAAAACCTGTTTCACGTGCGCCAGGTGCTCTTTGGCTGACGGACTGGCTACCAATATGTCGTCCAGATAAATAAAAACAAAGGCCAGGTCACGCTACACAGAGTCCATCAGCCTCTGGAAGGTTTTTGCTGCCCCCTTCAAGCTAAGAGGTATACACATGGACTCAAAAAGCCCAAATGCAATCACCACGGTCTTGGGCACGTCCTCGGCATGCACAGGAACCTGTTCACCTGAGCACCAGGTCCATCTTCAAGAAAATAGTGGTACCCGCCAGGTGCGTGGAGAAGTCCTGTATGTGGGGGATGGGATAGTGATCATGGGAGTTAATGCAGCCTCCTCTGTTTTATTACTGTGTGGCAGTGTGCCACATAAAGTTGGTTCGAGGTCAGTAAGCACAGCAAGATTTCATACATAAGGCGCACTGCCTTAAATTTAAGGATTTAAGTGCATCTTATAGTGCGAAAAATATGGTAATTCCATACCATCCATGCCCTCTGAGGGAATCTTCTCAAAAACACGGCAAATAATTATAGAGAAGGAACAGAATCAGCCCCTCAAAGCTGACGCACTTGGCCTTTCTCAGTACCAGTCTTCTCTAAAGGCGAGCTGAAACTGTTACCTGGATGCTGCTTTTTCCTTTTTGTTTTCCATATTTTTATTTATGTTTTGTTATAACATTGGATACCTTTATACGCTTTTTTAATTGTGATTGTGTCATTGTTTTTATTTGTTCTTTTTGTGTTTATTGTTGTTTCACACTAAATAAATAAATAAATATACATTCAGAGATTGGACCTTTTGTCTAATTGAGACGGGACCACCATCTTGTCGAAGAATGGTCATTCACAGCTCTGCAAACAGGACGAGCTTAGCCAAACACTTCTTGTAGACATAACCTGCTCTGATTCTCTGCTTCATTTGTATTTTATTAAAACATCAAAAAAAAGATGGGTGAGATCATTTTATTTTTAAAGTTTCCAGGTGTTCCAAAGAAAGTACATTAAAAGGCCAAAGTCTTTAATATGCAGCTCCAAACTACAATTCAAAAACTATGACGGTATACAAACTATTAATGAGGGAAGCAAAACATGAGCTTAAACGATTAAATCATGAAGACTTTAGAAGATTTAATACAGATGAAACTACAGATTTAAATTTCCTCTCAGCCTTTGTGTCAGTGGTTCAGATTGAGGACAAAGGCAGGCTGAATTCTGTAACTGATGACACATCAGCTTTTTACAGATTAAATAGGACCATCAGTATCTGATTTATCAAAACAAAACGTAAGACCATGAAGCAAAGACACGTTCTGCCTTAAACTTACAACAAAACAACAACGTACACAACAAAAAAAAACATAACTGTTCTGCACTATTCATAAAAAAGTAATGAATAGTTGCTAATCATCTGATTAGATAGAAGATAATAACAATATAATGATGCATTAAGGAAAATAAAAAAAATTACACTACTCTTCCCACAGCAGCATAGTGGTTAGCGCTGTTGCTTCACAACAAGAAGGTCGTGGGTTCAATTCCCAGGTCCGGGGCCTTTCCTTGTAACATTTGCATGCTCTCCCTGTGCTTGTGCAGTTTCCTCTCGGTGCTCAAGTTTCCTCCAACCATCCCGAGACATCATGTTCAGGTTAACTAGTGCTCTAAATTTTCCCTAGGTCTGAGTGTGGGTGGCTGTCTCTGTCTGTCTCTGTGTGTTGGCCCTCTGACAGACTGGTGACCTGTCCAGGGCGACACCGCCCTCACCCAATGTGAGCTGCCCCCAAAAATGGATGAGCGGTAGAAGATGAACAAATGAATGAAAGCTGCACTTCCATCAAAAAAAACATAACTGTTCTGCACTATTCATAAAAAAGTAATGAATAGTTGCTAATCATCTGATTCAATATCAATGCCAATTACTATTACAATAATGTGAACACACCCATAAAGCCCATTTCAATCCATGCAAGACGTGTTTATATCTACACACAGGAAGCCAATAACTGTTATTCAAATTGATCAAATAGTATTTTGCACCTACGAGCCAAAGGAGACACAGTATTTGAGGGCATCAAAGAAAACCTCATGTGAAGCCGTAGATGAGAGGACTCAAACAAGCAAAAGTTTTACTACATGTTAGACAACATCAGGTGTATCATATATGCTAAAGATTTACACCATCTAATATGCTGTTTTAAAGACTCAAATCCCAAAACCAATAACTCTGTGACTTCAATGACATCAATATAAAGATATTAACTGGAGAATTTGATCACGTGCTACATTTCATACCCCAATCTATCACTATGCTGCTCTATGTACATAGATTTTACTGATGGCTGTGAAATAGCCCACTAAATGTTAACACATGAAATAGGACCTGATCTCTTAAAGTAAAAACAAGACTGTGGTTTTCAGGAAAAAGAGCTAGGAGTTCACTGGCACGTTGTTCATGAGCATCATCCACGTCTGTTATAAATGCTGAAAGGAAGAGAAATTCTAACATATTAAATAATGTCTCTTTTACACAAGCCAAATGAGGCAAAGTATTTCAGAGAATTAAAAAAAACCTCATCTCTCAGGCCATAAATGAGAGGACTCATACATCTGGGTGCAAGATAACATAATATGTAGTTAAAATACCTGACATTGTTAAATAAAGTAAAACTAATCTGGAACAAAGCAGCTTCAATGAAGGGAAACCACAGCTGGATGAGACAGAGCAGCAGCTGGAAACCATGAAGAGCCACTGTCCTGAGCCCTTTCCTTGATGACTGCTTATCCTCTCCTGATGCAGCTTTGGACACTTTCATTATTTTAACATAAGAAAAAACAAGTATGATGCACATGATCAAAAACTGTAATTGGTATATAGCTGACCTCAGATGTTGCTGCCATAAGTGAATCATAAATATTTCCACTGAACAGATGTGATATTGGGTGTAAAGTTTTAGGGATGCAGATCCAAAGAAAGTGGAGAAAATAAAAATAGAGGGCACAGAGCTGAGAGCATGAATGATGAGGATACAGTTAATAGTATTACGTGTGGAGCAGAGCTCTCCATGATGCAGCGGCATACAAACAGCCACATAACGCTCCAGAGTCATTGCTGTCAGAGTCACTGGTGTGACTGTAGTATACAGAAACACCACCATAGAGATAATGAGGCACAGCCACGTTTGAAAGGCAATACGAAAATGGTTGAGGATGAGAACGATATCAGACATGAATAACAACAAACTATCTGACAGTAATGTAACAGCAAATAGCATATAACGTGCGGTTGTGTAGAAACACTCTTTTTGAAAAAAGGTTACAATGAGCAAAAAGTTGATGCTGAGAAAAATCATCACAAGGAGCTGCACAATAATGACCTTGTAATTTATGTGCCGCTGCAGCGATTCAAGAAGAACAAAAGAATTGTTGTCTGCCATAAGTGTGTTTTCTAAGCAAGCACGCAGAAGTTTGTGTCACCCCAAAAAGTCCCTTAAATTGTCATTAACAAAAACAAAAACTGGATTATTCACCCAAAGCTTTTATCCACTCCTCTCTGAAGTGATATTGTGGGACACTGAACACAGCAATTTCCAAAATCCTGTCTACTGCAACTGGGAGGAATGCTGCTCACTGAGCTCTGTGCAGCCTGAAGATGGAGGGCTACGCATGCTGACTTTAAAGACTGGGACGGTGAAAATTAACACCATGTCACCCCCCATCAGCTGTGCCCTGCGCACAAATGGAGTACTGCAGTGTCCTTGTTTTTGTTTAGAAATTCAAATGACAATTTCCTTTAAAATTACTAATATGTTGCTTTAACTGAGATTGCTGTATATAAACTACTAAACTGCCACCAAAGCCCTGAAAATATGGAAAGAAAGGGATAGAATCCTCAAAGTCCATAAAATCTAAATGCATAAATAATAAATGCTTTGGAATACTTTTCAGTTGGCACTTGATATAATGTTGGTGAAACATTAAAGTCATCTGGAGCTGGATCCTGACATAGTAATTCAAAGGTTACTTTTATCTTAGCCTGGTGGCTGGATCAGCTGGCCACATTAATAAAGCTTTTCACCATCGCCTTCCAGTATTCAGCAACTGTGCCATCTCTGGCCTGTGAGGACTGTGCACTACTCCAAAGACAAGAAGCAAAAAGATAACTGGTCTTGAACTGGCTATCTGACATCACTATGTTTGTCACCTTACAAAAGAAAGACTCATTTCTGACATGGGCAGTAGTGGTTAGTGCTTTTGCCCCACGACAAGCAGGTCCTGGGATCGGTTCCCGGCCTGGGGCCTTTCTCTGCTGAGTTTGCATGTTCTCTCCACGCCTGCGTGGTTTCCCTCCCACCATCCAAAGACATCATGTTTGCGTTAAATGCTGACTTTAGTTTGTCCGTAGGTCTGAGTGTGAGTGTGAGTGGTTGTTGGTCTCTGGTTGTCTCTGTGTGTTGACCCTGTGACAGACACAGCACACATCTCTAGAAACCACATTGCATCTACTCCATCTATCCTGCAGCAGTTAATGCTTTAAAAAGTGCTGCTCCAGCAGCTAACACACAGCTTGGTATCAACAACAATAAATTCTCCAAAATATAGAGTTGATGAGGTGATGGCATCAGGAGACACAATGTCGCTTTCCACAGCTCTGCTGATGACACAAATCTATGTTGCTTTGTCTTCAGATTAGACAAGACCAGTGGACTCCCAAATAGATTTGAAATATTTAAATCTGGATGTCACAAATCTTTTGGAGCTCAATCAAGACAAATAAAAAAATTTACACAATTGGTTGGAAAGCACAGAAGGAGAAACTGATCACAAAATTCAATTCACCCCCCAAACACCTGGGGTGGGCTTTGACTCAGACCTTTATTTTAAAAGTTCTACTTTTTACTCTCAAAATAATCATTTTCAGGTGCAAGCACTTCTCCTTGAATGTTTTTATACTCAGCAGATTATCATAAAGCTGTCCTATGTGTTCAGCTCAAAAATGTTTCAAACAACTTCGACTGATTAAGAGTACTTAACTTACTTGAAGAGAAAGGAGACAAAAGTTAAATTAAGAGGTAATGAATCAATCCTGTCCATTTTGAGAACAGTAGAAAAAAAATATCAAAAGCAGAAGTTTGTTTGTTGGGCCTTCATGCCTTTATTTGATCATAATGACAATTATGTCAAAAAAGGTCTGAATAGTAGCATAGTACTTCAGTGCATGAAAGAAAACTTCATCTCTGAGGCCGTAAATGAGAGGACTCAGACATCTGGGTGCAAGATAAAACATGATATAGTTAAAATACCTGATGTTATAGAATAAAGTGAAATTAATCTGTAACAAAGCAGCTTCTATTAATGGACATAACAGCTGGATGAGACAGAGCAGCAGCTGGAAACCATGAAGAGCCACTGTCCTGAGCCCTTTCCTTGATGACTGCTTATCCTCTCCTGATGCAGCTTTGGCCACTTTCATTATTTTAACATAACAGAAAACAATGATGCTGCACATGATCAAAAACTGTAATTGATATATAGCTGACCTCAGATGGTCCTGCCATAAATAAATCATAAATATTTCCACTGAACATAACTGATATTGGTTGTAAAATTTTAGTGATGCAGATCCAAAGAAGGTGGAGAGAATAACAACACAGGGCACAGAGCTGAGAGCATGAATGATGAGGATACAGTTAATAGTATTACGTGTGGAGCAGAGCTCTCCATGACGCAGCGGCATACAAACAGCCACATAACGCTCCAGAGTCATTGCTGTCAGAGTCACTGGTGTGACTGTAAGATAAAGAAGTACCACAACACAGATAATGACACACAACCAAACCTGAATGGGGATAAGAAATTGCGTGAAAATGACAAGGATATTAGATAAGAATAATAACAAACTATCTGACAGTAATGTAACAGCAAATAAAATATAACGTGTGGTTGTATAGAAACACTCTTTTTGAAAAAAGGTGATGAAACACTGCTAATCGATTAGTATTCTGATTAAAAGTTTACTTATTTGTTTTATATAGACAGTAAACAGTCTTTCCCCTAGGTTTGGGGGGGGGGGGGGGGGGGGGGGGGGTCGTTGTACAAAAGCACGAAAAAAGGAAACGGAATCATTTTACATTTTAACGACAACTGTTGCTACCACCATCGCCCTGTGAAGCGTTTAAAAAACGCTGATATTTTGCTTTTCTTGTGACATTTTTCGACGACTGCTGGCGGGAGTCCGCTCACCCGTGAGCGCGCATACGTGTCTGCGTGCGTGCATCGAGGCGGAACTCCGCCGTGCGTGAAACAGAGCGCAGAGGAGAACTGTGCGAACACGGAGAGACGGAAATAAGATTCTGTCGCTTAAATAAAATAAATCACATATTACTATGTTGTTTAATAAAAGCACAAGGTAGCTATAGACATGTTCTATATGAACATTAACCTTAAATGACGTCGCTTGTGATCTGGTGCTATATGGAAAATGTAATTATATTAACTTAACTTGACCTTCATTTTTCATATAAAGCAAACAAAAGGCAAAGTAGATATGATCATTTTTACCTATTTCGTCCAAAAGCGGTCATATTGACCGAACAGAATTTTGCAGTATTTAATATCATAATGTTGCAATTTTAGTTGCTCAGCAACTATCACTGTCTGTCTCGGATTATATTTGGAAATACAAAGCTCTGTATTTGGAGCATTGTTTAAATCAAAGTTTAGAATAAAGAGAGTAGACAGTGTCTGAAATAAATGAGTGAAGGAAGAGAAAGATGACAGCTGCCATGGCATTGGAGATGCTTCAAAACGATGACAGCGACAATTCCAATGGAGGGGTCTGTCAGACGAGGAGCGTGATAGCGACCTTTCCTGGGTGAATGAAAATAGGGTTTCATCCTCGGACAGTGAGCCGGAGTCAGAGTCCGTACCGAGGAAAAGGTGTCGACTTTCATTGGATACTGTGGATCCACGGCAGATGTAGGCCTGCCAGGTGAGCTCCACTGTCCTGTCTTTTTTGTGACCCTTTTACTATTACTACTATTATTATAACCAGACGATTTTTCTTATTCTTCTTATTATTATTACTATTGTTGTTTTTGTTATAGGCCCTCCCAAACCAGTATCTGACCCTGAGCCAACTGTGTCCAGTCCACCCTCAGTCATCTCGGCCAGAGGCAGCTGTGGAGAAGGGGAAGGATGGGACTTTGTGGACAGTCCTTCAATCATCTGAACATCCAGGGAGAAGGCAAAGTCAGAATGTCCTGACTGAAGCTGCTGACCCCATAGCGCACGCAAAGCGCAATATTGAGGATGCACTCACAGCCTTTTTGTGTCCAGAGACTGCACTGTGGCTGAGGCATATCAGCACATGGGACCTGACAGTGGCTGAACTAAAAGCCTTCGTAGCCCTCCTTTACCTCCGTGGTGCACAGGGTGCAAAAAAACATGGATCTGGACAGTCTGTGGTCGGAGAAATTTAGGTTTCCGTTTTTCAAGGAAACCATGGCCAGAAATCGCTTCAGGGAGATAATGAGATTCTGGTGGTTTGATAAGAAGGAGAATAGACGTATGCAGCTGCAGGATGACAAGTTTGCCCTGACCTGGCCACTTGGAACAAGTTTGTTCAAAACAGCTTATCCTGCTACAAACCCAGTGTAAACATGACCATGGATGAGCTGTTCCCCATCAAAGCCCGGTGCAAATTTATTCAGTGCATGGGGAATAAGCCTGATACATTTGGAAGAAAATTTTGGCTGGCTGCTGATGTTGAATGGAAATATATGCTGAACGGGGCTCTGTATCTGGGGAAGGAGGAGACTCGCAGCAGTGGTCAGCTCCTGGGAGAGAGCGTGGTGCTGAGACTTGTGGAGCTGTTCCTCAGGAAGGGAAGAAATATTACAACAGACAATTTCTTCACTTCCCTCAAACTGGCCACCAACTTACAGGCCAAGACACCAGCCTGGCTGGCACTGTGGGGAAAACAAAGCGTGAGTTGCCACCCTCTGTGAAACAACAAGCAGAGCTGTAAAGCACAAAGGTGCTGAAAAGTGGATACAAACCCAGGATACATGCTGCCGATGACAAAAACCTGTGTGTGGAAACTGTGCGAGGTGAAGAGACATTACCTGTGGTGACTGCGAAACTTAAATATAGCCAAGCACGGAAATGTAAATAGTGAATTAATTTAATGTAATTAGTGTTATTTCATTGTTTTATTGTTATATAGCCATCTTTTTCAAAAAATTTTTTGTGTTACAAATGTTAAAATAAAAATGTTATCATATATAATACTTTACATTTTTGTATTCATGTTCTGAGTTATGTTGAATTCTATCGATTAAAAATATGCAATAATTACGATTTACGATGCTGCAAATATTAAACTTGTTAAAATATTTTCAGAATAGCAGGAAAAAAATATCAAAAGCAGAAGTTTGTTTGTTGGGCCTTCATGCCTTTATTTGATCATCATGACAATTATGTCAAAAAAGGTCTGAATCTTATATTGATTTTAAAGAAATTATGTCCAGACAAATAAGCGAGATATGAATTCATCTGCATCTGAGTCCTATCTGAGTCCTGGCCTGACACATTAACAGTGGTGAAATGTTTCTGAATACCATTTTGAAAGATAAGGGGCGTTTTAAATATGAATTATTATTAAATAATTAAATAACTTCAACTTTTATTTATTATTTATTTATTTTGCTTCTCTCCAGACATTTCCCAGCAATTTGATGCTTAAATTCTGATATTAATTCACAACAAATGCATTCTTATAAACATAAAATAATCATTTTCAGGTGCAAGCATTTCTCCTTGAATGTTTTTATACTCAGCAGATTATCATAAAGCTGTCCTATGTGTTCAGCTCAAAAATGTTTCAAACAACTTCGACTGACTAAGAATACACCTTAACTTACTTGAAGAGAAAGGAGACAAAAGTTAAATTAAGAGGTAATGAATCAATCCTGTCCATTTTGAGAACAGTAGAAAAAAAATTTCAAAAGCAGAAGTTTGTTTGTTGGGCCTTCATGCCTTTATTTGATCATAATGACAATTATGTCAAAAAAGGTCTGAATCTTATGTCAATTTTAAAGAAAGCTAAATTATGTCCAGACAAATAAGCGAGATATGAATTCAGTTTTCCTCTTTTTCTAATGCTCTATAGCTCCTTATAAAAGGAGACCATCAGTCTTGACCTTCTCATACTGTATAATGCAGATCTGGACAACATGCTCCATTTTCTAACACTAACACCATGCTACAAGACGTATATAATCTTTATAAGAGAGATACTTTGAAGCCCCTTACACATATTAAAATGCTTTCCGGGACACGATTTGTCAAGCCGTGTTTGTGATAGAAGAACAAATGAATGCAAGAGGTGTGACAGTAACACTTCAATTAATATTTCTTTTAAACAACCCGAAGGAGGCATAGTACTTCAGTGCATGAAAGAAAACTTCATCTCTGAGACCATAAATGAGAGGACTCAGACATCTGGGTGCAAGATAAAACATGATATAGTTAAAATACCTGATGTTAAAGAATAAAGTGAAATTAATATGAAACAAAGCAGCTTCTATGAAGGCACACCACAGCTGGATGAGACAGAGCAGCAGCTGGAAACCATGAAGAGCCACTGTCCTGAGCCCTTTCCCTGATGACTGCTTATCCTCTCCTGATGCAGCTTTGGCCACTTTCATTATTTTAACATAGCAAAAAACAAGTATGATGCACATGATCAAAAACTGGAATTGATATATACCTGACCTCAGATGGTCCTGCCATAAATAAATCATAAATATTTCCACTGAACAGATGTGATATTGGTTGTAAAATTTTAGGGATGCAGATCCAAAGAAGGAGGAGAAAATAAAAATAGAGGGCACAGAACTGAGAGCATGAATGATGAGGATACAGTTAATAGTATTACGTGTGGAGCAGAGCTCTCCATGATGCAGCGGCATACAAACAGCCACATAACGCTCCAGAGTCATTGCTGTCAGAGTCACTGGTGTAACAGTAGTATACACAATTACCACAACACAGATAATGACACACAACCAAACCTGAATGGTAATAAGAAATTGCGTGAAAATGACAAGGATATTAGATAAGAATAATAACAAACTATCTGACAGTAATGTAACAGCAAATAAAATATAACGTGTGGTTGTGTAGAAACACTCTTTTTTTAAAAATGTGATGATGAGCAACAAGTTGATGTAAAGAAAAACTGCCACCAGGATCTGCACTATAAGAATTACCTGGCTATCCTTCTGCACCTCCAGATAAATAAGCAGAGAACTATCCAGTGAATTGTTATCTGCCATATATCTGTTGTTTAACCCACAAAAGTTTCAGCCACTGCAAAAACTAGTCATGAAAGAAATTCCTATTAAAAGAAAACTCATTGGGTTCTTCATACAAAGCAATTTCTGTCTTCTTCTTTGGTTACATGATAGTAGATAGTAAAGAGCAGGTTCCCTAATCCTGCATTGTGTTCCAGTGAGTAATGTTGCTCACTGAGCTCTCTGCAGTCTGATGATAGAAGACTGTGCATGAAGGTGACTTTAAAGGCTAGAACATCCCAAAATAGCACCAAATCCTCACAGTGTGCTCCTTGAACTTTGCTTCCATGAAGTCATAGAAAGTTATCGTGAACACAGTGGCAATCCATTGTGAGTTGCCATCTTGTTTTTTTATCCCCCCCCCTCCCTCTCTCTTTTCCCTCTTAGACGCTGTGCTCCTTAGATTTTACTCCAATTGAGTCATGGAAAGTTTTCCACCTTTTGCTTTGACAATGAACTCTGTGGATGTGTTTTATGTGTGTGGCATCCATTTATGGGTCACAGGGGAGCTGGAGCCAATCCCAGCTCACACTGAGTGAGGGCGGGGTCACCCTCCACAGGTCAGCAGTCCATCACAGGGTCAACACACAGAGACAGAGACCAACAACCACTCACACTCACACTCAGAACTACGGACAATTTAGAGTGACCAACTGCCCTAAACCTGACGCCTTTGGATGGTGGGAGGAAACTCACACAGGCACGGGGAGAACATGCTAACTCCACACAGAAAGGCCCCAGGCCGGGAACCGAACCCCCAACCTTCAGCATCTGAAAATTTGATTAAATCAAAGCTGGTTCATCTTACTGCTGTCATCAACATTCACCAGTGTTC
Source organism: Echeneis naucrates (assembly GCF_900963305.1). Lineage (NCBI taxonomy): Eukaryota > Metazoa > Chordata > Actinopteri > Carangiformes > Echeneidae > Echeneis > Echeneis naucrates. The sequence goes on along the minus strand of NC_042523.1, from coordinate 8,947,294 downwards.
ACTCATATTCTCAGTATCATGTGTATGTGTCTGTGTATATGAATATCCTGAAGGATTTATATATTTGAGCCTTTACGGAAAATGTTCATCGCATTGGTGGTTGCAGATGTTCAGCAAAAGTTCATGGACTTAGAAATAAGATGGCAAGGCAGTGTACTGGCAAATTAATGGACAATATCTTGGTAGCTATCACTGTTTCAGCTGGCCTGCAGAGTTATAGATGTTTTTATGCTGAAACTCCATCAACCTCAATCACACCAAGCACTTCACCGTGACCTCACATACAACACATGGTTACAACTATTATTACAAAAAGAAGAAAATGAATCATTTATCTAATCTGTCAGTTCTTTTCTTTTAAACAAGCCAAAGGAGGCATAGAATTTCAGTGCTTTAAAGAACACCCCATCACTGAAGACATAAATGAGAGGATTGAGAGGTGGAAGATAAAAGATTAAATCATCAAAGCACTGTGTGTTTTCGAATAATCTAAAAACTAGTCTGAAGAGTAGCAGCCAAAACCATAAAGAGCCACTCTCCATCATGCGTTATTCAGGTGGGTATGAATAGGCTACTTTCACTGTAGACTGACTGAAATGAATTCAAAGAAATAACCACCAATACTGACGTTATTTATATTTATATTTATATTTTGTATTTCATTTACACCCTTTCCCCCAACTCTTTCTTTGTAGTTTGTTGCAATTAAATCAAACTATCAAGAAAATACAAACTGCATACGCACGCACACACACACACAACACAACTCTTAATCCCCCCAGTTCAAACATTTACCTTTATTATTTGTGTTTATCCAGTTTAAAATTGTAAATAGGGCTCAACAGTGTCCATGTAAAACAGTCAAAGTGTCTGACATTAAGAACATAGCATTTAGTGTGATGCACAGCAGCTTCTGTGATTGCACACCACAGCTGAATGAGACACAGCAGCAACATGTGACAACTCTCTGTGACAGAGAATTAAATGATATGTATTTTCCATCTAAAGCCATGAATGTGCTGCAATGCAGTATGTTTGAAAGCTTTGTCACTTCTGGCTGCCGTGCAGCTCAGTGAATATCATAACTCATTCCAATGTCATGTAGAGTTTGATACTGACCAGTCAATTGTCACTGATACAGTGCTGTTGTGGGACCCAGAGGCCAACTGGCTCACTATCTGAGCAGCAGCTCTTTGAGACCTATTCAACATCTACAGTTGTCCTAGGAAAATGCAGCATTCACTTGGAATGTGCTGAACTTTTAATCTGTCAAATATTTCTTTTGAGCAACCCAAAGGACGCGTAATATTTCAGGGCTTGAAAAAAAACTTCATCCCTGAGTCCATATATGAGAGGACTCAGACATCTGGGTGCAAGATAAAACAGCAAAAAATTCAAGTACCTGGCAATTTCAAACAAACCAACATCAATCTGTAGTATAGCAACTTCTATGAAGGGACACCACAGCTGGATGAGACAGAGCAGCAGCTGGAAACCATGAAGAGCCACTGTCCTGAGCCCTTTCCTTGATGACTGCTTATCCTCTCCTGATGCAGCTTTGGCCACCTTCATTATTTTACTATAGGAGAATACAATGATGATCACCATAATCAAAAACTGAACTTGATATATGCCTGACCTGAGGTTATGCTGCCATATGTAAAGCATGAAGATTTCAACTGAACAGAACTGATACTGTCTGTAAAAGCTCAGCGACGCAGATACAAAGAAGGCTGACAGAATAAGAATGCCTGGTACAGAGCTGATAGCATGGATGAGGAGAATAATGTTTACAGTGTTTTGTGTGGAGCAATTTGATTGCTGCAGCCTAAATGTAGGCATTGCCTTGGCAGTCAGTCATCTATAGCCGGATCTCTGTCTCACTGAAGATTAGACTACTTGCAGATTGTGGAATCCCATGTTAGGTTTAGTCATGAAACTGTAGTATTACAATATTGTATTAAATATATAGGATTTACAATTTCATATATGTTTAGTGAAGAACTTTGGACTCTGCTTAGTGCTGCTGATAATTTCAGTATCCCAAATACATTAATTCTTGCACCTAACCTCTACCACAGCTCACCTCGGTATTTCAAGGTTTCAAGTATTTTCTTAATTTTGAACATAATAGTTGTGGTCCAATAGTTAGACAACATGGTTTCAGCTGCATTCAAGCATGGAGATTATGACATGTATTTGTGTTTTAACTACAAACTTGGACTGGGCCGGTTCTGAAGACAACCAGAGTGACATTGTGGCAGGTGATGTTAATCGAAAGTCTGCAGAACCACCAGAGTCACCAAACAGTGCTAGTCCTGCAAGATCTGATGATAAGGAGCTACCTGGGAAGGTAATTACTGCTTGTGTATGTCATTGTGAGAGGAGGCTTATGTTTTGCTGATGTAATGTTTCATTTGCTGTTTTCAGATATTTTCCAGTGCAGTACCCAGGATCCTTTGCAGCAGTCAAAGAGTTTATCTTCTGTAACTGTTCCGTAAATTTCAGTAAACTATGCACTCATTATGTCACACCGTGGTGAGGTTGTCTTGTCTGGGCTTACTGTGTCTCTTCATTTCCTGTTTTATTTTGAAATGACTAACTCTCCTCTCGTTTCAGAACACTTGCCCTTCCTCATGTCTCCTGTGTGCCCTCATGGTTACCAATTGTCTCCACCTGTTCCCCATTTTACCCTACAGGCCGGACACCGAACAGGTTCGAACCAGAACCATCGGCTCCGACCATGGTTGCCGTTCAGGCTGAGCCCGTCGCTGGGTTTGGCATCAGACTGGCGCACCCAGAGCGATTCTCCGGGGAGCCCGGACTTTGCAAGGCGTTTTTGATAGACTGCTCCATTCACTTCGAGCATTCCCCCCACGAGGGTTCAACCTCGGAAAGACCGGCGGAGGAGTCCGAACCCATGCAATTTGGCAGGGCACATCTGACACCCGAGGAACGGCAGCGACGACAGCAGGAGGGCAGATGCTTCTACTGCGGGGAGTCCAGCCACCTCATTGCTGCGTGTCCCGCCAAAGGGATCAAACGGGTGAGTTCGCCCGCAGTTCAGGGCCGCGTCTCACGCGTCCTCACAGCAGCGAGGGTTTCGCACCATGACATAAACACGAATCTTAAAGTACTCATAGATTCAGGGATTGATGAGAGCCTGATGGACTGGGGGCTGGCAGCCAAATTGGGGCTCAATTCCGAGGTGTTGGCCAACCCCATTAGAGCTCGTGCCCTTAACGACAAGGAACTGTTCACGATAACCCATGTCACTGAAACCCTTAAACTACACATTCACGGACATCAAGAGCACATGCAGTTTTTTCTCTGCCACTCCCCATCACAGAAACTAATCCTGGGCCACCCCTGGTTGTGCACCCATAACCCCCACATTAACTGGAAGACCGGAAAGGTCATAGGGTGGGGGGAGGAATGTGTGGAGCACACCAAGTGTATCCAGAAACCTGAAGCTGTCTTGTCAAATATTAACCATGTTTCTCTCCATGTCACTACAAACTCAGAATTAGATCTAACATCCGTCCTGCCCTGTTCAGTAAAGCCAAGGCCTTGTCGCTGCCTCCCCATAGACCCTATGACTGCGCCATCGACCTGATCCCCAGTTCCAGCATCCCCAAGGGCCGCCTTTACTCGGTCTCCGGGCCATAGAAAGCAGCCATGTAAGAATACATTGAGACCTCACTGAAGGCGGGGCTGATCCGCCCCTCTTCGTCAGCCGCTGGAGCTGGATTCTTCTTTGTGGCAAAAAAGGATGGTTCCCTAAGGCCATGCATTGATTACAGCCCCCTCAATGACATCACAATAAAGAGCCGTTACCCGTTACCTCTCATGTCCTCCGTTTTCGACCAACTCCAACAGGCCAAAATATTCACCAAATTAGACCTCCGAAACGCCTATCACCTTGTAAGAATCAGGGAGGGGGACGAATGGAAGACTGGGTTCAACACTCCGAGCGGCCACTATGAATACCTGGTCATGCCCTTCGGACTCACTAATGCACCGGCAGTATTTCAGGCCTTGATCAATGATGTGCTCAGGGACTTCCTCGAACAATTTGTGTACGTCTATTTAGATGATATTCTTATCTACTCTCCAGATATAGACTCCCACAGACAGCATGTAACCGCAGTCCTTCAGTGACTATTAACTCACAAGTTATATGTTAAGGCTGAAAAAAGCGAGTTCCATGCCGACACCATCTCCTTCCTGGGCTTCATCGTAGCCCCTGGGAGAGTACAGATGGATCCGGCTAAAATTAGCGCTGTGACCAACTGGCCCACACCTGATAGCAGCAAGAAAGTTCAGCAGTTCCTCGGGTTTGCTAACTTTTACAGGCGGTTCATCAGAGGCTTCAGCGCCATAGCGGCCCCTCTGCACGCACTAACCTCGTCAAAAGTACAGTTCTCCTGGTCTCCAGAGGCAGAGACGGCCTTCCACACCCTGAAGTCCCGCTTTACCACAGCTCCCATTCTCACGATGCCGGACCCCAGACAACAGTTCACAGTAGAGGTGGATGCCTCCAATGAGGGAATCTGGGCCGTTCTCTCACAACGGTCCGAGCAGGATGGGAAGATGCACCCATGCGCCTTCCTATCTCGAAGGTTGTCTAAAGCAGAGCGCAACTATGACGTCGGCAACCGGGAGCTGCTAGCGGTCAAGGTGGCCCTGGAGGAGTGGAGACACTGGTTGGAGGGAGCCGAACAGCCATTCATTGTCTGGACGGATCACAAAAACCTGGAATATATACGCAAGGCCAAGAGACTGAATTCCCGTCAGGCCAGGTGGGCGCTCTTCTTTAACCGCTTCTCCTTCTCCATCTCTTACAGGCCAGGGTCCCGGAACATTAAACCTGACGCCTTGTCACGCCTCTACGACCCTGAGCCGGTTGCCAACGAACCCGAGCCTATCCTGCCACTGACCTGTGTGGTTGGAGCGGTGACTTGGCAGATAGAAAATGAGGTTAAGCAAGCTAATGGGGAGGCTCCGTCACCTAGTGGGTGCCCCGAGAATCGATTGTTTGTCCCGGTCAACCTACGCCCACAGGTGATTCATTGGGCCCACTCCTCGCTGTTTTCCTGTCATCCGGGAGTCCGGCGGACGATATTCGCCATCTCCCGGAGGTTCTGGTGGCCAGCCATGGAATCGGATGTTCGGGATGACATCGAGGCGTGCCCGGTCTGTGCCAGGAATACGGTGTCTTCCAGGTCACAAATGGGACTGCTGCAACCCTTGCCCATCCCTTCCAGACCTTGGTCGGATATCTCTATGGACTTCGCCACAGGGCTCCCGGTCTCACGAGGTAACACCACTGTCCTCACGGTGGTGGATAGATTTTCCAAAATGACCAGATTCATTGCTTTGCCGAAGCTGCCTTCAGCCAAGGAGACGGCTGAAATAATGATTAACCAAGTGTTCAAGATTCATGGCTTTCCCAAGGACATTGTTTCAGACCGGGAGCCCCAGTTTGTGTCACGGTTCTGGAAGGAATTCTGCCGACTCATCGGAGCCAAAGCCAGCCTGACCTCAGGCTATCATCCGGAGGCCAATGGCCAGACCAAACGCCTCAACCAGCAGCTGGAAACCGGCCTCCGTTGCCTAGTGTCCCAGAACCCCTCGACACGGAGCAACCACCTGGTCCGGGTCGAGTACGCCCACAACTCCCTACCCACCTCTGCCACAGGATTCTCCCCCTTTAAGTGTGTTTATGGGTATGACCCACCTGTTTTTTCTGCCCAGGAACCTGAAGTAATGGTCCCCTCTGCCCACGCCCTGATTGCCTGATCGCCATAGCCTTTTATTCTTTCCTCTGCATGAGTGACTTTTTGTTTGTAAATTCTTTGGATAGATTAATGTTCATAGCTTTTGTGTTTTCCTCGTTAAGAGTGATTTTGAGTTTTAATAACGTTTTCATAGAATTACCTTGATCCTCCGCTTAGTAGCGTGAGTGAGTTTCTCTTGTTTATTAGTCAGGTTTTTCCTCCCTACGGAGTGTTTTTTGTTTTCCCCCTTTTTCCTTGTGACATCCCTTTAAGTTAATGTTTCATAGCCCTGTTTCCTTTTTTCACTTGGGTCTGAGATCATTGCTGCCAAGAATAAAGTCTGTGTCTTACAAAGCCTCTGCATCTGAGTCCTATCTGAGTCCTGGCCTGACACATTAACAGTGGTGAAATGTTTCTGAATACCATTTTGAAAGATAAGGGGCGTTTTAAATATGAATTATTATTAAATAATTAAATAACTTCAACTTTTATTTATTATTTATTTATTTTGCTTCTCTCCAGACATTTCCCAGCAATTTGATGCTTAAATTCTGATATTAATTCACAACAAATGCATTCTTATAAACATAAAATAATCATTTTCAGGTGCAAGCATTTCTCCTTGAATGTTTTTATACTCAGCAGATTATCATAAAGCTGTCCTATGTGTTCAGCTCAAAAATGTTTCAAACAACTTCGACTGACTAAGAATACAGAGACAAAAGTTAAATTAAGAGGTAATGAATCAATCCTGTCCATTTTGAGAACAGTAGAAAAAAAAATTCAAAAGCAGAAGTTTGTTTGTTGGGCCTTCATGCCTTTATTTGATCATAATGACAATTATGTCAAAAAAGGTCTGAATCTTATGTCAATTTTAAAGAAAGCTAAATTATGTCCAGACAAATAAGCGAGATATGAATTCAGTTTTCCTCTTTTTCTAATGCTCTATAGCTCCTTATAAAAGGAGACCATCAGTCTTGACCTTCTCATACTGTATAATGCAGATCTGGACAACATGCTCCATTTTCTAACACTAACACCATGCTACAAGACGTATATAATCTTTATAAGAGAGATACTTTGAAGCCCCTTACACATATTAAAATGCTTTCCGGGACACGATTTGTGAAGCCGTGTTTGTGATAGAAGAATAAATGAATGCAAGAGGTGTGTCAGTAACACTTCAATTAATATTTCTTTTAAACAACCCGAAGGAGGCATAGTACTTCAGTGCATGAAAGAAAACTTCATCTCTGAGGCCGTAAATGAGAGGACTCATACATCTGGGTGCAAGATAAAATAATATGTAGTTAAAATACCTGACATTGTTAAATAAATTAAAACTAATCTGGAACAATGCAGCTTCTATGAAGGGACACCACAGCTGGATGAGACAGAGCAGCAGCTGGAAACCATGAAGAGCCACTGTCCTGAGCCCTTTCCTTGATGACTGCTTATCCTCTCCTGATGCAGCTTTGGCCACTTTCATTATTTTAACATAGCAAAAAACAAGTATGATGCACATGATCAAAAACTGTAATTGATATATAGCTGACCTCAGATGTTGCTGCCATAAATAAATCATAAATATTTCCACTGAACAGATGTGATATTGGTTGTAAAATTTTAGGGATGCAGATCCAAAGAAGGTGGAGAGAATAAAAATAGAGGGCACAGAGCTGAGAGCATGAATGATGAGGATACAGTTAATAGTATTACGTGTGGAGCAGAGCTCTCCATGACGCAGCGGCATACAAACAGCCACATAACGCTCCAGAGTCATTGCTGTCAGAGTCACTGGTGTAACAGTAGCATATACAAGTAGCACGGCACAGATAATGACACACAACCAAACCTGAATGGTAATCAGAAATTGCGTGAAAATGACAAGGATATTAGATAAGAATAATAACAAACTATCTGACAGTAATGTAACAGCAAATAACATATAACGTGTGGTTGTGTAGAAACACTCTTTTTTTAAAAATGTGATGATGAGCAACAAGTTGATGTAAAGAAAAACTGCCACCAGGATCTGCACTATAAGAATTACCTGGCTATCCTTCTGCACCTCCAGATAAATAAGCAAATAACTATCCAGTGAATTGTTATCTGCCATATATCTGTTGTTTAACCCACAAAAGTTTCAGCCACTGCAAAAACTAGTCAGAAATTCATATTAAAAGAAAACTCATTGGGTTCTTCATACAAAGCAATTTCTGTCTTCTTCTTTGGTTACATGATAGTAGATAGTAAAGAGCAGGTTCCCTAATCCTGCATTGTGTTCCAGTGAGTAATGTTGCTCACTGAGCTCTCTGCAGTCTGATGATAGAAGACTGTGCATGAAGGTGACTTTAAAGGCTAGAACATCCCAAAATAGCACCCAGTCCTCAGACAGTGCTCCTTGAACTTTATTTCAAATAGGTCATAGAAAGTTATCTACCTCTAGCTGTGACCAGCAACCCAGAGGACATCGATTATGATGTAACCTCTTAGTTTGTGAACTTCTGCTTTGAGGGCTTGAGTTGCCATCTTGTTTGTTTGTTTGTTTGTTTGTTTGTTTGTTTTTATTAACCAGAAGAAACCATATTTAGAGGAGATGCTTGAGCTGAGGAGGGAGGCCCTAAAGTCTCCATCTCTTTTTATACAGTATACCCTTCCTCTTCCACTGTTGTCATCATTGGATGGGGCACTACAAATTTAGATATGATAAATGTGGTGAAATGTGATGGCAAACTCTAGTTTCTGTGGTATGAAACATGGGTGGGACTGACATGTGAGAGAAAAGACAAAGAAGCAGATCCAGGAAGGTACAGCAAAGTGCCTGAAAAGTAGGGATTTTTCCTAGTTCTACCTCAGGGGAGGGCAGTGACCATGCTGGCAAGCTATGACATGAACATCAGCTCCACAAGTTAGACAGGAGAGCAGAGTCAGAGTCGGTCTGGCCCTTTGGGTCTTTTACAGGTTAACTCACACGATAATGGAAACAGCCGCTCATCACTCATGCATGTTTGTGACTAAAGAACCAAGTTATTATTTAGTGACTTGACCAATCCTACGTTGGTTTCCTTTCACCAGGGTGCGAACTACAGGGAAGACAGGGGCGTCTCTAAAATATTACCAAAGTGCAGTTTTTTCCCATGCATTTCTTTTTTGTTTTTTTTGTATTGTCACAATCATGGATCGTGTGTAAAATTAGGCTATTTTTATTGTATGATTTGCGCAAGAGGGTGATTCATCACTAATTCCCTTTATTAAAAAGGCCAGCATGCATGAAATTCTTGTCCTCGCCATTGAAGCGTGGGGGCGCTATGTCTGAAATGTCACTTTAAATCTGAACTGGAAACGAAAAACAAGACCCGCTGCACCTGCTCAATTTCAGAGCTAAATCGTATTTTCTTCCAAATGTTGCAGTCATCATGACTAAAAGAAAACAGGGAAACCTACTTGCAGATTTTGTATTTACAAAGAAATCGAAGACGAATGACTCCGAGGAGCAGCAACAGGCGAGTTCTTCGGCAGATGCTAGCTTGAAGACAGCCGACACCACCGCTGCACCTGCGGGGACTGCTGCCGGTGAAAGCCCGCCAACAGAGGCCGGAAATGGGGCTAACGACAGCTCAGAGGCTGCTCATGAAGGTGACCCCCCGACAGCCGTGGTATAGTTCTCACACTGCTAATCGATTAGTATTCTGATTAAAAGTTTACTTATTTGTTTTATATAGACAGTAAACAGTCTTTCCCCTAGGATTGCGGGGGGGGGGGGGGGGGGGGTCGTTGTACAAAAGCACGAAAAAAGGAAACGGAATCATTTTACATTTTAACGACAACTGTTGCTACCACCATCGCCCTGTGAAGCGTTTAAAAAACGCTGATATTTTGCTTTTCTTGTGACATTTTTCGACAACTGCTGGCGGGAGTCCGCTCACCCGTGAGCGCGCATACGTGTCTGCGTGCGTGCATCGAGGCGGAACTCCGCCGTGCGTGAAACAGAGCGCAGAGGAGAACTGTGCGAACACGGAGAGACGGAAATAAGATTCTGTCGCTTAAATAAAATAAATCACATATTACTATGTTGTTTAATAAAAGCACAAGGTAGCTATAGACATGTTCTATATGAACATTAACCTTAAATGACGTCGCTTGTGATCTGGTGCTATATGGAAAATGTAATTATATTAACTTAACTTGACCTTCATTTTTCATATAAAGCAAACAAAAGGCAAAGTAGATATGATCATTTTTACCTATTTCGTCCAAAAGCGGTCATATTGACCGAACAGAATTTTGCAGTATTTAATATCATAATGTTGCAATTTTAGTTGCTCAGCAACTATCACTGTCTGTCTCGGATTATATTTGGAAATACAAAGCTCTGTATTTGGAGCATTGTTTAAATCAAAGTTTAGAATAAAGAGAGTAGACAGTGTCTGAAATAAATGAGTGAAGGAAGAGAAAGATGACAGCTGCCATGGCATTGGAGATGCTTCAAAACGATGACAGCGACAATTCCGATGGAGGGGTCTGTCAGACGAGGAGCGTGATAGCGACCTTTCCTGGGTGAATGAAAATAGGGTTTCATCCTCGGACAGTGAGCCGGAGTCAGAGTCCGTACCGAGGAAAAGGTGTCGACTTTCATTGGATACTGTGGATCCACGGCAGATGTAGGCCTGCCAGGTGAGCTCCACTGTCCTGTCTTTTTTGTGACCCTTTTACTATTACTACTATTATTATAACCAGACGATTTTTCTTATTCTTCTTATTATTATTACTATTAATAATAATAGTGAACACAGTGGCAATCCATTGTGAGTTGCCATCTTGTTTTTTTTATCCCCCCCCCTCCCTCCCTCTTTTCCCTCTTAGACGCTGTGCTCCTTAGATTTTACTCCAATTGAGTCATGGAAAGTTTTCCACCTTTTGCTTTGACAATGAACTCTGTGGATGTGTTTTATGTGTGTGGCAGCTGTGCTGCATTTTGGTTTTCATTTCAGACCCGGACATGTCTTTTTAATAAAGATGACAGAAATGCTTATATAGACTTTTATTATGATCTGTCCCATAAATCAATGGGACATTTTCTTTATGCAGCCAGTGATATCACCTTCTGATGATCAATAGATAAAATGTAAGTTTAAAGCACTTCTGCACTGGTTTCACTTTTTAGGCCCTCAGTTTACATCCGTTTATGTCCAATCTAATCTCCAACCTGTTTTTCCCAACATTGCTGTTGTCAATATATCAGACACTCACATGTAGATGTGAAATGGATAAAATGCAAATGGATTGTAACGTTTTTGATGTTTTTGGAAAAAAACGGATATGATACACAATTTGTATTTTTTGGGGGCTCAAATGCAGATTGTAAGCAGATCTAAAAAACTCAAACAAACATTTATAATCATGTACATTACAGTGTTGACATTAATTAAGTCACAGCCATGGTAACAATAACCGCATTAGAAAATAAAAAAAAAAAAAATCCTTACATAAAAGCTGAATATAGAAATGCTCAAATATTTCTCCTAATAAAACCACAAAAGACATTTTTTTTCAGTGCATGAGAAAATGTTTCATCCCATAGGCCATAAACGAGAGGACTGAGGCATTTTGGTGCAAGGTTAAACATGATGTAGTTAATATATCTGACATCAATAAACAGCTTCAAATTAATTGCAAAAATGGCAGTTTCTATGAAGGGACACAAGAGTTGAATGAGACAGAGCAGCAGCTGGAAACCATGAAGAGCCACTGTCCTGAGCCCTTTCCTTGATGACCGTTTATCCTTTCCTGATGCAGCTTTGGCCACTTTCATTATTTTAACATAACAGAAAACAATGATGATGCACATGATCAAGAAGAAAATCTGATAAACAGCCGACCTTAAATTATCCTGCCATCTGAACAAAATGAATATCTCCACAGAACAAACGTTGTAATGCTGGTAAAAGTGTACAGAGGCTGACCCAAAGATGGCGGAAAAAATAAAAATAGAGGGCACAGAGCTGAGAGCATGAATGATGAGGATACAGTTAATAGTATTACGTGTGGAGCAGATCTCTCCATGACGCAGCGGCATACAAACAGCCACATAACGCTCCAGAGTCATTGCTGTCAGAGTCACTGGTGTGACTGTAGTATACACAATTAACACAAAACAGATAATGACACACAACCAAACTTGAAAGGTAAGGTTAAAAAACACCAAGATGAGCAGGATATCAGACACAACCAATAGGAAGCTATCTGACAGTAAATTAACAGCAAATAAGATGTAACGTGTGGTTGTGTAAAAGGACTCATTTTTAAAAAACATTGAAATGAGCAACAAGTTGATGCAGAGAAAAACCATCACCAGCATCTGGACGATCAGGACACGGTCATTGATCTGCCGCAGTAACACCTTACCACCAACCAAGGAAGTGTTGTCTTTCATCACTAAATACAGTTTCTGCAGCTCTGCCAAAACTAAGTCACTCTTGTCATTATTTTGCAGGTTAAAAAAATTCCTTTGATTCTTTTCACACAATAGCAAAAGTTATGATAAACCTTCCCTGCCTGGCTACGACAATGATTCAGCAGCAAAGCAAATGTCGAGGTCTTCGCAGTGCTGTGAGATATGCCTGTGCATAGAGACTTTATAAAAGCAAATACAATACAGAGTGAGAGCTATGAGGCTTTGCCCTCGTCACTGCCCTCAGGGGTAATCTGTTCAAGTCAAACATCAAATGCCTCAAAGGGGTTTCTCATGAAGGATGAGTCAAGTTGTGAGATACCAATTGTGGACTACATTGGACTAAGACAGACTTGATGTCCAAACCACGATATTAGAGGAGGCAACTGGAATTTTCCTTCTCACAAGCTCATCATATGTTCGACAGATTCCTCAGACACAGCAAACACTCATGTCTCCCATAAACAACATTCACAACGTGAATATTTGCTGTCAAACTCCATCATTTTTAAACGAAACAAATATCACAAGCAAGTCTCTGTTCAGCAGGGTCCTGTCACTTCTCATACCTTGTGCCTTTTAACATTCATCTCCTACCGCTTATCCATTTATGGGTCACAGGGGAGCTGGAGCCAATCCCAGCTCACACTGAGTGAGGGCGGGGTCACCCTCCACAGGTCAGCAGTCCATCACAGGGTCAACACACAGAGACAGAGACCAACAACCACTCACACTCACACTCAGAACTACGGACAATTTAGAGTGACCAACTGCCCTAAACCTGACGCCTTTGGATGGTGGGAGGAAACTCACACAGGCACGGGGAGAACATGCTAACTCCACACAGAAAGGCCCCAGGCCGGGAACCGAACCCCCAACCTTCAGCATCTGAAAATTTGATTAAATCAAAGCTGGTTCATCTTACTGCTGTCATCAACATTCACCAGTGTTCACTCATATTCTCAGTATCATGTGTATGTGTCTGTGTATATGAATATCCTGAAGGATTTATATATTTGAGCCTTTACGGAAAATGTTCATCGCATTGGTGGTTGCAGATGTTCAGCAAAAGTTCATGGACTTAGAAATAAGATGGCAAGGCAGTGTACTGGCAAATTAATGGACAATATCTTGGTAGCTATCACTGTTTCAGCTGGCCTGCAGAGTTATAGATGTTTTTATGCTGAAACTCCATCAACCTCAATCACACCAAGCACTTCACCGTGACCTCACATACAACACATGGTTACAACTATTATTACAAAAAGAAGAAAATGAATCATTTATCTAATCTGTCAGTTCTTTTCTTTTAAACAAGCCAAAGGAGGCATAGAATTTCAGTGCTTTAAAGAACACCCCATCACTGAAGACATAAATGAGAGGATTGAGAGGTGGAAGATAAAAGATTAAATCATCAAAGCACTGTGTGTTTTCGAATAATCTAAAAACTAGTCTGAAGAGTAGCAGCCAAAACCATAAAGAGCCACTCTCCATCATGCGTTATTCAGGTGGGTATGAATAGGCTACTTTCACTGTAGACTGACTGAAATGAATTCAAAGAAATAACCACCAATACTGACGTTATTTATATTTATATTTTGTATTTCATTTACACCCTTTCCCCCAACTCAGTTTTCTTTCTTTGTAGTTTGTTGCAATTAAATCAAACTATCAAGAAAATACAAACTGCATACGCACGCACACACACACAACACAACTCTTAATCCCCCCAGTTCAAACATTTACCTTTATTATTTGTGTTTATCCAGTTTAAAATTGTAAATAGGGCTCAACAGTGTCCATGTAAAACAGTCAAAGTGTCTGACATTAAGAACATAGCATTTAGTGTGATGCACAGCAGCTTCTGTGATTGCACACCACAGCTGAATGAGACACAGCAGCAACATGTGACAACTCTCTGTGACAGAGAATTAAATGATATGTATTTTCCATCTAAAGCCATGAATGTGCTGCAATGCAGTATGTTTGAAAGCTTTGTCACTTCTGGCTGCCGTGGAGCTCAGTGAATATCATAACTCATTCCAATGTCATGTAGAGTTTGATACTGACCAGTCAATTGTCACTGATACAGTGCTGTTGTGGGACCCAGAGGCCAACTGGCTCACTATCTGAGCAGCAGCTCTTTGAGACCTATTCAACATCTACAGTTGTCCTAGGAAAATGCAGCATTCACTTGGAATGTGCTGAACTTTTAATCTGTCAAATATTTCTTTTGAGCAACCCAAAGGACGCGTAATATTTCAGGGCTTGAAAATAAACTTCATCCCTGAGTCCATATATGAGAGGACTCAGACATCTGGGTGCAAGATAAAACAGCAAAAAATTCAAGTACCTGGCAATTTCAAACTAACCAACATCAATCTGTAGTATAGCAACTTCTATGAAGGGACACCACAGCTGGATAAGACAGAGCAGCAGCTGGAAACCATGAAGAGCCACTGTCCTGAGCCCTTTCCTTGATGACTGCTTATCCTCTCCTGATGCAGCTTTGGCCACCTTCATTATTTTAATATAGGAGAATACAATGATGATCACCATAATCAAAAACTGAACTTGATATATGCCTGACCTGAGGTTATGCTGCCATATGTAAAGCATGAAGATTTCAACTGAACAGAACTGATACTGTCTGTAAAAGCTCAGCGACGCAGATACAAAGAAGGCTGACAGAATAAGAATGCCTGGTACAGAGCTGATAGCATGGATGAGGAGAATAATGTTTACAGTGTTTTGTGTGGAGCAATTTGATTGCTGCAGCGTAAATGTAGGCATTGCCTTGGCAGTCAGTCATCTATAGCCGGATCTCTGTCTCACTGAAGATTAGACTACTTGCAGATTGTGGAATCCCATGTTAGGTTTAGTCATGAAACTGTAGTATTACAATATTGTATTAAATATATAGGATTTACAATTTCATATATGTTTAGTGAAGAACTTTGGACTCTGCTTAGTGCTGCTGATAATTTCAGTATCCCAAATACATTAATTCTTGCACCTAACCTCTACCACAGCTCACCTCGGTATTTCAAGGTTTCAAGTATTTTCTTAATTTTGAACATAATAGTTGTGGTCCAATAGTTAGACAACATGGTTTCAGCTGCATTCAAGCATGGAGATTATGACATGTATTTGTGTTTTAACTACAAACTTGGACTGGGCCGGTTCTGAAGACAACCAGAGTGACATTGTGGCAGGTGATGTTAATCGAAAGTCTGCAGAACCACCAGAGTCACCAAACAGTGCTAGTCCTGCAAGATCTGATGATAAGGAGCTACCTGGGAAGGTAATTACTGCTTGTGTATGTCATTGTGAGAGGAGGCTTATGTTTTGCTGATGTAATGTTTCATTTGCTGTTTTCAGATATTTTCCAGTGCAGTACCCAGGATCCTTTGCAGCAGTCAAAGAGTTTATCTTCTGTAACTGTTCTGTAAATTTCAGTAAACTATGCACTCATTATGTCACACCGTGGTGAGGTTGTCTTGTCTGGGCTCACTGTGTCTCTTCATTTCCTGTTTTATTTTGAAATGACTAACTCTCCTCTCGTTTCATAACACTTGCCCTTCCTCATGTCTCCTGTGTGCCCTCATGATACTTGGACTCACTCATTGCCCTAGCCATCCGGACGGACAACCGGATGAAAGAGCTCCGCCAACATCGAGAACAGCGACCGTCGTCGGGGAGGTACCGACGTTTCCAGGGACAGGATATACCGGCGGCCCAGGGTTCAACCTCGGAAAGACCGGCGGAGGAGTCCGAACCCATGCAATTTGGCAGGGCACGTCTGACACCCGAGGAACGGCAGCGACGACAGCAGGAGGGCAGATGCTTCTACTGCGGGGAGTCCAGCCACCTCATTGCTGCGTGTCCCACTAAAGGGATCAAACGGGTGAGTTCTCCCGCAGTTCAGGGCCGCGTCTCACGCATCCTCACAGCAGCGAGGGTTTCGCACCATGACATTAACACGAATCTTAAAGTACTCATAGATTCAGGGGTTGATGAGAGCCTGATGGACTGGGGGCTGGCAGCCAAATTGGGGCTCAATTCCGAGGTGTTGGAATGTGTGGAGCACACCAAGTGTATCCAGAAACCTGAAGCTGTCTTGTCAAATATTAACCATGTTTCTCTCCATGTCACTACAGACTCAGAATTAGACCTAACATCCGTCCTGCCCTGTTATCACCACCTGCGGGAGGTGTTCAGTAAAGCCAAGGCCTTGTCGCTGCCTCCCCATAGACCCTATGACTGCGCCATCGACCTGATCCCCAGTTCCAGCATCCCCAAGGGCCGCCTTTACTCGGTCTCCGGGCCAGAGAAAGCAGCCATGTAAGAATACATTGAGACCTCACTGAAGGCGGGGCTGATCCGCCCCTCTTCGTCAGCCGCTGGAGCTGGATTCTTCTTTGTGGCAAAAAAGGATGGTTCCCTAAGGCCATGCATTGATTACAGCCCCCTCAATGACATCACAATAAAGAGCCGTTACCCGTTACCTCTCATGTCCTCCGTTTTCGACCAACTCCAACAGGCCAAAATATTCACCAAATTAGACCTCCGAAACGCCTATCACCTTGTAAGAATCAGGGAGGGGGACGAATGGAAGACTGGGTTCAACACTCCGAGCGGCCACTATGAATACCTGGTCATGCCCTTCGGACTCACTAATGCACCGGCAGTATTTCAGGCCTTGATCAATGATGTGCTCAGGGACTTCCTCGAACAATTTGTGTACGTCTATTTAGATGATATTCTTATCTACTCTCCAGATATAGACTCCCACAGACAGCATGTAACCGCAGTCCTTCAGTGACTATTAACTCACAAGTTATATGTTAAGGCTGAAAAAAGCGAGTTCCATGCAGACACCATCTCCTTCCTGGGCTTCATCGTAGCCCCTGGGAGAGTACAGATGGATCCGGCTAAAATTAGCGCTGTGACCAACTGGCCCACACCTGATAGCAGCAAGAAAGTTCAGCAGTTCCTCGGGTTTGCTAACTTTTACAGGCGGTTCATCAGAGGCTTCAGCGCCATAGCGGCCCCTCTGCACGCACTAACCTCGTCAAAAGTACAGTTCTCCTGGTCTCCAGAGGCAGAGACGGCCTTCCACACCCTGAAGTCCCGCTTTACCACAGCTCCCATTCTCACGATGCCGGACCCCAGACGACAGTTCACAGTAGAGGTGGATGCCTCCAATGAGGGAATCGGGGCCGTTCTCTCACAACGGTCCGAGCAGGATGGGAAGATGCACCCATGCGCCTTCCTATCTCGAAGGTTGTCTAAAGCAGAGCGCAACTATGACGTCGGCAACCGGGAGCTGCTAGCGGTCAAGGTGGCCCTGGAGGAGTGGAGACACTGGTTGGAGGGAGCCGAACAGCCATTCATTGTCTGGACGGATCACAAAAACTTGGAATATATACGCAAGGCCAAGAGACTGAATTCCCGTCAGGCCAGGTGGGCGCTCTTCTTTAACCGCTTCTCCTTCTCCATCTCTTACAGGCCAGGGTCCCGGAACATTAAACCTGACGCCTTGTCACGCCTCTACGACCCTGAGCCGGTTGCCAACGAACCCGAGCCTATCCTGCCACTGGCCTGTGTGGTTGGAGCGGTGACTTGGCAGATAGAAAATGAGGTTAAGCAAGCTAATGGGGAGGCTCCGTCACCTAGTGGGTGCCCCGAGAATCGATTGTTTGTCCCGGTCAACCTACGCCCACAGGTGATTCATTGGGCCCAATCCTCGCTGCTTTCCTGTCATCCAGGAGTCCGGCGGACGATATTCGCCATCTCCCGGAGGTTCTGGTGGCCAGCCATGGAATCGGATGTTCGGGAGTACATCGAGGCGTGCCCGGTCTGTGCCAGGAATACGGTGTCTTCCAGGTCACAAATGGGACTGCTGCAACCCTTGCGCATCCCTTCCAGACCTTGGTCGGATATCTCTATGGACTTCGCCACAGGGCTCCTGGTCTCACGAGGTAACACCACTGTCCTCACGGTGGTGGATAGATTTTCCAAAATGACCAGATTCATTGCTTTGCCGAAGCTGCCTTCAGCCAAGGAGACGGCTGAAATAATGATTAACCAAGTGTTCAAGATTCATGGCTTTCCCAAGGACATTGTTTCAGACCGGGAGCCCCAGTTTGTGTCACGGTTCTGGAAGGAATTCTGCCGACTCATCGGAGCCAAAGCCAGCCTGACCTCAGGCTATCATCCGGAGGCCAATGGCCAGACCAAACGCCTCAACCAGCAGCTGGAAACCGGCCTCCGTTGCCTAGTGTCCCAGAACCCCTCGACATGGAGCAACCACCTGGTCCGGGTCGAGTACGCCCACAACTCCCTACCCACCTCTACCACAGGATTCTCCCCCTTTAAGTGTGTTTATGGGTATGACCCACCTGTTTTTTCTGCCCAGGAACCTGAAGTAACGGTCCCCTCTGCCCACGCCCTGATCCGCCGCTGCCGACGCATCTGGGCAGCGGCTCGCCAGGTGTTGATCCACCAATGGGATCGCACCAGGAAAGCGGCGGATCGCAAACGACGACCCGCACCCGCTTACCAGTCAGGTCAGAGAGTATGGCTATCTGCCAAGAACTTACACCTTCGGGTCCCCTCCAAAAAATTGGCTCCATGTTTTGTGGGCCCCTTCCCCATTGTTTGTCATTTCTATGCCAGAGTTAGCCCTTTTTCCCCATAGCCTTTTATTCTTTCCTCTGCATGAGTGACTTTTTGTTTGTAAATTCTTTGGATAGATTAATGTTCATAGCTTTTGTGTTTTCCTCGTTAAGAGTGATTTTGAGTTTTAATAACGTTTTCATAGAATTACCTTGATCCTCCGCTTAGTAGCGTGAGTGAGTTTCTCTTGTTTATTAGTCAGGTTTTTCCTCCCTACGGAGTGTTTTTTGTTTTCCCCCTTTTTCCTTGTGACATCCCTTTAAGTTAATGTTTCATAGCCCTGTTTCCTTTTTTCACTTGGGTCTGAGATCATTGCTGCCAAGAATAAAGTCTGTGTCTTACAAAGCCTCTGCATCTGAGTCCTATCTGAGTCCTGGCCTGACACATTAACAGTGGTGAAATGTTTCTGAATACCAT
Organism: Echeneis naucrates; assembly: GCF_900963305.1. Lineage (NCBI taxonomy): Eukaryota > Metazoa > Chordata > Actinopteri > Carangiformes > Echeneidae > Echeneis > Echeneis naucrates. The sequence goes on along the minus strand of NC_042523.1, from coordinate 8,927,962 downwards.
TTTGAAAGATAAGGGGCGTTTTAAATATTAATTATTATTAAATAATTAAATAACTTCAACTTTTATTTATTATTTATTTATTTTGCTTCTCTCCAGACATTTCCCAGCAATTTGATGCTTAAATTCTGATATTAATTCACAACAAATGCATTCTTATAAACATAAATAATCATTTTCAGGTGCAAGCATTTCTCCTTGAATGTTTTTATACTCAGCAGATTATCATAAAGCTGTCCTATCTGTTCAGCTCAAAAATGTTTCAAACAACTTCGACTGACTAAGAATACACCTTAACTAACGAAGAGAAAGGAGACAAAAGTTAAATTAAGAGGTAATGAATCAATCCTGTCCATTTTGAGAACAGTAGAAAAAAAATTTCAAAAGCAGAAGTTTGTTTGTTGGGCCTTCATGCCTTTATTTGATCATAATGACAATTATGTCAAAAAAGGTCTGAATCTTATGTCAATTTTAAAGAAAGCTAAATTATGTCCAGACAAATAAGCGAGATATGAATTCAGTTTTCCTCTTTTTCTAATGCTCTATAGCTCCTTATAAAAGGAGACCATCAGTCTTGACCTTCTCATACTGTATAATGCAGATCTGGACAACATGCTCCATTTTCTAACACTAACACCATGCTACAAGACGTATATAATCTTTATAAGAGAGATACTTTGAAGCCCCTTACACATATTAAAATGCTTTCCGGGACACGATTTGTCAAGCCGTGTTTGTGATAGAAGAACAAATGAATGCAATAGGTGTGACAGTAACATTTCAATTAATATTTCTTTTAAACAACCCGAAGGAGGCATAGTACTTCAGTGCATGAAAGAAAACTTCATCTCTGAGACCATAAATGAGAGGACTCAGACATCTGGGTGCAAGATAAAACATGATATAGTTAAAATACCTGACATTGTTAAATAAATTAAAACTAATCTGGAACAATGCAGCTTCTATGAAGGGACACCACAGCTGGATGAGACAGAGCAGCAGCTGGAAACCATGAAGAGCCACTGTCCTGAGCCCTTTCCTTGATGACTGCTTATCCTCTCCTGATGCAGCTTTGGCCACTTTCATTATTTTAACATAGCAAAAAACAAGTATGATGCACATGATCAAAAACTGTAATTGATATATAGCTGACCTCAGATGTTGCTGCCATAAATAAATCATAAATATTTCCACTGAACAGATGTCATATTGGTTGTAAAATTTTAGGGATGCAGATCCAAAGAAGGTGGAGAGAATAACAACACAGGGCACAGAGCTGAGAGCATGAATGATGAGGATACAGTTAATAGTATTACGTGTGGAGCAGAGCTCTCCATGATGCAGCGGCATACAAACAGCCACATAACGCTCCAGAGTCATTGCTGTCAGAGTCACTGGTGTGACTGTAAGATAAAGAAGTACCACAACATTGATAATGACACACAACCAAACCTGAATGGTAATAAGAAATTGTGTGAAAATGACAAGGATATTAGTTAAGAATAATAACAAACTATCTGACAGTAATGTAACAGCAAATAAAATATAACGTGTGGTTGTATAGAAACACTCTTTTTGAAAAAATGTGATGATGAGCAACAAGTTGATGTAAAGAAAAACTGCCACCAGGATCTGCACTATGATAATTACCTTGCTGTCCGTCTGCACCTCCAGATAAATAAGCAAATAACTATCCAGTGAATTGTTATCTGCCATATATCTGTTGTTTAACCCACAAAAGTTTCAGCCACTGCAAAAACTAGTCAGAAATTCATATTAAAAGAAAACTCATTGGGTTCTTCATACAAAGCAATTTCTGTCTTCTTCTTTGGTTACATGATAGTAGATAGTAAAGAGCAGGTTCCCTAATCCTGCATTGTGTTCCAGTGAGTAATGTTGCTCACTGAGCTCTCTGCAGTCTGATGATAGAAGACTGTGCATGAAGGTGACTTTAAAGGCTAGAACATCCCAAAATAGCACCAAATCCTCACAGTGTGCTCCTTGAACTTTGCTTCCATGAAGTCATAGAAAGTTATCGTGAACACAGTGGCAATCCATTGTGAGTTGCCATCTTGTTTTTTTATCCCCCCCCCTCCCTCTCTCTTTTCCCTCTTAGACGCTGTGCTCCTTAGATTTTACTCCAATTGAGTCATAGAAAGTTTTCCACCTTTTGCTTTGACAATGAACTCTGTGGATGTGTTTTATGTGTGTGGCAGCTGTGCTGCATTTTGGTTTTCATTTCAGACCCGGACATGTCTTTTTAATAAAGATGACAGAAATGCTTATATAGACTTTTATTATGATCTGTCCCATAAATCAATGGGACATTTTCTTTATGCAGCCAGTGATATCACCTTCTGATGATCAATAGATAAAATGTAAGTTTAAAGCACTTCTGCACTGGTTTCACTTTTTAGGCCCTCAGTTTACATCCATTTATGTTCAATCTAATCTCCAACCTGTTTTTCCCAACATTGCTGTTGTCAATATATCAGACACTCACATGTAGATGTGAAATGGATAAAATGCAAATGGATTGTAACATTTTTGATGTTTTTGGAAAAAAACGGATGAGATATATAATTTGTATAATTTTTTGGGGGGTCAAATCCAGATTGTAAGCAGATGTAAACTGTGCAACGCTGAAATGTATGCACCCAAATATATCTACCCAAGTTAAAGTAGTGGAAGGCAACTTTGCCAAATACTACAAAAATTTTTGTTTATTTTAATTTTTTTCTATAACTGTTGGCTTTTGCTGAACAATAACAATTTTAAGTAAAAAAATTAAATTAAATAAATAAAAAACAAGAAGTGGGACTGTGTGGAGTTCTCCCCGTGCCTGTGTGAGTTTCCTCCCACCGTCCAAATACATCATGTTTGGGTTAATTGGTGGCTCTAAATTGTCCGTAGGTCTGAGTGTGAGTGTGAGTAGTTGTTGGTCTCTGTCTCAGTGTGTTGGCCCTGTGATGGACTGCTGACCTGTCCAGGGTGAACCCACCCTCACCCAGAGTGAGCTGGGACCGACTCCAGCACCCCTGCGACCCAAAAATTGATAAACAGTAGAAGATGAATGAATATATATAATGCATCAACAAGTTAACAGTCACCTCAAACAAACATTGAGTCACAGCCCTGGTAACAATAACCGCATTAAAAAAGAAAACAAAATCCTTACATAAAAGCTGAATATAGAAATGCTCAAATATTTCTCCTAAAAAAACCACAAAAGACATTTTTTTTCAGTGCATGAGAAAATGTTTCATCCCATAGGCCATAAACGAGAGGACTGAGGCATTTTGGTGCAAGGTTAAACATGATGTAGTTAATATATCTGACATCAATAAACAGCTTCACATTAATTGCAAAAATGGCAGTTTCTATGAAGGGACACCACAGCCGGATGAGACAGAGCAGCAGCTGGAAACCATGAAGAGCCACTGTCCTGAGCCCTTTCCTTGATGACCGTTTATCCTCTCCTGATGCAGCTTTGGCCACTTTCATTATTTTAACATAACAGAAAACAATGATGATGCACATGATCAAGAAGAAAATCTGATAAACAGCCGACCTTAAATTATCCTGCCATCTGAACAAAATGAATATCTCCACAGAACATAACTGATATTTGGTGTAAAATTTTAGGGATGCAGATCCAAAGAAAGTGGAGAAAATAAAAATAGAGGGCACAGAGCTGAGAGCATGAATGATGAGGATACAGTTAATAGTATTACGTGTGGAGCAGAGCTCTCCATGACGCAGCGGCATACAAACAGCCACATAACGCTCCAGAGTCATTGCTGTCAGAGTCACTGGTGTAACAGTAATATACACAATTACCACAACACAGATAATGACACACAACCAAACTTGAAAGGTAAGGTTAAAAAACACCAAGATAAGCAGGATATCAGACACAACCAATTGGAAGCTATCTGACAGTAAATTAACAGCAAATATCCAGGCATATCCAGATGTAACGTGTGGTTGTGTAAAAGGACTCATTTTTAAAAAACATTGAAATGAGCAACAAGTTGATGCAGAGAAAAACCATCACCAGCATCTGGACGATCAGGACACGGTCATTGATCTGCCGCAGTAACACCTTACCACCAACCAAGGAAGCGTTGTCTTTCATCACTAAATACAGTTTCTGCAGCTCTGCCAAAACTAAGTCACTCTTGTCATTATTTTGCAGGTTAAAAAAATTCCTTTGATTCTTTTCACACAATAGCAAAAGTTATGATAAACCTTCCCTGCCTGGCTACGACAATGATTCAGCAGCAAAGCAAATGTCGAGGTCTTCGCAGTGCTGTGAGATATGCCTGTGCATAGAGACTTTATAAAAGCAAATACAATACAGAGTGAGAGCTATGAGGCTTTGCCCTCGTCACTGCCCTCAGGGGTAATCTGTTCAAGTCAAACATCAAATGCCTCAAAGGGGTTTCTCATGAAGGATGAGTCAAGTTGTGAGATACCAATTGTGGACTACATTGGACTAAGACAGACTTGATGTCCAAACCACGATATTAGAGGAGGCAACTGGAATTTTCCTTGTCACAAGCTCATCATATGTTCGACAGATTCCTCAGACACAGCAAACACTCATGTCTCCCATAAACAACATTCACAACGTGAATATTTGCTGTCAAACTCCATCATTTTTAAACGAAACAAATATCACAAGCAAGTCTCTGTTAAGCAGGGTCCTGTCACTTCTCATACCTTGTGCCTTTTAACATTCATCTCCTACCGCTTATCCATTTAAGGGTCACAGGGGAGCTGGAGCCAATCCCAGCTCACACTGAGTGAGGGCGGGGTCACCCTCCACAGGTCAGCAGTCCATCACAGGGTCAACACACAGAGACAGAGACCAACAACCACTCACACTCACACTCAGAACTACGGACAATTTAGAGTGACCAACTGCCCTAAACCTGACGCCTTTGGATGGTGGGAGGAAACTCACACAGGCACGGGGAGAACATGCTAACTCCACACAGAAAGGCCCCAGGCCGGGAACCGAACCCCCAACCTTCAGCATCTGAAAATTTGATTAAATCAAAGCTGGTTCATCTTACTGCTGTCATCAACATTCACCAGTGTTCACTCATATTCTCAGTATCATGTGTATGTGTCTGTGTATATGAATATCCTGAAGGATTTATATATTTGAGCCTTTACGGAAAATGTTCATCGCATTGGTGGTTGCAGATGTTCAGCAAAAGTTCATGGACTTAGAAATAAGATGGCAAGGCAGTGTACTGGCAAATTAATGGACAATATCTTGGTAGCTATCACTGTTTCAGCTGGCCTGCAGAGTTATAGATGTTTTTATGCTGAAACTCCATCAACCTCAATCACACCAAGCACTTCACCGTGACCTCACATACAAATCAAATCAAATCAAATCAAATCAGATTTATTTGTATAGCGCCAAATCATAACAAAGTTACATCAAGGCACTTGATGTAACTTTGTTCCATCTTTTATGTCTTCAAGACATGCCTGCAGTCTGACTATCTGACTGACTTCATTTGGCTTCATTGATAGGTACAGCTGAGTATCGTCTGTGTAGCAGTGGAAATTGATGCTGTGTTTCCTGATAATGTTGCCTAGAGGAAGCAGATAAAGCGTAAAGAGGATTGGTCCAAGTACCGAACCCTGCGGGACTCCATGACTGACTACAGTACATGAGGAGGAGCTGTTGTTTACATGAACAAACTGATGTCTATCTGATAAGTAGGATTTGAACCACTTTAGTGCAGTTCCTTTAATTCCAATTTCATGTTCCAGTCTCTGTAGTAAAATATTATGATCTATGGTGTTGAATGCAGCACTAAGATCTAGAAGGAGAAGTATGGAGGCTGATCCATTGTCTGAGGCCATTAGAATGTCATTGGAGACTTTAACCAGCGCTGTTTCTGTGCTATGATGGGCTCTAAATCCTGACTGAAACTCTTCAAACAAACTGTTCCCATCCAGATGCTCGTGTAGTTGTTTTGCTACAGCTTTCTCAATGATTTTAGAAATAAATGGAAGGTTCGATATGGGTCTATAGTTTGCCAAAACATCTGGATCAAGATTAGGCTTTTTAAGCTGGGGTTTGATGACCGCAGTCTTAAGTGCCTGAGGTACATAACCCAGAAATAAAGTCAGATTAACCAAATCTAGAATGAACGGCTCAATTACATAAAAGATCTCTTTAAAGAGGCTAGTTGGTACTGGGTCTAATAGACAGGTTGACGGTCTGGATGATGAAACTATAGAAGCTAGCTCTGAGAGATTTAGAGGTGAGAATGATTCCAGATGTAAATGAGGCGCCGGAGCTGATTCAGCAGTTGCCGTCTTCAGAAGGGGATTTTTATCTAACGTAGGCAAGAGCTGATAAATTCTTTCTCTGTTCATGAGAATTTTGTCTGAAAAAAAACTAATAAAATCATTACTGCTTAGAGCTAAGGGGATCACTGGTTCAACTGAGCTATGGCTCTCTGTCAGCCTGGCTACAGTGCTGAAGAGAAACCTGGGGTTGTTCTTGTTTTCTTCTATGAGTGCTGAGTAATATGAACTTCTAGCACTGTGGAGAGCTTTTTTTATACGTTTTTAGGCTATCTTTCCAGGCTCTGTGAGACTCTTCTGACTTACTGGAACGCCAGTTTCTTTCTAATTTCCTTGATGTCTGCTTCAAGGCACGGATTTGGTAACTATACCAGGGAGCCATCCTCCTCAGATTGAATACTTTCTTTTTGAGAGGGGCGGCATTATCAAGATTCGAACGCAGTGTGGCCATCGTGCTAGTCACAAGGTCATCAACCTGCGTATGGGAGAAATCCTCATTTAAATTTAGATATGGCATTGTTGGGAATGATGACCGAATGTTCTCTTTAAATTTAGCCACAGCATCTTCAGATAAACATCTTCTATAGCTGAATTTATTCCTCAATGCTGTGGAGCCCATTAAAGTAAACTCAAATGTAATAAGGTAATGGTCAGACAGGAGAGAATTTTGGGGAAGAATTGTTAGCTTGTCATTTTCAATGCCATATATTCGAACAAGATCAAGGATATGATTGTAAAAGTGAGTGGGTTCATTCACATGCTGGGAAAAGCCAATTGAGTCTAGCAGGGAAAGAAACCCAGAACACAGGCTGTCGCTTTCTACATCAACATGTATATTAAAATCTCCCAGAATAATGATTTTATCTGTACTGAGTACTAACTCTGATATAAACTCAGAAAACTCTGACAGGAATTCTGAGTACGGACCAGGTGGACGGTATACTGTGACTAACAGAACTGGTTTTTCACCTTTCCAGTCTGAGTGGGAAAGACTAAGAGTGAGGCTTTCAAAAGACCTGCAGCCAGATTTTGGTCTGGGGTTGATTAATAGGCTTGACTGAAATATCACAGCCACCCCCCCTCCTCGACCTGTGGTACGAGGGATATGAAAGTTAACATGAGTTGGGGGTGTAGCTTCATTAATGCTAACATACTCATCCTGCTGCAGCCACGTTTCCGTTATACAAAATAAATCAATACGATGATCAGCAATGAGATCATTTACGAGTAGAGATTTTGATGATAATGATCGAATGTTCAACAGTCCACATTTGATCGCAGTGTTATTTGAGACTGAATTTGTGGCTGTTTTAATTACAGTTAGGTTTTTGTTTTTACCTCCTCTTCTGTTTAATTTGGGTTTATTAACTTTTCTAAATTTAGGTGGTCGGGGGACAGACACAGTTTCTATAGACCTAAACATAGACAGAGACTCTATTCTATTCTCGGCAGGTGACCGCTCTGACTGAGGCGCAGAGGAGCGTGTTAAACTGCGGCTCTGCCTCCTGGTCTCGACTCGGGATTGTCAGGGTTTTGGATTTCTAATAAAATCGGCCATATTTCTAGAAATGAGAGCGGCCCCGTCCACGGTGGGATGGACACCATCTCTCCTTATTAGACCAGGTCTCCCCCAGAAAGACTTCCAGTTATCTATGTAGCCCATGTTGTTTTCGGGACACCACCTCGACAGCCAGCGGTTAAATGACGACATGCAGCTGTACATGTCATCACTGGTCCGATTGGGGAGGGGGCCGGAGAAAACTACAGTGTCCGACATCGTTTTAGCAAAAGTACACACCGATTCCACATTAATTTTTGTGACTTCCGACTGGCGAAGTCGGGTGTCGTTGCTGCCGACGTGAATAACAATATTAGCATATTTACGTTTACCCTTAGCCAGCAGTTTCAGATTAGACTGGATGTCGCCTGCTCTGGCCCCCGGATACACTTCACTATGGCCGCCGGTGTCGCTAACTTCACGTTCCTAAGAATAGAATCACCAATCACTAGAGTCGGCTTTTCAGCGGGTGTGTCGCTGAGAGGGGAGAACCTGTTGGAAACGTGAACTGGTCGGTGGTGAACCGGGGGCTGCTGCCTACGACTATGCCTCTTGTCTCGGACAGTCACCCAGCCGCCCTGACTAGATCCCGGCTGCTCGGGAGCCACTGGGGGGAGGAAACTATCTTAGCTGCCGTATGAACTCGTCTAGGTTGGCCCACACCGGCTACAGAGGGGGGGCTAGCTACACTAGCATAGGTTGGGCTAGCTAAAGTGCGGAGCTGGGATTCTAACTCATTAATCTTCGCCTCCATTTCTACCATCATCCTACATCTATGACAAGAGGTGCTATCATAAAAGGAGGCAGAAGAATAACGACACATGAGGCACAGAGAACAGGAGAGGAGAGGAGGAGGAGAAGGAGGAACAGAGAGTGGAGACAGAGAGCTAGAGGACATTGCTAATCGGGTAGTTTGATTAGCGGAGGAGCAGAAACGGTTATAACCTTTGGAGAAAGGGGAGATATTGACTTCTAAAACCTGGTGTTGGTGTGAAAATAATTTTCTGCCTGATTACTCGAGTGAATTAGGAAATAATAGCAGAAGAACAGTGGAAACAACACCGAGATGACAAAGCACAATAGAGAGCACCACCGCCAGTGACCGGAAAAGACGCAACACGCTTACCGCCCAGTACGCAAGCTGATTCTCTGTATATTGTTGGCATAGCATACAACACATGGTTACAACTATTATTACAAAAAGAAGAAAATGAATCATTTATCTAATCTGTCAGTTCTTTTTTCTTTTAAACAAGCCAAAGGAGGCATAGAATTTCAGTGCTTTAAAGAACACCCCATCACTGAAGACATAAATGAGAGGATTGAGAGGTGGAAGATAAAAGATTAAATCATCAAAGCACTGTGTGTTTTCGAATAATCTAAAAACTAGTCTGAAGAGTAGCAGCCAAAACCATAAAGAGCCACTCTCCATCATGCGTTATTCAGGTGGGTATGAATAGGCTACTTTCACTGTAGACTGACTGAAATGAATTCAAAGAAATAACCACCAATACTGACGTTATTTATATTTATATTTTGTATTTCATTTACACCCTTTCCCCCAACTCAGTTTTCTTTCTTTGTAGTTTGTTGCAATTAAATCAAACTATCAAGAAAATACAAACTGCATACGCACGCACACACACACACGCACACACACACACACACAACACAACTCTTAATCCCCCCAGTTCAAACATTTACCTTTATTATTTGTGTTTGTCCAGTTTAAAATTGTAAATAGGGCTCAACAGTGTCCATGTAAAACAGTCAAAGTGTCTGACATTAAGAACATAGCATTTAGTGTGATGCACAGCAGCTTCTGTGATTGCACACCACAGCTGAATGAGACACAGCAGCAACATGTGACAACTCTCTGTGACAGAGAATTAAATGATATGTATTTTCCATCTAAAGCCATGAATGTGCTGCAATGCAGTATGTTTGAAAGCTTTGTCACTTCTGGCTGCCGTGCAGCTCAGTGAATATCATAACTCATTCCAATGTCATGTAGAGTTTGATACTGACCAGTCAATTGTCACTGATACAGTGCTGTTGTGGGACCCAGAGGCCAACTGGCTCACTATCTGAGCAGCAGCTCTTTGAGACCTATTCAACATCTACAGTTGTCGTAGAAAAATGCAGCATTCACTTGGAATGTGGTGAACTTTTAATCTGTCAAATATTTCTTTTGAGCAACCCAAAGGACGCGTAATATTTCAGGGCTTGAAAATAAACTTCATCCCTGAGTCCATATATGAGAGGACTCAGACATCTGGGTGCAAGATAAAACAGCAAAAAATTCAAGTACCTGGCAATTTCAAACTAACCAACATCAATCTGTAGTATAGCAACTTCTATGAAGGGACACCACAGCTGGATGAGACAGAGCAGCAGCTGGAAACCATGAAGAGCCACTGTCCTGAGCCCTTTCCTTGATGACTGCTTATCCTCTCCTGATGCAGCTTTGGCCACCTTCATTATTTTAATATAGGAGAATACAATGATGATCACCATAATCAAAAACTGAACTTGATATATGCCTGACCTGAGGTTATGCTGCCATATGTAAAGCATGAAGATTTCCACTGAACAGAACTGATGCTGTCTGTAAAAGCTCAGCGACGCAGATACAAAGAAGGCTGACAGAATAAGAATGCCTGGTACAGAACTGATAGCATGGATGAGGAGAATAATGTTTACAGTGTTTTGTGTGGAGCAATTTGATTGCTGCAGCGTAAATGTAGGCATTGCCTTGGCAGTCAGTCATCTATAGCCGGATCTCTGTCTCACTGAAGATTAGACTACTTGCAGATTGTGGAATCCCATGTTAGGTTTAGTCATGAAACTGTAGTATTACAATATTGTATTAAATATATAGGATTTACAATTTCATATATGTTTAGTGAAGAACTTTGGACTCTGCTTAGTGCTGCTGATAATTTCAGTATCCCAAATACATTAATTCTTGCACCTAACCTCTACCACAGCTCACCTCGGTATTTCAAGGTTTCAAGTATTTTCTTAATTTTGAACATAATAGTTGTGGTCCAATAGTTAGACAACATGGTTTCAGCTGCATTCAAGCATGGAGATTATGACATGTATTTGTGTTTTAACTACAAACTTGGACTGGGCCGGTTCTGAAGACAACCAGAGTGACATTGTGGCAGGTGATGTTAATCGAAAGTCTGCAGAACCACCAGAGTCACCAAACAGTGTTAGTCCTGCAAGATCTGATGATAAGGAGCTACCTGGGAAGGTAATTACTGCTTGTGTATGTCATTGTGAGAGGAGGCTTATGTTTTGCTGATGTAATGTTTCATTTGCTGTTTTCAGATATTTTCCAGTGCAGTACCCAGGATCCTTTGCAGCAGTCAAAGAGTTTATCTTCTGTAACTGTTCCGTAAATTTCAGTAAACTATGCACTCATTATGTCACACCGTGGTGAGGTTGTCTTGTCTGGGCTTACTGTGTCTCTTCATTTCCTGTTTTATTTTGAAATGACTAACTCTCCTCTCGTTTCATAACACTTGCCCTTCCTCATGTCTCCTGTGTGCCCTCATGATAATTGGACTCACTCATTGCCCTAGCCATCCGGACGGACAACCGGATGAAAGAGCTCCGCCAACATCGAGAACAGCGACCGTCGTCGGGGAGGTACCGACGTTTCCAGGGACAGGATATACCGGCGGCCCAGGGTTCAACCTCGGAAAGACCGGCGGAGGAGTCCGAACCCATGCAATTTGGCAGGGCACGTTTGACACCCGAGGAACGGCAGCGACGACAGCAGGAGGGCAGATGCTTCTACTGCGGGGAGTCCAGCCACCTCATTGCTGCGTGTCCCACTAAAGGGATCAAACGGGTGAGTTCTCCCGCAGTTCAGGGCCGCGTCTCACGCATCCTCACAGCAGCGAGGGTTTCGCACCATGACATTAACACGAATCTTAAAGTACTCATAGATTCAGGGGTTGATGAGAGCCTGATGGACTGGGGGCTGGCAGCCAAATTGGGGCTCAATTCCGAGGTGTTGGAATGTGTGGAGCACACCAAGTGTATCCAGAAACCTGAAGCTGTCTTGTCAAATATTAACCATGTTTCTCTCCATGTCACTACAAACTCAGAATTAGACCTAACATCCGTCCTGCCCTGTTATCACCACCTGCGGGAGGTGTTCAGTAAAGCCAAGGCCTTGTCGCTGCCTCCCCATAGACCCTATGACTGCGCCATCGACCTGATCCCCAGTTCCAGCATCCCCAAGGGCCGCCTTTACTCGGTCTCCGGGCCAGAGAAAGCAGCCATGTAAGAATACATTGAGACCTCACTGAAGGCGGGGCTGATCCGCCCCTCTTCGTCAGCCGCTGGAGCTGGATTCTTCTTTGTGGCAAAAAAGGATGGTTCCCTAAGGCCATGCATTGATTACAGCCCCCTCAATGACATCACAATAAAGAGCCGTTACCCGTTACCTCTCATGTCCTCCGTTTTCGACCAACTCCAACAGGCCAAAATATTCACCAAATTAGACCTCCGAAACGCCTATCACCTTGTAAGAATCAGGGAGGGGGACGAATGGAAGACTGGGTTCAACACTCCGAGCGGCCACTATGAATACCTGGTCATGCCCTTCGGACTCACTAATGCACCGGCAGTATTTCAGGCCTTGATCAATGATGTGCTCAGGGACTTCCTCGAACAATTTGTGTACGTCTATTTAGATGATATTCTTATCTACTCTCCAGATATAGACTCCCACAGACAGCATGTAACCGCAGTCCTTCAGTGACTATTAACTCACAAGTTATATGTTAAGGCTGAAAAAAGCGAGTTCCATGCCGACACCATCTCCTTCCTGGGCTTCATCGTAGCCCCTGGGAGAGTACAGATGGATCCGGCTAAAATTAGCGCTGTGACCAACTGGCCCACACCTGATAGCAGCAAGAAAGTTCAGCAGTTCCTCGGGTTTGCTAACTTTTACAGGCGGTTCATCAGAGGCTTCAGCGCCATAGCGGCCCCTCTGCACGCACTAACCTCGTCAAAAGTACAGTTCTCCTGGTCTCCAGAGGCAGAGACGGCCTTCCACACCCTGAAGTCCCGCTTTACCACAGCTCCCATTCTCACGATGCCGGACCCCAGACGACAGTTCACAGTAGAGGTGGATGCCTCCAATGAGGGAATCGGGGCCGTTCTCTCACAACGGTCCGAGCAGGATGGGAAGATGCACCCATGCGCCTTCCTATCTCGAAGGTTGTCTAAAGCAGAGCGCAACTATGACGTCGGCAACCGGGAGCTGCTAGCGGTCAAGGTGGCCCTGGAGGAGTGGAGACACTGGTTGGAGGGAGCCGAACAGCCATTCATTGTCTGGACGGATCACAAAAACCTGGAATATATACGCAAGGCCAAGAGACTGAATTCCCGTCAGGCCAGGTGGGCGCTCTTCTTTAACCGCTTCTCCTTCTCCATCTCTTACAGGCCAGGGTCCCGGAACATTAAACCTGACGCCTTGTCACGCCTCGACGACCCTGAGCCGGTTGCCAACGAACCCGAGCCTATCCTGCCACTGACCTGTGTGGTTGGAGCGGTGACTTGGCAGATAGAAAATGAGGTTAAGCAAGCTAATGGTGAGGCTCCGTCACCTAGTGGGTGCCCCGAGAATCGATTGTTTGTCCCGGTCAACCTACGCCCACAGGTGATTCATTGGGCCCACTCCTCGCTGCTTTCCTGTCATCCGGGAGTCCGGCGGACGATATTCGCCATCTCCCGGAGGTTCTGGTGGCCAGCCATGGAATCGGATGTTCGGGAGTACATCGAGGCGTGCCCGGTCTGTGCCAGGAATACGGTGTCTTCCAGGTCACAAATGGGACTGCTGCAACCCTTGCGCATCCCTTCCAGACCTTGGTCGGATATCTCTATGGACTTCGCCACAGGGCTCCCGGTCTCACGAGGTAACACCACTGTCCTCACGGTGGTGGATAGATTTTCCAAAATGACCAGATTCATTGCTTTGCCGAAGCTGCCTTCAGCCAAGGAGATGGCTGAAATAATGATTAACCAAGTGTTCAAGATTCATGGCTTTCCCAAGGACATTGTTTCAGACCGGGAGCCCCAGTTTGTGTCACGGTTCTGGAAGGAATTCTGCCGACTCATCGGAGCCAAAGCCAGCCTGACCTCAGGCTATCATCCGGAGGCCAATGGCCAGACCAAACGCCTCAACCAGCAGCTGGAAACCGGCCTCCGTTGCCTAGTGTCCCAGAACCCCTCGACATGGAGCAACCACCTGGTCCGGGTCGAGTACGCCCACAACTCCCTACCCACCTCTGCCACAGGATTCTCCCCCTTTAAGTGTGTTTATGGGTATGACCCACCTGTTTTTTCTGCCCAGGAACCTGAAGTAACGGTCCCCTCTGCCCACGCCCTGATCCGCCGCTGCCGACGCATCTGGGCAGCGGCTCGCCAGGTGTTGATCCACCAATGGGATCGCACCAAGAAAGCGGCGGATCGCAAACGACGACCCGCACCCGCTTACCAGTCAGGTCAGAGAGTATGGCTATCTGCCAAGAACTTACACCTTCGGGTCCCCTCCAAAAAATTGGCTCCATGTTTTGTGGGCCCCTTCCCCATTGTTTGTCATTTCTATGCCAGAGTTAGCCCTTTTTCCCCATAGCCTTTTATTCTTTCCTCTGCATGAGTGACTTTTTGTTTGTAAATTCTTTGGATAGATTAATGTTCATAGCTTTTGTGTTTTCCTCGTTAAGAGTGATTTTGAGTTTTAATAACGTTTTCATAGAATTACCTTGATCCTCCGCTTAGTAGCGTGAGTGAGTTTCTCTTGTTTATTAGTCAGGTTTTTCCTCCCTACGGAGTGTTTTTTGTTTTCCCCCTTTTTCCTTGTGACATCCCTTTAAGTTAATGTTTCATAGCCCTGTTTCCTTTTTTCACTTGGGTCTGAGATCATTGCTGCCAAGAATAAAGTCTGTGTCTTACAAAGCCTCTGCATCTGAGTCCTATCTGAGTCCTGGCCTGACACATTAACAGTGGTGAAATGTTTCTGAATACCATTTTGAAAGATAAGGGGCGTTTTAAATATGAATTATTATTAAATAATTAAATAACTTCAACTTTTATTTATTATTTATTTATTTTGCTTCTCTCCAGACATTTCTCAGCAATTTGATGCTTAAATTCTGATATTAATTCACAACAAATGCATTCTTATAAACATAAAATAATCATTTTCAGGTGCAAGCATTTCTCCTTGAATGTTTTTATACTCAGCAGATTATCATAAAGCTGTCCTATGTGTTCAGCTCAAAAATGTTTCAAACACCTTCGACTGACTAAGAATACACCTTAACTAACGAAGAGAAAGGAGACAAAAGTTAAATTAAGAGGTAATGAATCAATCCTGTCCATTTTGAGAACAGTAGAAAAAAAATTTCAAAAGCAGAAGTTTGTTTGTTGGGCCTTCATGCCTTTATTTGATCATAATGACAATTATGTCAAAAAAGGTCTGAATCTTATGTCAATTTTAAAGAAAGCTAAATTATGTCCAGACAAATAAGCGAGATATGAATTCAGTTTTCCTCTTTTTCTAATGCTCTATAGCTCCTTATAAAAGGAGACCATCAGTCTTGACCTTCTCATACTGTATAATGCAGATCTGGACAACATGCTCCATTTTCTAACACTAACACCATGCTACAAGACGTATATAATCTTTATAAGAGAGATACTTTGAAGCCCCTTACACATATTAAAATGCTTTCCGGGACACGATTTGTCAAGCCGTGTTTGTGATAGAAGAACAAATGAATGCAAGAGGTGTGACAGTAACATTTCAATTAATATTTCTTTTAAACAACCCGAAGGAGGCATAGTACTTCAGTGCATGAAAGAAAACTTCATCTCTGAGGCCATAAATGAGAGGACTCAGACATCTGGGTGCAAGATAAAACATGATATAGTTAAAATACCTGATGTTATAGAATAAAATAAAACTAATCTGTAACAAAGCAGCTTCTATTAATGGACATAACAGCTGGATGAGACAGAGCAGCAGCTGGAAACCATGAAGAGCCACTGTCCTGAGCCCTTTCCTTGATGACTGCTTATCCTCTCCTGATGCAGCTTTGGCCACTTTCATTATTTTAACATAGGAAAAAACAAGTATGATGCACATGATCAAAAACTGTAATTGATATATAGCTGACCTCAAATATTGCTGCCATAAATAAATCATAAATATTTCCATAGAACATAACTGATATTGGTTGTAAAATTTTAGGGATGCAGATCCAAAGAAGGTGGAGAGAATAACAACACAGGGCACAGAGCTGAGAGCATGAATGATGAGGATACAGTTAATAGTATTACGTGTGGAGCAGAGCTCTCCATGACGCAGCGGCATACAAACAGCCACATAACGCTCCAGAGTCATTGCTGTCAGAGTCACTGGTGTAACAGTAGCATATACAAGTAGCACGGCACAGATAATGACACACAACCAAACCTGAATGGTAATAAGAAATTGCGTGAAAATGACAAGGATATTAGATAAGAATAATAACAAACTATCTGACAGTAATGTAACAGCAAATAAAATATAACGTGTGGTTGTGTAGAAACACTCTTTTTGAAAAAATGTGATGATGAGCAACAAGTTGATGTAAAGAAAAACTGCCACCAGGATCTGCACTATAAGAATTACCTGGCTATCCTTCTGTACCTCCAGATAAATAAGCAAATAACTATCCAGTGAATTGTTATCTGCCATATATCTGTTGTTTAACCCACAAAAGTTTCAGCCACTGCAAAAACTAGTCAGAAATTCATATTAAAAGAAAACTCATTGGGTTCTTCATACAAAGCAATTTCTGTCTTCTTCTTTGGTTACATGATAGTAGATAGTAAAGAGCAGGTTCCCTAATCCTGCATTGTTTCCAGTGAGTAATGTTGCTCACTGAGCTCTCTGCAGTCTGATGATAGAAGACTGTGCATGAAGGTGACTTTAAAGGCTAGAACATCCCAAAATAGCACCAAATCCTCACAGTGTGCTCCTTGAACTTTGCTTCCATGAAGTCATAGAAAGTTATCGTGAACACAGTGGCAATCCATTGTGAGTTGCCATCTTGTTTTTTTTTCTCCCCCCCTCCCTCTTTTCCCTCTTAGACGCTGTGCTCCTTAGATTTTACTCCAATTGAGTCATAGAAAGTTTTCCACCTTTTGCTTTGACAATGAACTCTGTGGATGTGTTTTATGTGTGTGGCAGCTGTGCTGCATTTTGGTTTTCATTTCAGACCCAGACATGTCTTTTTAATAAAGATGACAGAAATGCTTATATAGACTTTTATTATGATCTGTCCCATAAATCAATGGGACATTTTCTTTATGCAGCCAGTGATATCACCTTCTGATGATCAATAGATAAAATGTAAGTTTAAAGCACTTCTGCACTGGTTTCACTTTTTAGGCCCTCAGTTTACATCCGTTTATGTCCAATCTAATCTCCAACCTGTTTTTCCCAACATTGCTGTTGTCAATATATCAGACACTCACATGTAGATGTGAAATGGATAAAATGCAAATGGATTGTAACGTTTTTGATGTTTTTGGAAAAAAAACGGATGAGATATATAATTTGTATAATTTTTTGGGGGGTCAAATCCAGATTGTAAGCAGATGTAAACTGTGCAACGCTGAAATGTATGCACCCAAATATATCTACCCAAGTTAAAGTAGTGGAAGGCAACTTTGCCAAATACTACAAAAATTTTTGTTTATTTTAATTTTTTTCTATAACTGTTGGCTTTTGCTGAACAATAACAATTTTAAGTAAAAAAATTAAATTAAATAAATAAAAAACAAGAAGTGGGACTGTGTGGAGTTCTCCCCGTGCCTGTGTGAGTTTCCTCCCACCGTCCAAAGACATCATGTTTGGGTTAATTGGTGGCTCTAAATTGTCCGTAGGTCTGAGTGTGAGTGTGAGTAGTTGTTGGTCTCTGTCTCAGTGTGTTGGCCCTGTGATGGACTGCTGACCTGTCCAGGGTGAACCCGCCCTCACCCAGAGTGAGCTGGGACCGACTCCAGCACCCCTGCGACCCAAAAATTGATAAACAGTAGAAGATGAATGAATATATATAATGCATCAACAAGTTAACAGTCACCTCAAACAAACATTGAGTCACAGCCATGGTAACAATAACCGCATTAAAAAAGAAAACAAAATCCTTACATAAAAGCTGAATATAGAAATGCTCAAATATTTCTCCTAAAAAAACCACAAAAGACATTTTTTTTCAGTGCATGAGAAAATGTTTCATCCCATAGGCCATAAACGAGAGGACTGAGGCATTTTGGTGCAAGGTTAAACATGATGTAGTTAATATATCTGACATCAATAAACAGCTTCACATTAATTGCAAAAATGGCAGCTTCTATGAAGGGACACCACAGCCGGATGAGACAGAGCAGCAGCTGGAAACCATGAAGAGCCACTGTCCTGAGCCCTTTCCTTGATGACCGTTTATCCTTTCCTGATGCAGCTTTGGCCACTTTCATTATTTTAACATAGCAAAAAACAATGATGATGCACATGATCAAGAAGAAAATCTGATAAACAGCCGACCTTAAATTATCCTGCCATCTGAACAAAATGAATATCTCCACAGAACATAACTGATATTTGGTGTAAAATTTTAGGGATGCAGATCCAAAG
This sequence comes from Echeneis naucrates, assembly GCF_900963305.1. Lineage (NCBI taxonomy): Eukaryota > Metazoa > Chordata > Actinopteri > Carangiformes > Echeneidae > Echeneis > Echeneis naucrates. The sequence continues at coordinate 8,909,357 of NC_042523.1, read as the reverse complement.
AAAGTGGAGAAAATAAAAATAGAGGGCACAGAGCTGAGAGCATGAATGATGAGGATACAGTTAATAGTATTACGTGTGGAGCAGAGCTCTCCATGACGCAGCGGCATACAAACAGCCACATAACGCTCCAGAGTCATTGCTGTCAGAGTCACTGGTGTAACAGTAGTATACACAATTAACACAAAACAGATAATGACACACAACCAAACTTGAAAGGTAAGGTTAAAAAACACCAAGATGAGCAGGATATCAGACACAACCAATAGGAAGCTATCTGACAGTAAATTAACAGCAAATAAGATGTAACGCGTGGTTGTGTAAAAGGACTCATTTTTAAAAAACATTGAAATGAGCAACAAGTTGATGCAGAGAAAAACCATCACCAGCATCTGGACGATCAGGACACGGTCATTGATCTGCCGCAGTAACACCTTACCACCAACCAAGGAAGCGTTGTCTTTCATCACTAAATACAGTTTCTGCAGCTCTGCCAAAACTAAGTCACTCTTGTCATTATTTTGCAGGTTAAAAAAATTCCTTTGATTCTTTTCACACAATAGCAAAAGTTATGATAAACCTTCCCTGCCTGGCTACGACAATGATTCAGCAGCAAAGCAAATGTCGAGGTCTTCGCAGTGCTGTGAGATATGCCTGTGCATAGAGACTTTATAAAAGCAAATACAATACAGAGTGAGAGCTATGAGGCTTTGCCCTCGTCACTGCCCTCAGGGGTAATCTGTTCAAGTCAAACATCAAATGCCTCAAAGGGGTTTCTCATGAAGGATGAGTCAAGTTGTGAGATACCAATTGTGGACTACATTGGACTAAGACAGACTTGATGTCCAAACCACGATATTAGAGGAGGCAACTGGAATTTTCCTTGTCACAAGCTCATCATATGTTCGACAGATTCCTCAGACACAGCAAACACTCATGTCTCCCATAAACAACATTCACAACGTGAATATTTGCTGTCAAACTCCATCATTTTTAAACGAAACAAATATCACAAGCAAGTCTCTGTTAAGCAGGGTCCTGTCACTTCTCATACCTTGTGCCTTTTAACATTCATCTCCTACCGCTTATCCATTTATGGGTCACAGGGGAGCTGGAGCCAATCCCAGCTCACACTGAGTGAGGGCGGGGTCACCCTCCACAGGTCAGCAGTCCATCACAGGGTCAACACACAGAGACAGAGACCAACAACCACTCACACTCACACTCAGAACTACGGACAATTTAGAGTGACCAACTGCCCTAAACCTGACGCCTTTGGATGGTGGGAGGAAACTCACACAGGCACGGGGAGAACATGCTAACTCCACACAGAAAGGCCCCAGGCCGGGAACCGAACCCCCAACCTTCAGCATCTGAAAATTTGATTAAATCAAAGCTGGTTCATCTTACTGCTGTCATCAACATTCACCAGTGTTCACTCATATTCTCAGTATCATGTGTATGTGTCTGTGTATATGAATATCCTGAAGGATTTATACATTTGAGCCTTTACGAAAAATGTTCATCGCATTGGTGGTTGCAGATGTTCAGCAAAAGTTCATGGACTTAGAAATAAGATGGCAAGGCAGTGTACTGGCAAATTAATGGACAATATCTTGGTAGCTATCACTGTTTCAGCTGGCCTGCAGAGTTATAGATGTTTTTATGCTGAAACTCCATCAACCTCAATCACACCAAGCACTTCGCCGTGACCTCACATACAACACATACAACACACTATTATTACAAAAAGAAGAAAATTAATCATTTATCTAATCTGTCAGTTCTTTTCTTTTAAACAAGACAAAGGAGGCATAGAATTTCAGTGCTTTAAAGAACACCCCATCACTGAAGACATAAATGAGAGGATTGAGAGGTGGAAGATAAAAGATTAAATCATCAAAGCACTGTGTGTTTTCGAATAATCTAAAAACTAGTCTGAAGAGTAGCAGCCAAAACCATAAAGAGCCACTCTCCATCATGCGTTATTCAGGTGGGTATGAATAGGCTACTTTCACTGTAGACTGACTGAAATGAATTCAAAGAAATAACCACCAATACTGACGTTACTTATATTTATATTTTGTATTTCATTTACACTCTTTCCCCCAACTCAGTTTTCTTTCTTTGTAGTTTGTTGCAATTAAATCAAACTATCAAGAAAATACAAACTGCATACGCACGCACACACACACACAACACAACTCTTAATCCCCCCAGTTCAAACATTTACCTTTATTATTTGTGTTTATCCAGTTTAAAATTGTAAATAGGGCTCAACAGTGTCCATGTAAAACAGTCTAAGTGTCTGACATTAAGAACATAGCATTTAGTGTGATGCACAGCAGCTTCTGTGATTGCACACCACAGCTGAATGAGACACAGCAGCAACATGTGACAACTCTCTGTGACAGAGAATTAAATGATATGTATTTTCCATCTAAAGCCATGAATGTGCTGCAATGCAGTATGTTTGAAAGCTTTGTCACTTCTGGCTGCCGTGCAGCTCAGTGAATATCATAACTCATTCCAATGTCATGTAGAGTTTGATACTGACCAGTCAATTGTCACTGATACAGTGCTGTTGTGGGACCCAGAGGCCAACTGGCTCACTATCTGAGCAGCAGCTCTTTGAGACCTATTCAACATCTACAGTTGTCGTAGGAAAATGCAGCATTCACTTGGAATGTGCTGAACTTTTAATCCGTCAAATATTTCTTTTGAGCAACCCAAAGGACGCGTAATATTTCAGGGCTTGAAAAAAAACTTCATCCCTGAGTCCATATATGAGAGGACTCAGACATCTGGGTGCAAGATAAAACAGCAAAAAATTCAAGTACCTGGCAATTTCAAACTAACCAACATCAATCTGTAGTATAGCAACTTCTATGAAGGGACACCACAGCTGGATGAGACAGAGCAGCAGCTGGAAACCATGAAGAGCCACTGTCCTGAGCCCTTTCCTTGATGACTGCTTATCCTCTCCTGATGCAGCTTTGGCCACCTTCATTATTTTAATATAGGAGAATACAATGATGATCACCATAATCAAAAACTGAACTTGATATATGCCTGACCTGAGGTTATGCTGCCATATGTAAAGCATGAAGATTTCCACTGAACAGAACTGATACTGTCTGTAAAAGCTCAGCGACGCAGATACAAAGAAGGCTGACAGAATAAGAATGCCTGGTACAGAGCTGATAGCATGGATGAGGAGAATAATGTTTACAGTGTTTTGTGTGGAGCAATTTGATTGCTGCAGCCTAAATGTAGGCATTGCCTTGGCAGTCAGTCATCTATAGCCGGATCTCTGTCTCACTGAAGATTAGACTACTTGCAGATTGTGGAATCCCATGTTAGGTTTAGTCATGAAACTGTAGTATTACAATATTGTATTAAATATATAGGATTTACAATTTCATATATGTTTAGTGAAGAACTTTGGACTCTGCTTAGTGCTGCTGATAATTTCAGTATCCCAAATACATTAATTCTTGCACCTAACCTCTACCACAGCTCACCTCGGTATTTCAAGGTTTCAAGTATTTTCTTAATTTTGAACATAATAGTTGTGGTCCAATAGTTAGACAACATGGTTTCAGCTGCATTCAAGCATGGAGATTATGACATGTATTTGTGTTTTAACTACAAACTTGGACTGGGCCGGTTCTGAAGACAACCAGAGTGACATTGTGGCAGGTGATGTTAATCGAAAGTCTGCAGAACCACCAGAGTCACCAAACAGTGTTAGTCCTGCAAGATCTGATGATAAGGAGCTACCTGGGAAGGTAATTACTGCTTGTGTATGTCATTGTGAGAGGAGGCTTATGTTTTGCTGATGTAATGTTTCATTTGCTGTTTTCAGATATTTTCCAGTGCAGTACCCAGGATCCTTTGCAGCAGTCAAAGAGTTTATCTTCTGTAACTGTTCTGTAAATTTCAGTAAACTATGCACTCATTATGTCACACCGTGGTGAGGTTGTCTTGTCTGGGCTCACTGTGTCTCTTCATTTCCTGTTTTATTTTGAAATGACTAACTCTCCTCTCGTTTCATAACACTTGCCCTTCCTCATGTCTCCTGTGTGCCCTCATGATAATTGGACTCACTCATTGCCCTAGCCATCCGGACGGACAACCGGATGAAAGAGCTCCGCCAACATCGAGAACAGCGACCGTCGTCGGGGAGGTACCGACGTTTTCAGGGACAGGATATCCCGGCGGCCCAGGGTTCAACCTCGGAAAGACCGGCGGAGGAGTCCGAACCCATGCAATTTGGCAGGGCACGTTTGACACCCGAGGAACGGCAGCGACGACAGCAGGAGGGCAGATGCTTCTACTGCGGGGAGTCCAGCCACCTCATTGCTGCGTGTCCCACTAAAGGGATCAAACGGGTGAGTTCTCCCGCAGTTCAGGGCCGCGTCTCACGCATCCTCACAGCAGCGAGGGTTTCGCACCATGACATTAACACGAATCTTAAAGTACTCATAGATTCAGGGATTGATGAGAGCCTGATGGACTGGGGGCTGGCAGCCAAATTGGGGCTCAATTCCGAGGTGTTGGCCAACCCCATTAGAGCTCGTGCCCTTAACGACAAGGAACTATTCACGATAACCCATGTCACTGAAACCCTTAAACTACACATTCACGGACATCAAGAGCACATGCAGTTTTTTCTCTGCCACTCCCCATCACAGAAACTAATCCTGGGCCACCCCTGGTTGTGCACCCATAACCCCCACATTAACTGGAAGACCGGAAAGGTCATAGGGTGGGGGGAGGAATGTGTGGAGCACACCAAGTGTATCCAGAAATCGACCTGATCCCCAGTTCCAGCATCCCCAAGGGCCGCCTTTACTCGGTCTCCGGGCCATAGAAAGCAGCCATGTAAGAATACATTGAGACCTCACTGAAGGCGGGGCTGATCCGCCCCTCTTCGTCAGCCGCTGGAGCTGGATTCTTCTTTGTGGCAAAAAAGGATGGTTCCCTAAGGCCATGCATTGATTACAGCCCCCTCAATGACATCACAATAAAGAGCCGTTACCCGTTACCTCTCATGTCCTCCGTTTTCGACCAACTCCAACAGGCCAAAATATTCACCAAATTAGACCTCCGAAACGCCTATCACCTTGTAAGAATCAGGGAGGGGGACGAATGGAAGACTGGGTTCAACACTCCGAGCGGCCACTATGAATACCTGGTCATGCCCTTCGGACTCACTAATGCACCGGCAGTATTTCAGGCCTTGATCAATGATGTGCTCAGGGACTTCCTCGACCAATTTGTGTACGTCTATTTAGATGATATTCTTATCTACTCTCCAGATATAGACTCCCACAGACAGCATGTAACCGCAGTCCTTCAGTGACTATTAACTCACAAGTTATATGTTAAGGCTGAAAAAAGCGAGTTCCATGCCGACACCATCTCCTTCCTGGGCTTCATCGTAGCCCCTGGGAGAGTACAGATGGATCCGGCTAAAATTAGCGCTGTGACCAACTGGCCCACACCTGATAGCAGCAAGAAAGTTCAGCAGTTCCTCGGGTTTGCTAACTTTTACAGGCGGTTCATCAGAGGCTTCAGCGCCATAGCGGCCCCTCTGCACGCACTAACCTCGTCAAAAGTACAGTTCTCCTGGTCTCCAGAGGCAGAGACGGCCTTCCACACCCTGAAGTCCCGCTTTACCACAGCTCCCATTCTCACGATGCCGGACCCCAGACGACAGTTCACAGTAGAGGTTGATGCCTCCAATGAGGGAATCGGGGCCGTTCTCTCACAACGGTCCGAGCAGGATGGGAAGATGCACCCATGCGCCTTCCTATCTCGAAGGTTGTCTAAAGCAGAGCGCAACTATGACGTCGGCAACCGGGAGCTGCTAGCGGTCAAGGTGGCCCTGGAGGAGTGGAGACACTGGTTGGAGGGAGCCGAACAGCCATTCATTGTCTGGACGGATCACAAAAACCTGGAATATATACGCAAGGCCAAGAGACTGAATTCCCGTCAGGCCAGGTGGGCGCTCTTCTTTAACCGCTTCTCCTTCTCCATCTCTTACAGGCCAGGGTCCCGGAACATTAAGCCTGACGCCTTGTCACGCCTCTACGACCCTGAGCCGGTTGCCAACGAACCCGAGCCTATCCTGCCACTGACCTGTGTGGTTGGAGCGGTGACTTGGCAGATAGAAAATGAGGTTAAACAAGCTAATGGTGAGGCTCCGTCACCTAGTGGGTGCCCCGAGAATCGATTGTTTGTCCCGGTCAACCTACGCCTACAGGTGATTCATTGGGCCCACTCCTCGCTGCTTTCCTGTCATCCGGGAGTCCGGCGGACGATATTCGCCATCTCCCGGAGGTTCTGGTGGCCAGCCATGGAATCGGATGTTCGGGAGTACATCGAGGCGTGCCCGGTCTGTGTCAGGAATATGGTGTCTTCCAGGTCACAAATGGGACTGCTGCATTGTCCATCCCTTCCAGACCTTGGTCGGATATCTCTCTGGACTTCGCCACAGGGCTCCCGGTCTCACGAGGTAACACCACTGTCCTCACGGTGGTGGATAGATTTTCCAAAATGACCAGATTCATTGCTATGCCGAAGCTGCCTTCAGCCAAGGAGACGGCTGAAATAATGATTAACCAAGTGTTCAAGATTCATGGCTTTCCCAAGGACATTGTTTCAGACCGGGAGCCCCAGTTTGTGTCACGGTTCTGGAAGGAATTCTGCCGACTCATCGGAGCCAAAGCCAGCCTGACCTCAGGCTATCATCCGGAGGCCAATGGCCAGACCAAACGCCTCAACCAGCAGCTGGAAACCGGCCTCCGATGCCTAGTGTCCCAGAACCCCTCGACATGGAGAAACCACCTGGTCCGGGTCGAGTACGCCCACAACTCCCTACCCACCTCTGCCACAGGATTCTCCCTCTTTAAGTGTGTTTATGGGTATGACCCACCTGTTTTTTCTGCCCAGGAACCTGAAGTAACGGTCCCCTCTGCCCACGCCCTTATCCGCCGCTGCCGACGCATCTGGGCAGCGGCTCGCCAGGCGTTGATCCGCCAAGGAGATCGCACCAAGAAAGCGCCGGATCGCAAACGACGACCCGCACCCGCTTACCAGTCAGGTCAGAGAGTATGGCTATCTGCCAAGAACTTACACCTTCGGGTCCCCTCCAAAAAATTGGCTCCATGTTTTGTGGGCCCCTTCCCCATTGTTTGTCATTTCTATGCCAGAGTTAGCCCTTTTTCCCCATAGCCTTTTATTCTTTCCTCTGCATGAGTGACTTTTTGTTTGTAAATTCTTTGGATAGATTAATGTTCATAGCTTTTGTGTTTTCCTCGTTAAGAGTGATTTTGAGTTTTAATAACGTTTTCATAGAATTACCTTGATCCTCCGCTTAGTAGCGTGAGTGAGTTTCTCTTGTTTATTAGTCAGGTTTTTCCTCCCTACGGAGTGTTTTTTGTTTTCCCCCTTTTTCCTTGTGACATCCCTTTAAGTTAATGTTTCATAGCCCTGTTTCCTTTTTTCACTTGGGTCTGAGATCATTGCTGCCAAGAATAAAGTCTGTGTCTTACAAAGCCTCTGCATCTGAGTCCTATCTGAGTCCTGGCCTGACACATTAACAGTGGTGAAATGTTTCTGAATACCATTTTGAAAGATAAGGGGCGTTTTAAATATGAATTATTATTAAATAATTAAATAACTTCAACTTTTATTTATTATTTATTTATTTTGCTTCTCTCCAGACATTTCCCAGCAATTGCTTAAATTCTGATATTAATTCACAACAAATGCATTCTTATAAACATAAATAATCATTTTCAGGTGCAAGCATTTCTCCTTGAATGTTTTTATACTCAGCAGATTATCATAAAGCTGTCCTATGTGTTCAGCTCAAAAATGTTTCAAACACCTTCGACTGACTAAGAATACACCTTAACTAACGAAGAGAAAGGAGACAAAAGTTAAATTAAGAGGTAATGAATCAATCCTGTCCATTTTGAGAACAGTAGAAAAAAAAATATCAAAAGCAGAAGTTTGTTTGTTGGGCCTTCATGCCTTTATTTGATCATAATGACAATTATGTCAAAAAAGGTCTGAATCTTATATTGATTTTAAAGAAAGCTAAATTATGTCCAGACAAATAAGCGAGATATGAATTCAGTTTTCCTCTTTTTCTAATGCTCTATAGCTCCTTATAAAAGGAGACCATCAGTCTTGACCTTCTCATACTGTATAATGCAGATCTGGACAACATGCTCCATTTTCTAACACTAACACCATGCTACAAGACGTATATAATCTTTATAAGAGAGATACTTTGAAGCCCCTTACACATATGAAATGCTTTCCGGGACACTGTGTTTGTGATAGAAGAACAAATGAATGCAAGAGGTGTGACAGTAACATTTCAAGTATTATTTCTTTTAAACAACCCGAAGGAGGCATAGTACTTCAGTGCATGAAAGAAAACTTCATCTCTGAGGCCGTAAATGAGAGGACTCAGACATCTGGGTGCAAGATAAAACATGATATAGTTAAAATACCTGATGTTATAGAATAAAGTGAAATTAATATGAAACAATGCAGTTTCTATGAAGGGACACCACAGCTGGATGAGACAGAGCAGCAGCTGGAAACCATGAAGAGCCACTGTCCTGAGCCCTTTCCTTGATGACTGCTTATCCTCTCCTGATGCAGCTTTGGCCACTTTCATTATTTTCACATAGCAAAAAACAAGTATGATGCACATGATCAAAAACTGTAATTGATATATACCTGACCTCAGATGGTCCTGCCATAAATAAATCATAAATATTTCCACTGAACAGATGTGATATTGGTTGTAAAATTTTAGGGATGCAGATCCAAAGAAAGTGGAGAAAATAAAAATAGAGGGCACAGAGCTGAGAGCATGAATGATGAGGATACAGTTAATAGTATTACGTGTGGAGCAGAGCTCTCCATGACGCAGCGGCATACAAACAGCCACATAACGCTCCAGAGTCATTGCTGTCAGAGTCACTGGTGTGACTGTAAGATAAAGAAGTACCACAACACAGAAAATTACACACAACCAAACCTGAATGGTAATAAGAAATTGCGTGAAAATGACAAGGATATTAGATAAGAATAATAACAAACTATCTGACAGTAATGTAACAGCAAATAAAATATAACGTGTGGTTGTGTAGAAACACTCTTTTTGAAAAAATGTCATGATGAGCAACAAGTTGATGTAAAGAAAAACTGCCACCAGGATCTGCACTATGATAATTACCTTGCTGTCCATCTGCACCTCCAGATAAATAAGCAAATAACTATCCAGTGAATTGTTATCTGCCATATATCTGTTGTTTAACCCACAAAAGTTTCAGCCACTGCAAAAACTAGTCAGAAATTCCTATTAAAAGAAAACTCATTGGGTTCTTCATACAAAGCAATTTCTGTCTTCTTCTTTGGTTACATGATAGTAGATAGTAAAGAGCAGGTTCCCTAATCCTGCATTGTGTTCCAGTGAGTAATGTTGCTCACTGAGCTCTCTGCAGTCTGATGATAGAAGACTGTGCATGAAGGTGACTTTAAAGGCTAGAACATCCCAAAATAGCACCCAGTCCTCAGACAGTGCTCCTTGAACTTTATTTCAAATAGGTCATAGAAAGTTATCTACCTCTAGCTGTGACCAGCAACCCAGAGGACATCGATTATGATGTAACTTCTTAGTTTGTGAACTTCTGCTTTGAGGGCTTGAGTTGCCATCTTGTTTGTTTGTTTGTTTGTTTTTATTAACCAGAAGAAACCATATTTAGAGGAGATGCTTGAGCTGAGGAGGGAGGCCCTAAAATCTCCATCTCTTTTTATACAGTATACCCTTCCTCTTCCACTGTTGTCGTCATTGGATGGGGCACTACAAATTTAGATATGATAAATGTGGTGAAATGTGATGGCAAACTCTAGTTTCTGTGGTATGAAACATGGGTGGGACTGACATGTGAGAGAAAAGACAAAGAAGCAGATCCAGGAAGGTACAGCAAAGTGCCTGAAAAGTAGGGATTTTTCCTAGTTCTACCTCAGGGGAGGGCAGTGACCATGCTGGCAAGCTATGACATGAACATCAGCTCCACAAGTTAGACAGGAGAGCAGAGTCAGAGTCGGTCTGGCCCTTTGGGTCTTTTACAGGTTAACTCACACGATAATGGAAACAGCCGCTCATCACTCTGCATGTTTGTTACTAAAGAACCAAGTTATTATTTAGTGACTTGACCAATCCTACGTTGCTTTCCTTTCACCAGGGTGCGAACTACAGGGAAGACAGGGGCGTCTCTAAAATATTACCAAAGTGCAGTTTTTTCCCATGCATTTCTTTTTTGTTTTTTTGTATTGTCACAATCATGGATCGTGTGTAAAATTAGGCTATTTTTATTGTATGATTTGCGCAAGAGGGTGATTCATCACTAATTCCCTTTATTAAAAAGGTCAGCATGCATGAAATTCTTGTCCTCGCCATTGAAGCGTGGGGGCGCTATGTCTGAAATGTCACTTACAGATTACAGTGGGGTCGTACATGACAGCTTTCTTCACTTTGTGAACGCTGACAATCTGGATGCAGCAGGGCTCACTGATTTGATTGTAAAATGTGTTGAAAATAAAATATCGTACCAACCTGGTTGGTCAGGGCTGTGATGGTGCTGCCGTTATGAATGGCAAGCACTCAGGTTTTTCCATTAAAGTTACTGTGTTTTTTGTTTTATTGCCTGGATACCTCGGTTGAGAGGTTCTGTGTTTTAATATAAATACATTTGATTTAATTTTTTCAATAATTGGAAGTATATTTCTTTTGTGGAACTGAGTACCACACTTTGTAGCAGAAATTAAGTAGATCGAAGTGCACGTGGTGACAGTATACCTCTGTACCACTAACACAGTGTACTATGCAGTACTAATACCTGCAACACTTATTTCAAATTTAAATACACTTCTAAACCGTACATTATGGTACAATAATATTATACTTAAAGCACATTCCTTTTTGATGCTTAAATTCTGATCCTAGTGGTCTAATACAATCTAATACAATTGTACTGCAAGTGGCAGGTTAACTGACACAATAATGGAAACAACTGATTATTACTTTGAATGTATGTGACATATCCTATGTTGCCCCCTGTCATCCCCCGCCCTCTTTTTTTTTTTTTTTTTTCTGAAGTTAAACTTGTAACACACTTTGCAAGCCTGAGGGCATGCTTGCTTTATTTTATACATGTAGTTAACCATGTTATTTAACTTTGAAAGTGTTGAAAAAGGTACAACAAAAAACTGAATTCAAATTTCAAAGATCTTTACTTCCATTTCTAGCCCACCAGTAACTCTCATTCCCTCTATCTTAATTGAACTCCTGCTTAAATATGTTTGACAGCAGTTTCTATCGACACAATTCATAAACAAGTGTCCATGTTACATGTGTCATGAGACTGGCAGTAAAGTCAGTGATGATATTGTGGCGTCACAAGAAATAAACCATTATTCCTAAGCAAAGAGCAAAAAGGTTCAACTTGCTTGTCATGGACACTTGCACACTGACTGAATAACGAATTTAAAATAGCATTAGTTCTATTTTCTATCTTTTCTTTTATACAGGCCACAAGTGGCAGAGTTTTTGAGTGCTTTCAAGAAAACTTCATCTCTGACGCCATAAACGAGAGGACTAAGACATCTGGGTGCAACATAAAATAATACAAAGTTTGCATACCTGGCATTATAGAATGAAATAAAACTAATCTGAAGCAAAGCAGCTTCTATGAAGGGACACCACAGCTGGATGAGACAGAGCAGCAGCTGGAAACCATGAAGAGCCACTGTCCTGAGCCCTTTCCTTGATGACTGCTTATCCTCTCCTGATGCAGCTTTGGCCACCTTCATTATTTTAACATAGCAAAAAACAAGTATGATGCACATGATCAAAAACTGTAATTGGTATATAGCTGACCTCAGATGGTGCTGCCATAAATAAATCATAAATATTTCCACAGAACATAACTGATATTGTTTGTAAGCATCCTGGGATGCAGATCCAAAGAAGGTGGAGAGAATAAAAATAGAGGGCACAGAGCTGAGAGCATGAATGATGAGGATACAGTTAATAGTATTACGTGTGGAGCAGAGCTCTCCATGACGCAGCGGCATACAAACAGCCACATAACGCTCCAGAGTCATTGCTGTCAGAGTCACTGGTGTAACAGTAGTATACACAATTACCACAACACAGATAATGACACACAACCAAACCTGAATGGTAATCAGAAATTGCGTGAAAATGACAAGGATATTAGATAAGAATAATAACAAACTATCTGACAGTAATGTAACAGCAAATAACATATAACGTGTGGTTGTGTAGAAACACTCTTTTTGAAAAAAGGTTTTGATGAGCAACAAGTTGATGTAAAGAAAAATTATTATTAGAAGCTGCACAGTAATGGCCTCACCACTGCTCTGCACCTGCAAGCCTTCAGACTCAGCCACTGAAGTGTTATGTGCCATAAATCAGATTTAAGGCAAACAAATGAGAGTTTCACAGAAACTATATTCAGCTGCCATGATCAAAAAGTAAACTAGATTCCTGAAGCAAAATGATTCGTCCAATCTCAATAACATCTTTGGTTACATGATAGTAGATAGTAAAGAGCAGGTTCCCTAATCCTGCATTGTGTTCCAGTGAGTAATGTTGCTCACTGAGCTCTCTGCAGTCTGATGATAGAAGACTGTGCATGAAGGTGACTTTAAAGGCTAGAACATCCCAAAATAGCACCAAATCCTCACAGTGTGCTCCTTGAACTTTGCTTCCATGAAGTCATAGAAAGTTATCGTGAACACAGTGGCAATCCATTGTGAGTTGCCATCTTGTTTTTTTATTCCCCCCCTCCCTCTTTTCCCTCTTAGACGCTGTGCTCCTTAGATTTTACTCCAATTGAGTCATGGAAAGTTTTCCACCTTTTGCTTTGACAATGAACTCTGTGGATGTGTTTTATGTGTGTGGCAGCTGTGCTGCATTTTGGTTTTCATTTCAGACCCAGACATGTCTTTTTAATAAAGATGACAGAAATGCTTATATAGACTTTTATTATGATCTGTCCCATAAATCAATGGGACATTTTCTTTATGCAGCCAGTGATATCACCTTCTGATGATCAATAGATAAAATGTAAGTTTAAAGCACTTCTGCACTGGTTTCACTTTTTAGGCCCTCAGTTTACATCCATTTATGTCCAATCTAATCTCCAACCTGTTTTTCCCAACATTGCTGTTGTCAATATATCAGACACTCACAAGTAGATGTGAAATGGATAAAATGCAAATGGATTGTAACATTTTTGATGTTTTTCGAAAAAAATGGATGAGATATATAATTTGTATAATTTTTTGGGGGGTCAAATCCAGATTGTAAGCAGATGTAAACTGTGCAACGCTGAAATGTATGCACCCAAATATATCTACCCAAGTTAAAGTAGTGGAAGGCAACTTTTCTATAACTGTTGGCTTTTGCTGAACAATAACAATTTTAAGTAAAAAAATTAAATTAAATAAATAAAAAACAAGAAGTGGGACTGTGTGGAGTTCTCCCCGTGCCTGTGTGAGTTTCCTCCCACCGTCAAGACATCATGTTTGGGTTAATTGGTGGCTCTAAATTGTCCGTAGGTCTGAGTGTGAGTGTGAGTAGTTGTTGGTCTCTGTCTCAGTGTGTTGGCCCTGTGATGGACTGCTGACCTGTCCAGGGTGAACCCGCCCTCACCCAGAGTGAGCTGGGACCGACTCCAGCACCCCTGCGACCCAAAAATTGCTAAACAGTAGAAGATGAATGAATATATATAATGCATCAACAAGTTAGCAGTCACCTCAAACAAACATTGAGTCACAGCCATGGTAACAATAACCGCATTAAAAAAGAAAACAAAATCCTTACATAAAAGCTGAATATAGAAATGCTCAAATATTTCTCCTAAAAAAACCACAAAAGAAATTTTTTTTCAGTGCATGAGAAAATGTTTCATCCCATAGGCCATAAACGAGAGGACTGAGGCATTTTGGTGCAAGGTTAAAAATGATGTAGTTAATATATCTGACATCAATAAACAGCTTCACATTAATTGCAAAAATGGCAGATTCAATGAAGGGACACAAGAGTTGAATGAGACAGAGCAGCAGCTGGAAACCATGAAGAGCCACTGTCCTGAGCCCTTTCCTTGATGACCGTTTATCCTTTCCTGATGCAGCTTTGGCCACTTTCATTATTTTAACATAACAGAAAACAATGATGATGCACATGATCAAGAAGAAAATCTGATAAACAGCCGACCTTAAATTATCCTGCCATCTGAACAAAATGAATATCTCCACAGAACATAACTGATATTTGGTGTAAAATTTTAGGGATGCAGATCCAAAGAAAGTGGAGAAAATAAAAATAGAGGGCACAGAGCTGAGAGCATGAATGATGAGGATACAGTTAATAGTATTACGTGTGGAGCAGAGCTCTCCATGATGCAGCGGCATACAAACAGCCACATAACGCTCCAGAGTCATTGCTGTCAGAGTCACTGGTGTAACAGTAGTATACACAATTACCACAAAACAGATAATGACACACAACCAAACTTGAAAGGTAAGGTTAAAAAACACCAAGATGAGCAGGATATCAGACACAACCAATAGGAAGCTATCTGACAGTAAATTAACAGCAAATAAGATGTAACGCGTGGTTGTGTAAAAGGACTCATTTTTAAAAAACATTGAAATGAGCAACAAGTTGATGCAGAGAAAAACCATCACCAGCATCTGGACGATCAGGACACGGTCATTGATCTGCCGCAGTAACACCTTACCACCAACCAAGGAAGTGTTGTCTTTCATCACTAAATACAGTTTCTTCAGCTCTGTCAAAACTAAGTCACTCTTGTCATTATTTTGCAGGTTAAAAAAATTCCTTTGATTCTTTTCACACAATAGCAAAAGTTATGATAAACCTTCCCTGCCTGGCTACGACAATGATTCAGCAGCAAAGCAAATGTCGAGGTCTTCGCAGTGCTGTGAGATATGCCTGTGCATAGAGACTTTATAAAAGCAAATACAATACAGAGTGAGAGCTATGAGGCTTTGCCCTCGTCACTGCCCTCAGGGGTAATCTGTTCAAGTCAAACATCAAATGCCTCAAAGGGGTTTCTCATGAAGGATGAGTCAAGTTGTGAGATACCAATTGTGGACTACATTGGACTAAGACAGACTTGATGTCCAAACCACCATATTAGAGGAGGCAACTGGAATTTTCCTTGTCACAAGCTCATCATATGTTCGACAGATTCCTCAGACACAGCAAACACTCATGTCTCCCATAAACAACATTCACAACGTGAATATTTGCTGTCAAACTCCATCATTTTTAAACGAAACAAATATCACAAGCAAGTCTCTGTTAAGCAGGGTCCTGTCACTTCTCATACCTTGTGCCTTTTAACATTCATCTCCTACCGCTTATCCATTTATGGGTCACAGGGGAGCTGGAGCCAATCCCAGCTCACACTGAGTGAGGGCGGGGTCACCCTCCACAGGTCAGCAGTCCATCACAGGGTCAACACACAGAGACAGAGACCAACAACCACTCACACTCACACTCAGAACTACGGACAATTTAGAGTGACCAACTGCCCTAAACCTGACGCCTTTGGATGGTGGGAGGAAACTCACACAGGCACGGGGAGAACATGCTAACTCCACACAGAAAGGCCCCAGGCCGGGAACCGAACCCCCAACCTTCAGCATCTGAAAATTTGATTAAATCAAAGCTGGTTCATCTTACTGCTGTCATCAACATTCACCAGTGTTCACTCATATTCTCAGTATCATGTGTATGTGTCTGTGTATATGAATATCCTGAAGGATTTATATATTTGAGCCTTTACGAAAAATGTTCATCGCATTGGTGGTTGCAGATGTTCAGCAAAAGTTCATGGACTTAGAAATAAGATGGCAAGGCAGTGTACTGGCAAATTAATGGACAATATCTTGGTAGCTATCACTGTTTCAGCTGGCCTGCAGAGTTATAGATGTTTTTATGCTGAAACTCCATCAACCTCAATCACACCAAGCACTTCACCGTGACCTCACATACAACACATGGTTACAACTATTATTACAAAAAGAAGAAAATGAATCATTTATCTAATCTGTCAGTTCTTTTCTTTTAAACAAGACAAAGGAGGCATAGAATTTCAGTGCTTTAAAGAACACCCCATCACTGAAGACATAAATGAGAGGATTGAGAGGTGGAAGATAAAAGATTAAATCATCAAAGCACTGTGTGTTTTCGAATAATCTAAAAACTAGTCTGAAGAGTAGCAGCCAAAACCATAAAGAGCCACTCTCCATCATGCGTTATTCAGGTGGGTATGAATAGGCTACTTTCACTGTAGACTGACTGAAATGAATTCAAAGAAATAACCACCAATACTGACGTTACTTATATTTATATTTTGTATTTCATTTACACTCTTTCCCCCAACTCAGTTTTCTTTCTTTGTAGTTTGTTGCAATTAAATCAAACTATCAAGAAAATACAAACTGCATACGCACGCACACACACACACAACACAACTCTTAATCCCCCCAGTTCAAACATTTACCTTTATTATTTGTGTTTATCCAGTTTAAAATTGTAAATAGGGCTCAACAGTGTCCATGTAAAACAGTCAAAGTGTCTGACATTAAGAACATAGCATTTAGTGTGATGCACAGCAGCTTCTGTGATTGCACACCACAGCTGAATGAGACACAGCAGCAACATGTGACAACTCTCTGTGACAGAGAATTAAATGATATGTATTTTCCATCTAAAGCCATGAATGTGCTGCAATGCAGTATGTTTGAAAGCTTTGTCACTTCTGGCTGCCGTGCAGCTCAGTGAATATCATAACTCATTCCAATGTCATGTAGAGTTTGATACTGACCAGTCAATTGTCACTGATACAGTGCTGTTGTGGGACCCAGAGGCCAACTGGCTCACTATCTGAGCAGCAGCTCTTTGAGACCTATTCAACATCTACAGTTGTCCTAGGAAAATGCAGCATTCACTTGGAATGTGCTGAACTTTTAATCTGTCAAATATTTCTTTTGAGCAACCCAAAGGACGCGTAATATTTCAGGGCTTGAAAAAAAACTTCATCCCTGAGTCCATATATGAGAGGACTCAGACATCTGGGTGCAAGATAAAACAGCAAAAAATTCAAGTACCTGGCAATTTTAAACAAACCAACATCAATCTGTAGTATAGCAACTTCTATGAAGGGACACCACAGCTGGATAAGACAGAGCAGCAGCTGGAAACCATGAAGAGCCACTGTCCTGAGCCCTTTCCTTGATGACTGCTTATCCTCTCCTGATGCAGCTTTGGCCACCTTCATTATTTTAATATAGGAGAATACAATGATGATCACCATAATCAAAAACTGAACTTGATATATGCCTGACCTGAGGTTATGCTGCCATATGTAAAGCATGAAGATTTCCACTGAACAGAACTGATACTGTCTGTAAAAGCTCAGCGACGCAGATACAAAGAAGGCTGACAGAATAAGAATGCCTGGTACAGAGCTGATAGCATGGATGAGGAGAATAATGTTTACAGTGTTTTGTGTGGAGCAGAGCTGTCCGTGTCGAAGTGGCATACAAATGGCCACATAGCGCTCCAGAGTCATTGCTGCCAGAGTGACTGGTGTGACTGTAAGATACAAAAGCACTGCAGTGAAGATAATGAGGCATATCCAAACTTGAATGGTGATAGAGAAATGAGTAAGAATGAGAAGGACATCCGTTATGAATAATAAATAACTATCCGACAGCAACGTCACAGCAAATAAGATGTAGCGAGCAGTTGTGTAGAAATATTCCTTTTTAAAAAAAATTATGATGAGCAGCAAATTGATGAGAAGAAAAATCATCACAATCACCTGCAGAACAACAAACTGTACTTTCCTCAGCAAGTAAGCCTCGCCAGAGAATGAGTCATTAGCAGCCATATGTCTTTATATGTTTTAGAAACAAACACAGTTTGAAGCACTGCCAAAAATCCAGCTAGGTTTCATTATGTCACATAACTGTCAACACAAAATCATATTGTTGCTGCAAAATGATCAAAGTTCAGTTCAGCTGAATAGCTTGGCTCCGTTGAAGATTGCAAATCATCAACCATGTTGTTTGTGTCCTCTGCTGAGCTCTGAGCTGCCCTCTCAGACAGGGCTGACTTTAAAGACTACAGCATCCAAAAATATTGTAAAAGAAACAGTGATGTCATCCCCACATAGCTCCAGCTGTTCATTTGTTTAGATCATTTCATTTGTTTCCAAACTAGGAAAACATTGTTAACCCTTACTCCTGAGATTGAATCTTATGCTTCATCTGACCCTTAAACTTGGACTGTAGACCCTAAATCACACAAACTCCTTGCAACACACTTGCCACCATTTTCTAGCTGAGAACAATAACATGAATGCTCAGATTGAAAAACAGCTTTTATCCAGCTGATATCAGAAAACTAAACTATTAGCTGACCTGCACAGTTCAAAGGGCAATAAATGACCTTTAAATGTACACAACTCTGAAAATGCAATGTTTCTTTCATCACTGTAGCAGTGTCTCTATTTTTATTCTTGCCCTAGTTCATTTTTGTACCTTTCTTACTGTTTAACGTTTTTTTATTTCATTATTTCATCTTCATTTAATTTTAATATGAATCTTCATCTCTTAATCTTTCTATAAACAAGTAATTGCATTGAGTTTAACAATCCAAGAGACCTGACAACAAAAATCTACTACTGCAAAAAGAAAAGACGGCTACACTGCACAACAAACTGAAGTGAAACAAAGAGAGGGAGCACATAATTAACATCTAGTAAAAGTAAAAGAAACATATAACATTTTTCTGAATCTTACACATTGGTTTTGACACACTGAAATATAAAAGGAACATTGTGCTTCAGGGCAAGAAAATATTTGTCATCTCTGAAGCCATAAATGAGAGAACTCATACATCTTGGTGTAAGATTAAATATTATGTAGTTAAAGTACCTGACATCAATAAATAACTTTAAACCGATTTTAAGCATGGCAGCTTCTATGAATGAACACCACAGCTGGATGAGACAGAGCAGCAGCTGGAAACCATGAAGAGCCACTGTCCTGAGCCCTTTCCTTGATGACTGCTTATCCTCTCCTGATGCAGCTTTGGACACTTTCATTATTTTAACATAGCAAAAAAACAAGTATGATGCACATGACCATATGCAAAGAGACTTGCATATGATATTCTTCAACTAAGCAAATGCATTTGGGTCAGTGCCACATCGCCTTATTTGGGTTTTACAACAGGTTGGCAGAGGCTAGAAATAGGTATTATGGCAGGGTGCACTGGATGTACAATTTCTCCATTAGCATTCATAATGGCAATGGAGGCAATTATTAGAGTTTCAATGTGAGTTGTAGGTGGAAAGGCATCAGGATGGGATGCACCTTACACCAATTAGGGCATGACGTTGATAACTACAACGGTGCCATGTAAGAAAAGAATACTTGAGAGACTTAATAAAAACTTTAAGTTGGCTAGTATGAAAATCAACACTAGTAAGTCTGGAAGTATCTCAATAGAGTAGTAGATTTATTTGTATAGCGCCAAATCATAACAAAGTCACAAGTCACACATATACAGTAGGTCTACACCAAACTCTTTATAAATGTAATTAAAAAGACCCAACAGACCCCCAATGAGCAAGCACTTAGCAACAGTGGCAGGGAAAAACTTCCTTTAAGAGGCAGAAACCTTGGACAGAACCAGGATCAGGTGGGGTGGCCATCTGCCTCGGCTAGTTGGGTTGAGAGTGGGAGAGAGAGAGAGGGAGAGAGAGAGAGGGAGAGAGAGAGAGAGAGAGAGAGAGAGAGAGAGGGAGAGAGAGGCATGGGGGGTCTAAGCAGGAATGTTTAGAACTGGGAGAAACAGTGATTTTTATGAAGTATGGTTCTGATGCGGGGGGGGAGAGATGCTCAGTCGTTCCCCCGGTAGCCTAGGCCTATAGCAGCATAGCTAAAGGGCAGAGGACTAGCATTTTAACTATAAGTTCTGTCATACAAAAAGGTTTTAAGCCTGGTCTTGAAAATTGCTAAGAGTCCGCCTCCAGGACCGATACTGGAAGTTGGTTCCATAGAAGAGGAGCCTGATAACTGAACGATCTGTAGAGGGAGATTAAGTTATCAAAAGTTTGTAATAGATGAAGAGGAAATTCCAATAATTAGGGAAAGACCAGTAAAGAGTTTAGGTAGGTGGTACAAGGCAGATTGCATGATGGAGAACAGGTAGTGCAGTTTTTGAAGGATGTTGCTGAGGGACTGGATAGAATAGACAAATCAGGGCTTTCAGGAAAGTTGAAGCTGTGTGTTTGCAGTTTGGATTATTTCCCAGGTTGATGTGGCCACTGTCGGTATATGAGAATATCTGCTGCAGAGAAAATTTAAAAACTAGTAAGCTTTTACATTAGGATGTGGCAAGATATTCCGAAATGTTTAAGCACTGTGGCACTGTATGGGAAAGGTATACTTCAGCTCCCAGTATCTAGTCTAGTGAAGGAGTTTAAATGTACTAAGGTTAGGACAGAGCTCCTGTTATCTGGGAGTAAAGACGTGGTAGTTAGTAAGGTGGTTCAAAACCCAACCAAGGGGATGGGTTGGAATCCAAAAATGGCAATGCAGGAAGCAGAAGTAACACTTAGGCATACAGAGATTGTGGGTAATGTCCAGATAGGCCTGGGAGGCTTGGCCCAGGCAAACCGGTGTGGAGTTGAGCAGGTCCAAAAGAGAAGAGGAAGCTAATTGTAGAGCAGGTTCGTAGACAGGAGGAAATATTAAGGAGTGCGAGGGCAGTGGCTCAGGATAAGCAGGGACAGTGGTTGAACTGGGAAGGTGTAGAGAAGAAAAAGCTTAGTTGGAAAGAGCTGTGGAGTATGGAGGAAAGTACTGTTAGATTTTTGATAGGGGCAACATATGACGTATTGCCAACTCACCAGAACCTAAAACTCTGGGTAAATGGAGACCCGCGGAGGCAGGCAAATTCAGGAGGGTCTAACACAAAGAGAGTGGCAATTCAATTTGTTCAAGAAGGAGGGAAAGTTAATAAGATAATAAGGAAGCAAGGCAGCTTGGGGGATGCTAGTGACTGGGAGATGCAGGTGGATTTAGGAGGAAAGCTTGTTGTTCCCCAGGAAATAGCCTGCACAAAGCTAAGGCCTGATTTCATTTTGTGGTCTAGGAGTAGAAAGAAAGTATATTTCATAGACCTGACTGTAGGTAAGGATGCTGAGCAGCGAGGATGGAAGGTCAGGATTTGTCCAGTGGAAGTAGGATGTAGAGGGTTTGGGGCAAGAGCTGTTGTTGCTTTGTTGAAGGAGTTAGGAGGAAGCGGACTGAGGGTGAGGAAAATAGTGAAGGAAATGACAGATGAGGCAGTAAGATCCAGTCAGTGGATTTGGGTTAGAAGAAGTAATAGTAGCTGGGGGACCAGCAGGCCGAGCTCTTCAGATAGACAGACTCTAGGGAGAAGCAGAGGAAGAAATCCAGGAAGAGGAAGTGTATTTAAGTGGAGGGTGTGGCCTGTTTGAGCCTCTTTGACACCGTGCGGTTAGTCCAGGTGAGTTGGTCTGTATTGCTTTGATTTGACTTGTGCTCTCTCTGATTATAGGACTGTTCAGGTGAGCTTGTTTGCTGAATCCGCAAGTGTCTCTTGTCCTCCACGTTCTGCACCCTATATATTTTCATGACCCCTACCTGAACCAGGACCTGTATCCCCATCTCGCTTTAACTGGTGCAGTTGGTGAGAGGTTAGAGTAGTTGACGGTAGTGCTATTTGAAAAAGTTGTCTTGACGTGAGGGGTGGTGACGGCTGTCATTAGGGGGGAGACACTGGGAAGAGACATTGGAGAAACCACGTTAAGATCTCTTTTTAGGCTCATACTTAGATTTGTTTCATGTTCTTTTTAATTCTCCTTCAAAATATCCGAGACGTAATCTCAGATCAGGGGCAACAACAATGAGATCTCATCTGTTCATCCCATTTCTGAAATATTACTCAAATGG